>NC_090940.1:665990189-666600846 GCF_040938575.1 Ambystoma mexicanum | reverse complement strand
CCCTTTTCGATAGGATAACGATAACTCTTTGCAGTCATAATAGTTCATATTCCTGAGCCTCCCAAAGCATCCCATTTAAAGCATGGTACGTGCAGCCTGAGGGAGTACCTCGCGGAAACAGGAGTCCTTGTCCCCAAAGGGAGAGTCTGTCCTGGTGAGGTCCCACTTGAATCTACCCCTATTTATTTGTTTATTTATTGGTCACTTGTTAGGTGCTTATACAATTAGCAAGACTGTTTCAAAGCGCCCACAGGGTGGGGACAGGGGAAGGTAGACAACGAGTTACAGCAATGATAAATAATTAAATTAGAAGTACAAACAAATAATGAGAATAAGGTAAGGGGAGACAAACCTACTATGCATTGTGAGTGTTCAGAATGTGCAAGTGCAGAGGGGGCGTGGGTGAGGGATGGATGCTTTGATGCTCATGGGGAAGTGTTCAGGGTAAGCGCTAAGAGGGGAAGAACATAGGTGCAACCACCCATGGGTAGGGTGAGCCCAAGTAAGTGCAGCAGGAAGACAGTGGCTGGGATGAGAGATGTGGGGGTGGGGTTGGTGGGGGTCAAGGCCCCGAGGATACATAGGGGCCCTGCACATCAGTCACACTGTGGTTTGATTAGCAGGGAAAAGAGGAGAAAGAAGAGGTAAAGAAAAAAGTCTTGAGGCTCTTTTGGAACTTAAGGAGGTCTTGCTCAAGACACAGAGGGAGAGGGAGGCTGTTCCACAGGAGGGAGCCAGTGGAGCAAAGTGATTGCCCACCAGTTCACTCTTTAGCAAAGCGCTTACCACGCAGGGAGTTGGTGCCAGTGGAACTGAGGAGTCTAGAAGGGGGAGTATTTGGTCACAAAGCATTGAAGATAGAGTGGTCTCCAGCTCAGGAACTAAGCCAGTCCAGTGCCAGCTCCATGCCCATGGTGTCATGGAGCCTTTTTATGAGGATGGAATGATTCACTGTGTCAAATGTAGAAGAGAGATGCAGAAGGATGAGGACAGCAGGGGAGTTGGAGTCAAGAGATGTGGCCAGTTCTTCACAGCTGTTCAGAAGAGCAGTTTCCGTGCCTCTGGATGCTCGGAATCCAGACTGGTGGTCATGTAGGCCGCCAACAAGTTCGGCATGAAAGTTGAGTTGGGGGAGGGGCACCTTCTCGAGCAGTTTTCCCAGGAAGGGGGTGATGGACATGGGGCAGTAGTTGGCTGGACAGGAAGGGTCTGCAGAAGATTTTTAAAGGAGGGGGCACACAAGGGAGTGCTTGAGGGAGGATGGAATAGAACCAGTAGTAAAGGAGTGGTTGCGGAGATCAGCAAGAGCAGGGGCGAGGGAGGTGATATGGTCCTTGATGGTTCTGGAGGAGCACGGGTCAATCTGTTTGAACGAGACCTTCATGGAGTTGACAACTCTCGGAACTTCTTCAGGGGAGACAGGAGTGAAGGAGGGGAAGGAGGAATGGTGAATGGTAGGGGGGCAGAAGGGGGAGGGTTGTGTTGGGAGAGTGCGTGATAAGGCTGATCAGTATGTCCTGGGGTTTGGAGGTGAAGTAAGAGGCGAGTGCATGGCAGAGGGCCTGGGAAGGACTACGGGCAGAAGATGCTGCGGATGGGTTGGCAAGTTCCATGCAGATTTTGAGAGTTCAGCCGTGTTGTTGGATGCATTGGACACTCGTGCCTGAATGTGGGCTCTTTTTTTGACACAAATTGAGAGTCTGTAGTGTCTCTGGGTCAGGCGGCAGGCCAGTTTGTCAGATGGTGAGCCTGAAGTCTGCCACTTCCGTTCAGCAGCCCTGCAGTTCCGTTTTTGGTCTGCAAGATCGGAGTTGTACCAGGTGTTACGCTTGGAAGTAGGATTCAGGTGGATTCTCAAGACTGGAGCATGGATGTCAAGGGTGTTGGTGATGGACAGATAGAGGTTGATGAGGACAGAATCACCGGAAATGTCTGTTTTGGGTGGGCAAGGGGGAATGAAGGTGGAAGGGAGGTGACAGCTTACACTCGTTTCATCGGACAGATGTTCATGAACGAGATTGACAGAAATTTATGAGGAGTTGTCAAAGGGCCATAGGGACCCAGGTGGGAGGAGAGGAGAGAGTGGTCAGACCAGGAGAGAGGGGTGAGCAGGGGAGAAGAGAGAGTGAGGTTGGAGTGGATGATGGCATCTAGCGTGTGTCCAGCAGAATGGGTAGGGCCAGAGGGAAGAATGGAGAGGGATACGAAGGAGCAGAGGTCAGTGAAGAGGGTGGTTACTGTGCAAGGGGAATCTAGATGGATGTTGAAGTCACCTACTAGTAGCAGGTTGGAGGTGGTAGAGAGTAGGGAGGAGCAAAGGTCCACCCACCCAGATAGGAAAAGGGAAGAAGTGCCGATAGATGGTAGCAATGGTCAAGGTGGAGGAAGGAGAGATGACCAATTTGTACACTAGGCTCTCAAAGGACCTATAGTGCTGAGTGGGTAGGATGGTAGAAGGAATCCACTCTGGGAAGATTAAGGCAACTCCACCGCCAGCACAGTGGGGACGAGGTTTAGAGGTGATCTTAAAGCCATCCGGGAGGAGAGAGTCAAAAGGAAGTAACTGAGCTGGCGTTGAACCAAGTTTCCATGAGTGCAAGTATGTCCAGGTTAGTGTCTTCAAGGAGAAGACAGATGTCAGCAGCATATTTGATAGCTGAGCATGAGTTGAGGGTTACCAGATGGAGACGAACGCTGCCTTTGAAGGTTTTTTTGAGGCAGAGTGTCGGGATGTGGGGCAACCGTCTGGGGAGGTGGAGTAGAGGAGGTAGAAGGAAGTTGATGAGACAAGGAGGAGCCGGTCAAATAGGTGGAGGTTGGCCTGAGGGCCTTGAACCAGGACTGTGCCAGTGAGGTAGACATTGATGCAGCATCGTGATGAGAGGAAGCCTGTAAGGAGGACTTCCCACTTGGTGCCATTGATGGATGTGGAAGAATAAGGTGGGTGAGTGGCAGTGTGGTGAGAGGTCCATAGGTCGGGAGACGGGACGGGGAAGAGGATGTCAGTGAAGATTTCTCTTGAGGATGCACTGGCATAGGTGCCTGCAATTTGGAGGCCTGGGATAGCAGCAAGGATGTCTTTTTTATGCTTTTCCGGTCATATTTAGTGAGAGAGGGAGGGTGGGTGATGGTGTAGCAGTTGGAGAAGATAGGAGAGATGGAGAGTGCCATCTTGGAGCGATGGAGAGAGAGGCAGAGAGAAAGTGAGAGGTGAGGTAGGGATGAATAAGCTGCAAGGCACAGTTCTGAGCCTGTTTCACTTGGCAAAATGGGTATTAGGTGTACAATCAAAAAAGCAGGAAGGAGGCACAGCTAAAAACGATTTTCACACAATACAGACACAGTCTTGGAGGAATGGCACAGGAAATGCAGCACAGCAATACAGTAGTTGGTGTCATTGAAAATGAGACACAGTGAGTGTAGGCCGAGTGAAGAGTCACCGTAGAGCATGGGACCTCTGCAAGGTGGATGTCTTGAGAAGCAGAGGAAGTGAGTTCTGTGGAGCCAATGCAGCCACTAAGTAGCAGCACTCATGTGATGGCACGAGCAGGGAAGACAGAGTCTGGAGGACCGTTGAATGTAAATATAGCATTGATGAGCATTTAGACAGAGTTTACGGAAACTGGGGCCAGGAGCACGGCCAGGCACTGACAGGAACAGACAGGGGCCTTAGGAGTGGGCCTTTGGCGAGGGGCTGGCGTTCACCTACCGGCTCCCCTGATTGGCCATAATGAAAAGGGCTCCACCAATCACAATGCCCTCATTTGTTGGATACACAAAGCACTCTGGTGCGAGCCTGGAAGGCGGCCATTACGGAATGGCCACAGAACGGGTGTAAAACACAAAATGTAAATGCCTAGGATGTGGTTGATGGCCCTCAGAATGCATATGCTGCTGTCGGTATATAATTTCGAAATGTTCAATAATGCCCAGATTTGCCATGTGAATCATCTGCACAGCACTTAGCCCGATGGGCTTACCTGCAGATGGGATCGGTGAAAGTTCTTCAAGATGCCTCATGATGGGGGAGGAGACACTGTGGCGAGCCGCTTCCCAATGCAGCCACCGATGTCTGTGGTGTAGAGAGGAAGTGAGGGAGAAGAAACAGGTAACGGGCCAGAGTGGGCCTTTGGTGGGGGGCCGGTGTTGGCCTACCGACTCCCCTGATTGGCCATAATAAGAGGGGCTCCGCTGTTAGGGAGAATTCTCTCTTTAGGCTGAATTTCCTAACCTAGTGAGTCCCCCAGCAGCTTTGCTGGATTTCTGGAGTTTGTTTTTTTCTCCTGCCAAGAGTGAGACTCTTTTTCTCCCACTCATGGACATGATTTATGGTGTTCCTTTGACTGTTAATGTGTTTTCTGGGCTATGGGGTCCTTTGCTCCATAGGGTCTCATGTGTTTTTACTATGTGTGTTACACAGCACCCTCCGTGCAGTAACACAGGGGTGTCATAGTGACACCCCACCATAGACTCCATACCCTGGGACTGACTACTGTCCCCCAGGGCATGTAAAGTCACCATTGGCTTTACTAGTTCCAAATTATTAACAGAAACCAGTACAAACCATCATATTGTGGACGTACTGGTCGGGGCAATTCGATTGCCCCGGGGTCTGTTAGTCGAGGGGGCACGTCTCCGTCCCCCCTGATCGGGTTTTGGCTGGTGGCAGTGGATAACACATTTATATTCGACCGCGAATATTTCCCTATGGGATTTTCCCATTGTTCAAGGCTACCAACTTTAATTATTTAATTCTCATAGCCTCGAACATACCGCCGGTTTAATTAATTAATATTAATTCGCCGGTTGGTATTTTTTGCCAGGACTCGATTCTAAAATGGCGTTTGTGTTCTCTTCTGTGACTCCAACGCAAGTCGGGCCCTTTGTTCCACTTTTTGTCGGGCTTCTCCACAGAAGCCTCCAAAAGTGGTGCCACTCTGTCTGGGTACCACAGGGGTGTGGGAGGGGGTTTAGGCACCCTGGACTGAGTTACCTTGGTAACTCAAGTCGCACTCTTGTGTGATTGGCCCAAGTGGTGAGCCGGCCGGCTCACCACTTAGCATGTTTGATTGACAGCTAGGCTGAGTGAATGGGGGTATGCTGCATAAAAGCAGGGCTTTGTGGACTAGAACCTCAGAAGTCGCCACAGGACCTGAGAATCCGACAAGGGAGAAGCTGAGCCGACCTACCACGACGACACCACCGGTGGAGCCCTGCGGAACCGACTCACCACTTCCCGACGACAGAGAAGATCTCCCGGCTGGAGAGGCTTCTTCCCCTGACTGGTGGGCACAACCAGTTTACCTTCTTTTCTTCGCACCCCAGACCGGTTTGTGGTCGAACTGCCCGTGCCAAGCACCCCGGCAGCCGGATAGCCACTTACCACTGAACCGCGAATCAACAGACCGCTCCTTGTACCTGAGAAACTCTGCGGCTGGTTTCTTCCCTGGCAGTGCAATGGACTCCTGTCTTCCTCCCCGACGAGATCCTCTCTTCCCCCGGACGAAGCACCGACTTGCATCCTTTGCCAGGAACAACTGCCCCCGCTGGAGTGTTCTCACCACTTTAAGGTACCGTGTCCGCCAGGCCTCCCTTTCTAAAGATTGCTACAAGGTAATAATAACCCCTTAACCTTCTGGACTGGGCTGGCCGCCTTGACCCTCTAACTGGTCCCTTTCTTTGGTCGAACTCCTTTTTGAACCGTTACAAGACTTTTGTGCACTGCAACCGTGTGACCTTGGACACATTTCGTTTTGATCCTCTTAAAGCGGATCCGGCCTACTGACTCTGAATTCACAGTGTTACTTTGCCTTCCTCTCTTGTTGTGTTCGTGAAAAAGTGTTGGGATCTGTTTCAATTTATTCTCTGCTTTTCTCTCCCTTTTTAAAACGAATTATTAGAGTGCCATCTACGTTAAGCGCTCACCGCTGTCTGAAAATAAGTGGGGCTTTACTTAAGACTTGTCTAATATTCTTTTAAGGGAGTGTATATCTTTTAGTGACCGTGTTTTTGAATTGCTTACTATTAGTGCCTGTGTGTTTTCCATAGATGTGTTTTTAAATAAATAATTATATATCTTTACATCCAAGCTCTGATCAGTGTCTGCTTGTTCGACTGTGTAAATTGCCCTATCTTGTATACTCCACATACTGCCTAACTCTTCTTGAGGGAAGTCTGACTGCTCAGCCACAGCTACCAAGAGAATCTGTGTGGTACAGACTGCTACCAAGTGGGTTTACTGCCAAACACCTGTAGTCCTAAATCTTTTGCAGTGGCCCCAGAGGGAACTGCACAGGTTTCTGCCTAACATCCGCCAATCACAATGCCCTCATGTGTTGGATGCACAAAGCACTCTGGTGTTAGTATGGAGGGTGGCGTTTATGGAATGGTTGCGGAACGGGTGTAAAACACACAACGTAAATGCCCAGGATGTGGATGATGGCCCTCAGAATACATTGCTGCTGTCGGTGTATAATTTCAAAGGTTTCGCTAATGCCCAGGGAGGATATTGCAGCGTGGGCTCGCCAACCTAGCCTCACAGGATGGGGCTCCCCCTTGGGGAGAAGGGACAAATTCCCTCGATTCGTCACACCCTTTCCTTTATCTCTGTGGCTTCCCCTTTTTTTTCTGTACAGAACAATAACAGCTACCCAGTCCAAGCTGCCCAAAATTGGAACGCACTACCTCTGTATCTCAGAACAGACCAAACCTTCTTACGCTTCAGGAAAAATACGAAAACCTGGCTGGTCTCAAATGACATCTGAATATAACCTCATCACTCTGCAACCTCATTTTGTGCCTTATTGTATCGTGTTTTTACCTGCAATCTTCATGTACTGTAAATAACAATCTTCCCTGTAATCACCCTATACTGTAAAAAAAATGCATAAGCTTGTCGCGCCCAGATACCTTCGGGTGAGGAGCGCTTTATAAATAAATAAGCAAACAAACAGAACATATCACTCATCCTTCCTTCACTTATGTGCCTGACTTTAGAGGATACATGTCAACAAGCCTTACAATGTTGGCTCTCCTGATGTATTTCCAAGGATCACATAGAGCGTCGCTGATTATCTGTTCATGGACCCTTGGCACAGGACTTAGGCCAGGGGTCTACATTCTCTCACTCTCCTGATGTATTTCCAAGGATCACATAGAGCGTCGCTGATTATCTGTTCATGGACCCTTGGCACAGGACTTAGGCCAGGGGTCTACATTCTCTCACTCTCCTGATGTATTTCCAAGGATCACATAGAGCGTTGCTGATTGTTTGCTCATGAACCCTTGGCACAGGACTTAGGGCAGGAGTGTGCATTCTCTGGCTCTCCTGATGTATTTCCAAGGATCACATAGAGCGTCGCTGATTGTCTGTTCATGAACCCTTGGCACAGGACTTAGACCAGGGGTCTGCATTCTCTGCCTCTCCTGATGTTTTGGGTTTGAACTCCCAGGAGCCCTAGCCAGCATAGTCAATGATGAGAGATCGTGAGAATGTATCCAAATAATGAGGAGAGCTGCAGGTTGAAGATGCCTTGCTTAGACCCTGATGTTAATTTTGGAAAGACAAATAAATATAAAATAAACGTGCATAGGCGCAGGATTGAAAGACTCGTGTAGTGCTCAATCCCCAAAACCTGTGGTGGCCTTGGAAGAGAGGCTTTCATGCTCCGTTCAGGGGCACAATACTTATTCCCAGGCGCAGTCAATCCTGGTCAGACCATCTTGAGGGCACGAGACATGTTCTGAAGTCACAGAGGCCAAGGAATCTGCGTAGGAAACAGGATCCATCAGCATCTTTTCTCTCAGAAGAGTGAAGGGGATGACACCAACAAAAAGAAATAGCACGTTCAGCCACAAAATCCTCCTGCCTTTTCAAGGGTAGGCTCCAAAAGTGCTCTCTGGTGCATGAATGATGACATTTTCCCAAAGAAGGCGTAATCCTTTTGAGAAAGTGACTGAGGAAGTGGGGAAACTTAATGCTTCTAGAAATCATTGCATACACTGCCTTGGAAGGGAGTCAAACAGCTGCTAATATGGTCATTTCTTCCAAGGCTGTTTTCGGTGTTTATCCGCGCCTAGACATTGTTCACTGCTAAAGTGAGGTGCTAAAGATGCAAGCGCCCCAATTAGCAGTTAAGTGGCAGACACATGAGCAAAGGAAAGCAACACCCCCTCCCCCTTCTGCTAAAGACACAGACTCGAGCAGTCCTCTGCACAGTATTCCAGTCCACACTCTCAAGAGATGTGATCCCTGGAAGCGGAGAAGGCAATACCATGGAACACGTGGAATTCACAGCCGGTGACAGTCACTCAAGAGATGTGATCCGTGGAAGCGGAGAAGGCAATACCATGGAACACATGGAATTCACAGCCGGTGACAGTCACTCAAGAGATGTGATCCGTGGAAGCGGAGAAGGCAATACCATGGAACACGTGGAATTCACAGCCGGTGACAGACACTCAAGAGATGTGATCCGTGGAAGCGGAGAATGCAATACCATGGAACACGTGGAATTCACGGCCGGTGACAGTCACTCAAGAGATGTGATCCGTGGAAGCGGAGAAGGCAATACCATGGAACACGTGGAATTCACGGCCGGTGACAGACACTCAAGAGATGTGATCCGTGGAAGCGGAGAAGGCAATACCAGGGAACACGTGGAATTCAAGGCCGGTGACAGACACTCAAGAGATGTGATCCGTGGAAGCGGAGAAGGCAATACCATGGAACACGTGGAATTCACGGCCGGTGACAGACACTCAAGAGATGTGATCTGTGGAAGCGGAGAAGACAATACCATGGAACACGTGGAATTCACGGCCGGTGACAGTCACTCAAGAGATGTGATCCGTGGAAGCGGAGAAGGCAATACCATGGAACACATGGAATTCACGGCCGGTGACAGACACTCAAGAGATGTGATCCGTGGAAGCGGAGAAGGCAATACCATGGAACACATGGAATTCACGGCCGGTGACAGACACTCAAGAGATGTGATCCGTGGAAGCGGAGAAGGCAATACCATGGAACACATGGAATTCACGGCCGGTGACAGACACTCAAGAGATGTGATCCGTGGAAGCGGAGAAGGCAATACCATGGAACACATGGAATTCACGGCCGGTGACAGTCACTCAAGAGATGTGATCCGTGGAAGCGGAGAAGGCAATACCATGGAACACATGGAATTCACGGCCGGTGGCAGACACTCAAGAGATGTGATCCGTGGAAGCGGAGAAGGCAATACCATGGAACACATGGAATTCACGGCCGGTGGCAGACACTCAAGAGATGTGATCCGTGGAAGCGGAGAAGGCAATACCATGGAAGACATGGAATTCACGGCCGGCGACAGACACTCAAGAGATGTGATCCGTGGAAGCGGAGAAGGCAATACCATGGAACACATGGAATTCACGGCCGGCGACAGACACTCAAGAGATGTGATCCGTGGAAGCGGAGAAGGCAATACCATGGAACACATGGAATTCACGGCCGGCGACAGACACTCAAGAGATGTGATCCGTGGAAGCGGAGAAGGCAATACCATGGAACACATGGAATTCACGGCCGGCGACAGACACTCAAGAGATGTGATCCGTGGAAGCGGAGAAGGCAATACCATGGCACACATGGAATTCACGGCCGGCGACAGACACTCAAGAGATGTGATCCGTGGAAGCGGAGAAGGCAATACCATGGAACACATGGAATTCACGGCCGGCGACAGACACTCAAGAGATGTGATCCGTGGAAGCGGAGAAGGCAATACCATGGAACACATGGAATTCACGGCCGGCGGCAGACACTCAAGAGATGTGATCCGTGGAAGCGGAGAAGGCAATACCATGGAACACATGGAATTCACGGCCGGCGGCAGACACTGAAGAGATGTGATCCGTGGAAGCGGAGAAGGCAATACCATGGAACACATGGAATTCACGGCCGGCGGCAGACACTGAAGAGATGTGATCCGTGGAAGCGGAGAAGGCAATACCATGGAACACATGGAATTCACGGCCGGCGGCAGACACTGAAGAGATGTGATCCGTGGAAGCGGAGAAGGCAATACCATGGAACACATGGAATTCACGGCCGGCGGCAGACACTGAAGAGATGTGATCCGTGGAAGCGGAGAAGGCAATACCATGGAACACATGGAATTCACGGCCGGCGGCAGACACTGAAGAGATGTGATCCGTGGAAGCGGAGAAGGCAATACCATGGAACACATGGAATTCACGGCCGGCGACAGTCACTCAAGATATGTGATCCGTGGAAGCGGAGAAGGCAATATCATGGAACACATGGAATTCACGGCCGGCGGCAGACACTCAAGAGATGTGATCCGTGGAAGCGGAGAAGGCAATACCATGGAACACATGGAATTCACGGCCGGCGGCAGACACTCAAGAGATGTGATCCGTGGAAGCGGAGAAGGCAATACCATGGAACACATGGAATTCACAGCCGGCGACAGTCACTCAAGATATGTGATCCGTGGAAGCGGAGAAGGCAATACCATGGAACACATGGAATTCACAGCCGGCGACAGACACTCAAGAGATGTGATCCGTGGAAGCGGAGAAGGCAATACCATGGAACACATGGAATTCACAGCCGGCGACAGACACTCAAGAGATGTGATCCGTGGAAGCGGAGAAGGCAATACCATGGAACACATGGAATTCACAGCCGGCGACAGTCACTCAAGAGATGTGATCCGTGGAAGCGGAGAAGGCAATACCATGGAACACATGGAATTCACAGCCGGCGACAGTCACTCAAGAGATGTGATCCGTGGAAGCGGAGAAGGCAATACCATGGGACACATGGAATTCACAGCCGGTGACAGACACTCAAGCGGCATTCTTCCACTGATCTGACTTTCACAATTTAGATGTGATTAAAGTAGGGAGCTGGTCCACTTTGTCCCTCTTCATGTCACTCTGTTCATGTCTCTGCATTGTACCTTTGATCTTGGTCATTTTTTGCATTGAAAGACATGGAGTGTAATTGGCATGTCTGGAAATGGGTGTGTCTTTGCATTGAAAACGAGCAAATGTATTTAAGTAACCAAAAACTAAATAGACTGAGAAAAGGGAATGGGTATTAGAAAAAGAAAAAGGCTGCTTCTTCGTCTTACTTGGGATTTAGACAATGCTTTTCTTAAAACTACCTTTATAGCAATGCAAAGACCGCCAAATGTCTAGACACCAATTAAACGACAAAAATTCATGCTGTAACGTACAGCAGAAAATATGTGAACATACAAATTGTACACCTGCAATGGTGACCAAAAATCAGTTGTATTGGACGATTGAGACATAAAAAGATAATGCAGGATTCCACAAAATGTACTTGGGTTATAGAAACTTAGATAAAAAATAAATGCAACGACAATCGACATAACATTGAGAAAGGTTATAACTCAAAGAGAAATAAACTATGCACACAAAGAAGGGGATTTAGAAATAGGTATCAGGTATGAAACAGAATACATCTGGGGGAAGGAGTGAATCACATCTGTACCAATCAGCCAGGTAGTAAACTTGACAATAACAAACAGAGAATGCCACAGAAGCAACAGACAGAAATATGCAGCCACAGAACAATGATGAAGGTTACACGTGATCATGAATGCAACGGATATGTTTTAAACATAACATGAGAAAGAAACAGAATAGGGTCGTAAATCCATGCATGAGTATTCCAATATGGCTAACAGGATAGAAAAGGAGTTAGTCACTTGTCTACAACCACACCAACAAGTAAAGAAATAGCTCTATGAAGGCAGAAATATGCTATCCAAATACAGAGGACTACAGGAAGTGATATTACAATTACAAAAGTAACAAGTGAGACTCAGTAGTCCTTGCACCAACCACAACCATACCAAGTTCAATATTTATCACTCATACCACCAGACTGAGACTTCAATTAGTAATGAAGGAGAGCCTAATTGATTCCCTGAAACACATTAGCCAACCAATAATCAAAAATGGTATCCTTTTTCCTACTTTCAGAACAATTAATACCAGCAACACTAAACATACAGAAGAAGAAGGCAGCATGAGGGAAATGTGAGTGACACAGACATACAGAGAGACATAACTAAGATACTTTCTTGCAACAGCGCCTCGATACCTCTGGGCTGCTAGTGCGCTTTACAAATTGAAGAAATAAAAAAATAACGTAACACTGGGCAGTAAGGTGGAATGCAGCATAATTCACTCACAAATACTTTCGTTTTTCCCTTTTTTTTTAGCAAGAAATTACCAAAAGCACTTCTTAAAAGGCATGAGTGTAAAACAATAAGGGGGTGCATCAAATTATTCCTTCAAGCTGAGAGAAGCAGGGAAAGGGACATTTGCAAAAAAATAAACAATTTACAGACTCTTAATTATGTTAATATAGGGAATTACTCTGCTTAATAAGCACTCATTTTTGCAGGGAAAACCATGGGAGTTTCCAAAGGAAGGAGTCAATAGCCAATACGTCCTGAAGACCTACAATTAAAGGTAAGCCTTGACATATGGTGACATTAAATAAGGAATGACTAAATGTCAAAAGACTACAGAAGTAAGAAAGTGTATAAACAAGGATTGGGAGATTACCATTTGCCAGGATAAGACGTGAGTGTTGGGTACGGGCTTCTTATACCATATGGGGAATATCGAATCCAGCTTCTAGTATCAAAGAACTGGTGAGGCCATAAGAAAGTATCAATAACTGATCATATATTTTAGGTGTCGAGTTTTTTTATATAGAAGACATAACATTTCATGAAGACAAATACAACACAGAATGGGATACAAATACACAAACAACACATGTCACAGTATTAAAGGCATGTGTAAGAGCAGAACTATTTGTTAACCCATCATTAACATTGTTTTTTTATTGTTTTCTCTTTTCCCCTTTTTTTCTTTCTCTACTTCACTGCTAACACCAAAAATGTAAGTAAAAACTGGAAGAAATTGGGACTACAAATGAAACGGCATGCATTGTTATAATTACCAATAAGGTATTGGGGTATGGATTTCCCTGTACTGTTGGTTATTGGGATTGTTAATAACTCAAGAGAGTTGGGTGCTCAGAGAACAGGGGAGATGCATAATGAGAAAAGCCGCGAGAGGGCCATGTCCTGATGAGGTACACTTTATAAGGAGAACAGATTGATTGTCGAGAGTTATCAGTTTGCAAAACTGATAATATTACATAGCCTATATGTATGAGTGTTGTAATGTACTTGATGCATAGCTGTGAGCTAGCGTGGAACACTATGACAGCCTGTGGAATGCTTGGATGTGTGTCCAGCTCCAGAGTTCCATTACAGTCAGTTGAGCCCGGGGGATGGGACCCAGTGGTTTCTCATAGTTGTCAGTTTATGTAACTTACGATAAAGAACTTACTAATAAGCCTAAGAAGTCTACAGAAGCTGCTTTGTAACAATGAGCTTATGCTTTCTGTAGTGATAAAAGTCACTTGTGATCAATAATATATTATTTTTGTCTATCTGCTTATTATTCACCACTGAATTCTGGGAAGTGCAGTGCTTTTTCAGATATCGATTCAAAGAGTCTGCATACGTTGACACATAAAAATATTTATTCTCGCATATAAATCCACGTATTCTCGGCCAAAAAGATCATGACATTTTTAAGTATGTAAAAACTGTTAATTCCATTACGTAAAAACAAATTCACTGCCGCTTACCCTTGCTGGAAATTGGTGCTGGCAAACAAACATCAAAACGGTAGGATTCTGTTCATTTTTGAAAATATTTACAAAACCTTCACATTATAGTCCTTCAATAAAGGCAGAACATTTTTTTTTATTCGGACATCTCACGCTGGAAACCTGTGTTTGG
Source organism: Ambystoma mexicanum (assembly GCF_040938575.1). NCBI lineage: Eukaryota > Metazoa > Chordata > Amphibia > Caudata > Ambystomatidae > Ambystoma > Ambystoma mexicanum. The sequence goes on along the minus strand of NC_090940.1, from coordinate 666,586,972 downwards.
CATTGAGAGAAGCAGTGAAAAATCGTCTTTTTCAAATGTTAACATAAAATATGTACAAAGCTATATCTCCGCCTACATACAATAAGTTATGAAGTTATTTTGCTGGTCCGTCCAATACAAAGTGCTATACACCATATTCTTTTAGAAAATGTCCTGCAGGATCTCTTTTTACTGCAAAAATGTATCTGTCAGAGTTGTTCAAGCAGGTTGCCCTGGCGTCGTATGTGGTATGAATACTGTCTCTCACATGTCTGTAACGCCTCCTGGCATCCACATGCCTTGTAAGAGCATCTCAACAAACATTCCAAAGGACTTACAAGGCACACCTCCCCCCTCTAGACCCAATCCCTTTGAGCACAGCCTTTGGAGGTCCATGTTTGATATCTTAAAGCTATTACAGACTTGTTGCATGGACAGTCTTATCTGCTCCTCTCCCACCCCTCCATAAGTTCATTGAGCGGTCAAGTGTCCCTCTTCTCAAGTTCCTTTGGCGGGCTGCATGCTGAACTTGTGTTGGTGGTCTTCCTGTGATCTCTCAGGGTGTGGGCATTTAACATCTCCAGCAGTAAGTCGTAGACGGGCACCACGTTTTTGCACTTCATGCTGAGGAGGTGTTCCATTCCTTTGTTACTGTGAATAGAAATAGACAAAGGTCAGATGTTTCTGAATTCGCCAGGTGAGGAGTCGGACAGTATGGAAGCAGGTCATAGCACTGGGGGAGAACCATGGAATCCCTGTATGTGACTGTAGTGTGATGTGTCGCCAGTTTCCACGTTCCATCATACAAACAACAGTGCATATACATCAAGATGACTGCTATGCCTGACATGTGAGACGTAGCAATACTCTGCCCTATTCCTATGATGGAAAAATAAGCCATGGTCCAATAGACATATCGCGCTCATATCTCATATGGTACATGAGGATCCGGGGTAATCATTTTAATATACAGCCATCTACATCTTTATGCCCTCCTTAACAAACAGCGCAGCACTGTATCATTAAAACATGTCCCCCTATTACAGACTATTCATTCTTAGTCAAAATTCCACTGGAAACCAGCGCCAAGGAATCGCAAATATTAGAACACTGTATCCGGGGTTTGCATGTATCTGAGAACTCGGTGATATTCAAGGCAGTATCTTTTAACTCACTACCCTCTGGGCACAGAATACAAATGGAGTCACCATCAAAAACGCTAGGATTAGAGTCAGATCTCAGTCGGAACCACAAAAGGCGAAGGAGGGAAGCAATTAAGAGGACCCTTCAAAAACGGTGCCACCATAGCAACGGGAAAGAAGGAGCCCTGATCCGGCGTCCTCTTCAAAATGGACCGAGCTGTCAGATACCCCTTCACCATGCCCACTTGGAGACCCGATTTGGCTAGGGCCAACATAAACTCCATGGCACATGAAGTGGGGCATGACGTGGGGACCACTCCTTTTGCCTTGCACCAGGTCACAAACCTTCTCCATATGCACCTTTGAATGGGCCTAGTGGAAGATCTGCCTGCAGCCAACATCACTTTTAGTGATGCCGCTTCATTGAGGTGCCGGTCATCGTACCTCAGCCTCTCAAGAGCCATGTATGCAGGTTGTGAGGATCTGGGTTTGGGTGAAGCACATTGCCTCCTGACTCAGACAAGAGGTTCGGCCTCCAAGGAAGCCGGAGAGGTGGGCATACGTTCAGTTCGAGGTGATCCGGGTACCACATCCTCCTCGCCCGGTCTGAGGTGATCAGGATCGGATGAGTCCTGAATCCCTGCAACCTCCTGAGAACCCAAGGGATGACAGGTATCGGCAGGAACACATAATGGAGGTCGAAGACCCACTCCACTAGAAAGGTGTCTCGCTACTCTCACACTGGGGGGAAATTCCCTAAAACAGAACTGCTTGCACTTTGTGTTGTCCACCGTCACAAACAGATCCACTGTTGCTATGCCCGAGCTCTGCCTGCTTAGAGCACCTGCCAACCCATTCTCCACTCTTGCCAGATGAACTGCAGAGGCCGAGATGTTGTTCTCTAGCATCCAGAAACATAGTTGCATGGCCTCCCTGCCCAGGAGTAGTGATGTCATGCCACCCTGCTTTTTGAGGTAGGGCATGGTCACTGTGTTGTCTGTTAACACCTGGATATGTTTCCTCTGCAAAGTAGGCCCAAAAGTCATCAGCGCCAGTCGGACTGCTTGCAGGACCAGCAGACTGATGGGGCAATGTTTCTCCTCTTGAGACCAATGGTCACTGATCTGGAAGGAACCACAATCGGTTCCACAGCCTTCAGCGTCGGTGACCACCTGCTCTTCCAGCCATGGAACCCAGAATGCTTTTCCCGCCAACATGTTTGGCCTGTCGCTCCACCAACTCAGGTAATTCACCACAACCTTGAAACCTTGAGCACATCCAACATCTGGCTGTAGTATTGCGACCACTGGCTCCTGAGAAGCCACTGAAGGGATCTCATGCGGAGTCTCACCTGCGGCACCAGGAAAATACAGAATGCTATAATGCCCAATAAACGTAGGGGTTCCATAAAATTTCATCGCCTGCCTTTTCATCCCCAGGCTTTTAAACATGCACATTTCATCGAATGTGCTCATGGTTTTTTTATTTTTGGATTTTTTGGGGGAGAAGGGGGTACCCAAAGGTTGCTCCTGACTGCCAGGGCGGTGCTTTGTAACATCAAACTAGACAACGCAGAGGAGGCACATTGGGACAAGCGAAAGAGAATTCATGAAGCAGTGATAAGGCAGGGAAGATGCTTGCATGGTTGGAAAGGAAGGACGAAAGGATTAGACATGTTAGAGAATTTCTAGATGGGAATGGAGGAGAGATCACAGAATATTGTGAAGCCCTCTGCGGGGCCCCGCAGGGTCATGAAGTCCCCATAATTTCAAATCCCATACACAACCTCATAGTTCCTCAAATCTCCAATGAACAGTTAAGCTGGAGGTCGACATCATGGATGAGATAGCAGAAGCAATCTCTCTACTTCACTCAGGGAAGACCGCAGGCCCAAATGGGCTCCCAGAGGAATTGTGGAAGTAACTGGGTAACATGGTCGTTCTGCACCTGCTGGACTTATTCTTGCAAAATAGAGAGGATGTTACTCTAGCCACAGATCTGCAGTGGGCTAGCATTGTGGTCATCCACAAAAAAAGGCAAATCTCCCAATGTATGCTCCTCTTACAGACCTACAATACTGGCCAAGGTACTCACCCACCGCTTGCTAAAAGTTATTACCTCATTGGTACACCACGACCAATCTGTTTTTTTTGCTGCACTTGTCTACTTGCATGAATATTAGTCTGCACCCAGTGATTGACCAGGTCTCTGTCCTCCCAGAGCCCCTTGTGCTACTCTTGGTTGACTTTGAGAAATCGTTCGATTCAGTTTTATGGGGATTTTTTTCACCACTTAGCAAGCCCCGCCGACCTGGTGCCTTCCTGCTTGCCGCTCTTTTTCACCACTTAGCAAGCCCCGTCCACCTGGTGCCTTCCTGCTTGCCGCTCTTTTTCACCACTTAGCAAGCCCCGTCCACCTGGTGCCTTCCTGCTTGCCGCTCTTTTTCACCACTTAGCAAGCCCTGCCCACTTGGTGCCTTCCTGCTTGCCGCTCTTTTTCACCACTTAGCAAGCCCTGCCCACTTGGTGCCTTCCTGCTTGCCGCTCTTTTTCACCACTTAGCAAGCCCTGCCCACTTGGTGCCTTCCTGCTTGCCGCTCTTTTTCACCACTTAGCAAGCCCCGTCCACCTGGTGCCTTCCTGCTTGCCGCTCTTTTTCACCACTTAGCAAGCCCCGTCCACCTGGTGCCTTCCTGCTTGCCGCTCTTTTTCACCACTTAGCAAGCCCTGCCCACTTGGTGCCTTCCTGCTTGCCGCTCTTTTTCACCACTTAGCAAGCCCCGTCCACCTGGTGCCTTCCTGCTTGCCGCTCTTTTTCCTACTTAAGGAGCCCTCCAGCCTCTATTCCTTTGCAGATGGGGAGCAGGTGCAAGTGGATCTAGGTCCCTGGCCTAAACCCGCCCACCTGGTGCCTTCCTGCCTGCTGCTCTTTTTCACCACTTAGCAAGCCCCGCCTGCCTGGTGCCTTCCTGCTTGCCGCTCTTTTTCACCACTTAGCAAGCCCTACACAACTGGTGCCTTCCTGCCTGCCGCTCTTTTTCACCACTTAGCAAGACCCGCCCACCTGGTGCCTTCCTGCTTGCTGCTCTTTTTCACCACTTAGCAAGCCCCGCCCACCTGGTGCCTTCCTGCTTGCCTCTCATTTTCACCACTTAGCAAGCCCCGCCCACCTGGTGCCTTCCTGCTTGCCGCTCTTTTTCACTACTTAGCAAGCCCCGTCCACCTGGTGCCTTCCTGCTTGCCGCTCTTTTTCGCCACTTAGCAAGCCCCGCCCTCCTGGTGCCTTCATGCTTGCTGCTCTTTTTCCTACTTAAGGAGCCCTCCAGCCTCTTTTCCTTTGCAGTTGGGGAGCAGGTGCAAGTGGATCTAGGTCCCTGGCATAAACCCGCCCACCTGGTGCCTTCCTGCTTGCTGCTCTTTTTCCTACTTAAGGAGCCCTCCAACCTCTTTTCCTTTGCAGTTGGGGAGTAGGTGCACGTGGATCTAGGTCACCTGGCCTAAGCACCACCCACCTTCTTAGCCCTGCCTCTTCCTTCCTGCTCTTAACTATTAGATCAAGGGTGTCTCCCGCCCGGGCGTCTGCAGAGAAGGGCAGACGAAGAAAAGGGCAATTCCTGTTTGGACCTGTTCGGACCAGGAGAACCCAGGGCCCGACCCCCTGCTCAGACAGCAGGTAAGCATGCACCAACATGTGTTACCCCCTCTGTCCCCACAGTCCATCCTCACCCCTTCTGGTCCCCCTGTGATGTTCCCTTGTGCCCCCCCTTCTCGCACACAGGTGTGGCCTGTTTTGCTTGATTCTTCTACCCTGCTCCCCCTCCCCACCCCTCCAGCCTACTTCTGCAGGAGTCTGTCCTGATACATTCTGGTTTCACCATCATTGTCTTGTGGCGAATGCTGGATTTGACTTTTATGGACTTCATTCATTCACGGTGTGTCACCCTTTCTCAACTCTCATGCTGGACTTCCTTTGCATCTTGTACTCATGGTGGCCCTGAATCATGCTGTTCCCATCTTCATCTTGTATACTGCTTGCAACATTATGTGTTACTAGTTTACTACTGACTTCTGCAATTTTATTCGCTCTTCACTGTTGCTTCTCCAGTCTTTTTGACAGCTTACTCTCTGTTCTCTCCTCCTTTCCCTTCTCTCTTTTCCTATCTCCTCCCCTTACTTTCTTCTATGCACTTACTCTATCAGAATTGTCCCTGGACCTAATTTGATAGCAACCTCGTCTGTTTCCTCCACCCTCCCCTTACTGTTTTTTTTCCTCCCCCCCCCCTCCAGCACTATCTGAAATGTTGTCAGGCCTAGTATGATAGTCGCTTGTTTTGTTCCTCCCCTCCCTTTCTGCACCCCTCTCCCTCACCTTTTGTTTTCTCCGTCTCTACTAGAAATGTCGTCAGGCCTAGAATGGTAGTCGCCTGTCTGTTTCCATTTCCTTCCCACTCTCCCCCTCCCTTCCTTATCTATGTCTTAGCTCTTGCACTATCTGAAATCTCGTCAGGCCGAGTACGATTGTTAATTTCACATCCTTACTATTCATGGCCTGTAAGAATGTCATTGTATTTTCCCTTGTTCCCTCCCTTGCCTTGAAGCGCTTTGAAACACATTGTGTATAGGCGCTATATAAATAAACTATCATATCATATCATGCCTATGGGAAATAATGTCAGCAGATGGGTTTGGGAAAAGACCTCTGCTGGACTCAGTTGCTTTATACGGCACCTATTGCAGAGGTTGGGCTGAATACGAGTGTATCTAGATCTGTCCTCCTGGAGCGAGGAACCAGACAGGGATGCCCGCTCTCCCCCTTCTATTCACGGTGGCCATCGAACCACTGGCGACACAACGGCGAGTGGAACCGACCGGGGGAGATTCCACTGGCCAGCGGGGCGTAAGAGATAAAGTGGGGGTCATTACGACCCTGGCGTTAAGGTTTTAACGGCGCCGTAAAAGGTGTCGGCGCCGTTAAACCCTTAACGCCTGATTACGAGGTCCCTTTGCGGGACCCGACCTTAACGGCTGGTTTTACCAGACGTTAAAGTAGGGTGCCGCAAAGGGACCTCTGTGCTAATTACGGTACCGCAATTTGCGGTACCGTACTTAGCGCCTTCCCCAGTCCCATTCAGCCCTATGGGGCGAAAATGGGAATGGGGAAGGGCCATGGTGAAATGGGGAAATACCGCCCCGCCAACCTTGGAAGGGGGTGGTATTTCCCCATTCCACCATGGCGGACTCGTTACAACACCGGCACCAACCATGGTGCTAATAGCGCCATGGTTTAGCGCCGGGGTTGTAATGAGGGCCAGTGTCTCTATACTCGGATGACCTTTTAATCTTTCTGGGAAATCCACCACTCTCATGCTTGATTGTAACCAGACCGCTGCAGGAATATGGGACTTAAATCTGTGTTTCTCCCGATCGATGGGGGAGATTTAGCACTCCCTCCCGACTGCCCCTCCACATATCATGAGACAGTTTTAAATACTTGGGCATATAAATTGGTGTGGTTCACTCAAACTATCTTGTTCGCAATCTCCACCCCAGTCTCGGGAGGATATCTCAGGGGCAAAGCGCTCGCCTTGGAAGCAAGACGACACGGAGCAACACAGGTTCGATTCCACGGTCCGTGCTTAGAAACCTCTGGGTATTAAGCGCTTTACAAATAACCTATCATATCATATATCATTACGGTTCGATTTATGCAAGATGTGAAACATTGGAAGTCACTCCTGATCAAACGTATGGGGAAAGCTGCTCATGTTACCTCAATATACATATATTCTCACATTGTCCCCAGACTGGAATTCGCTAAAGTAGACTCTGCCATTGGAGAGATCCTGTGGGGGGAACACAACCTAGAATCGCCGTGGCTACACTACAACGATCGGTGTGGGATGGAGGCATCATGCTGCTGAATATTCGACACTACTATTGGGCAAGCCAATTGGGGATGGTTAATGATTGGCTAGATGGCGATCACCATTTTCCTCACATTAATGCTAAGAAAGCATGGATGAAAGGATGCAGGTTGTCTACGGGGGACAGGCCACCTTGTTCTTCCTTGCATAACTTGACACACAGTCAAGATATGGAAAGATGTGACCCATTGTATTGGATGGAGCAAGAAACCGACACTAGCACAACAATTGTGGCACAACACACTGCTACCCGAAATCAACAAGATTGGTGTGTATAGGGTATAATATCCTTGCTCCGACAGTTGTGGTGAGAGAGGGGAGTCTTATTTCCTTCAATGACCTCCAGCAAATATATGGGTTGCCATTATACACAGGGCGGTACCATTATATTCAAATCACTCATGCCCTACACGCACAATTCAAAGACCTTAGGGAGATCCCACCCTGCTCGCCCCTTGAGGCTAATGCGTTCCGGTGCAAATAACCAGGACGGTCACCTCCACAAAGTATCAAAGTACAACATCTTTCCCAACCCGAGATCTATCTGATCTCAGGCTAGGTGGGAGATAGATGTGGGTGCCATTGATTGGGAAGATTGGGAAGATTGGGATGCAATGATGTTCCCTCGAGAGGTGGCAATCTCCTCTCGATTCCGACTAATCCAACGTAAAATACCACATAGGACAAATTGCCCACACATGCTTCTCTTTCAATGTGGACGGGCAGCTCATCCGTGATGTCCGAGGAGTGACAGCTCGGATGGGACCTTTTTCATATATTATGGGAATGTCTGTGGATATGCCACTTTTGGGAAAAGACTCTCGGGAGACTAACAGCGATCATGGCGGAAGCTAAACCTGCTGAATTTAAGCTGATGCTGCTGGCGATATCGGGAGAAAGCTCCTGCAATCGCTTTCAAAAATGGTTCCTGTCCACCACTATGATTCTTATAAAATGCAATATAGCTATAATGTGGGGGAAGCCAGAAAATCATTGATACAATAAATGGTTTTGGATGTTGATATTTACATGTCACTTGAAAAGAGAGTACATAACGCATGTGGTTGACTGGTAAAGTTCCAGATCCCAGAAAATATGGAATAAATGGCAAGAGCCTTGTTAAATGTGCTGAGCTCTGGGTGGGTAAAAATGTTGTCATGTTGCTAATTCTGTTTGCTCACTGCATTTGTTGGTCTTCCTGCTCTTTCTTGAAATGTGCTCAGTCTTGCTAAATGTTGAAAACCATTAAAATGTGTTATTAAAAAAAAGAACCGTAATCCCTCAAGGAAAGACCTTTTTTGCCAAGGCGTCGACCTTCTTTGACTTGCAGTCAGTTGTAAGGTTCGATGTCGAGGAACTGGACGTGACTGTCGCAGTCTACACCACTAACCCCTCTTGGTTCAGGTGGGACGTCAAAAATGTCAGGTCGTCCCTCGCTGGATTATATGAGTATGTCAGGGCCTTAACCATTCAAACGTTGCAAGGACTGCAACTCCAAAAGTCCCTCACAGACCCGCACACTATATGTGTGTGGTGTCTTGGAGTAGGCAATACACAGAGTAATGTGCTTCCTGCCTTTCAATGAACCTGAAAGCACTGAGACAACACTCAACGAAACTGGCGCTCGGCAGACAGCCATCCAAATCCCCGCCGTTATCGCTGCCACGCTCATCAGAGCATGCAACCTAAGATTCAATCCTCGAAAAACATTGTATGGGGTGTCGCCATAAAGAAATCAAAGAAATGCTCCCACTCTTGGAGTGAATCGCACCACTCTTCATCAGCTTTGCTCAAGAAAAATCACAGATGCCATTTTGACTTGTAGAACAATAACCCTAAGTCGTACCCTGCGAAGGGTACATCTAGGAAGGAGTCGGAGGATTTTAAAACAGAGATGCTGAACGTTTTTGAGAAGGGCTCGGCTGGAATGGCATCCGTCTCAACGCCATTGGCTGATCCACCTCCAACTGGGCCCTGGTCTGACCTGCGCAAAGGAAGCCAGCAAGGATCAAACGCCCTCGAGATTTTTGTGTGAGTTCCCTGTCGACTGCCAGTGTCAAGCACTGCCACTGTCACAAGTCGATGACCGGATCGGCTATACCTGCATTGAGCGGCAACGCTCGATCGGTTTGTGGCCCACGGTCGAGAATGTCAGTCAAATCGTAGTCCGACACTGGCTTAGACGGTGCGCCAGTCCCCAAGGCAACAACGACTTTTTCAACCGCATTCCAGTATTGTGAATTCAGGTGTGCGTATGGGTTGAGTTGTGGAAATTCCACATCAGGGAATGTGCCCAGTCCACTGGCATCATGGAGGCCATTTGCCAGTTGGAGTAACCCGCCTAGTCCACCATAAAATCAAGCCTCGGATACAAGGCTGCCACCCCCTTCGAAGCAACCCGAATGGGATCAGATCACCCTCCTCCTCGTCGAATATCTACTGCATTGAATAGAAGAACATGGAAGAGGTGTCCAATACAAAACGTCTATCTTGCGGGCCTGCTCCATGAGCCTGTCGCCGAGAGGGCCACCAACGGCTTTGGTGCAAGGGGAGTTTTTTCCTGTGGGGTCTTTCTCGAGGGCGTTTGATCCTTCCTGGCTTCCTTTGCGCAGGTCAGACCAGGGCCCAGATGGAGGTGGATCAGCCAATGGCGTTGAGACGGATGCCATTCCAGCCGAGCCCTTCTCAAAAACGTTCAGCATTTCTGTTTTAAAATCCTCCGACTCCTTCCTAGATGTACTCTTCGCAGGGTACGATTTAGGGTTATTGTTCTACAAGTCAAAATGGCATCTGTGATTTTTCTTGTGCAAAGCTGATGAAGAGTGGTGCGATTCACTCCAAGAGTGGGAGCATTTCTTTGATTTCTTTATGGCGACACCCCATACAATGTTTTTCGAGGATTGAATCTTAGGTTGCATGCTCTGATGAGCGTGGGAGCGATAACGGCAGAGATTTGGATGGCTGTCTGCCGAGCGCCAGTTTCGTTGAGTGTTGTCTCAGTGCTTTCAGGTTCATTGAAAGGCAGGAAGCACATTACTCTGTGTATTGCCTACTCCAAGACACCACACACATATACTGTGCGGGTCTGTGAGGGACTTTTGGAGTTGCAGTCCTTGCAACGTTAAAATGTTTAAGGCCCTGACATACTCATGCAATTATTCGATGAGATGAAAAATTAGCATCTTCTGAATAGCGTGCTGAGCATGCAGAAAAAAGGACCTGAGGTATGGGGGCATAGTGCATCCTTTTATAAAATGCCCGATGTCATGTCCAATCGAGCAATGGCACGGCTTTATACGAGGAAGGTGTCGTTGACGGTATCGAGCAGCTCTATGCCTCCTTTCGAAAAGATATCCGAACAGCATACGCTCTATAGCTCTCTATCAAGATGAGGAATCTGTGGGAGAATGAAATCCATTGAAAAAGTCCTTGCCTTTACTTGCTTTATAGGCCTGACTTTGTGTAGATGAATACCACATATGAGCATAGATGATAGACTAATATAATGTATTCAATGGCATTCAAATAAAACAGAAATCAGAGAATAAAAACGTTCCAATCAATTCACTAATTAATTTGCTGCACGGACATTTAAGCCTCAGCGGTTCCCTGAACCTTGGGACCTGGTGAAGGAAAACACAAGTACCTTGCTCCTCTTGCTGACGTAGGGACGTTGATCCAGCGGATTCCAAAACCATCCAAACATTTTGTAGGGATAATCATCCAATGCCACCAGAATATGTTTCTCTCTTTCTCTCGCTCCTTCCTTGGCCTTTCTCGCAAGTGGCGATGAACCTGAAGATGGCCTGGGTTTTGTTTCTTCAACAAGACATGCCAGGAGGTGTATAGATGTGGATTGCTCAGGTGTGTCTACGTCTAATATGTAGATGACTACAGATCAGCAAGGTACAGAAGCAAGGATCACCCTTGGAACTGGCCTCGCTGGCATTCTGGCATGCGGATACAGTGCAGGTACAGCCCAGAGAAGGCCTTGGCACTGATGGTGATACCAAAAAGCACAGGTGGTCTGGGATGATAGTATGTTGTTATGTACACATACTTCGTGTAACAGGAATAGTGCAGTGTCTGTGACAAGTACTGTCAAAGCGACTGTGACCTGATACTTTAAATGGCATTGGTCCTTCGCCCTCTTGGCTCTGGTGTGTGGTGGAGGTCATGAGGAGGAGGAATCGGTCTAAGGCACATAGGTTCCACCTCTTGTGCACAGTCCCTCTCGTGTGTGTTTGCTCCGAGAATGTAGAAAGGAAGATTCCTCGACCCCTGCACAGTTTGCAGTAAGAAACCAGGTGAATATTTGACCTTACATTGTAGTCTCAGCACAAGTGAGGGAGCAAGAAATGCCTGTGGCTTCTGGGTAATACCTTGAGCCTGGTTGAAAAGGCATGTTTCTGTTTGAAGCTTGAGGGGAGAATTAAACGTGTAAGGGAAACTTTACATTGTACTGGACGCAGTAACCTAATGCAAAAAGCGAGCAAAACATACAGAAAAAAAGAATAGTAAAAATGAAACATTTAAAAAATTGGCTCAGATCGGGAAGTACAACACAGACGAGCTGTCTGCTTCCTTACGAACTGTCTACTTCCTAACGAGCTGTCTGCTTCCTTACGAACTACTTCCTAACGAGCTGTCTGCTTCCTAATGAGCTCTCTGCTTCCTTATGAGCTGTCTGTTTCCTGGCAAGCTGTCTGCTTCCTAACAAGCTGTCTGCTTCCTTACGAACTGTCTGCTTCCTTACAAGCTGTCTGCTTCCGTACGAACTGTCTGCTTCCTTACGAGCTGTCTGCTTCCTTACGAACTCTCTGCTTCCTTACGAACTGTCTACTTCCTAACGAGCTGTCTGCTTCCTTACGAACTACTTCCTAACGAGCTGTCTGCTTCCTAATGAGCTCTCTGCTTCCTTATGAGCTGTCTGTTTCCTGGCAAGCTGTCTGCTTCCTAACAAGCTGTCTGCTTCCTTACGAACTGTCTGCTTCCTTACAAGCTGTCTGCTTCCGTACGAACTGTCTGCTTCCTTACGAGCTGTCTGCTTCCTTACGAACTGTCTGCTTCCTTACGAACTGTCTACTTCCTAACGAGCTGTCTGCTTCCTTACGAACTACTTCCTAACGAGCTGTCTGCTTCCTAATGAGCTCTCTGCTTCCTTATGAGCTGTCTGTTTCCTGGCAAGCTGTCTGCTTCCTAACAAGCTGTCTGCTTCCTTACGAACTGTCTGCTTCCTTACAAGCTGTCTGCTTCCTTACGAACTGTCTGCTCCCTTACAAGCTGTCTGCTTCCTTACAAAGTGTTTACTTCCTAATGAACTGTCTGCTTCCTTACAAGCTGTCTGCTTCCTTACAAGCTGTCTGCTTCCTTACAAACTGTCTGCTTCCTTACAAGCTGTCTGCTTCCTTAAGAACTGTCTGCTTCCTTACGAGCTGTCTGCTTCCTTACGAGCTGTCTGATTCCTTACGAGCTGTCTGCTTCCTTACGAGCTGTCTGCTTCCTTACGAACTGTCTGCTTCCTTACGAGCTGTCTGATTCCTTACAAGCTGTCTGCTTCCTAACATGCTGGTTGAAAAGCTAGAGGGGAAGAGTAGGGCTGACGCATATAAATTGCCCAAAGGGAATTCTGAGGCTATGATTTCCACTTTGCTGTCATGGAGATTTGCAAATCATCGACAATTCGCGTCAATCTTTGTCCCTGACAAATCTGCAAAAACAAATTAAGAGGCAGAAAAAACGACTCCTTTTTTAACAAAAGCAAATCAATTAATTAAGTGGCGGAGTTGCAGAGAGTTGCAGTCTTGCAGCTCCTTTTGCCTGTTTGGAAGAACCTGTTACCCGCTCAGTCTGTTTTTGCTTTCCTTGGAGGAGGGGCTGATAAAAACCCCAGTCCATCGCGGGGTGGCCACGGAGTTGCATAGAGTTGCAGTCTTGCAGTCCTGCAGTCCTGCAGACTCGCCCGCTTCCACCTCTCTGTGGTCCCTACAGCTCCTACAGCTCCTATGGCCCCAGATGAAGGACGTTTACTAAGGAGCTGGAAGCGCCGCGAGGGGGAGCAGCTCCAGAGGGACTCGAGGACAACATCCCCTACAGAAGCCCCTACACCGCTTCCTCAAAGAGAAGAGAATACCAGTCCCAGTACCCGGGGGGTTGAAGGTAAGCATGACGACAAAATGAGCCTTCAACTAACCCCATCAAGTGAAATTTCATCTCACTCTACCATATACACTACACATATGGATATGTTTCCAGAACTAGGAGCTAGAACCTGCCTGTTAACACCCTCAAAGACAAACTTGCCAATCACGCCAGAGTCTTGCCCTTATCCTGACTTAATCAGCCCAGTGATTAAAACCAAAGTCCTACGGACAACAATTATGAGCAATCCAAATCATTCATGTCTCCCTTCAATCTGCCGGGGAGATGATTTGGTTGCGATCCCTCAACTTACTGCCTCCAAAAACATCATGCCGCCATTCCCCCTACCTAACTACCCCAGCCAGGAGACATTACCTGATGCGGGCCACACGCCACCTCCTTCATCTTTTCATCCCACGGTCTGCGACCAGGTGGCCCGGGGGCGATCAGCGTTCCTGGTGTGACTTCTCTCCCGGCCAGGCCGGGGGCTGCACGGGGCGGTACGGCACTTCTGGTGGTGGCAGAGGTGTACCGGGAGCAGGCAGATGTCCAGGAGGGGCTGCCTGTGGGGGGTGCGGGAGAAGAGGAGCTGCTGAGCCGAGTGATGGAGGATGCGTGCAAGGAGTTAGGGGCTTCGGTTGTTGCCACGGCCCTGCTGGCCCATTGGGGAGAGTACAGCCTCTGTGTGGGTCCCTGAGTGCTGGGGGCGGTGTCAAGGCCACAGAGTCAGAGGAGTCGACTGTAGAAGTGAGGGAGCCGGTGGGAACTGGCCCGCCCTTGCTTTCGATCGAGGGTGCGGAGGGTGAGGTACTGATTCCAACACCTCCCCCTTGTGTTGAGCAGGAGTACTACACCCCCGCATCCACAAAAAAAGGACAAAAAAACCCACTCAAGCTCAACCAAAACAGAGCTCGAACACAGCAAAAAGGATATCGTCTTCAATCCTTACAATGCAAAATACAAAGAAAAGAGCAAAAAGAAAGACAAAAGTATTTGGAAACGCCATTCCATCTTTGAGACCATTTATGGAACAAGAAAAACCACAAACACCGTCAGAGTCTATTGAGACCTTCAAAAAAGCACAGCCTGCTGCAGCTCATCCTTGCAAAGTGCCTGAGAAGCAACGCACTTTCAGAAAAATTGTGCCAAAAAAAACTCTACTATCAACAAGCCTAGCAAATCTTTTTCTAAAAATAACGCTAGCCCATGGGAATAACTTGGAAAAAGAATTTCCTATAGCCCATGAGATATCTGACACTGAACTACTTGAAAGCACCAGAAACGAAATGGAGGGATCCTCCTATCCTGCCAGTCAATCTGTCTCAGAGGAATTGACACAGTCAGGCTCCAAACCTACCCTGGATCCCGGTCTAAATCCATCTTCAGGCCTGAGAACTTCTTTGGAATCTACGCAAACGCCTAGCGTTAGACCCTATTCTCCAAGTTATCTGATTCCAAATAAAGATTGTCCATCTTTAACCCCCCATTTGACTGAGCAGAGAGGTCTAAACCGTCAGAGTACCCCCGGTGTTGACCTCCGACCTCAGCACAGGACACCAAATGAAATTAGATCAACTATATTTCAGCAAAACTTGGCTTCAAACTTACGTGGACAGAGGGGGACTGTTCCAGGCGGCGCAGACCATGGGATAAACACATTGCTTGCAGAAGCTGCAGAAATCATAAGAGGGTCGACAAACGCAGACAACAGACCAAAAAGAAAAGCACTGGAAAGCCTCCCTTTGTAGAAGCCACAAGAACAAAGTTTGATTTTACCTCGAGATCCCTTGATTATTCAACCAAGCGACCAACCGAATGATCGATTGGCTTCAACTAGACAATTTTCCACAGACTACACTGGCAACATCAACATCCAAGAAACTTACGATCTTATAGATCGAGGAATGAAAACACCAAGAAAGCGTCTGTCAAGCAAACTCGAGGATCAAACTTCAAACGAGAGCACAAGAAAAGCGGACCTACTATCTATAATGTCAACAGTCACGATAGCTCTCGCCCCATTCTCAAAGTTATATGAAGTAATTCATGAAACCCTAAAGGACCACACTTGATTGGTTGCAGCAATGAACAACAAATTGACATTTTTGGAGGGGCGCTTAACGAGACCAGCCCAGGCAAATGTCAATAATCAGCAATACAAGAAGGCTGTAAGCACTCAAACTTGGTGTACTGATCCTAAAGACAAAGGTCCCCAAAACGAGAACCTCTAGTTCATGGAACCTACAAATCTTGGAGGCAAGTCAGCCAGCACTGAAAAGATCCCCTTACCAGCATATCATCCCCAATCAGGTTCCCTTAAAGGAGCCCAAAGAAAGGGAAAAAACAAAAAGGTGGAGCTACCCCCGTTAAATACAATTAAAAAAAAATCTCAAGGAGGACTCTCGGAGGCAACATCCTTTGAAAAAAGTATTAAAGAATACTTTGTTCAGGAAAATCTTAAAATAACCGCAAGAATCCTGACACCAAGGGCTCTAGCACAAATCTCGACTATTGAAGAACCAACGTCAAATGCCAAATTCAATCAACAGCTTCCAGTTGTAGTAGCCACTTCGCATGCTCATGTAGAAACCTGTCAAGAACATCATTCTACCTCCCAAATGGTCGATGACGTAAACTTGAGTACAGTTGTATTGGTAGTGGATGAAGATTCAGAGTCCAATGTGGATCTGATGGACTTATCGGTTTACTCCGTTGAGTATTCAGGATTGGAGTCGCAAGAACCCAAAGATGCAAAAGAAACAGACAAGACGATCTGTACCAATCGGACTCAGCCGAAATAAATAACATCATAACTGCTGTCGCTCCAACCTCTGATGAAACTTTCAGCCAACCATCATCCTTACCTTCTCCTCCATTCTCAACTCTTTCGGAGAAAAGAAACAAACAACATCACCACGATATTCGGAAAAAAAACAATTAAAAACGTACGAATCGCTTCCCAGATACACATAGAAGTGGAAAAAGCCACAAGACTAAAAAGCACCGAAAGACTGACATCAAACAAAAAACGACATAGAACGAGAAGGGCAGAAGAGAAGGTCTACAGAACAAAGACTGTAAATAGGCAACATGCTCGCAGAGAGAATGGTGAACTGATTAGAACAGAAGGGTCACAGCGACAAAAAGAAACCCAGAAAAGTAATGAAACTAGAAATGGACATGATAATTATAAGCCATCACGTGACACAAGATCTGTAAAACTAATAAGAATTCTGGGAAAAAGGGACCTGCTGATCTTAAACCGAAGAGCAGTCATCCAACTATTCCATTGTGTGCCGAACTTGAGGTTGATAACCTCAGAGGACATTAAAATAGTAGAATATGGTGAGAAACATGTGACCGACTCAGTGTATCTCCATATCAAATCAGCAGTAGTAACATCCACCCTCTTGGAAGCCAGGGATAACCTACGAAAACTTGGCTTCGACTTAAGACTAATGAATGGTGTAGAACATCTAACTTCAGATCGCTCAAAAAGGGTTCCTCGATCACCAAGCCCTGACAACTTAACAAGGTCACAACCACAACCAAGAAGAAAGGAGTCAACCTCTACGAAAACATTAACATCTTTAAATCAGCATCTAGAGAGAGAATTGAGCCAGCCTAAGTCTTTAGACTCAAACACACAAATGGTGGAAACAAACAAAAATTTAATACAAGATCAAGACCGTAATCGAGTACCTCACATACCGCGACTAAGACTTGAGGTCTCCTTTCACCCGGATAACCCAACAGAAAGAACCACGACCATTACCAGGGAGAATCCTCCAACAGATATCGAAGGACCAGGGAAACAATTAAGGAGCGAGCCTTACAGAGAAAAATCAAACCACAGGGTCGAATAGCAATTCAGGAGTACCCAAAACACAAATCAGAAACCAAAAATGGAGACACACAAAAAGAAGACAACACTAAAGCTAGGATCATGGAACACACGTGGATTTAACCATCTGACTGTACCCAGCGATGTGAACCTAGCTTCGTTCGACATCTTGTGTTTGCAAGAAACACTGCTGATCCACAAACCCTTACTGGACGGTTATGACACCAGAGCGACCCCAGCGATTAAAGGAGATAAGGGGTGTCCAGTTTCAGGTTTATTAACTGCAGTAAAAGCTGGTTCAGTAATCTCTATCCTAAAGGTGCTAGTTGCAGAACTCCTTTTTCTTATTCTGTTAACAAGTTGGTCACAGACTATACCGTCCACCCAGGAATCAAACACCAACATCCTGATAATTATCAACTGTTACTGGACTCCTGACCAAATCTCCAACGCTGACTTCATCAAGAAAGCGACTTCAATAATCGATGCGGCCCAAGTAAAATTTGATGTACCACAATACATAATTTGTGGTTATTTGAACGCGACTTGTGATCCGCTTAGCCGGACTATTAACCGGACTATCAAGAAAGATCGTCTAGAAACAAGAGGTACGTTATGGTTATCAGCAATGTCACCAAGAGACATTGTATCTACAGAACTGATCTGTCCAAGAACAAGACCATCGATGCCGACTTGGCAAAGAGGAGATCAATCAGCTAATCTAGACCACGTTTTCATCTCGAGTGATCTAGGGGGAAAAATCCTTGCACATGAAATCATTCAAACTCGGCCTCAAAAAATGAAATCATTGGTCGAATCAAACAACAGAGGGAACCGACTCAGACTAAAACCACAGGAAATTAATTCTCTACTGAATAATTACATCAAGGCAATGAAAACTAACCACGGAAAGGATACTGTTTTGCAAGTTGATTTCTACCCCCTCTTGGAAAAATTCATGATTAAAAAACCAGGCTCAAGATCGGGTCAAAAACCACCAAAACACAGTTATGATGCAGTTCTTGTGGAGAAAAGAAGGGCACTCCGACAGATCACAAGAATCGCGTCAAAAACAAACTCCTCACGTTTGAGAGAACAAGCGAGAGCAGCCAAACAAACCTATAAAAATTGGATAGTGGGCTGTAGAAATGATGCAGAACAGATGCTAAAGGCTTTAGCCAACAAGAACTCAAGAGACAACTCATTAAACAGAGTGCAGACATTCCAGCTGACACGCAACAAAATCCAGATTCGGAAGAAGCATGGAAACAACTTTTCTTGACTCTGTTTGGTGGCCAGGATAACACCACGCCAAACATTTCACTGGCATCCGAAGTGACCTGGGACCTAAAACAGTCCCAAGAAGACATTGAGTTCAAAATCAAAAAACGAAACCCCTCGAGGGCCCCTGGACCTGATGGGTTAACTAACGCAATGCTAAAAGAACACCCTCAGGAATGGGCTTACTTCATTAAAAGAGTTTTGGACACGATTTGCAAAACTCAACAACTCCCACGATCATGGAAGACAGAAATATCGTGCCTATCTATAAACGGGGTCAAAGGGACAACCCTAAGAATTACCGACCCATTGCGTTATTAGATGTCGTAGGGAAAATCTTTGGAACTTTTCTTCTCGCAAAATTCAATAAATGGACAACTCTACATGGTTGGTACAATCCGTTCCAAACAGGGTTCATCAAGAACATCGGCACTTTGGCAAACATCGTAATGCTGACCATCCTTAAGGCCCAAAGCCACCAGTCGGGGACAAGAATCTACATTGCCTTTGTTGATCTCGTCCAGGCATTTGACATAGTAGACCACAACCGACTGTGGGAAAAGTTGAGAGATCGGGATTGTCCAGCTGGAATCCTAGAACCATTGATTCAACTACACTCGAACACCTCAGTAACCGTCCGCCTAAACAGAGAAGGTCTACAGAGCCACCCAATCCCCACCTCAAGGGGGGTTAAACAGGGCTGTCCCTTGACCCCTGCCATCTACAACTTCTTCATTGCTGACATCAAGGATCATGATCCTTTACTGCGAATCTTCCCACCAACAATCGGAATTCGAAGATCACCAGACTACTCTACCAGATGATCTGATCATGATTGATCAGACTCCAATTGGCCTCCAAAGGCAACTGGACAGTTTACAACATTAACTGCATCAAAATGCTCTAGAACTGAACGAAGACAAAACTAAGATCATCTGTCTACAGAGAGCTAAAAACAAAGTTGAATCGCCCGAATTGGTTTGTGCATGGGAAAAAAATAGAAGAAGTGGATTCCATTAAATACCTGGGTGTCCAGTTTAACAACAGCTCAGTAGAAGCCCAAGAGCTACTGAAATCTAAAGTTAAGATACTAGCAGCTCAAGGACACTTGATAGACAACAAGTTTGGCCGATTTTCTATGGTTGCCATAGTGAACTTCCATAGAAACAAGGTCATCCCCATATTAACTTATGGTGCAGAAGACACGATTCACATGCCTACCAAACTATGGCCCACTCTAGAAGGTTCATTTTGGAGAAAAATATTAAAACCTCCAAATGCTGCAAGTACTACAAGGATCAGAAACGAGCTTGGCTTATCGTCCCTTACCTCAATCGTGGAATGGAATGCCTTGAGTCTCTATCGGAAAATAATTCCGCCTTTCAGTGCACCAATCTTCAAGATCATCTATGATGAAATTCAAACCAGCAAGAATGATGTACTGAATATCTGGGTGACAAACAGAAAGGCAACCTTGACAGAAATTGGCAGTTCTGAGGAAGAACTAGTAGTAAATCCATTGAGGGGAAAAAAAAACGACTAGAACTGGATTGGATCCGGACATCTCAAGAGGCCTCCGAAAGTAGCCTAGCAAAAGACCTGCCATCTATCGACATAAAACTGAAGCATCGTAGAGGATACTTAAAGAGATTTCCTGACAGATCCTTTCGAGACACCTTCCTTCGAATGAGGCTGAATTTATTCAAAACAAACGAAGTGAACTGCATCCGAGGAAGCTCAACCTCAGGAGTTTGTCGATTTTGTAACCAGACTGGAGAAACTGAGTCGATGAGACATCTCTTGTTGACCTGCCCTAAATGGAATACTGAAAGAACAAAATACTTGTTACCTTTAGCAATGAATTTTCCATCCATGAATAGAGAATCTGTTTGGAAGACCCTCGTTTGTGGAGAAAGACACAAACTGTGATTGCAGTAGTTTCCAGGAGGAATTTAATGATTCCAGGAGGAATTTAATGATTCCATGAGGAATTTAATGATTCCATGAGGAATTTAATGATTCCATTGCTCGAGCAGGAATCTTGATCGACCCAGATAGAAATCAGAAAACAAACCGATCAGAAAGGCTGAGTAACCTCATGAATTTCAAACTCTACTTTGGTCCCATATCACTAAAACTGAATGGACATAAGGAATTTTCAGATTTAATGTGATGCTTTCTCTTTGTAAAAATGCATCAGAGTTCCCAACCAGCTAGGAAGGCGAGAAAGGATGAAAGATGCCTAACCTGTTGAGTTGTGACGAGTTAGGAAGGAGAGGATGAAAGATGCCTAACCTGTTGAGTTTTGACCAGTTAGAAAGGAGAGAAAGTATGAAAGATGCCTAACCTGTTGAGTTATGACCAGTAAGGAAGGCGAGAAAGGATGAAAGATGCCTAACCTGTTGAGTTGTGACCAGTTAGGAAGGAGAGAAAGTATGAAAGATGCCTAACCTGTTGAGTTTTGACCAGTTAGAAAGGAGAGAAAGTATGAAAGATGCCTAACCTGTTGAGTTCCCAACCAGCTAGGAAGGCGAGAAAGGATGAAAGATGCCTAACCTGTTGAGTTGTGACCAGTTAGGAAGGAGAGAAAGGATGAAAGATGCCTAACCTGTTGAGTTCCCAACCAGCTAGGAAGGCGAGAAAGGATGAAAAATGCCTAACCTGTTGAGTTGTGACCAGTTAGGAAGGAGAGAAAGGATGAAAGATGCCTAACATGTTGAGTTTTGACCATTAGGAAGGAGAGAAAGGATGAAAGATGTCTAACCTGTTGAGTTTTGGCCAGTTAGGAAGGAGAGAAATGAGGAAAGATGCCTAACCTGTTGAGTTTTGACCAGTTAGAAAGGAGAGAAAGTATGAAAGATGCCTAACCTGTTGAGTTCCCAACCAGCTAGGAAGGCGAGAAAGGATGAAAGATGCCTAACCTGTTGAGTTGTGACCAGTTAGGAAGGAGAGAAAGGATGAAAGATGCCTAACCTGTTGAGTTCCCAACCAGCTAGGAAGGCGAGAAAGGATGAAAAATGCCTAACCTGTTGAGTTGTGACCAGTTAGGAAGGAGAGAAAGGATGAAAGATGCCTAACATGTTGAGTTTTGACCATTAGGAAGGAGAGAAAGGATGAAAGATGTCTAACCTGTTGAGTTTTGGCCAGTTAGGAAGGAGAGAAATGAGGAAAGATGCCTAACCTGTTGAGTTTTGACCAGTTAGAAAGGAGAGAAAGTATGAAAGATGCCTAACCTGTTGAGTTCCCAACCAGCTAGGAAGGCGAGAAAGGATGAAAGATGCCTAACCTGTTGAGTTGTGACCAGTTAGGAAGGAGAGAAAGGATGAAAGATGCCTAACCTGTTGAGTTTTGACCAGTTAGAAAGGAGAGAAAGTATGAAAGATACCTAACCTGTTCAATTTTGACCAGTTAGGAAGGAGAGAAAGGATGGAAGATGACTAACCGGTTGAGTTTTGACCAGCTAGGAAGGCGAGAAAGGATGAAAGATGCCTAACCTGTTGAGTTGTGACGAGTTAGGAAGGAAAGGATGAAAGATGCCTAACCTGTTGAGTAGTGACGAGTTAGGAAGGAGAGGATGAAAGATGCCTAACCTGTTGAGTTTTGACCAGTTAGAAAGGAGAGAAAGTATGAAAGATGCCTAACCTGTTGAGTTCCCAACCAGCTAGGAAGGCGAGAAAGGATGAAAGATGCCTAACCTGTTGAGTTGTGACCAGTTAGGAAGGAGAGAAAGGATGAAAGATGCCTAACCTGTTGAGTTCCCAACCAGCTAGGAAGGCGAGAAAGGATGAAAAATGCCTAACCTGTTGAGTTGTGACCAGTTAGGAAGGAGAGAAAGGATGAAAGATGCCTAACATGTTGAGTTTTGACCATTAGGAAGGAGAGAAAGGATGAAAGATGTCTAACCTGTTGAGTTTTGGCCAGTTAGGAAGGAGAGAAATGAGGAAAGATGCCTAACCTGTTGAGTTTTGACCAGTTAGAAAGGAGAGAAAGTATGAAAGATGCCTAACCTGTTGAGTTCCCAACCAGCTAGGAAGGCGAGAAAGGATGAAAGATGCCTAACCTGTTGAGTTGTGACCAGTTAGGAAGGAGAGAAAGGATGAAAGATGCCTAACCTGTTGAGTTTTGACCAGTTAGAAAGGAGAGAAAGTATGAAAGATACCTAACCTGTTCAATTTTGACCAGTTAGGAAGGAGAGAAAGGATGGAAGATGACTAACCGGTTGAGTTTTGACCAGTTAGGAAGGAGAGAAAGGAGGAAAGATGCCTACTAACCTGTTGAGTTTCGACCAGTTAGGAAGGAGAGAAGGGAGGAAAGATGTCTAACCTGTTGAGTTTTGACCGGTTAGGAAGGAGAGAAAGGAGGGAAGATGCCTACCCTGTTGAGTTTCGACCGGTTAGGAAGGAGAAAAAGGAGGGAAGATGCCGGACCTGTTGAGTTTTGACCATTAGGAAGGAGAGAATGGGTGAAAGATGTCTAACCTGTTGAGTTTTGACCGATTAGGAAGGAGAGAAAGGAGGGAAGATGCCTAACCTGTTGAGTTTCGACCGGTTAGGAAGGAGAAAAAGGAGGGAAGATGCCGGACCTGTTGAATTGTGACCAGTTAGGAAAGAGAGAAAGGAGGAAAGATGCCTACTAACCTGTTGAGTTTTGACCATTAGGAAGGAGAGAAAGGATGAAAGATGTCTAACCTGTTGAGTATTGGCCAGTTAGGAAGGAGAGAAATGAGGAAAGATGCCTAACCTGTTGAGTTTTGACCAGTTAGGAAGGAGAGAAAGGAGGGAAGATGCCTAACCTTTTGAGTTGCGACCAGTTAGGAAGGAGAGAAAGGCTGAAAGATGATTAACCTGTTGTATTGTGACGAGTTAGGAAAGAGAGAAAGGATGAAAGATGCCTAAACTGTTGAGTTTTGACCAGTTAGAAAGGAGAGAAAGTATGAAAGATGCCTAACCTGTTGAGTTGTGACCAGTTAGGAAGGAGAGAAAGGACGAAAGATGCCTAACCTGTTGAGTTTTGACCAGTTAGAAAGGAGAGAAAGTATGAAAGATGCCTAACCTGTTGAGTTTTGACCAGTTAGGAAGGAGAGAAAGGATGTAAGATACCTAACCTGTGAGTTTTGACCAGTTAGAAAGGAGAGAAAGTATGAAAGATGCCTAACCTGTTCAGTTTTGACCAGTTAGGAAGGAGAGAAAGGATGAAAGATGCCTAACCTGTTGAGTTTTGACCAGTTAGGAAGGAGAGAAAGGATGTAAGATGCCTAACCTGTGAGTTTTGACCAGTTAGAAAGGAGAGAAAGGATGTAAGATGCCTAACCTGTGAGTTTTGACCAGTTAGAAAGGACAGAAAGTATGAAAGATGCCTAACCTGTTCAGTTTTGACCAGTTAGGAAGGAGAGAAAGGATGAAAGATACCTAACCTGTTGAGTTGTGACCAGTTAGGAAGGAGAGAATGGATGAAAGATGCCTAACCTGTTGAGTTTTGACCAGTTAGAAAGGAGAGAAACTATGAAAGATGCCTAACCTGTTGAGTTTTGACCAGTTAGGAAGGAGAGAAAGGATGTAAGATGCCTAACCTGTGAGTTTTGACCAGTTAGAAAGGACAGAAAGTATGAAAGATGCCTAACCTGTTCAGTTTTGACCAGTTAGGAAGGAGAGAAAGGATGAAAGATACCTAACCTGTTGAGTTGTGACCAGTTAGGAAGGAGAGAATGGATGAAAGATGCCTAACCTGTTGAGTTTTGACCAGTTAGAAAGGAGAGAAACTATGAAAGATGCCTAACCTGTTGAGTTTTGACCAGTTAGGAAGGAGAGAAAGGATGTAAGATGCCTAACCTGTGAGTTTTGACCAGTTAGAAAGGACAGAAAGTATGAAAGATGCCTAACCTGTTCAGTTTTGACCAGTTAGGAAGGAGAGAAAGGATGAAAGATGCCTAACCTGTTGAGATTTGACCAGTTAGGAAAGAGAGAAAGGATGGAAGATGCCTAACCTGTTGAGTTTTGACTGGTTAGGAAAGAGAGAAAGGATGAAAGATGCCTAACCTGTTGAGTTTTGACCAGTTAGGAAGGAGAGAAAGGATGTAAGATACCTAACCTGTGAGTTTTGACCAGTTAGAAAGGAGAGAAAGTATGAAAGATGCCTAACCTGTTCAGTTTTGACCAGTTAGGAAGGAGAGAAAGGATGAAAGATGCCTAACCTGTTGAGTTTTGACCAGTTAGGAAGGAGAGAAACTATGAAAGATGCCTAACCTGTTGAGTTTTGACCAGTTAGAAAGGAGAGAAACTATGAAAGATGCCTAACCTGTTGAGTTTTGACCAGTTAGGAAGGAGAGAAAGGATGTAAGATGCCTAACCTGTGAGTTTTGACCAGTTAGAAAGGACAGAAAGTATGAAGGATGCCTAACCTGTTCAGTTTTGACCAGTTAGGAAGGAGAGAAAGGATGAAAGATGCCTAACCTGTTGAGATTAGACCAGTTAGAAAGGACAGAAAGTATGAAAGATGCCTAACCTGTTCAGTTTTGACCAGTTAGGAAAGAGAGAAAGGATGGAAGATGCCTAACCTGTTGAGTTTTGACTGGTTAGGAAAGAGAGAAAGGATGGAAGATGCCTACTAACCTGTTGAGTTTTGACCAGTGAGGAAGGAGAGAAAGGATGGAAGATGCCTAACCTGTTGAGTTGTGACCAGTTAGGAAGGAGAGAAAGGAGGAAAGATGCCTACTAACCTGTTGAGTTTTGACCAGTTAGGAAGGAGAGAAAGGATGGAAGATGCTGGACCTGTTGAGTTGTGACCAGTTAGGAAGGAGAGAAAGGAAGAAAGATGGCTAACCTGTTGAGTTTTGACTGGTTAGGAAAGAGAGAAAGGACGGAAGATGCCTAACCTGTTGAGTTGTGACCAGTTAGGAAGGAGAGAAAGGAGGAAAGATGCCTACTAACCTGTTGAGTTTTGACCAGTTAGGAAGGAGAGAAAGGATGGAAGATGCCGGACCTGTTGAGTTGTGACCAGTTAGGAAGGAGAGAAAGGAAGAAAGATGGCTAACCTGTTGAGTTTTGACTGGTTAGGAAAGAGAGAAAGGATGGAAGATGCCTAACCTGTTGAGCTGTGACCAGTTAGGAAGGAGAGAAAGGAGGAAAGATGCCTACTAACCTGTTGAGTTTTGACCAGTTAGGAAGGAGAGAAAGGAAGAAAGATGCCTAACCTGTTGAGTTGTGACCAGTTAGGAAGGAGAGAAAAGATGAAAGATGCCTAACCTGTTGACTTTTGACCAGTTAGAAAGGAGAGACCGGATGAAAGATGCCTAACATGTTGAGTTGTGACCAGTTAGGAAGGAGAGAAAGGAAGAAAGATGGCTAACCTGTTGAGTTTTGACTGGTTAGGAAAGAGAGAAAGGATGGAAGATGCCTAACCTGTTGAGTTGTGACCAGTTAGGAAGGAGAGAAAGGAGGAAAGATGCCTACTAACCTGTTGAGTTTTCACCAGTTAGGAAGGAGAGAAAGGAGGAAAGATGCCAACTAACCTGTTGAGTTTTGACCAGTTAGGAAGAAGACAAAGGAAGAAAGATGGCTAACCTGTTGAGTTTTGACTGGTTAGGAAAGAGAGAAAGGATGGAAGATGCCTAACCTGTTGAGTTGTGACCAGTTAGGAAGGAGAGAAAGGAGGAAAGATGCCTACTAACCTGTTGAGTTTTGACCAGTTAGGAAGGAGAGAAAGGAAGAAAGATGCCTAACCTGTTGAGTTGTGACCAGTTAGGAAGGAGAGAAAAGATGAAAGATGCCTAACCTGTTGACTTTTGACCAGTTAGAAAGGAGAGAACGGATGAAAGATGCCTAACATGTTGAGTTGTGACCAGTTAGGAAGGAGAGAAAGGCTGAAAGATGCCTAACCTGTTGAGATTTGACCAGTTAGAAAGGAGAGAAAGTATGAAAGATGCCTAACCTGTTGAGTTCCCAACCAGCTAGGCAGGAGAAGAAGGATGAAAGATGCCTAACCTGTTGAGTTTTTACGAGCTAGGAAGGAGATAAAGGGTGAAAGATGGCTAACCTGTTGAGTTTTGACCAGTTAGGAAGGAGAGAATGGATGAAAGATGCCTAACCTGTTGAGTTTTGACCAGTTAGAAAGGAAAGTATGAAAGATGCCTAACCTGTTGAGTTTTGACCGGTTAGGAAGGAGAGAAAGGATGAAAGATGCCTAACGATTGCAGTGCCCCCCGGGCTTTCTCCCTCCTACGCAGGTAACTAGGACGACCATCATGTACATTAGTGCTCTCCTTCCACTTTATTACAATCTAGCTTTACGACTTGCCCAAGTCACGCAGCTACATACGGTAACCACCTTACCACTCCATCCTAAACCTGATCATCACTCTCTCAGTCTAGCTTCCCTACGACTTATGGTGTCGCTTAGAATGAGCCCGGCAGCCTTTGCTGGAGGACAGATCAACCAATACCTTAATGACCCTGCACTCTGGCTAGAACACTTCGTTAAGAAACCTACACCCAACCAACCTTGCCCCTTCCTTCTTAGAAATAAGAGACTAGGCACCAGATTCCGCCTACGTCACTCCCGTAACAATGTCTCGAAGCAAACCTTACTACCTCCACTTGGTTCACCGCCTTTTATTACCACTTGCAAATCCACAATTACAGAGGCTAAACTGCCCATGTTTAAGGGCGCCCTTATTAACGCCAGATCCCTCACTGCACATGCACTAGACATAGCTGACCTTATCACCACGTCTGACCTTGACTTCCTAGCTATATCCGAAACCTGGCTTCATGCTGCTTCTGGCCCCTTACTAGCGCTGGCTCTACCGCCTGACTACGGCATCACACGATGTGACCGCCCCACTACCCACTCTAGAGGTGGGGGTGTAGCCTTCATCCACAAAAATGCGCTTGACCTAAGAGTGATACCTGATGCCAAACTGGCATCTGCTGAGCTGTTGTCAGTCAAATTAGCACTCACCCCCAATCAAACGGCCACCGTGCACCTCATTTACAGACCTCCGGGTCCGGCACTGTCCTTTGCCAGTGAAATCTCCACCCTCCTTCTGGACAATACTAAAAACAAATCACAAACTATCGTCCTAGGTGACCTTAACTTAGGTCTTGGAGACCTAAAGGATCCTGTGGCAACTGACGTGGAGAACATACTAACTGATCTTGGCGTCACTTTGTACATCCAAGAACCTACCCATATCAAAGGTAGAATACTTGATTGGTTAGCTGGCTCCAATTGCAACATTAAGGTTCTTAGCAACACCCCTTGTTTATGGTCTGACCACCCCGTCATAACCTTTAATATTGAAGCAAACCCACGCATCCCGACTCCAATAGCCGCAGCACTCCCGACTAGAAGCAAAAAAGATATAACTAAGGAGAAACTCCTCCCGCTGCTACTCCCAGCTCTTGATGCAGCCATCAACACCTGCCCTGACCCTACGTCCTTAGCAGACACGTACAACCAAACTATGCTAACAGCTATTGACTCCGTAGCACCTATCAAATTTAGGAAGGCCAAATTACAAGCTCACCTTAACTCATGGTTCACCCCACAGTTAAGAACTCTCCGCAAAGCGAAACGCTGTGCTGAAAATTGATGGAAAAGCCATCCCTCTGACGAGCACAAAGATGGTTTCCTTCTTGCCTCACTCTCCTATAAAGATGCCATCATCACTGCAAAAAAGGAATCCCTCAACAACCGCATTACGCACGCTGACTCGAACACTAAGGAACTTTTCAAAATCTTAAAAGAGCTTGAAACTCCAGTCGTCCCCCCTGACACCTGCTTGAAAGATGGCAAATGGTGTGCCATCATCCAAGCAGCCTTACTAAATAAAATTTCCTCACTACAAGCGAAAATTAAAGATAAACAGGACAACTTGAAGCGCGATAACTGTGCTCTCTCCCCTGCCAAGGCACCCACTCTAGTCACTACTAACACCACACCATTTACATTCTCACCGCTCACCGTCGTCGAGGTAGAAAACATAATTCTCAGAATTAAACCCTCCAACTGCAAAGGTGATCCATGCCCAGCCCCTATTATCAAGGACTCGGCGCATGAGTTGGCCCCATTCATCACTGCCTTCATTAACTCGTCATTCAAAACTGGTATTGTCCCAGATAACCTGAAGGATGCTTGGGTGATCCCTTTGCTCAAAAAACCTTCCCTCGACCCAAGCATTCCTACTAATTTCCAACCCATCACAACAGTACCATTTCTGCTTAAGATTCTAGACCGTGCTGCTTACCTTCAGATTCAAAACTACCTGGAATCCAATAACATGCTAGGTCTACGACAATCTGGATTCCGCCCCAGACACGGGACGGAGACTGCGTTAATAGACCTCAAAACCCAAATCGAAGTCCTAAAGGATCAGGGCAAGCTAGCAATGCTACTACTTCTCAACCTCTCGGCCGCTTTTGATTTGGTTAATCACCAGATCCTTTGCAAGCACCTCCACACCGCTGCCAACTTCTCATCCCCGGCTGCAGCATGGATCAAATCCTTTTTGAGCAACAGATCCATGAGAGTCTTCGCCCCATCCGCAGCTGCCGACCCTTCCCCAATCCACTGCGGCGTACCTCAGGGCTCTTGTGTGTCACCCACACTCTATAACATCTTCACAAAACCACTCTTTGATGTGCTTGACTATCTGGGTGTCTCCTACACTAATTATGCGGATGACACCCAGATACTCATCCCCATTACTGGTGATTATCTTGCTGACACCAAGGCCCTTAATGATGTCTACCTGGTTATACAAGCCTGGATGGCCCAACACCAGCTGTGCCTAAACGATGATAAGACAGAGCTTCTCATTTTGGGCACTGCACAACGCCTGAGCAGACTTGAACCGGCATACCAATCTTTCACTATAGATGGCAATAGCATTCGAGTTTCAAAAGACACTAAAACATTAGGGTTCTACCTTGACGCTACGCTATCATTAATCCGACAAACGAATGCTGTCAGATCTGCGTCGGCATACACATGCAAACTCATTGCAGCCTGCAGACCTTTCCTTACCACCTCCAACAGTGTCACAGTAGCGAGAACCCTCATCATGGCTAAAATCGACTACTGCAGTGCTTTCTACCTAGGCACTAGTCAAGAGAACTTAAATAAACTCCAAACTACCCAACACAATGCCATTCGTGCCGCCTTAAACATCCCTCGTAACCACCATATCTCAGAAACCAGATCAAAGTTAAAGTGGCTACCTGTCAAGCAAAGAATATCACTCAAAGCACTCGCCATTACGCACAAATGTCTGGCCAACAAGGCCCCCATCTATCTCGGCAGTCGACTGTCGCGACACTCGACCTCCCGTCCACTAAGAACTGCCCAGTCCCATTGCTTGGCAATCCCTAGATTTAAACTGCAAAAAGCAGGGGGTTCAAGTTCTCGGTCCTAGCGTCCAAGCTCTGGAATTCTCTCCCTGTTACTATGAGATCGGAAGAGTCTTTTCACACTTTCAAAGCCAATACCAGATCCTGGCTTTTCGACCTGCCTTAAGTCCCACACAGCGCCTCTGTCTAACTCTCTCTGACCTGCTGACTGTTTACGTGTACTTAATGTCCTGTTCATATCATGTAATGTCATTCCTCTGTAAATTCATGCATCGTGACTCCTGTATCTATGCATTTCTGTAACCTTATAAATTGCGCCCTGATGCCCCCGGGCCTGCGGGTTGCTCGTTATAAATAAAATAAATACAAAAATACAAATAACCTGTTGAGTTATGACCAGTTAGAAAGGAGAGAAATGAGGAAAGATGCCTAACCTGTGAGTTATGACCAGTTAGAAAGGAGAGAAATGAGGAAAGATGCCTAACCTGTTGAGTTTTTACCAGCTAGGAAGGAGCGAAACTATGAAAGATGCCTAACCTGTTGAGTTTTTACCAGCTAGGAAGGAGCGAAAGGATGAAAGATGCCTAACCTGTGAGTTATGACCAGTTAGGAAGGAGAGAAAGGACGAAAGATGCCTAACCTGTTGAGTTTTGACCAGTTAGAAAGGAGAGAAACTATGAAAGATGCCTAACCTGTTGAGTTTTTACCAGCTAGGAAGGAGCGAAAGGATGAAAGATGCCTAACCTGTGAGTTATGACCAGTTAGAAAGTAGAGAATGGATGGAAGATGCCTAACCTGTTGAGTTTTTACCAGCTAGGAAGGAGAGAAAGGGTCAAAGATGGCTAACCTGTGAGTTATGACCAGTTAGAAAGTAGAGAATGGATGGAAGATGCCTAACCTGTTGAGTTTGGACCAGTTAGAAAGGAAAGCATGAAAGATGCCTAACCTGTTGAGTTTTTACCAGCTAGGAAGGAGAGAAAGGATGAAAGATGCCTAACCTGTGAGTTATGACCAGTTAGAAAGTAGAGAATGGATGGAAGATGCCTAACCTGTTGAGTTTTTACCAGCTAGGAAGGAGAGAAAGGAGGAAAGATGCCTAACCTGTTGAGTTTTTACCAGCTAGGAAGGAGAGAAAGGGTGAAAGATGGCTAACCTGTTGAGTTTTCACCATTTAGGAAGGAGAGAATGGATGAAAGATGCCTAACCTTTTGAGTTCCCAACCAGCTAGGCAGGCGAAGAAGGATGAAAGATGCCTAACCTGTTAAGTTTTTACCAGCTAGGAAGGAGAGAAAGGATGAAAGATGCCTAACCTGTGAGTTATGACCAGTTAGAAAGTAGAGAATGGATGAAAGATGCCTAACCTGTTGAGTGAGTTTTTACCAGCTAGGAAGGAGTGAAAGGAGGAAAGATGCCTAACCTGTTGAGTTCCCAACCAGCTAGGCAGGCGAAGAAGGATGAAAGATGCCTAACCTGTTGAGTTTTTACCAGCTAGGAAGGAGAGAAAGGGTGAAAGATGCCTAACCTGTTGAGTTTTGACCAGTTAGGAAGGAGAGAAAGGAGGAAAGAGGCCTAACCTGTTGAGTTTTTACCAGCTAGGAAGGAGAGAAAGGATGAAAGATGCCTAACCTGTTGAGTTCCCAACCAGCTAGGAAGGAGAGAATGGATGAAAGATGCCTAACCTGTTGAGTTCCCAACCAGCTAGGCAGGCGAAGAAGGATGAAAGATGCCTAACCTGTTGAGTTTTTACCAGCTAGGAAGGAGAGAAAGGGTGAAAGATGCCTAACCTGTTGAGTTTTGACCAGTTAGGAAGGAGAGAAAGGAGGAAAGAGGCCTAACCTGTTGAGTTTTTACCAGCTAGGAAGGAGAGAAAGGGTGAAAGATGCCTAACCTGTTGAGTTTTTACCAGTTAGGAAGGAGAGAAAGGAGGAAAGAGGCCTAACCTGTTGAGTTTTTACCAGCTAGGAAGGAGAGAAAGGGTGAAAGATGGCTAACCTGTTGAGTTTTCACCAGTTAGGAAGTAGAGAATGGATGAAAGATGCCTAACCTGTTGAGTTCCCAACCAGCTAGGCAGGCGAAGAAGGATGAAAGATGCCTAACCTGTTGAGTTTTTACCAGCTAGGAAGGAGAGAAAGGGTGAAAGATGCCTAACCTGTTGAGTTTTGACCAGTTAGGAAGGAGAGAAAGGAGGAAAGAGGCCTAACCTGTTGAGTTTTTACCAGCTAGGAAGGAGAGAAAGGATGAAAGATGCCTAACCTGTTGAGTTTTGACCAGTTAGAAAGGAGAGAAACTATGAAAGATGCCTAACCTGTTGAGTTCCCAACCAGCTAGGAAGGAGAGAATGGATGAAAGATGCCTAACCTGTTGAGTTCCCAACCAGCTAGGCAGGCGAAGAAGGATGAAAGATGCCTAACCTGTTGAGTTTTTACCAGCTAGGAAGGAGAGAAAGGGTGAAAGATGCCTAACCTGTTGAGTTTTGACCAGTTAGGAAGGAGAGAAAGGAGGAAAGAGGCCTAACCTGTTGAGTTTTTACCAGCTAGGAAGGAGAGAAAGGGTGAAAGATGCCTAACCTGTTGAGGTTTTACCAGTTAGGAAGGAGAGAAAGGAGGAAAGAGGCCTAACCTGTTGAGTTTTTACCAGCTAGGAAGGAGAGAAAGGGTGAAAGATGGCTAACCTGTTGAGTTTTCACCAGTTAGGAAGTAGAGAATGGATGAAAGATGCCTAACCTGTTGAGTTCCCAACCAGCTAGGCAGGCGAAGAAGGATGAACGATGCCTAACCTGTTGAGTTTTTACCAGCTAGGAAGGAGAGAAAGGGTGAAAGATGGCTAACCTGTTGAGTTTTGACCAGTTAGGAAGGAGAGAATGGATGAAAGATGCCTAACCTGTTGAG
Source organism: Ambystoma mexicanum (assembly GCF_040938575.1). Classification (NCBI taxonomy): domain Eukaryota; kingdom Metazoa; phylum Chordata; class Amphibia; order Caudata; family Ambystomatidae; genus Ambystoma; species Ambystoma mexicanum. The sequence goes on along the minus strand of NC_090940.1, from coordinate 666,554,429 downwards.
TTGTGACCAGTTAGGAAGGAGAGAAAAGATGAAAGATGCCTAACCTGTTGAGTTTTGACCAGTTAGAAAGGAAAGTATGAAAGATGCCTAACCTGTTGAGTTTTGACCAGTTAGGAAGGAGAGAAAGGATGAAAGATGCCTAACCTGTTGAGTTTTGACCAGTTAGAAAGGAAAGTATGAAAGATGCCTAACCTGTTGAGTTCTGACCAGTTAGGAAGGAGAGAAAGGATGAAAGATGCCTAACCTGTGAGTTATGACCAGTTAGGAAGGAGAGAAATGAGGAAAGATGCCTAACCTGTTGAGTTTTCACCAGCTAGGAAGGAGGGAAAGGATGAAAGATGCCTAACCTGTGAGTTATGACCAGTTAGAAAGTAGAGAATGGATGAAAGATGCCTAACCTGTTGAGTGAGTTTTTACCAGCTAGGAAGGAGTGAAAGGAGGAAAGATGCCTAACCTGTTGAGTTTTGACCAGTTAGGAAGGAGAGAAAGGAGGAAAGAGGCCTAACCTGTTTAGTTGTGACCAGTTAGGAAGGAGAGAAAAGATGAAAGATGCCTAACCTGTTGACTTTTGACCAGTTAGAAAGGAGAGAAAGGATGAAAGATGCCTAACATGTTGAGTTGTGATCAGTTAGGAAGGAGAGAAAAGATGAAAGATGCCTAACCTGTTGAGTTTTGACCAGTTAGAAAGGAGAGAAAGTATGAAAGATGCCTAACCTGTTGAGTTATGACCAGTAAGGAAGGAGAGAAAGGATCAAAGATGCCTAACCTGTTGAGTTTTGACCAGTTAGGAAGGAGAGAAAGGGTGAAAGATGGCTAACCTGTTGAGTTTTCAGCAGTTAGGAAGGAGAGAATGGATGAAAGATGCCTAACCTGTTGAGTTCCCAACCAGCTAGGCAGGCGAAGAAGGATGAAAGATGCCTAACCTGTTGAGTTTTTACCAGCTAGGAAGGAGAGAATGGATGAAAGATGCCTAACCTGTTGAGTTGTGACCAGTTAGGAAGGAGAGAAAAGATGAAAGATGCCAAACCTGTTGAGTTTTGACCAGTTAGAAAGGAAAGTATGAAAGATGCCTAACCTGTTGAGTTTTGACCAGTTAGGAAGGAGAGAAAGGATGAAAGATGCCTAACCTGTTGAGTTTTGACAAGATAGAAAGGAAAGTATGAAAGATGCCTAACTTGTTGAGTTTTGACCAGTTAGGAAGGAGAGAAAGGATGAAAGATACCTAACCTGTGAGTTATGACCAGTTAGGAAGGAGATAAATGAGGAAAGATGCCTAACCTGTTGAGTTTTGACCAGTTAGAAAGGAAAGTATGAAAGATGCCTAACCTGTTGAGTTTTGACCAGTTAGGAAGGAGAGAAAGGATGAAAGATGCCTAACCTGTGAGTTATGACCAGTTAGGAAGGAGAGAAATGAGGAAAGATGCCTAACCTGTTGGTTTTTACCAGCTAGGAAGGAGAGAATGGATGAAAGATGCCTAACCTGTGAGTTATGACCAGTTAGAAAGTAGAGAATGGATGAAAGATGCCTAACCTGTTGAGTGAGTTTTTACCAGCTAGGAAGGAGTGAAAGGAGGAAAGATGCCTAACCTGTTGAGTTTTGACCAGTTAGGAAGGAGAGAAAGGAGCAAAGAGGCCTAACCTGTTGAGTTGTGACCAGTTGGGAAGGAGAGAAAAGATGAAAGATGCCTAACCTGTTGACTTTTGACCAGTTAGAAAGGAGAGAAAGGATGAAAGATGCCTAACATGTTGAGTTGTGACCAGTTAGGAAGGAGAGAAAAGATGAAAGATGCCTAACCTGTTGAGTTTTGACCAGTTAGAAAGGAGAGAAAGTATGAAAGATGCCTAACCTGTGGAGTTATGACCAGTAAGGAAGGAGAGAAAGGATCAAAGATGCCTAACGTGTTGAGTTTTGACCAGTTAGGAAGGAGAGAAAGGGTGAAAGATGGCTAACCTGTTGAGTTTTCACCAGTTAGGAAGGAGAGAATGGATGAAAGATGCCTAACCTGTTGAGTTCCCAACCAGCTAGGCAGGCGAAGAAGGATGAAAGATGCCTAACCTGTTGAGTTTTTACCAGCTAGGAAGGAGAGAATGGATGAAAGATGCCTAACCTGTTGAGTTGTGACCAGTTAGGAAGGAGAGAAAAGATGAAAGATGCCTAACCTGTTGAGTTTTGACCAGTTAGAAAGGAAGGTATGAAAGATGCCTAACCTGTTGAGTTTTGACCAGTTAGGAAGGAGAGAAAAGATGAAAGATGCCTAACCTGTTGAGTTTTGACCAGTTAGAAAGGAAAGTATGAAAGATGCCTAACCTGTTGAGTTTTGACCAGTTAGGAAGGAGAGAAAGGATGAAAGATGCCTAACCTGTTGAGTTTTGACCAGGTAGAAAGGAAAGCATGAAAGATGCCTAACCTGTTGAGTTTTGACCAGTTAGGAAGGAGAGAAAGGATGAAAGATGCCTAACTTGTTGAGTTTTGACCAGTTAGAAAGGAAAGCATGAAAGATGCCTAACCTGTTGAGTTTTGACCAGTTAGGAAGGAGAGAAAGGATGAAAGATGCCTAACCTGTTGAGTTTGGACCAGTTAGAAAGGAAAGCATGAAAGATGCCTAACCTGTTGAGTTTTTACCAGCTAGGAAGGAGAGAAAGGATGAAAGATGCCTAACCTGTGAGTTATGACCAGTTAGAAAGTAGAGAATGGATGGAAGATGCCTAACCTGTTGAGTTTTTACCAGCTAGGAAGGAGAGAAAGGAGGAAAGATGCCTAACCTGTTGAGTTTTTACCAGCTAGGAAGGAGAGAAAGGGTGAAAGATGGCTAACCTGTTGAGTTTTCACCAGTTAGGAGGGAGAGAATGGATGAAAGATGCCTAACCTGTTGAGTTCCCAACCAGCTAGGCAGGCGAAGAAGGATGAAAGATGCCTAACCTGTTGAGTTTTTACCAGCTAGGAAGGAGAGAATGGATGAAAGATGCCTAACCTGTTGAGTTGTGACCAGTTAGGAAGGAGAGAAAAGATGAAAGATGCCTAACCTGGTGAGTTTTGACCAGTTAGAAAGGAAAGTATGAAAGATGCCTAACCTGTTGAGTTTTGACCAGTTAGGAAGGAGAGAAAGGATGAAAGATGCCTAACCTGTTGAGTTGTGACCAGTTAGGAAGGAGAGAAAGGAGGAAAGATGCCTAACCTGTTGATTTGTGACCAGTTAGGAAGGAGAAAAAGGATGAAAGATGCCTAGCCTGTTGAGTTTTCACCAGTTAGGAAGGAGAGAAATGATGAAAGATGCCTAATCTGTTGAGATTTGACCAGTTAGGAACGAAAGAAAAGAGGAAAGATGCCTAACCTGTTGAGTTTTGACCAGTTAGGAAGGAGAGAAAGGAGGAAAGATGCCTAACCTGTTGAGTTGTGACCAGTTAGGAAGGAGAGAACTTATGAAAGATGCCTAACCTGTTGAGTTCTGTCTGTTGGTTTATTTATTTTCGCACTTGAAATGTAAAGGACTCCGGTTGTTGTAGCTTCCAAAACAATGTGCCAACCTTCAAAAGAGATGGAAGAATAGAAATGGGGAAACCAATAATTAACTCTACCTTGCATGCCGGACATGGGACAGTAGCATCAGCAAATTAGCCAAACGAGTCGACTGCTGCCGGAAGGGGATACCACTCTTGGCAATAATCCACACCAGCGAATCGGTGATTGAGTTCAGTAAGTGGTGGATCTTCCTGGTGCCCTCTGGTTCTTCCAAACTTGTGGCCACAGGAATCATATCTATTGGAATAAAGGAGATGAGACGTCACTGAGCAGATTATCAATGGGACTTTGCAGGCTGTGATGCAAGTAGACAGCAAGGAATCAGGACACACAACATGATCTCAATGCCTCCTCCTGCAATTCCAAAAACAAACATCACACTCACATGTTCAGGGACAGCCAATGGCATGGAATTTATCTGACCTGTACACTGGTTTCAATGTGTGGAACTGTTTTAAAAAAGATATCAAGACTGAATACTAATCTACTCAGTTAAATCCAGAAAAAGGTTCTCAAAGATTATCCTACCTCACTATTTCAAGTTCCCAGACTGTTCCATTTCGCTAGGAACAAACACCAGAACGTGATGACTGGTATGCTTCCATCCCATGATGGTTAGGTCATTTGGGCTGTTAGAGATGGGTGTGCGCTAATCAGCCTTGGGCCTGATCCCAAAGGATGAAGTCCAGGGTGAACTCCTAGGCACATCCCCTCTGCACAGGAACGCAAGGAATCCGAGACATGTTTCCGCCATCCTGGTCATCATCAATGAGTAGCAGCTTTGGCCACTAGATGGAGCAAGCGAGGGACTCATGTCTGAGCATACACTCTCCCTCTTAAGAAGACACACTACAAACACCCAAAAGTAGAGGCTGTAAAGCTTCGACTCAATCACAACCATGTGGGATTCCTCTCAGGAGTCGTCCATTCCATGCTATATCAGTCTTGGCCCTGCCCCCATTGAAACACTGCAGCTTGACTTGAGCTACTAAGCACCGCCTCTCTGCACGGCTGCTCCACCGCAGCAACAAGTCCATACTTGCCAACCCTACAGATTTAGGCAGTAGTCTACTGCTTTTTAAGCAGTCCTACTGCCTACAGATTTCAGTGACAGATCCTACTGCTTTTTACAGGGGCAAGTAATGTATGTGATTGTAAGGCAGGCTCCAGGACAAAGTATGTAACACATTAGTGAGTCTGTCTACACAGTGGGTTGGTGGGTGATTACTTTGATTGGGCTCAGATGAATCTACTGACCTGACAGCTACTTGGGACAACCCTTAGATGAACCACCATTGAAGGCGAGTGGCAGAGCATACCGCCATCACACAGCATCTGCCTATCAGACTGAGGGGGGTATCAGTCACCATGTCATTCAGTGTTCAATTTACAATGAGTATATATTGCCTGGGCTGCTGCTACAGAGCAGTGGCAAACGTTGCCCACCAGCTCTGTGTGATTACCTTCCGTGAAGTCAGGTAATTGAATTTGGTGTTAAGTTACCATTCAGAGTTATACATTTTTAACATTTGAACATTTTTCCATATTGTGCTGATCGATGGGTTGTGTGTTTTGTTATCCTTCAATGGTGCCATCAATGTATGTTTTGTATTTTCCTGTGATGTCATTGTTATGGGAATTTTTTTTTTTTTAAACTTCAAAAAACCTACATCTTTTTGGTCACAGAATGTTAGCAAGTATGCAAGTCTGCAGACCGGGAATCATTGCAGAAATATATTGAAATATTGGAAGTATTAAAGTGATGCTTTCTCACAAGAAGTACAGCAAACTGGTGTGCATTTACTAGCCTTCACCTGTCCAGCTTGAGCTGCTTTTCGGCAGAATCCTTTCTCTTGTCTTCAGCGCGGTTTGACCTTTCATCTTTTATCTTTGACTGTAAGCACAAGGAAATGATTGCAGCACTGCAGGAGGACAGGGATGAGTTGTGGCTAACACGCCTGCACAGCCCAACACTACTATTTACCAAGCAGCGATCCCAATCCTAAAGGCGAAAAAGACGCAGCCAAAAAGCTATACCTCCTTCACCTCTCTTGGTAGCTCTGGCTGAGGTCATGCTACGTCTTCAGGAGGGGTCTGAGCCGGTGACAGTAGCAACGGAAACAGAGTTAGTACAATGCTGCTAAAATCCAAGAATGTCCTATCAAGGTTCTATACAAATATAGGGACTTTACTCAAATCATAAACTGCAAATATACGAATGAAAAACACTAACAGTTCACCCCTGTAAAAGAGAATAGAGAATGCAGAACACAATGTGAAAGGGCACTCTCGGTTGATGAGCAGGTGTTCAGGCAAAGGTGTGTGCAATTGCCAAGGCTCAAGGATACGATTTGTAGAAAGAGGTAAAGAAGGGGTGTTAAAAGTCACCATAGTCCCAAAAAGCAGAGATCTGGCATGGCTTCTTCACAATGCCTTTCACCTTTGTCGTTGGTGCTCAATAATGTCGAGCCGATGTTGAGACATTCAAGTTGAGGCAATCCCTCTGACGGTCAGCAGTGAGTTGTTTCAAATGTGCAGGCTTCGGGCGGGTTGAATCGGCATTGGAGATGGTTCAGACGATGGCCTCGAATTGTTGGAGTACCTGTTGAGCCGACTGGGTGATGATAGCTCTTACAGTTCGACTTGACATTCAAAACAGGCGAGTCGATGGCATCCAGGAGTTGAGTCGTTGCCTGGGCCTGTTGCTTCCACAATGTGTAGCCTACAATCAGGTTAAGACGAGTTGGTCCACTCCAATGGGTTGAGTCAACATCTGGATGGCTTGAGGTGCAGCAAGTGGTTTGAAGGTGCATGGAATGCCAAAAGCGGCACTGCATGTCCTGTTGCAACTTGAAGAGCATCAGCGAACAGGATCCAAGATGCTTCTAGACTCCTAAGTTGCTGGGAGGGCCGATCCAAGGTCTCCGGGAAAAGGTGAGTCCTTCAGGTTTGCACTTCCACTCCAGGAAGCTGGCTGGCACTGGGAGGGGGTCCTTCACCTTCAGTGAACAGGGTCGTTGTTCCAGTGCAGCCCGAAAGAGGCATTGGTCCTCAGCAGTTCACCCCCACCATTCTCTGGCGGTGTTCAAGGACAATGATTGTCTCTGCCTTGGGTACCCTCAGTCTTCACGTCTGTGGCAGAGGACTTTACAATAGACTGCACTCCCAACAGACGTCCAGTGAATCCTTCTTCTTGTCTTGAATTTCCAAAGGTGAATCAAAGAATAAGGGTGTTGGTCTAAAGCAAGCCTGCTCTAAGGGATCCAACCCATACTCTTGCAGCAAGTGTAATTTACATTCTGTTATTAGTCCCACTATACCTTGTTCTGCAGGGAAAATGGGGGAGGGGGTCAGAAAGTGCTAAAGAGCCCCCACAGAAATTGGGAAGGTGGAAACCCTCTCTCAGTCACCTTCTCGCCTCTGGCTACTCTAACACCAGCCAGTTCCCATTCCTGCTGACTTCAATGAGACTCCAGCGGCCAGCACTCTGGTGTGAGTGTGCCTTTGTTATATCAGTGCTGCCTTTGAAGTACCGGCTCCCAGGCAATCTCCTGCTGAGGGGTTCTGTGCCCTGGAGCAAGCTGTTACCTTGCCCACAGAAGCATCAGAAGTGGCAACTTCCTGGCTATTATCCCACATGGTAGTTGTGGATACATTCAAGGCAGGAGGCTAATTCACATTGCCCTGTCACTGCTGGGCCCTGGGTCACAGAGCTGACACTAGTATAATTTCAAATTGCTGTAGCTGTATAATTGTGTGATCCTAGCAGCCACAATGCCACAACTAGGCATGGCTTGTATTTACATTGTGACATGTAACCTGTCTAGTTAGGTTACACAATGATCATAATTGGTATGAGTGGTGCAGACAGTTAAAAAGTCAAGTTTGTCTGCTGTCACTTTGTTTTCGAGCAGCTGCCAGGAATGCACGTTACCTTTGAACCTACTTTGTGCCGTTACGGGCTGGTGCTGAGGATGTCCAAAGGCTATCTTCGCTAAGACATGTGTTTGCTCTATAATTCTGGCATGCAGTATTTACGAAAGTGGGGTCTGATTAGCAGACCTCACTTTCAGAAGTAGAATTACCTGCATCGTTTTATGTAGAATCATTTTATGTAATCCATATGAAAAGATCTTGTGCTATCCCGCCCTCACTGTCACAGGAGTGATAACCCCTTTAGTAATCAATCATGATTTAGCTGTCCAATCTATTGTTATAAGAAGATAACTGCTCATCTGCACTTCTGGAAATTGCTGAAAGGTTATCGTTCTCTAACATCAAGCTGTCAGCATGCATTGCTACAATTATATAACGAATGTGGTACATTTTTCCAAAGTGTTTTGCATTTGTAGTGGTTCTTTTGGTCATATGCCAGATGCTTCCCGCCTCTCTCGTGGCACTTGTATCTGCATGTCTAAAAAGACACTTTGAGCCTCATCACAACTTGGGCGGTAACGGTAACGCTATTAGCGCGGGCGGTATTAGCCCTACCGCCGACCTCCCCGGCGCTAATAGCGCCGGATCACGAGTTCGGCGGTAATGCAAGTCCCCATTCCCCACTGAGCCCATTCGGGAATGCCCCATTCCCCATTGGGCTCAATGGGGAATCTACGCGCTAATACCGCCGGCGGATTTCCCGCCGGCGGTAATAGCGCAAATTTTCGGCAGATTTCCCCCCAGCTCAGAGCTGGGGTGAAATCCGCCAAAGCCCTGATTCGGCAGACCCTTAAATTCGGCGGTAATAGCGCTACCGCCGGATTTAAGGGTTACCGCCGAAGTCGTGATGAGGCCCTTTGTGATGTGTTTCATGTAACCGGCATTTAACCACCTCTGGATGTATTTTCTCTCTGTATCAAACTTTGAGTGTGTTTCTGAAACCTTTTATGAGTCAAGGAACCAATGAAGGGTCTGGCTTATATGTCAAACCATCTTAGAGACCCAACCCTGCACTGTTCTCCTAAAGGTCCACCTCATATGTTCATTGATTGGTCCTTACCCTGAAATCTATGGAACAGGCTGAAAGGAAAGCCAGCTAGAAATAGTGACAACACTAACAGGCAAATACACCTGCATTATTTTGCTGAAACAATACATGAAGTCATATTTACAGAAAAACAATCTTTTGGACAGAATATATACACACTGTTGCAAACTAGTGTCATAAATGGTTCTAATTGGTCACTTATATTGCAATCCCAACAAATGGCTTTTTCCTGTTTTTCCTTTCAGAGAACCTTGTAAAGACCTAAATAAAACCTTTACTCCTAATGAAGGGGGCCCGCTTTCCCATCATACCTTCACTCGCCAATCTCAGCGGCATTGACACCAGTTAATCTTTACCAAAAGACCACCTAAGCTTTGACTGCAAATCTGCCCATTTATAGGTATGTCAGTACAGGATCGGACTCACGCGCTTTGTGGGTTTACACCAATAATACGAGGCAAAGTGTGGAGGCAACGATAGGCAAAATGTCCAGAGCTGCCAAATACATTGTCTATCTCCATCTCTCTTAAAGACTCTCTCAGTTTCCCACTTTGCTGCTCATCAGCACCCTTGAGGGACACACTTCAGAGCTAGCCCAGCGTCCACTTGGTTACTAAGCATCCGCCATAATCTGAACTCCTGTTGTCATGGACAAGATCCCCCCAGCTGTTTCCAGAGGCCTTTGGAAGATACCAGTAAGATGCCGAGTTGTTTACGGTTTCTGGGTTTCTACTGTTGGTCTTCTCGGTGATCTTTCTGTATCTTCCCACCGCACACGCGTGACAGGCAGATCTACTTCTCTTTCTCCGGTGGTTCCATCCCACCAGTCTTACCAGAATCAAACATAGGTCTTCATGTGAGAGAGCTCTCAGAGTGCAACTGCTGAGAACTACTTGTAATTTAACAGATCTATTTTCCTGGATAAAAGTAAACCATTAACTCCTGAACTCAATGGAACACAGGCTGGATGCAAGAGACCAACTTGTAACTCAACAGTTCAAAAACAGTCATCATTTATTAGGGATACAAATATAATCCACCTTAAAAACTGTTAAACATCAACCTGACGACAGGGGATATCCACAACATGTGAATCTATGAAAGATCCAATGCTGGAGAAATTATAACTCAACAAAGAAAGCAGAAGAAAAGTGTGAAAATGGCAGTGTAAACCAAGGAGACCCTTTTGAATCTGTCCTTCCACCACAGGTACTTGTTTGGCAATCTCAGGTCCAGGATTGCCCTGAGTCCCACATTTTTCTTGGGCAATATTCCTGATCTCCCAAGTTGTAAGAGTTTCCACTGCTCCCTTCAGCAAAACCTGAGAGATTGCCACTAGTAGGAGCTGTTCTGGAGCCGCTAATCCTGCCTTTTGATAAGTTGGTTCCATTGGTGATGATCTGAAACAGCCAAAGATCTGGAGTTATTTTTTCCTGATCCTTTCGAAACGGGTGGTTCCTGCCCTCTTCAGCCAAAGAGTGAACCGAAAGGACCAACCTAAAAAGTTTTTGGCAGTGGGGTTGTTGGCAGGACTGAGGCCTATCTGTTTTCCTCGACCAGCAATCATAGGAATTGATGCCTCTAAAGACTCAAAAAGGGATCGGGGTTGAAAGCCTGAGATGAAAATTTTCGAGGGAGAAAAGACAGAAGATTATTTTTCCAAAATAACCTTCAGTCTTTTCTCCCTGAAAATGTCTGACTTAGCCCCCACCCACATCTTGAGACGGAGTCTGTGCTGATTTTAATATTGACGTTGCTCCCTGGATCATCTTGTGGAAAAGCCCTGACCTATCTGGGGGTTGATGCGTTGTAGCCTCACAGGTCGCGCCCCACATCGTGTGGGTGCAGCACGCCAATGTGCATGTGGGTTTAACCATTCTGTGTGCCAAACAACCCAAAGCAAACATCACCCCCTCCCCCCAAGCAACCAAGGTTGCTTGATTCACCGTATGGATGATTAATTGGGATGGCAGCTATAGAGGCATCCGCTATGGAGTCTTGGATCGCAGGGATATCCAAGGTAGGGTGAAAAGGTAAGACGAGTCACCAGGAATATGACAGTGTTCCTTGGCAACTGCCTTGGAGATGTCAGGCAAATAGGAAGCCTTCTGCCAAACTGGCATGACCTTTTCCATCAATGCCTTGCCAAATGGCAAAAATCTTTTCCAAAATATCCATCGGGCGTGAACTCTGCATTTCACTATAGGGGCTAGGAAGCCTGAGGTGTGCGATGCCCTGACCACCACACTTTTTCAAGCTAGCCATACTCTCCACCACGACACGCAGTTGCCATGGAAATATCCAGATTGGGCGATATATCAAGGCCACTGGCATCATTGAGGTATTCAACCATATCACAAAGGTCTGGGTGAAAGGGGGGCAAATTCCAAAACCCTTTCATGGACTTGACCTGACCAAGGATGTGTGGTCCTCTGCAAGGACACAACAGAGATCTCCCGATTCCAGCAGCAATGACAAGTGGTGTGGGCCAGCAAGGGCCGCGGTAGTTGAGCCGTTGGAGCCAGAGGAAGCCGTCACTGAAGGTGAGGCTGCTGGTGGAGCAGAAGGTAAGGGGCAGGGTGTGTTTGTGCCGCAAGGATAGGCGCGGCTGATACCAGCTTCACGGGCATCACTGCAGAGTCTACACGCAGGACTGAGCTCGGAGGAATATGATGGGGAGACGTGATGCAACTGGGCAGTGAAAGAGCAGCGGGTTGGCAGTCAAGGGCGGAAAGGTAACAGGGGCCGGGCTGGCTTAAAGATGTCTATTGTGGTATCGTGGAAGGCTTCACACGCCAGTGGAGTAGAAGTGAGATGAGAAAGTAAAGCCTTGCACTTACTCAACAAGTCCAGGGACACATTCTTCTCTAGACATGGATCAGGGATGTCATTTCCAATCCCCAGACAGTTGCGTTACATGTGCCCGAGCGATCATTGGATCCAGGCTCGATCATTGTAACGCACTCTTTGCAGGCACTTCCGAGCACAACGGCCGAAAAATCAAGACTATCCAGAACAACGCACTTCGAGCAGCCCTCAACATCCCCAAAAGGGTGCACATCACCCTGTCATGAAGAAATGTCCATTGGCTCCCTATTCAAGAACGGATTCTTCCCAAAACCCTGTCAATCACACACAGATGTCTCGCCAATGTGGTCCCCTTACCTCTCACAGAAAATTAGAAAAACTACCCTAACCAGACCCACCAGAAAAGCCTATGCCAACCGTCTAATGCGACCCAAATTTAAACGGTCTAAAGATGGAGGCTCCAGCTTCCCAACGATTGCAGCCAAACAATGGAACTTACTGACGCCGGCCCTGCGTGCCGAGCAATCATACTGGACCTTCTGCAAATCGCTAAAGACTTGGCTGTTTATCTAAAACATTTACCCTACTCTGCATGCTGCAATTGTCTATCTGTACATCCTTCCTATGCGTAACTGATTTATGTAACAACAGCGCCTTGAAGCCCCTGGGTTTAGTGCACTATATGAATGAAAAAATAAATAAATATTAAATGCATTTCCTAGAAGGCAAGGAGTGGGTGTGAGAATAGGACTATTGACTCCTTGACCTGTAGCAGCTTCTCTTGTTTCTCTTCACCTTCTGTTTGGTTCCAAAGTGATGTTCTGGGTCGGAGGGCTCGGCGAGGATCTTGGCAGGCAATTTTTCTTCAGGGGTTTGATAACTTGCCTGCTTAAGGTTGAGTAAACCATGGCCACGCACTCATGCGCAGCCTTGGGGTTTAATGAATAAGCACATTCATAGGGGTTCATTACGAGGTGGGCGGTAAGGGATTACCGTCACCAGTAAGGGCACCGGTGCCGGTAATCCCTTATCGCCCTATTCCGAGGTCCCTTAGCGTGTCCCTTCCCTAACGCCTGGCTTTACCAGGCATCATGGAAGGGACCCGTTAAGGGACCTCAGAGCTAGCGGGCCCGTTATTAGCACAAACCCCATTCCCATTGAGCCCTATGAGGGCTCAAATGGGAATGGGGAATGGTTCCCGGAAAGGGGACTTACCGGGTCCTCCAAGGTCGGAATGACCCCGTAAGTTCCTTTTCCAGGAACACGGACCCGGAATGCGGTAAGGGGGTAGCCATGGCTCTAAAAGCACCATGGCTACCTCCAACCTCGTAATGACCCGCATAGTCTCAGTATTGTGCGCCTGCCACTAGCATCACGCAAAGCAATGACAAGGGCAGGAGACGGATATCCGTCTACCTCAATCCATGCAGGTCTAGGAGACATGAATCAAATGAAAATGTAATAATCCCTGCATCTGCTACCATGGAAAAACCGAACCGAGGTCAAAGGGCAACGCATCCCCATATATGTACTGACAGCAACATGTGACAAAGTGACCCCGTGGCCATCGTCCCCAGGACCTTGAACGCCCCTGTAATCTGGAGGGATTTAGCCTGTGGCCACATCTCCTGGCCTATTTGGGGAAACCCATATTTTAGAAGGAATTGCTCCCAGAATCCCCCTCAGTGTCAGAGGGGGTACCTGCACTGGATCCAGCAGCCTCAACGTCAGATCCGGGAGGAAGAGCACTATAGAGAAACCCTAGTCAACTCCCTCAGGCTAATATTTATTAGGGTATATGTTGAGGGTGGGGCTAGCTTGGTGAAGCAACGGAGCGCTTTGGAGGAAGCACACAGCGAGGGAAGCAGATTGCCAGGAACCAATACAACTCAGTGGGGAGATAAAAATGCACTGATCTCAAGGGTCCGGCGAAGGAGTTGTCCCAACTAGCGAGAGAGGCAGGGGAACACCACACATGTCTTTTGTCCAATACAAACCAACTTAAATCAGCCTAACAAAATTTGCAAAACCTTCTCCTGCCTTATAGACAAATATTCAAAGCTTAATCAAAGAAGCTTATATTGGACACCCTTTACATTTATGATCGCAAGTCCCTGCAATGCAATTGTTTGAGCGCTGATGCCAAAGAGCGTGGGATCGGCTTGTGTGTGAGGAATACGCAGTGGCTGAAACCTGCCATAATCAGTGCTGAACTGTTCATTCACTCACTGGAGTTCAGGAGAATCATCGCCTTCAGACACAGGAACTCCTTCTGCTGCAGCTTGAGTTCTCGAAGCCTCGCCGTCGCCGCAAAGAGCATATCGAAGATTTCATAGAGTCCTTCCACGCACTTCCCTTCCTCCCTGTAAAGTAGGGTTAATCAACACTCGTCAAGCCATTGACCAATCAAAGGATGCAAAGCCACACATTTCATTCTAAAGATAATGAATAACTGATTAACCTTTAATGCTATGAAATTATAGAAAATACTTTAACAAGGAATTATAATGAACTACTTGCAAATTAGATAAACAAATCAGGAGACAGTATTGAATAATACAGGTTGTCACGGATGATCGGAAGTGGGGATGTGGTGAATTATCGATTGGTATCAACCACTGGGAAGCCCAGCCCAGGTAGATCTTCCCTGAATGGGTCAGAATGCCATTGGAGGCACGGAAAGGGCCCGCTACTTGATGCACTGAACTTGGGTCCCTTTTGGTGAATTCACCCACTGAATACAGGATCTTAGACACTGACCGGCAGTAGCATTATATCTTCTTGCTAGTCAGCTAAGCGTTGGCAGTGTTTGCCAGTCTTGGAGTCCTCTGGGGGCTTAGTTTCAGCATGAAGATCAGTTGGACATGGTATGTTTGCTCTGTTTTTATTTTGTGAAGAGCCTTATTTGGGATGACTGGGTGTTGTATTGTAAGTCTTGTCTTGTCACTGGCCAGGTGTGCTTCCTATTAGAATGTTGGTGTGTGGACGAGCAGCTCCGGAGAATGTTGAGTGGATCTGGGAGTGAATGTTGCAAGAGTGTCAGTTGGGGCCTGAGCTGGGTATGGCAGGATGGCCGGTGGGTCTACTCCTCTGTATGTAGTGACCGTTACCTATCCCTGTTCCTAAACATCACTGTATATATATACCCAAGAGTAACTGGATTATATACATACTGTATAATAAAGTTCTACCCGGACCAATCCGAGACTCCACAGCAGGTCTGTGTCTGAGTGCTCAGCTGAGTGACTACAGAGAGACTTCATAACACTGGGCAGGACATCACATGTGGTCACTCGATCTGGTGCTTTCCTTTGCCAAGACTTTTTTTTTTGGGAATGTCTTCGAAATGTCGACTCTCATTGGATTTTAGAATTGAGTGTCTCTTTCCATTGGAGAAATGGATAAGCATTACAACATGGTGTGGAGGGGGAAAGGGTCTGCTTAATACCTCATTCGTGTGTTACTGTACCCTACATTATAATGTTCCTTTCAGCTTATGTTTTCCATCTTTTGTCCTTTTGATCTGCCTTCGCTTAACAAGCGTGTTCTTCCTTTGCCCTGTACTTTCCCTTCCTGCCCCTCTATGCCTGTTTCTCTCTGTATGATCAGAAAGACTTCTCATCTCTTCTGCTCAGGTTCCTCTGCTATCGCCTGTCTCTGCAAGCACATATTCTTCCTGCTTGATAGACACATTAGCCTTGCACTGTCTGGATAGCTCATGTCGTTGTGACGTGGTAGGTGGGGCTTCGCGGGGGCGGTTCGGTATGCAATGATCTGCATAAAGGCAGAGGCGCTGTTCAGTTCAGTAGGACTTTGCAGTGTGTTCTCGCTTCCAACTGGATCTCTGTACATCTGTCTAGTGTGTGTCTCCTAATTATTTATGGCCTTACAGTGTTGGCGTGTGCTGGCATGAGTATTGTTTGTTTGTTTGCTTGTTTGTTTCTTTATTTGTAGCGGGCGCCAGACCCAAAGGTCTCAGGGCGCGGAGATAAGAATGCTTTAGGCTTACAAGTTACAAAATTTCATAGGCATCCAAATACAAATAAATTTGAATACAGTAAATATTACAGGTGCATTACAAAAATGGAGTCAATACAGCATTCAGGTAATACAGGTGAGGAGTCGTCACAGCGGGAGGCAAGGGTCCAGTAATTAGCTAGGTCAAGTAACTCATGCAGTTGTGTTATAGGTCATTTTCTTTGAGCCATTTGATCATGTTTAATCTGAAGAGTGGGTAAGATTGGTCAGCTGTTAGAGTAGGTGGGAGGGAGTTGAGTTCCACAGTTGGGCCGCTTTGACAGGGAAACTATTTACCCCGGTTGTCGTCATTTTGAAGGGGTGGACTGATAGGCAGTTTGTATAGGCTGTTCTAGTAGGTCTGGATGCGACTCTTCTTTTCAATCTCTCTGTTAGGTAGCTCGGTGCCGCATTATTAAGGCATTTGAATGTTAGAGAAGCAGTTTTAAGTTTAATTGTGTCAGCTGTAGCGAGCCAGTTGGATTGTCTTCTGATCGTTGTTATATGTTCACTTTTGGAGATTCCTAGTGGCGCTCCAAGGGCATTGTTTTGCAGTATTTTAATTTTTTGCGTGATATATTTATTGGATCCCAAGTAGAAGGCGTTACAATAAACTAGTTTGGAGAGCACAAGTGCTCTTGCCAGCGTGGTGCAACTATTTGAAGAGAGTTAAGGTCTCTTGCTGCCCTGATCAGCTTACACGTGTAGGCTGTGGAGGATGCCATGGCATTGACTTGTTTTGCCCGGGTGAGGATAGAGTTGCGATAAAAGCCTAGTGTTTTCACCTCCTTTGCAACTCTAATTATGTGCCCATCTATGACAAAAGATGTGTAGTCCTGGCTAAGTTTCTTGATGTTCTGTCTAGTTCCCAGTATGATGAATTCCGTTTTGTCATCATTCAGGCATAGACCATGACGAGCCATCCATGCCTGGATGATGAGGTATATCTTATTCACCAAGGCCAAATCCTGCTTGTAATCCCCCAAAAGTGGGATGAGAATCTGGGTGTCATCTGCGTAGTTAGTGTAGTTGACATCTAGAAGGTCCAGATCATCAAACAGGGGCTTAGTAAAAATGTTATACATGGTAGGGGAGACTCATGATCCTTGGGGTACACCACAATTAATAGGGGCAGGGTCAGCAGCTACAGATGCAGAGAAGACCCTCATGGTTCTCTTGCTTAGGAATGATTTGATCCATGCTATGGCATTGGGTGAGTAGTGTGCTGCCGACTCTAGGTGGTTGCAGAGCACATTGTGATCCACCAGGTCAAACGCTGCCGAGAGATCCAGTAGGAGAAGCAGGGCAGTTTTTCCCTGGTCTCTCAGCTCGTCAACCTGAGTCTTAACATCAATGAGTGCTGTTTCAGTGCCGTGCTGTGGTCTGAAACCTGATTACCGCGAGCCTAGGAGTTGGTGCAGCTCCAGGAATTTCTATATCTGTAAGTAGGCAACTCTTTTTAAAATCTTTAGTAAAAATGGCACCGTGGTGATGGGCCTGTAGTTTGTGGGTATGGACGGGTTCAGTGATTACTTCTTAAGTAGGGGGAGGACCCAGGATTCGTTAAGATTACTTGGTATGGTACCAGCGGAGAAAGAGGAGTTGATGAGTTTAGAGATGAATGGTGATAAATCTCTAGCACCATCTTTTGTTACTTGTGCTGGGCAATTGTCGCCTCGGCAATTTGATGGTTTAAGCGATAAGATTATTTCTTCAACCTCCAATATGGAGACTTTGGTGAACTTAAATCTTTGTTTGGGTTTGGCAGTGGTACTTGGTTTGTCGGTTTGGGTAGTTGTAGGAGATAAGTTTAGTTTTTTCTTATCAAATTTAGTTTGGAGGGTGGCAGGTTTGTCGCTAAGGCCCTTCTGGATGTCAGAACACCATGTCTTATTTTTGATACAGTTATCAGGTACCGGGATGGGGTTCTCCAATTCTTTTAGTATTGTAAAGAGCTCCTTAGTTCCTGATTTTGCTTGCATTATTCTAGTGTCATAGCTTTATTTCAGATTTGCATTTAGTCGAGACAGTGGTAAGGGCGGCTTTATTCGCCTCTGAAGGTGCTGGTCTCCAAGAGGATTCGCACTTATGTTTTTCTTTCCTTACTGATTTTAGGTAAGGGGTAAACCAGGCATTTAGGTGTGCTCTAGGTTTGCTGTCTCTCATTTTTGATGGGGCGATAGTGTCTAAGGCCTTGGCCATGACTGTGGTAAACTCGTTGACTAAAGATGAGGGATGTAGTGTGTCAGGCAGTTAGTTTCAGGTAGGTAAAATTAGCGACAATAACATGTCTGTGGTTATATTTTTTTTATTCCTTGGTAACTTTGGGGGTGCTGAAGTATTATTTTGTGGTTGGAAGGTTTTACCCTCTGTGGACAATGCTGTAGGAGTGTGATCAGTCCATACTTCAGGACTGATAGACGTAACAGTTGTGTTACATTTGTGGTCAGACACCCAGTCTAGTGACGGCCTTTCTCGTGGTAGGCTGTGTCACTCTTTGGGTAAAGCCGAGCTCTGAGAGGGCATTAGCAATGTTTAAGGCTTGTATTGGTCCGGAGGCCTGAAGCTGCATTACAGGCTTGGCCAAAGTACATATTTTAATCTGTCTAGGTCGGCCGGTAGCCTGGGTTTAGATGGAGGTAAGAGACACTGGATTCTGCTGGTGGCTCAGCCCCACAGCACTAATGGAATAAGGAATGCCCCTACATTTTCCCAAGTATTTGTTGGAGCCTGCTAACTACAGCTAGTCCACAAACACAAGACCACTTAAAAGATGCACTCAATGTGGTCCAAACCTCTTGCAAGTTTGACAGTCGTCGAATTCCACTGCAGTGATCCATAGCAGAGAAGGAAGGAAGAACTTGAACTAGTACCAGTACATTGTTTCATGTGGAGTGTCCTGGAAGCAAGCATATGCTGTTATATGCTGTTATATGGATTCCTGAGAGCTGCAAAGTGACTGTCAGAGTCAGACCAGAGGAGGGCCCGCTTTCTGTTGCACTGCTCTAGTAGGGAAGCAGTGGAGATGGCCACTGTGCAGCGTGTGCACTTTGCCTACCCCAACATCTACCAGGCCTTCGTTCCGAGGCCATTTGAGGTAAGCCCTGCTGGGCCTTGTCATATTCTTCACACAGAGGCAACCCCTCTTAAGATGGCTGCCATCGACACTCGTAAAGTGCTGGAGCCTGTGTGCTCTTTTATCCAGCCTTCCTGCGCTCCGGATTGGCTTCTGGTACATACAAATCCCCAGGAATCAGGGAGCTGGCAGGCGAAGCTGCTCCCTCCCCCCAAAGGACCACCAAGGGCCGTGTCCCCTGTGTGTCCCTGTCCGATCACTGCCGGCACTACTACCATAATGAAAGAACACGCTGCACCGCGTCGTCCCCCGCTGCCCCACTCATCCTTACCAACAGCCACTGTGCGCTCTACACTTGAAGCAACTCCAACCCAACATGCTGGGGGTAAGACTTCCTCACCACAGCTGCTAGCGTTATTTCTCTTTCCTCACTCTGACATCTTGCTGCCCCCTCCCATCACATCGCGGTCTTCCGCTACCCTTGTTCTGCGACACGCGCTGCCCCAGTGACACACTACAACAGTCTCCCTGTGTGATGACACTCATGCACCCACTACCAGTGCCGCCCTGCAAGGGCCCTCCTCGTTCCTGCCACGTGCCTCTACCATCCGTAACCTTTTCCCACACACCCCATGCCACTCAGCCCTGCGTCCTGCACTACCAGCCCTGGGATCAATATTCCACACGATACGACAAATGACTGTAATCCTAGATGCCAGGGAACCTACGATTGATTTCACATCCCATACTGCCCACCATCGCACCTGGCCACCCACCACCTCACCTGGCCTTCAGCCTCAGGACACAGTGCCACCCTCCTGCAGACCACCTGGCCTGCCATCAGCCTACAACCCTGCCCACACTTCGCCACCACTCAGCCATTGTTCACTCCTATGAGCCCTGTCACTGCTGAGTGCTATTATCTCCAGAAACCTCCTTGACACACTCCTGTTCTCCCTAAAGCCAATAGGCAAAACTGTCTTTATAAACACACCTACACAGCAGAATCTGTTCAACACTCCATGCTCCATTAACAGATACATCAAAGCTACATTGTATCTTTCCTACCCTTTCCAGCCCCCCAACTGGGTTCACCTGCACCCAGCCTTGTCTAACTGCAACATACCCTTCCCCCAGACCTCAACGTACCACCCAGCATCCTTGCACACCAAGCCCTCCCACCACTGATACAATGACCAACTAATAGAACAGAGCACACTCCCTTCACACTCATCTCACAGCCACTTCCAGGCCCTGTACTGGCACAAACCGATCCGCAAGACTCATCATGAACCTCAGCACAATGCACACCCCTCCACTACCCACCCACTGAAAAGCATCCTCTTGCTCACCTTAGCCTACAGACCCACACCACTCTCCACCGCCTCTATTGCAACTGCCAGTCCCTCGCCCCAGCCTCCCTCATGCACACTCATCAATGCACTTCCAGTCACTGCTCACGCTACAGATATCCGCGACCTCATCTCCAATCTGAATCTTGCCATCCTAGCAGTTACTGAAACATGGCTTCACTCGGCTGCTGGTCCTGTCCTCACCACTGCTATCCCTGCAGGGTACTCCATCCTACGCAGCGACCGCACAACACACAAATGGGGAGGAGTCACCCTCATTCAAAAAGACTCACTCTCAGACATCTTACTAGCATCGCTGCTGCATCCTTCGACCTACTCACCACCAAGCTCACACTATCACCACCCTTCACTATAACCTGCCATGTCATCTACCAGCCTCCAGACCCTGCCAACTCCTTTCACAACTCATCAGCACAAGTATCACACCAACATCAAAAATCCTCCTACTTGGAGATCTAAACGTGGGCCGCAATGACCCCGCCGATGAAGACGCCACCTTACTCTCCAACTCCCCTGACTCCTTAGAATTCACCCAACATATACGCAGCCCAACTCACCAGTTGGGCAGATCACTTGACTGGCTCGCAGACATCAACTGCAACATAAGTAGCATAGTCATAACACCCAACCTCTGGTCGGACCACCACACTATCACCTTCTTGTTGCCCACCACCACAGCATGAGCAATAAGACCTCTATCCGCCCCTGCGATAACCAGGTACTCCTACAACCTCACCAAAGAACATCTCTTAGCCATCCTCATAGCGAACTGCACCCTCACTGCTGCCACTCTGCCCGCTGACCCTAAACGCCTGGCTGATACAAACAACACTGATACATACAACAACTCAGACAGCCTTAGATGCCTTCACTCCTCTCAAACCTCGTAGAGCCAAACCATCAACTCACATCAATTCCTGGTTCACCCCAAATCTCAGTAACATGAGAGCTAAAAAGTGCATCCAAGTAACCACCTGGGTTAAATCTCAGTCTCCAGCCAACAAGTCAAAGTTCCTTCAGTTCGCTAAGGAATTCAAGCAAGCCATCCATTCGGCCAATGCCTCTTCCCTCTCCAACAGGATTGCCACAGCCCAATCCCAAACACACAAATTATTCTCCATCCTTCATGATCTAGAATCCCCTATCGCACCCATTGTCAACTTCACTAAAGATGAAACTTGGTGACAAAACATCCAAGATGTCCTCACCGAGATCACGTGCCCACAAGCAAAAATTGAAGCCAAGAGTGCCTCCATCCATGCTAAAGCACACAAGCTGGACTCCAGCCCACCCCCCATCCTGACCCTCACCACACCTCCCTCCACTGTCTCCTCTTTTTGCTTCAGGCCTGTTTCAGAGGTAGAAACCGCCAGCCTTATCGCCGGTTTCAACCCATACTGCTGCCAAGGCAACACCTGCCCCGCCCTCCTCATCAAGGACTGTGCCATACCCCTCACCCCTATCATCACGGCTTTCATCAACTCCTCATTTGCCAACAGCTTCATCCCACCTCCCCTTAAGGAAGCATGGAGAGTTCCGCTCATATAAAAGCCTCCCTTGATCCCAGCATTCATATGAACTACAGGCCCATTGCCACCGTCTCTTTCCTGCTTATAATCCTAGACCGTGCAGCTCACTCCCAAATACAAACCAACCTTGAACAACACAACATCCTGAGCCCATGTCAGTCAGGCTATCATCCAGGATCTGGCACTGAGGCGGCCCAGACGACATTCGAGACACAGGCAACCTCGCCCTTCTCCTATTGCTGGATCTATCGCCAGCATTTGATTGAATGATTGATTGATTATTTATAAGGCGCCTATACACAATGTGTTTCGAGGCACAACAAGACAAGGGGTTGGGGAAAAAGGGAAACTAAACAAATATGATCCTACTATGCCTTGTGAATTTTCGATCGTGCAAGTGCAGTAAGAGAAGTGCAGGGGAGACGGGATGGGGGCAGAGGTGGAAGGGCCTGCGAGAAGAAGCAAGTGCCAGGGGAGGCCAGATGGACAGTGCCAGGGGAAAGCAGAGGAAAGCAGAGAGTGTAGGCGACGGAAGGTCCACAAGCTAAGTGCGAGGAAGGGGCAGAAGGGCTACAAGGGTGCAGGCCCAGCCAGGTTAGTACAGGGCAAGTGCAGGTTGTGGCGAGCTGCAGGGGGGACAAGTGACCAAGTTCAGGGTTAGAATGGACTAGGGGGACCTGGAGCCCTGTAAGACTCTGAAAGAACCCAGCAGCCAGCCAATAGGAAGAAGGAGACATTAGCAGGGAAGGGGTAGAGCGAAGGAACAACAGAAAAAGAAAGTCTTGAGAAGCTTCCGGAACTTAAGGAGATCCGACTCAAGTCTCCGAGGGGCAGGGGGCCATTCCAGAGCGAGGCACATGTGGAGGAAAGAGATCTACTCCTCACTGTCTGCTTGGAAAAGCATCTGATCTGCAGAGAGTTAGAGCTAGAAGACCAAAGGGCTCTAGCAGGGAGGTTTTTAGGGAGAGGGAGTTGGATGTAGCAGGGTCCCAGGGCCCAGAAAGCCGTGTGGACGAAGCAGAGGGTCTTTCCCTTGATCCTCGCAGCAACCGGAAACCAGTGGAGAGATTTTAGGGGTGGAGATATGAGGTCCCTGGGCTTCAGGCCAAGAATAAGACTTGCAGTCCTGTTCTGAATTAGTTGAAGGGGGCGAAGGGAGGAGTTAGGCAGATTACAGAAGAGGTTGTTGTAGTAGTCCAGCCTGAAGAGAACCAGAGCTCTGGAGACAATGAGTTTCTGGGGGAAGGTGAGGAAAGGGGGAATGCCTCTGAGGTGTTGCCGCTGAAAGTGGTCCTTCTTGCCAAGGTCCATGATGTGAGGAGAAATGGAGAGAGCTGAGTAAAAGATGACACTAAGGTTTTATGCCTCACACCAAGGTTTTTTGCCTCACAGGAGGTCGAGGGGAGGGTTCTCATGGAGGGCAGCCAGTTTGGGGGAGGGAAAAGGGAGCATGGGTCCCAATGAGAAGGATCTCTTTGTTACTGGCATTAAGGCAGAGATGTCTAGCAGTGCACCATGCCTGTATAGTAGACAGGCAGTCAGGAATGAGAGTGGAAGAGGAGGATGCACGGGAGAGAAGCCTGAAATGGAGTTGTGTGTCATCTGCATAACACTGGAAGTTAGGACAGAAGGTGGAGATCAAATGGGCTAGAGGGGCCAGGTAGATGTTGAAAAGCCAAGGCGAGAGGTCAACCACCAGACCCTCTGCCAACATCTCACCTCTGCCTCCAACCTCTCCCCTATGGCCATTAAATGGATCGCCTCCTTCCTAGCAGACAGGACAGCCAATTATTATGCCGGCAACACAGCGGCCCACCCTACGCAGGTTTTCTGTGGTGTCCCACTAGACTCCTGTGTGTCTCATCCTCTGTACAACATATATACAAAGCCACTATTTGACCACCTCATCTCCCTGAGTGTATCGCAGATGATACTGAGGTCCTCATCCCTCTCTCTGGCAACTCTGAGCAGGACTCCAGCCACATCATCAAAATCTACAACACTATCCAAACCTGGATGGACAATCACAACTCTCTCTCAATGATAAGACCGTGATCTTGATCATAGGTCCCTCAGCCCACCTTCTCAAACTCGACCCAGCCTACCATGCCTTCACAATCAACGTCTGCACCATCCCTGTCTCGCAGGCCATCAAAACATTTGGCGTCTACCTCGACTCAAAACTATGCATGACCCCGCCAGGTCAATGTTATTGCCTCCTCAGCTGCCTACACCATAAAACTCTTAAATGCATCCAAACTCCTCCTTTCCTCACAAGACCTCCTAACCACTGCCAGGGTGGTAGTAGGCTTGTGCCTCGCCTATTGCAACTCCCTTCTCACGGGTACCTCAGAACGCAACCTATCCAAGCTACAGACCGTACAGAATAATGCCATCCGAGCTGCCATGGGTCTCTCTAGGCGTGACCATGTGGCTACCCATAGGAAAGCATCTCACCGCTCCTTGTATGAGAGAGGATTATCTTTAAAGTACTCTCCATTACTCATCGTTGTCTCTCCAACTCGGCACCACCCGACCTGTCACAGAAAATCTCTAAGACAAGCTCGTCCCAACCCACAAGACTTTCTGACAGCCAAAGACTCTCCACCCTGCGCTTCAAGCGCACCGGAGCTGGAGATTCTAGTTTCCCAGTCATTGCCACTCAACTGTGGAAGAACCTACCTCCCCACCTATGTGCTGAATCTAAATACTGGCCTTTCAGAAGACAATTCAAAACTATCCTATTCCATTGACTCTGTGATGACCAAACTATTGACAGTTGAACATTATTCCTGCCAACTATCACTTACCTGATTTCTACTGCCACAACCTCCTGCCTCTCATCGCCCCTCCACCTTCACTCCCCTTCACCCCCTCCGCTTTTTGCTTAAACAGTACCTTGATGCCTGAGGGCTTTGCGTGCTCTACAAATGCGTAATAAATAAATAAATAAATAGGGGGTAGCTCTTGCGCTTTGAGAGTCTTCATGAGGATGAATCAACTCTACGTCAGAGATTCTGTGTCAAGACCAGAGGCGAGCAATATGCTTAAACTTCTACCATCCTTCAAATCTTAGAAGAAATTACCATCAATAGCTTTTAAAAAGTTTCTGATTTTTTAAAAATAATCTGTTAAATCCACTGGAAACTATCTGGGGGAAAAAACTCTCTCTCCCATGAGTCTTTTCTTCTTTCAGTAGTTTCTTCTACAAAGTCCAACCAGTGAGGATCCTCCAGACTTCCCCGTGTCATGTCCTGTCCGGGTCCCTTCCTCTTATTTTTGATGCTTTCAAATTACAGCAAGACCCAAGTAGAACCTATTTGTTATTTTAGATGATGCACTGTCAAAGAGTGTAAATGTATTGATTTGAGCTTTAACAGTGAATGCTTAGCATTATAAATGTGCACGTAGGCCAGTATTTCATCCTTTGGGTTAAATGAATTCCTAAGTAATGCGCGTTGTCCTCATAACTGAAGGACAAAAACCTTATATATATTTGCAACGTTATATGTGCTGTGTTATTTCTATATTTGTTCTTGCAGCAGCGAGACGAATCCTTTTGCTGCCTCTCTTTGATTTATCAACCGGTCACCGGTGTAAGAGCGCATGCATTGTACAGTGCGGTCACCAGGTCGGAGGTGCGAGCCGGGTCTGCGAGCAATTCCGCTTGTGTGAAGATGCCGACTCACAACCCCCATTCCGTGGCACACTACCAGCACAGCAAAGTCGCCTAATAAACCATAATTGAGTCGGCGTGCCGAGCGTGTCTCCATAACTATGCGGCCTGCACGCCGATCCATATTAGGCTAAGGAACCCTGCAACGAACATTATGCTCGAGGATTTGCAACAGGAGGGCCTCGCTCTTGCATACTGCGACACGGCTCGCACGAGTAGTCGCACGGGAGTTCACACCAGCCTGAGCTCCAAAGGATTGGGAGCAAGCCAGTGATCGGCCCAATCTGGCTAATATTCGCAGGGCAAGTAGAGCACACGACAGAGAAGTATACATATTAAGATATTAGGAGATTCTGGGTATAAGATCCCAGCATAGCAGCCGTGACTGCAAGCAGGCATATTCTGCATACAGCCCTGGAACAAAAGAACTCCTTTTTTAATGAATTCCTTTCAGAACCATTAACAGACAGATGGGGTAATTCCGAGGTTGGAGGTAAGTAACGGTCCTTACCGGCATGGTGCAAATAGCGTGTCCGTG
The DNA here is from genome assembly GCF_040938575.1 of Ambystoma mexicanum. Taxonomy (NCBI): domain Eukaryota; kingdom Metazoa; phylum Chordata; class Amphibia; order Caudata; family Ambystomatidae; genus Ambystoma; species Ambystoma mexicanum. The sequence continues at coordinate 666,528,908 of NC_090940.1, read as the reverse complement.
TAGTGAAGAGTCCGCTAATAGAGGTCTATTAAGACTTTGCAGGCACAAGCTTTGCGCCATGCCGGTAAGGGCATTCCTGCCATGCCGTAAAAGACCCGAAAAAGGCCCTTAGCGGCATCATGCATAGCGCAGATTGCACTACCGGCATGAACCAATGCGGCATTAGCGGTCACCGCTGATAGCGGTGACCGCAATAACGGTCACCATAAATAAGCGGAACCGGAAGTAGCATCATCGCACAGGAATGGGAAGGAGCATGGCGGCCATCTTTAAAAACACAATCCATTGCCAACCTCAGCACATAGGACCTGTGGGACATTGCTGTTCGTGGAAACTCATCCTCTAACACACCACAATGCCAAAGGCTGTTAAGAAGGGCGCCTCCCGCCAGCGCAAGGAGCACTTCAATGAGGATGAGCTGGCCATGCTAGCTGAGACCCTGCAGGAACAAGCTGACATTGTGTTTGGCCAGAGCATGAAGAGGGAGGCCATCATTTGCAAAAAAGAGATCTGGGCACTTGTGGCGCAGAAAGTGAGCGCAGTCGGGAACACCCCATGCACCATAAAAGACTGCAGGAAGCGGTGGGACGACTTGCGGCTGCAAGTACGGAACATACTCTATGCCAACAGGAGCCAGGCAATGGCAACAGGTGGAGGAGCCAGCTCCCCCATCAAGCTGTCCAGATGGGAGGACTTCTGTGCCAGCCTGATTGGCATTGAGGGCATAGAAGGTGTCGGAGACATGGAATGTGGCGCCACAACATTGGCGGATGGAGGTGAGTGTCCTAAGAAAACACTGTAATGCAAAGTCTGATGAAAGTCAACCAATATGTCTGTCCAAAGAGGCAAGCCATGGCCCAACACACACACACACACTCCCAGCAAAGTTGTCGGACGCATGACAGACACATGCAGTTTCCTGCAGCAAGGCAATGCCGTACCTGACACATACCACACAAAATGTAAAAGGCATAAGTCACACTGCATGCAGGCCCAAACAAATATGCATGTCCCATACCATACGTCTTCCCCACTATGAGTCACCCCAACGTATGCCTGCATCACCCACCCGTGTATGAAACAACGTGATCATCCAAACTCAAATGCCTTTTTCCCTCGATTGTGTGGATGATCAATTGTACAAATGTATGTATGGTGCCTATCAAACCATCACTCATGCCGTCCCTCTCTTTGACCCCCACAGGCTCAGACCATGACAGCGATGCCCAGGACTCACCCCCAAAGCAAACCACACCCCGAAAGAGGGCCCAGGATGGTGACAACTGGCCTTCCACCTCGAAGGGCCAAACCAAGGCCCGCTGTGTACCAACATTGAAAACACCTGAAGTCGCCAAGGCGCAGGTGCTGCCAAGGGCCGTTGAGGCGGAAGCGCCAACAACTGTCGCACAGCCACAGGAAACAGCTGAGGCTCCACACTCGGCAGAGCCCAGTTTGGCTGGGGAGGTGGCAGCAACAGCACCCCAGGCTGAGGAGGAGGCACAGGAAGACGTATGGGTGCCCGTGGAGGACAATTCCTCCGAACTGCCCCGCACGCCTAGTCCACTGCCATCCCCCCAAATCACATCTCTTGGTTCAGACCATGCCACCACCCCGTAGCACTCTGGGGGGAAGTTAATTCAAGGGGCCATTAGTCCCATAGTGGAGAGCAGTGAGGCCGAACATGAGACCCAGGCACCACCGTCCACCTCCACAGGTGCACCCGCAGGGCCGCAGCGTTATGAGCAGCTGAATGCCCTTGTGCGGCATTTCTTTGAGGACATCGCACAGGCAAGGCAGGAGTGGCGGGAGAACATTGCCTCTCTAGGCAAGACAATCAGTGATAACACCGCCTCCATGGGAAAGATATTTGCGGAGAATACTAGCCGCCTGTGCGAGAAGGTATCCGCCCTGCGGCAGGTACTCAGCTGCATCGCCGATGCCATGGAGTCAGTACGTCCGGCAACCCAGTTTGAGGAGGAGGCCACACCATCCTCATCAAGCTCTACCCAGACCAACCCACTCCGTCGGTCGTTGCGCACCCTGCGCCGGCCGGACATGCCGCCACCAGGTCCAGGGAGTGCAAAAAATAGTCTGGCCAGCCTGATGAAGGCAATAGAGACTTGTTGGAACATGTGTGGGGGAGTTGTGGGGGGAGGGGGAGGGGCGTGAGGGTGTGTGGGGGCGTTGTAGGGGGCAGGGAGGAGGTGTGCGGGGAGTTGTGGGTAGAGGGTGAGGGAGGTGAGGGTGGTGGAGGGTTATTGCACTATTGTTTTCATTGTTAATTTCAATACACCCTTTGTCTCAAAAGCAAGGCCTGAGTGGACATTCATCCTTGCGCTTGTTTCATTTATTCATATACAGTGCATAGTGTGCGTGTACCCACACACCCAGTGGCCTCTGTCAAACTATCATATCACCCTCTGCAGCCATGTGTGTCAGTAATATTGTGCAATCACTGACTGACCCACTGCACGTCCCTCCTGTGCATCTGCACCGCAATGATGTGCTGCCACTTCTTCTTCATTCCCTTCATCATCACCAGGTGGTTGCAGTCCAATGTCAGGGGGCAGGGGCACGTTGCGTCGGATACACATGTCGTGCAGCATGACACATGCCATGATCATTTTGGCCACCTTCTCATGCCTCTAGAGGAGTGCCCCACCCGAGGGGCTAAGGCAGCGAAACCATGCACTCAACAGGCCGGAGATCTGCTCAATGACCAAACGGGTACGGGCGTAGGATCGATAGTAGTCCTCCTCGTACATGTTATGTGGGTTTTCGGGCAGGGGTGAGGAGCCACGTCATCAAGGGATAGCCACTGTCACCTGCATGGGAGGCAGATAGAAAGGTATATGTCAGTCAATTGATGATGGACAGCTGTAGTAGTCACACATGCCTCCAGATTATCGTTGGCCACATGCACATGTACCTGGTTGTATGCATGCCATTTTCATGCCCTCAATGTGTCCTGTGCCATGGAATAATGGTGTGGGTTGCATCTTCAAGATGATACACTGTGTGCTCTGCCGTCTTGTTGCTCATGCATTGTGTACGCATACAGCTGTGTCCATGTCCATTTAGTGATGTGTAGTGTTCTGTAGGATTTTCTGATGGGGAGCGTTGGCAGTAGGCTCTGCAATGTTAGGCATTCAGTGCTGATGATTTTCCCATGATGACATGCAGCATTCCTGTGGTTGATCCAGGATATCGGGCACAACAATGTGTGATGATCTTGCTGGCGTTGCATACCATCTGCACCTTGTTGGAGTGGTATTGCTTGCGATTGTGGTACACCACCTCCATGGCATGCGGGGACACCAACTCCATGTGGGTGCAGTCAAGGACACCTATACAATGTGGCATGCCTGCCAGTGCATAGAGGCCACCTTTTATTTCAAGGATCTCCTGGGGAGTCCATGGTAGGGATATGTATTCCATTGTGTGCTTGAGGTGGGCATCCAGCACTTGCTTCCGGATGCAAGTAAATAAGGATGGTGATATGCCATGCATGTGCCCCACTGTGTGCTGGTAGGTGCATGTGGAAAGGAAGTGGAGCACCGACACTACCTTCAGTAGAGGGGGGATGGTGATGCGTATTTCAATGAGGCTGACAATGTCGTCGTGTATGATGTTCACGATGGTGTTGATGGTGTCCCGGTGCAGACGGTACAGGGTGTGGTTCTGCTCCGGGGTTGGGTTGAAAGGACTGGCTCTGATGTTTGGGATTGGGGGCAGCATGCGTGGCTACACTGGCTGCACTGGTGGGGCATGCTGGGCCTGTCTCATCCTCCTTCTCCTGCTGCGTCTCCTCAGTGGTGCCTGCTGTTGCTGTTGGTGTTGTTGCTGGTGTTGCAATGCAAGCATGTTCTCCAGCTCAGGTATTGATGTTACTATTGTATTAATCTTGGTGTGGAAAGGGGTGTGGTGTGTGGGTGTGCTCATTTTGTACAGGCCCAGACTCCATTGCCTCCACCTGTGCTGATGGTGTGCACCTGTGGCAGTGGGGAACACTGCACATAGCATTTTACGGTTGGTCCGCGATGCCGGTATCCACTTTTTGCGCCTTCATGATGCCGATATTGCATGTCCGCCTGACTTGTGATGTCCTCCAGTTTACAGCATGCCAGTACTGCCGACATGAAGGGTCGCGTGCCCGGGCCCATGCCGCTATTAGAGGCACCGTTATTTACGGTGCCACTAATAGCGGGTTGGCAGGTCGGAATTGCCCCGGAGCGGTAAGCGATGCCGGGGTTACCGGCATCGTTTTTCCCTTACCTCCAACCTCGGAATGACCCCCAGAGTCTGGGGAAGGGCAGTGAAACTAAAAGTAAAACATTGAAAAAAGAGACGTCGAGGCAAGGAGCAGAGAAAGAAAAAAAAGGGGGCCTGTGTGTGGGGTGGGGAGAGAAGGCCAAGGGTGTACCCGAAATACACTCATGTTGGAACACAAACAACAGCAAACTGAAAAAAGACAAAACGACATAAAGAAAACGTTACAGAATCCGACGTAACTTTGGCAAGAGTGGACGGATACAGTGAAGACACAGCAGGCAAGCCAGGAGGCCATTAAGACACGAGCTCTGCGTGGAGCCGGATTGGCAGCAGGAGAGGGATTAAGGCGCTCGGAGCACCGCGCGGGCCTTCTAAGTGCTGGGTCTCCCACCGGCCTCATCCTTCAGACCCCCGTCAGATGCATTTACATTATCTGCACATCTGCTCCTCGTTCCTCGCTTCCCAGCTGGGAACCTTTGATACCTCCATATATCCTTCTTTTAAGCCAAACACATGCTTTATGAAAGTGAATATATGTTCTAAGATTGCGGTTACCCGCTCAGGGGCCCAGAAAGAACCTCGCCATGTCTCAGACCCTGCCCACTTGAGGCCCTGATGTCACTATAATGTAAGATATTAGAGACCCCGGGTCCATCATGGGGACCACCCTACAGTAACAGCCCCACCCCACCGCTTAATAAGGACAGGGCGCAGCCAGGCTGGGCTCCAGCCAAGTGCAAACTCTGTCTCAACTTAACACAGTGCCGTCTGTAAAGATTCTCCAGTCCAAGCCAAGAATAGCACTTTAGAAAACATGTTTTATCTGGAGCGTGTACATCATGAATGTGGGGTGGCAGCTGCGCCCCCCCTTACTTTATGTACTGCAGCGTAAAGTGCGCACTGCTCAGGGGCCATAGAGTTGGGAGAGAAGCCCAGGGGTCAACGTGTCCTACTCTGTGCCGTGGCACAGGGACCACCCCTCCACTAGTGCAGACACTACTATGGTGAACTAGTGAGCGAAGCCTTGCACCGACAGATATCGAATAATCGCTTCAATTTCAAGCCATAAATCGAAGTGCCGGGCTATTATGCAAGCCTATGCAAAAAGGCAGCAATTAAGGGGTTAATAGTTGTGAACACTCGAAATATGACCTGTTCGTGTTGTTAATTAATCGCCCCATGAAATATCCATACGGTGTGATCATGGCGCCTGTCACTCAAGAGCATCAGTCAGTGAACTGGCAAGGGGGCCCATCTCACCCAACCGCACCACATGAGACTGCAAGCTTCCAGGCAAGCTGTCTCTGGGGAGATGCACTCTCCTGCCTTACCAGGACCACCCAAGAACGGATGCATCCGAAAGGCTCTCTGTGCCCAGTGTTTCCACCGATGGCTCTATCAATGTGTCTCCAGGACTGGCCCTTCATGGATGCCCTGCTTACAATGCTTCCCCATCGTCTGGATGGTGTCTCCAGCACGCATTTGCCAGAGCACCTCATTTAGGTCCATCTGACCCCTAATAATAAGGGGGCCAGGTAAAGCCTCTTCCCTGTAGCTACAGCTTGGCATACAGCCTCTTCTGCTAGTAAGTCATGTGATGGCGGCCTGGTAGCTGCCTTCCAGACAGAACTGCAGCCATCCTCCAACTTGCTTGCCTAGACTACTGCTTGTTACACATCTACAGACCTCCAGCCATCCTCCAACTTGCTTGCCTAGACCGCTGCTTGTTACACATCTACAGACCTCTAGCCATCCTCCGACTTGCTTGCCTAGACCACTGCTTGTGTCACATCTACAGAACTCCAGCCATCCTCCGACTTGCTTGCCTAGACCGCTGCTTGTTACACATCTACAGACCTCTAGCCATCCTCCGACTTGCTTGCCTAGACCACTGCTTGTGTCACATCTACAGAACTCCAGACATCCTCCGACTTGCTTGCCTAGACCACTGCTTGTTACACATAGCTCCCATCCTGGCTCCTCAACCTCTCATACCTCTTCTCGTTTAAGTCAATGGACAGGGGACTGGTGGGAGACCTCTGCAGCAAAGATCCACAGGGGCTTGACTCCTACTGAGACTTCCTTTGCAGCTCAGACCTCACCTCTTGGCAGCTCCTTGGGTTTGTGGGACCTCAGCATTGTATCCTACTCCCCGGAACATCAGCTGTTGATGGTTTGGCCGCCCAAGACTTCACCAAGTAGGATTTCCCAGAAGCAACCTTTGACTGTTCCTTCATAACAGGCTAGCAAAGCTCCAGGGACACAACCTTGACTCCAGCCTAAGACTTGCCTTGACCTGCTCACAGCTGCGAGAAGAGTAGCTCTTGCCCTTACAAGGCGTTTCTTTGCCCACGACTACGTTTGACCTTCACGGCTGGGGTTTGCTTCCAATCACAGTTTTGGGGATATTAACAGAAGCAAAAATATGACCTTCCAATCAAAATCAGCTGCCATCATAAAATGTTCTTCTGCCACTGCTCCCAGAACCAAATGCAAGACTAATCTCTTGCCCCACAATCACAGATCTAAGCTTCAACATATCAGGGCAACACAGCTCGTGATGAGCTTGAAACCAGCTCCTACCTGCACTTCTAAGTAGGCACTTTCTCCCCACTAATCTCCATCGGATGGCGCTCCTTCACATATAAGATGCGGCTTTTGGTCAACCTTTATTAAGCCAATATCGCCCTCAGCCATCTCACTTCTTACTTGTGGACAGAAATGACTGTGCCATCGCTCCTGAGAAAGCGCCTGCTGGGCTGCTAATCATTACAAACTTGAACATCTCCAGTAACAAAGCTTTGACTCAGTGACCACTAAAGCGCCAACTGGGCTAGACAGTTCTGTATCCGTCCCATCTCGCTGAGGTCAACCGGCAGCACCAGTATTGTGTTACAGTGCTCACTCCATCTTCTCTCAAAGAACTGAAGCATACTCCTGGCAGCCTACCTTCACCCACCGTAGCCTTGTTCCAATACGTCTGCATCACCAGGACCCATGAAGGCAGCCCCTGGCATGGCCCCCAAGGTCTTTCCCTAAATGCCAGATCAGCCACAAAATAATGCCTCACAAATCCTCAACCTCAAGACTCAAGTCCAATCTGACTTCATCTGCCTGTCCCAAACGCGATTCACCCCCGACTTCCCCACCATCTTCCATGAATGACTTCTCCTGGACTATCCAAGATGCCCCAAGCAAACATGGCATGGGCATTGCTATCAACCTATAAAATGATCTCCCTTATCTCTCCTCTAAATCCCCCCACCCATAGCTTGTGGAGGATTGTGCTCAACAAGTTACATTCAATCCTCGCACCTCTGTCCTCATCACAGTCCTCCATCGCCCTCCTCCCCTGTTCTCCCTCCTTGGCCAGCGCCGCTGGTTTCACTTCCTCATTGATGAAATCTACTCACTGACAAAACCAGAATTGTAGTCGACCTACACTTTTGGATCGATGGCCCTGCTTGCACCCTTGCATCACACGCATCGACTCCATGTCCCTTCTATGACTCATTCAATGGGTCCATGTCTTGCTCATCACTAAGGCCACCATCTAGACCGGCTATTCCCTCCCCACGCAGACTGTTCCAACTCAATCAAAAGTACTTTATTCAGATTTTACCTCTATACCATCTCCTTCCAAGTGCATGTCTATCGCTCTTGGAGCGCCAATCCCCAAATCTCCTTGTCCTCTTCCACTTCTTCCTGCAATTTCACCAGCATCCCTCCACCTGCATTCATTCAAGTCTGTAATCCACTTCCTCCCCGCCTCGATCTGCGACCCGCATCCTACCAACTCGATTCGCTCAATGATTGCCTCGCACCAGCGCTCGACACTACTGCTCCTCTTCAGATCAGAAACTCAGTATCAGTGAAATACTCTTTCTACTTATTGTCCAGAGCTGATCTGTGTGTCGTGAAACAAAATGACTCAAGCTGTAAAGAAAATGGAGAAAATCACAATCACTTGAGGACAAACTCCTTTGCCGATTCATCAAAGAGCCTAGAAGAATAAAGTGCACTCCCCGTAACGCTGTACTATTCCTTCTGAATCCTAGGCGCACTGAAGACCTCTGTGGAACTCATTAGAATTCTCAAAGAACTCTTCTCAGTCAACACTATCTATTGTACAGTTCACCAAGAAATGTGCCACAAATCAACTTTAACCCAACTTCCAACCTCATGGCAGCCTAGGCAAAAGATAATTAGACGCCCGGGCAGACTCCACGAGCCACTAGAACTAGTCTTATTTGCATCTTCATCAACATACTAAGAATTAGGCACTCTGTGAAACTGGCGGCCCTCCTCCTCCTCCTCCTCCTCCTCCTCCTCGAGTCGACTATCCACTGCAATTGGCACCATCGATCAAGTCACCTCTCGACCAACTATCATCCACTGCCATCAACAAGAATAAAGCACTGCCCTGGTTGAAGTCCTTCCTTATTTTCATATTGTTTAAACTCATCCAAAAGGGGCCCTTCACCTCTTACCGTTTTTCTTCTGCTTGTGGGGTTTCCCACGGTTCTTACCCCCTCCTCTTCAATATCTATATCAGACGACTTGCCGACCGGATCAAATCTTTCAACTTGCGCTTCCACTGTTACGCAGGCGACCCCAGAATCTGCTCTCAGCTAGATCAAGATGTTGTCAAGTACAATCAGGTCTCAGGATACCTCAATGCCACCAAGTTATGGGGAAAATCAATTGGCTCTGACTCAGTGGCACTAAATTAGACCTCGTAATTTTCTCGAACTCATTTCCTAACTTTACTGTAACTTTACTGTATGCCCCCGGGGAGCATGCCCGGTGCACCGCAACCTCTAAGTCATTATGGACAATGATCTCTTGCTAATTCTTCATATTTCAAAAATTAAATCTTCAGACTGATAACCTTTAGAAAGAGCCTACTAACATTGTCCCGCCTACTGTCTGGTCTGGTCTGGACTACTACAAGGCTATGCTTGCCTGCTGTCCCACCGCATTACTGCACAGACCCCAGGTTCTGGAGAATCCATGGCTCGCCCAGAAGGGAAGACATCAGACACACACCGAAGTCTATCCACTGGCGGCCCATCGAAGAAGAATGGTAACCCCAACTCCTACCACACGTTCACAAAGCACCACATGGCAAATGCCTGGACTACTTCAGAAGCAAATGGGCCATCTTTCCTGACAACCTTTGTTCTCCTTCACTAGACTTGGTCTCCTGAAAGACCTTTCACTCATCTTCCATCAGAACGTGAGTCCCATCTTCCCTCTAAGAACATCTCCTAACCAACCTGCGTATCTATTCTCCACTGCTTCATAACTGAATCACTGCCACCTCTCCTCCTCTTACCCAAGGCCCTGGCGCTGCCTCTGCGGCATGTTTGACACAAAGACGTAAAGAAAGAAGTGGATAGTTCTGTATTCATGGGTATCTGTGATACCTTTTCCATGGATTGGGTAGTCCTTTAGCCCCAACAATTCTTTCTTGCAAATAAATCCCTGTGAGAAGACTTTTCTGCACACTCGCAGTGCGGAGTGTGGCTGCGAGTCTGCATTCGTTGGCAGTCATTCCTTGCTCTCTATTGTTTTTATGGGAGGTGCTACTGTTCTGGTACTCTACAAGATTCACATCATCCCGCGGAGCGGGCCGCGGAATGTGGCTGCGAGTGTGCAGTCTTTGGCAGTCACATCTTGCTCTCTATTGTTTTTGTGGGAGGTGCTACTGTTCCGGTGCTCTAGAAGATTCACACCATCCCGCGGAGCGGGCCGCGGAGTGTGGCTGTGAGTGTGCAGTCTTTGGCAGTCACTCCTTGCTCTCTATTGTTTTTGTGAGAGGTGCTACTGTTTCGGTGCTCTACAAGATTCACATCATCCCGCGGAGCGGGCCGCGGAGTGTGGCTGCGAGTGTGCAGTCTTTGGCAGTCACTCTTTGCTCTCTATTGTTTTTGTGGGAGGTGCTACTGTTCCGGTGCTCTACAAGATTCACATCATCCTGCGGAGCGGGCCGCGGAGTGTGGCTGCGAGTGTGCAGTCTTTGGCAGTCACTCCTTGCTCTCTATTGTTTTTGTGGGAAGTGCTACTGTTCCGGTGCTCTATAAGATTCACATCATCCCGCGGAGCGCGCCGCGGAGTGTGGCTGCGAGTGTGCAGTCTTTGGCAGTCTGTGCATGGCTGCCATGGCTTCAAATCCAATGGCGTCTCCTTCTGACACTTCTTTAGAGCCGATGGACTTCGAGGAGGGCCGCCAGCTCAGAAGTGCGCACCCTCGAATCCCACCAAAAACACAGCCTCAAAACCGCTGTATTCAGAAACTGCCTATTTTGAAGCTGAGACAAAGTCCTTTAGAAAACTCAGACGTACAATTGCGGCTGCGGCAGGTGGAAAACAAAGAACTACCCGCCAGAAAGGCCCTCTCTCCCTCCCCCCTGGCTCGAGGGAGAGGGGCCCAAACAGCTGAAGAATTTCACTCACCATTGGAGGCACTTTCAGTTTCTCATCGTCCGTCCTCGCCATCTCAACCGCAGTCCCTCCCCTCACAGCTCCGGTTATCGGTGGCCTCTGGAGGGAGGACCGAACCCCGTGAGCGGGGGGGGGGCCAGCGAAAAGGCAGACAGCAGCCCTGCAGCCGTGCGCCGTGCAGGGGGCGGCCTCAGCTGATGTTACCGTGGATCCTGCTGTTGTGGGCGTGAGAGAAGAGCAGACACTGGGGTGCGCAACCACGCCCCCCCCCCCACTGTGATCACTCCTCTGCCCACGGAACGGGGAAAAACCTTCGAAAAGAGCCCCTCACAGGAGAGGGAAGCTGGATTACAGTCCAACTTACATACAAATCGGGCGCAAGAAACAACCATCCCAAAGACTCTGCTTCAAATTGAGGCATAAATTCACCTGGACACGTCCAACACAGTTCGCCCCTTTCTTGTCAACACGCCCTCCCCGCCAGCACTGAACGACACGGGCCCAGTACAGCCAGCTATCAATTCACATGACTCCAGCCCATCAAAGCTCACAGGGTCTCCTTCCTCCGCCTCTGTAGGAGCTCATAATTTGAAAAAATTCTGTTGGAAGGAGAAGGAATCACTGGAAAAAGTTGGCGCTAGAAAAACCCAAATTCACAGATGGAAAGGGCCGTTGAAACAAAAAATCCCAAAAATTAAAAAAAAATTATTTACAAGCCTATCGTCTTCATCAACAAAAACAAGAGGCCAGAATCCAAAAAAAAAACACATGGAAACCAGAATCAATAAAACCTTCAGTAGCAAGCCTCGTAACAGACTTTTTCTGTGCTTTTGCTCCGCCCCCCACTGCGCAGGCAAGAGGACCTTACAGACGAAGAAATCTTAGAGGGTATAATGATGTGCCAACCACCGGATAAAGTAAGAAAAAGGACCTTGGAGGCAAAGTCGTATTTAAAGATCCAAGAAGCTGCAAATGCGCAAAAAGCTCCACCCACTCCTCCTCGGCCCTCCAGGGCGACAACTCCAAAGTCAAATTCTCCTCCCTCCCAAGCCGGACCTCAAACTCAAGAGCCTCTTGTCAGGGGACCAGAGCACTCAATAGAATCTATTAATAACAGCGAGGAGGAAAAAGTGGCCCATCAGGGACCTATAGCCCTACAAAAAAAGACGCCAAGCCCTAGTCAAAGTCCAACTCAGACCAAAAAGCTGACCCACAACAAGGTGCCCTACACCTCAAACCCTGATTGCCCACAATATACTCTGTCACCCGCACACGGTGTCCAAAGGTTTCATGTGGCCAACAAGGGACAGATGCCTGAGTCAACAATTCAAGATATATGCTCTATTCCCATCGTGAACGGGCAGGCATCCTGACTTTCCCAGGAAGGGGTGCCTCTCGCTCACCACAATAAAAAGACGTCCACAGACCGGGAAAGGCGTGGATCCTTAGATCTACCAATCACACGTACAGCAAGAAGAGGGCTAAATGAGAGTCACTCATGGCATCATGAGTCAACACCTCTGGCGTCCAAGAGTCACCTCCAACAACCTGGCACCCCAAGTGAATCTCCCTCGAAAAAGAAGCGGGACATTTTATCCATCATGTCAGCAGTTACTATTGCCTTGAATCCATTTACAAAACTCTATGAAGGGATTAATGAGAATCTAAAAGACCACAATTCGATCCAAGCCATGATGTATACAAAAATAACATTTTTGGAAGGTTGCATTACCGCTTTAGATGGCCAACTAAAGAACCTTAAGACTGACGTGGAAAAAGGGCGAAATGACACCTTGCAAAATCTGCAAGAAAAGCCTTCGATGAAAGCATCGTGTGTACCAAGCCTGCCTGTACCACTCAATTCATTAGCATCCGGTGATGATATTCAACAGCCCTCTGAAATGGAATCAAATAGGTAAGAAACTCGAGAGGTCATTGACATCACAGATGACCCCTCGCAACCTCCCGTACATCAAAAATCAACTTTAGAGGTAAAGGATCGTGCCTACTCGATGTTTTCATCCGCCAGATCAGAAAATTCTCAAACTAAGGCTGATGAACAAAAACAAAAAGGGAAAAAGACCAGCACCCGGCCCCAAGCCGAAATAGAAGAGCTAGGGCAGTGGAAAGAGCCAATCAAATCACAGCCCTCCCTTTAGAAAAACAAAAGGCGAACAAAGCCTCTCCTCGAACAACGGAAGACTTCTTGGCAGAGGAGGATCTGATGAACATCTCCCAATACAGTAACAACACCCAAGACCTAGCACACTCTGAGGAGGGAATTAAGGCCCAAGAGCTCGAAATTATTGAAGATCTCACTGAAGAAGAAGCTTCTCCGAATTTCAGTACCTTGGAAGACCGTAGAAATAAACTCCATCAGCTTCAAAGACAAAAGTCTTCCTCCCCCCGAGCTTCCGAGTGGTCTCGTTTGCATCTGCAATGTCATCTGACAGTCCAGGCAGCAAAAGGAAGACGTCCGGTAATCAGCCCCCGCAGCAGAAAAATGGGTGTCCGGATCTTGACCGCTATGTTAAGAAAAGAAGCCGTCAAAGTCCAGGGGAAAGGCAAAACGAAAAATTCTTGTCCAAACCAAAATTACATTACTCTTCTAAAACAGTGCGATGCCGAAAGGAAAAACCACATTCAAGGGAGTCTCCAATTAAACTAGAACAACATGTTGACAATAAGGATGATATAATTCTGGATAGAATAGGCATCCTCACACTGGTCAGCCTCGTTCCAGCCTTACGCTGGATAAAATCGTCAGACTTGAAGTTAGTGGATCCATACCACTCAAATTATAGAGCAAAAGATTACATTTATACAGCTTCCATGAGCGTCACTAAGGAAATAGCACGTGCAAAGGAGGAGTTGTCATGCTTAGGTTACAATCTGAACAACCAAAGTCGAAAACCCCAAAAAGTGGATCCAGTAACCACGGAAAAAAAAAGGGAGCGCCAGGACAAAAATCGAGGAAAAGAAAACGGGAGTATAAACAGAAGAGATATCGAACATCATCCAAAAACTGGAAGCCAAAAATACAAGCGCTCAGAATCCACCATTGACGTCATACAGAAAACATTTACAATTCAATGCTTGAAGAAAACATCTCTGCCTCTGGAGGTTTGTTCAGCCTCTGCACTCAATGGAAATGTGGATACTAATTTAGTCCATCGAAAAGTACAGAGGGAATTGGTTAGTCCACCAGCAGTAAAAGAATGCGTAGGGTCGAAGCAAAAATTTAATGAAAAACCCCAGGGGCTCTGGGCCTGGCTCCCCAAGGCCTTGACCCAAACGAAAATATAGCAATACGCAGGTCGGCCCAAAGGGGCAAAGGAAGTCCAGACAGTCGACCACAATTCTAGCTTTCTTCAGTACTGCTCATGGAACACCCATGGCCATCTTCACCTGACAATGCCGGGCGACGCAAATTTGGCCTCGTTCGATATAATCTGTTTGCAAGAGACCTGGCTACAGAAACCACTGGCGATGGACGCATACGACATCATCTTGGCTCCCGCCAATAAAGGCATCTTGGGTCGCCCGACCTCGGGGCTCCTTATAGCGTACAGACAGGGAATCGGCCTGAAGATTAAGGATATCTCCCAATCAAATCTATCAATTCAGGCAGTGCTCCTAGACTGGGAAGAGAAACAGAACACTAGGACATCGCAATTGGCAACTGTAAATACTTACTGGAACCCAGAGGCCATAAACCAACACACTTACTTGTCCATGATGGAAAAACTCCTAGACGATATCCAAGCGATACAACAGGTACCATCTATTATAATTTGTGGAGACTTGAATGTCTATTGCCACGACCGTACCTCAACGACGAGCTCAACTTTATGCATGACTCCAGCCACCAAAAGAGGAAGAAAATGGTCATTTCTAATGGCCGCTAGACAAATGGAGATCCTTGACTCAATCTTTGCAAACAAACACTGTCTCCCAAACAAACACCGTCTCCCCACTTTGGAACAAGGATCTCTTCATGCCACCTGTCCTGTACTCCTTGGGGGTTGAATCAAACTCTCGGGGAAACCGTTTGAATCTAACAGCGGAATCGGTCTCAAACTTGCTGGCAAAGTATGTTCCTGGGGGAGCTACCGAAGGGAAAGAAATGCTGGACTATGTCCCTCTCTTAGTCCAATCCAGGGCAAAAACCAAAACTCCATCCTTGATTTATAACGCACCAAGACATACCTTTGACGCTATATTGGTAGCAAAAAGACGTGAACTGCGCAAGACAATAAGAAGGTTTGGAAATCTTCCCCAAAATAAAGAAAAACTAATGATGGCAATAAAAACCTACAAAAACTGGGTGAAACCCCACCGAGGACAACTTTATCGGCAGGATGCTGAATCCATGTTAAAGGCAATTTGTGGCAACAAAACGAAAGAATTTTGGTCCTTGCTAAAAACAGCGGCTCCATCGTATAACAACTCGACCATAAACTCGTTGGGCAAACAAAAATGCATCAAACACTTTACTTCCCTCTTTCAAGCACCTCAAGTCACGGAATCTACACAAAGGAAACCGACGGTGGCCAAATGGCCGAAACTGGACGACCACGAGGAAATAAGAGACCATGTCAAAAAGCTGAAGAACTCTAGAGCGGCGGGCCCAGATGGCATATCCAATATAGACCTGAAAACAAACCAAGTTGAATGGGTATGCTTATCTGAAATATCTTTACGAGATGCGCCGCCCAGAAATCCATCCCGCCTTCATGGACAAAAGCCATCAGCGTCCCAATTTATAAGAAGGGTGACATCTCAGATCCACTAAACTATCGCCCCATAGCCCTTCTGGATTGCATCGGAAAAGTCTTTGGAAGCTTGCTTTTGAAAAGATTTCTATCCTGGTCAAAGACTGCTCCCTGCAACGACAGGTTCCAAACGGGCTTTCAGAGGAATATGGGCACAGCTGCAAACATACTAACCATCAGTATCCTTAAAAGTAAGGTCTTGGAGGGTAAACCACGGATCTTCGCAGCCTTCATCAACCTTTCCCAGGCCTTTGACTTAGTTGATTGGCAGCTCCTTTGGGGTCCGTCTGTCTCAACTTGGTCATCTTTCAAGCGAAATCCAGACAGGAAAAGGGGTGAAACAAGGCTGCCCTCTAGCCCCAGCACTATTTCTAGCCTATATTGGCGATTATGGAGACTCAGAAGATCTGTCTCGTACTTTTCCACCTTCGGTGGCCAATGCCAATATAAGCCATCTACTGTACGCAGACAATCTCATTTTATTTGATCAGACCCAGATTGGCCTCCAGAGATAGTTATCAAACCTACTCCACTACACCTCCGAAAACAACTTAAAAATAAATAAAGACAAAACGAAAATCATGATCCTGGAAGCGGGTCAGAAAAAAGAACAGACAAATACAAATGGCGTCTTGAGGAAAACGAGATAGAGTTGGTCACTGAATATAAATACTTGGGTGTTCTGATGGACAGTTCGAAACATGAAACTTCTATGCAGGCAAACCTCCAAAATAAAATAAAGAAGCTGGCATCACAAGGAAAGGCGATCGATACGAAATTCGGAAAATTCTCAAGTATCCCAGTGATAGAATTTTACAAGAAAAAAGTCGTTCCTTCGATCACCTATGGCGTAGAAGCCCTGCCTTTGAACCCAAACAAAATCTGGACAGTCCTAGAAGGTCAGTTCTGGAAGGTGGTTCTCTGACTTCCAAAATCTACGTCCATTGCCGCAATCCGGCGAGAACTCGGTCTTCAGTCGCTAAAGGCGACAGTAAACACCAACGCCCTTCGGCTATTTCGGAAATGCATTATGGACGAAAGTGATGAAATCCATGGCCTGCTCAATAAGGAGTTACAAACCAAAAAGGTGAAAATGCTATCGTTTTGGAAAACCGAAAACAGATCCTCACTTCAGTCAGTCGCTTGTTCGGAAGACGACCTCATTGCTAATCCAACCAGCGTATATAAGAAACTGAAAGAATTAGACTGGATTCAAACACAAGAGTCTGCAACTAAAAACAAATTACTTCAGCACTTGCCTCAATCATACTGTAAGCTCAACGAGCCAATGAAATACCATCAACAATTCCCTAATAAAGTGGCGCGAAACTTGTTGTTAAGGATTAGGATGAACTTACTGGACACAAATGAAATTCGCAACATTAGAGGCCTTTCTGAATCAAGCTCGTGCCGCTTATGTGAGTTTTGAAATAGAATCCATCAGACATTTGCTCTTGGGATGTCCTAAAAATCAGAAAATCAGATCAGCTTATCTCAATCACTTAACCGTGGAAGAACATGGGTGGGACGAACAAAAATGGTGGAACAGATTGATAGGCGGGGATCGAACAACCTGGCTTCTAGCAACTGTAAAAATCCTAGAACAGACAATGAAAATGTTATCATGACATGGGTCCCACCCTCTCTAGTTACTTCGGAAACAAAGCCAGTCATTTTACTTTTGTAAAGTTCCTTCTAGAACATATATAAATAAACAAAAAAACAAAAAAATAAATAAGACTTTTCATGACAGGTCCTGAGGTGGGATTTGTCATCACTTAAACAAAAACAAAAAATCTTTTTAAGGACCGCAAAATAGGTATTTGAAAGAATATGTTCGGAAATGAGCAGCAGGATAAGTGCATGCATGGCCGGCTCATGTTGCAGATTCCAGAAGCATGCTTCATCTCCCAGTCCAGAGCCATGATTCATCTTCCAGTCCAGAAGCATGCTTCGTCTTCCAGTCCAGAAGCATGGTTCATCTCCCAGTCAAGAAGCATGCTTCATCTCCCAGTCCAGACGCATGCTGCATCTTCCCGTCCAGAAGCAGGCTTCACTTTCCAGTCCAAAAGCATGCGTCATCTCCCAGTCCAGAAGCATGATTCATCTCCCAGTCTAGAAGCAGGCTTCATCTCCCAGTCCAGAAGCATGCTTCATCTCCCAGTCCAGAAGTAGGCTTCACCTTCCAGTCCAGAAACATTCTTCATCACTGAGTCTAGAAGCATGCTTCATCTCCCAGTCCAGAAGCAGGCTTCATCTCCCAGTCCAGAAGCATGCTTCATCTCCCAGTCTCCAAGTCCAGAAGCAGGCTTCATCTCCCAGTCCAGAAG
Source organism: Ambystoma mexicanum (assembly GCF_040938575.1). Taxonomy (NCBI): domain Eukaryota; kingdom Metazoa; phylum Chordata; class Amphibia; order Caudata; family Ambystomatidae; genus Ambystoma; species Ambystoma mexicanum. The sequence goes on along the minus strand of NC_090940.1, from coordinate 666,511,084 downwards.
CATGCTTCATCTCCCAGTCCAGAAGCATGCTGCATTTTCCAGTCCAGAAGCAACATTCATCCCCCAGTCCAGAAGCATAGTTCATCTCCCAGTCCACAAGCATGCTTCATCTCCCAGTCCAGAAACATGCTTCATCTTCCAGTCCAGAAGCATGCTGCATCTTCCAGTCCAGAAGCATGCTGCATTTTCCAGTCCAGAAGCAGGCTTCATCTTCCAGTCCAGAAGCATGGTTCATCTCCCAGTCCAGAAACATGCTTCATCTTCCAGTCCAGAGGCATGCTTCATCTTCCAGTCCAGAAGCATGGTTCATCTCCCAGTCCAGAAGCATGCTTCATCTCCCAGTCCAGACGCAGGCTGCATCTTCCAGTCCAGAAGCATGCTTCATCTTCCAGTCCAGAAGCATGCTTCATCTCCCAGTCCAGACACATGCTGCATCTTCCAATCCAGAAGAAGGCTTCACCTTCCAGTCCAGAAGCAGGCTTCACCTTCTAGTCCAGAAGCAGGCTTCACTTTCCAGTCCAAAAGCATGCGTCATCTCCCAGTCCAGAAGCATGATTCCTCTCAGAGTCTAGAAGCAGGCTTCATCTCCCAGCCCAGAAGCAGGCTTCATTTCCCAGTCCAGAAGTAGGCTTCACCTTCCAGTCCAGAAACATTCTTCATCACCCAGTCTAGAAGCATGCTTCATCTCCCAGTCCAGAAGCAGGCTTCACCTTCTAGTCCCTTCACTAGAAGATACCCAAGGACAGGAGCAGGAAGCTTATGTTTTTCCTTAGAGAAGGGGTTTAGCCGGTTGTATATTATTTGATCAAAGTAAATTACTTTGTTGTCATTAGTTTTAAAGCAATTATTTAGTGTTTCTTGCTTTCTCTTTTTAAATATACTGCAGTGTTACTCCATTGCCACCTTACCTGTCTCCCAAGCAGCCCCCTACCCTTGCTATCCCCAATATCTCTCTACCCCCAAACATACCTATATACATGACTTCACCGCAAAGTAATTCCAGCGAAGAAAATGGCAACTGAGTAATTCACTTCAATGAAATTCCAGCATATGGTTTTGGCTCTGCAGGAACAAGTCCATCAGGGCTGGTCCTTTGACTCTAGAAAGTTCTGAGCCTGAGTCCCCTTGAGCCACCAGATAAAGGGATGGAGTAGGGAGAGAAAGGGAGCAGACAAGCGCTCCATCACTCAGGACAAAGAAAGCTCCTTGCAGTAGTCAAGAGTCCAGGTCTGAAGACATTCTCTGTCAGCCACAGATGAGGCCGTCATCCACGGGGGGTTCCCTTTTTGGAATGGCGCAGCCTCCAAACCATTTCCCCCACTGTGCCCATGTGTGAGGCACTGGTCATCAGAGGAGCAATCAGTGAATGCCAGGTACACACAGGGTCTGTCAATGATGACACCGCGGGTGAAGTCAGTGTCAATGGGGAAGCACCTTGATCACATGCTCTGCCCAGTCCCTGGATAATTGGGGAGGGAGTCTTGTCAACACCTCCCACGTCATTGTCTTCAGAGCCGCTATCAGGAAGGGAACTGTTTGAGAGAATGGTGATGGCAGATGGATCATCGACCCGGAAACACTGCTCTCATTGTGGGAAGCCCATTGCTCAGCATCTCCCACAGAGCCCTTGACAGGGTTCCCAGCCATGGTGGAAACCTCCCCTAGCACACACACATTACTCATTCAAGTCCCATTACTACATTGCCATCAATGTCAGCAAACATGTGGTCTGACATTGGGTCAGATAATTTGCTATTAGATGTGCCTCTGCACTAGGTCCATGCTGATGAGGTGCCCTCTTCTGTCTGAAGGGGAGGAACCACGTTTGACCTTGCCCTCTAAGCTCACAATATCTCTTTAGCCAAAAAGAGAAAAACCAGGAAGTTTGTGTAGGCCTGATAAGACTACAAAAGAGTGAACATGGCTCTAACTATACAGCAAGACTTTGCAGTGGAACATTCTATGGATGTAGGGAGAGCCCTGTCTGCTGGGCAACAACCATGCAACGCTAAGGCCCTGAGCCTTTGGGTGAAGGGAGAGCCCTGTCTGCTGGAGAGCAACCATGCAACGCCAAGGCCCTGAGCCTTTGGGTGAAGGGAGAGCCCTGTCTGCTGGACAGCAACCATGCAGCGCTAAGGTCCTGAGCCTTTTGGTGAAGGGAGAGCCCTGTAAGCTGGACAGCAACCATGCAACGCTAAGGTCCTGAGAATTTGGATGAAGGGAGAGCCCTGTCTGCTGGACAGCAACCATGCAACGCTAAGGTCCTGAGCCTTTGGATGAAGGGAGAGCCCTGTCTGCTGGACAGCAACCATGCAACGCTAAGGTCCTGAGCCTTTGGATGAAGGGAGAGCCCTGTGTGCTGTGCAGCAGCCACGCAACGCTAAGGTCCTGAGCCTGCGGATGAAGGGAGAGCCCTGGAGAGCCCTGTCTGCTGGACAGCAGCCACGCAACACTAGGATCCTGAGCCTTTGGATGAGGGGAGAGCCCTGTCTGCTGGACACCAACCATCCAACGCTAAGGTCCTGAGCCTTTGGATGAAGGGAGAGTCCTGTCTGCTGGGCAGCAACCATGCAACTCTAAGGTCCTGATCCTTTGCGTGCAGGGAAAGCCCTGTATGCTGGGCAGCAACCATGCAACGCTAAGGCCCTCAGCCTTTGAGTGAAGGGAGAGCCCTGTCTGCTGGACAGCAACCACGCAACGCTAAGGTCCTGAGCCTGTGGATGAAGGGAGAGCCCTGTCTGCTGGGCAGCAACCATGCAACGCTAAGGTCCTGAGCCTTTGGGTGAAGGGAGAGCCCTGTCTACTGGGCAGCAACCACGCAACGCTAAGGTCCTGAGCCTTTGGATGAAGGGAGAGCCCTGTCTGCTGGACAGCAGCCATGCAACGCTAAGGTCCTAATCCTTTGGATGAAGGGAGAGTCCTGTCTGCTGGACAGCAACCATGCAATGCTAAGGTCCTAAGCCTTTGGATGAAGGGAGAGCCCTGTCTGCTGGACAACAACCATGCAATGCTAAGGTCCTGAGCCTTTGGATGAAGGGAGAGCCCTGTCTGTTGGACAGCAACCATGCAATGCTAAGGTCTTGAGCCTTTGGATGAAGTGAGGGCCTTGTCTGCTGGGCAGCAACCACGCAACGCTAAGGCCCTGAGCCTTTGGATCAAGGGACAACCCTGTCTGCTGGGCAGCAGCCACACGACGCTAAGGTCCTGAGCCTTTGGGTGAAGGGAGAGCCCTGTCTGCTGGACAGCAGCCATGCAACGCTAAGGTCCTGAGCCTTTGGATGAAGGGAGAGCCCTGTCTGCTGGGCAACAAACATGCAACGCTAAGATCCTAAGCCTGTGGATGAGGGGAGAGCCCTGCCTGCTGGGCAGCAACCCCTGTATGCTGGGCAGCAACCATGCAACGCTAAGGCCTTGAGCCTTTGAGTGAAGGGTGAGCCCTGTCTGCTGGACAGCAACCACGCAACGCTAAGGTCCTGAGCCTGTGGATGAAGGGGGTGCCCTGTCTGCTGGCCAGCAACCATGCAACCCTAAGGTCCTGAGCCTTTGGGTGAAGGGAGAGCCCTGTCTACTGGGCAGCAACCATGCAACGCTAAGGTCCTGAGCCTTTGGATGAAGGGAGAGCCCTTTCTGCTGGACAGCAACCATGCAACGCTAAGGTCCTAATCCTTTGGATGAACGGAGAGTCCTTTCTGCTGGACAGCAACCATGCAACTCTAAGGTCCTAAGCCTTTGGATGAAGGGAGAGCCCTGTCTGCTGGACAACAACCATGCAACGCTAAGGTCTTGAGCCTTTGGATGAAGGGAGAGCCCTGTCTGCTGGACAGCAACCATGCAATGCTAAGGTCTTGAGCCTTTGGATGACGGGAGAGCCCTGTCTGCTGGGCAGCAACCACGCAATGCTAAGGTCCTGAGCCTTTGGAAGAAGGGAGAGCTCTGTCTGCTGGACAGTAGCCATGCAACGCTAAGGTCCTGAGCCTTTGGGTGAAGGGAGAGCCCTGTCTGCTGGGCAACAAACATGCAACGCTAAGGTCCTGAGCCTTTGCGTGCAGGGAGAGCCCTGTATGCTGGGCAGCAACCATGCAACGCTAAGGTCCTGAGCCTTTGCATGAAGGGGGAGTCCTGTCTGCTGGACAGCAGCCATGCAACGCTAAGGTCCTGAGCCTTTGGATGAAGGGAGAGCCCTGTCTACTGGGCAGCAACCACGCAACGCTAAGGTCCGGAGCCTTTGGGGGAAGGGAGAGCCCTGTCTGCTGGACAGCAACCATGCAACGCTAAGGTCCTGAGCCTTTGGGTGAAGGAAGAGCCCTGTCTGCTGGACAGCAACCACGCAATGCTAAGGTCCTGAGCCTTTGGATGAAGGGAGAGCCCTGTCTGCTGGACAGCAACCATGCAACACTAAGGTCCTGAGCTTTTGGATGAAGGGCGAGCCCTGTCTACTGGGCAGCAACCACGCAACGCTAAGGTCCTGAGCCTTTGGATGAAGGGAGAGCCCTGTCTGCTGGACAGCTACCATGCAACGCTAAGGTCCTGAGCCTTTGGATGAAGGGCGAGCCCTGTCTGCTGGGCAGCAACCACGCAACGCTAAGGTCCTGAGCCTTTGGATGAAGGGAAAGCCCTGTCTGCTGGACAGCAGCCACACAACGCTGAGGTCCTGAGCCTTTTGATGAAGGGAGAGCCCTGTCTGCTGGACAGCAACCACGCAACGCTGAGGTCCTGAGCCTTTGGATGAAGGGAGAGCCCTGTCTGCTGGACAGCAACCATGCAACACTAAGGTCCTGAGCTTTTGGATGAAGGGCGAGCCCTGTCTACTGGGCAGCAACCACGCAACGCTAAGGTCCTGAGCCTTTGGATGAAGGGAGAGCCCTGTCTGCTGGACAGCTACCATGCAACGCTAAGGTCCTGAGCCTTTGGATGAAGGGCGAGCCCTGTCTGCTGGGCAGCAACCACGCAACGCTAAGGTCCTGAGCCTTTGGATGAAGGGAAAGCCCTGTCTGCTGGACAGCAGCCACACAACGCTGAGGTCCTGAGCCTTTTGATGAAGGGAAAGCCCTGTCTGCTGGACAGCAGCCACACAACGCTGAGGTCCTGAGCCTTTTGATGAAGGGAGAGCCCTGTCTGCTGGACAGCAGCCACACAACGCTGAGGTCCTGAGCCTTTTGATGAAGGGAGAGCCCTGTCTGCTGGACAGCAACCATGCAACGCTAAGGTCCTGAGCCTTTAGATGAAGGGAGAGCCCTGTTTGCTGGACAGCAACCACGCAACGCTAAGGTCCTGAGCCTTTGGATGAAGATAGAGCCCTGTCTGCTGGGCAGCAGCCACGCAACGCTAAGGTCCTGAGCCTTTCGATGAAGGGAGAGCCCTGTCTGCTGGACAGCAGCCATGCAACGCTAAGGTCCTGAGCCTTTGGATGAAGGGAGAGCCCTGTCTGCTGGGCAGCAACCACTCAGCACTAGGGTCCTGAGCGTTTGGGTGACACAACGCTAAGGTACTGAGCCTTTGGATGAAGGGAGAGTCCTGTCTGCTGGGCAGCAGCCATGCAACGCTAAGATCCTGAGCCTTTTGGGTGAAGGGAGAGCCCTGTCTGCTGGACAGCAACCATGAAACGCTAAGGTCCTGAGCCTTTGGGTGAAGGGAGAGCCCTGTCTACTGGACAGCAACCACTCAACGCTATGGTCCTGGGCCTTTGGGTGAAGGGAGAGCCCTGGCTGCTGGACAGCAACCACGCAACGCTGAGGTCCTGATCCTTTGGGTGAAGAGAGAGCCCTGTCTGCTGGGAAGCAACCATGCAACGCTAAGATCTTAAGCCTTTGAATGGAGAGCCCTGTCCGCTGGACAGCAACCAAACAACGCTAAGGCCCTGAGCCTTTGGATGAAGGGAGAGCCCTGTCTGCTGGACAGCAACCACGCAACGCTAAGGTCCTGAACCTTTGGGTGAAGGGAGAGCCCTGTCTGCTGGACAGCAACCACGCAGCACTAAGGTCCTGAGTCTTTGGGTGAAGGGAGAGCCCTGTCTGCTGGGCAGCAGCCATGCAACGTTAAGGTCCTGAGCCTTTGGGTGAAGGGAGAGCCCTGTCTGCTGGGCAGCAGCCATGCAACGTTAAGGTCCTGAGCCTTTGTATGAAGGGAGAGCCCTGCCTGCTGGGCAGCAGCCACGCAATGCTAAGGTCCTGAGTTTGTGGGTGAAGGGAGAGCCCTGTCTGCTGGACAGCAACCACACAACGCTAAGGTCCTGAGCCTTTGGGTGAAGGGAGAGCCCTGTCTGCTGGACAGCAACCCCATAACGCTAAGGTCCTGAGCCTTTGGGTGAAGGGAGAGCCCTGTCTGCTGGACAGCAGCCATGCAACGCTAAGGTTCTGAGCCTTTAGATGAAGGGAGAGCCCTGTCTGCTGGACAGCAACAACACAATGCCAAGGTCCTGAGCCTTTGGATGAAGGGACAGCCCTGTCTGCTGGACAGCAACCATGCAACCCTAAGGTCCTGAGCCTTTGGATGAAGGGAGAGCCCTGGAGAGCCCTGTCTGCTGGACAGCAACTATGTAACGCTAAGGTCCTGAGCCTTTGGATGAAGGGAGAGCCCTGTCTGCTGGGCAGCAGCCATGCAACAGTAAGGTCCTGAGCCTTTGGATGAAGGGAGAGCCTTGTCTACTGGTCAGCAACCATGCAACGCTAAAATCCTGAGCCTTTGGATGAAGGGAGAACCCTGTCTACTGGTTAGAAACCATGCAACCCTAAGGTCCTTAGCCTTTGGATGAAGGGCGAGCCCTGTCTGCTGGACAACAACCATGCACCGCCAATGCCCGGAGCCTTCCAGATTGCCTGGAGACAGGCTGATGCTCATCTGATAATCCAGACAGACAGAGATCGGCGAGCAGCAGACACACTTGGATGGCTCCCAGGAGGAGGGCGAGCCACAGATGCAGGGTCACTGGCCGGGGAGATGGATAAAGCCTCAGATTCTGTCCTTTCACGTTGCCTCGGGCGGCTGCTCGCCTGGGGAGACGGATAAAGCCTCAGATTCTGCCCTTTCACGTTGCCTCTGGCTGCTGCTTGCCCGGCGGAGATGGATAAAGCCTCAGATTCTGCCCTTTCCTGTTGCCTCCGGCTGCTGCTAGCCTGGGGAGACGGATAAAGCCTCGGATTCTGCCCTTTCCCGTTGTCTCTGACTGCTGCTTTCCGATGGAGATGCATAAAGCCTCGGATTCTGCCCTTTCACGTTGCCTCTGGCTGCTACTTTCGTGGGGAGATGAATAAAGCCTCAGATTCCACCCTTTCACGTTGCTTCTCGCTGCTGCTCACCTGGGAGATGGATAAAGCTTCGGGTTCTGCCCTTTCACGTTGCCTCTGGCTGCTGCATGCCCGGGGGAGATGGATAAAGCCTCAGATTCTGCCCTTTCACGTTGCCTCTGGATGCTGCTCGCCGGGAAGATGGATAAAGCCTTGGATTCTGCCCTTTCACGTTGCCTCTGGCTGCTGCTCGCCTGGGGAGACAGATAAAGCCTTGGATTCTTCCCTTTCACATTGACTCTGGCTGCTGCTTTCCCGGGGGAGATGGATAAAGCCTCAGATTCTACCCTTTCATGTTGCCTCTGGCTGCTGCTCGCCTAGGGAGAAGGATAAGGCCTCGTATTCTCTTCTTTCATGTTGCTTCTGGCTGCTGCTCGCCTGGGGAGATTGATAAAGCCTCAGATTCTGCCCTTTCACGTTGCCTCTGGCTGCGGCTCACCAGGGGAGATTGATAAAGCCTCAGATTCTGCCCTTTCACGTTGCCTCTGGCTGTTGCTTGCCTGGGGAGAGGCATAAAGCCTCGGATTCTGCCCTTTCACATTGCCTCTTCCTGCTGCTCGCCTGGGGAAAAGGATAAAGCCTCGGATTCTGCCCTTTCACGTTGCCTCTGGCTGCTGCTCACCTGGGGAGACGGATAAAGCCTCAGATTCTGCCCTTTCACGTTGCCTCTGGCTGCTTCTCGCCTGGGAGATGGATAAAGCCACGGATTCTGCCTTTTCACGTTGCCTCCGGCTGCTGCTCACCTAGGGAGATAAAGCCTCGGATTCTGCCCTTTCACGTTGCCTCCGACTGCCGCTCACCTGGGGAAATGGATAAAGCCTCGGATTCTGCCCTTTCATGTTGCCTCTGGCTGCTGCTCGCTTGGGGAGATGGATAAAGCCTCAGATTCTGCCCTTTCATGTTGCCTCTGGCTGCTGCTCACCTAGGGAGACGGATAAGGCATCGGCTTCTGTCCTTTCACGTTGCATCTGGCTGCTGCTCGCCTAGGGAGAAGGATAAAGCCTCGGATTCTCTTCTTTCATGTTGCTTCTGGCTGCTGCTCGCCTGGGGAGATGGATAAAGCCTCGGATTCAGACCTTTCACGTTGCCTCTGGCTGCTGCTTGCCCAGGGGAGATGGATAAAACCTCAGGTTCTGCCCTTTCACGTTGCCTCTAGCTGCTGCTCACCAGGGGAGATGGATAAAGCCTCGGATTCTGCCCTTTCACGTTGTCTCTGGCTGCTACTTTCCTGGGGAGATGGATAAAGCCTCAGATTCTTCCCTTTCACGTTGCCTCTGGCTGCTGCTCGCCGGGGAGATGGATAAAGCCTCAGATTCCGCCCTTTCACGTTGCTTCTGGCTGCTGCTAACCTGGGAGATGGATAAAGCTTCGGATTCTGCCCTTTCACGTTGCCTCTGGCTGCTGCATGCCCGGGGGAGATGGATAAAGCCTCAGATTCTGCCCTTTCACGTTGCCTCTGGATGCTGCTCGCCGGGGAGATGGATAAAGCATCAGATTCTGCCCTTTCATGTTGCCTCTGGCTGCTGCTCGCCTGGGGAGACGGATAAAGCCTTGGATTCTGCCCTTTCACACTGACTCTGGCTGCTGCTTGCCCAAGGGAGATGTATAAAGCCTCAGATTCTGCCCTTTCATGTTGCCTCTGGCTGCTGCTCGCCTAGGGAGACGGATAAAGCATCGGCTTCTGTCCTTTCACGTTGCCTCTGGCTGCTGCTTGCCTAGGGAGAAGGATAAAGCCTCGGATTATCTTCTTTCATGTTGCCTCTGGCTGCTGCTCACCAGGGGAGATTGATAAAGCCTCAGATTCTGCCCTTTCACGTTGCCTCTGGCTGCTGCTTGCCCGGGGAGAGGCATAAAGCCTCGGATTCTGCCCTTTCACATTGCCTCTTCCTGCTGCTCGCCTGGGAGATGGATAAAGCCTCAGAGTCTGCCCTTTCACGTTGCCTCTGGCTGCTGCTCGCCTGGGGAGACGGATAAAGCCACGGATTCTGCCCTTTCACGTTGCCTCTGGCTGCTGCTCACCTGGGGAGATGGATAAAGCCTCGGATTCTGCCCTTTCACGTTGCCTCTGGCTGCTGCTCGCTTGGGGAGATGGATAAAGCCTCAGATTCTGCCCTTTCATGTTGCCTCTGGCTGCTGCTCGCCTAGGGAGACGGATAAAGCATCGGCTTCTGTCCTTTCACGTTGCCTCCGGCTGCTGCTCGCCTGGGGAGACGGATAAAGCCTCAGATTCTGCCCTTTCACGTTGCCTCTGGCTGCTGCTCACCTAGGAAGACAGATAACGCCTTAGATTCTGCCCTATCACGTTGCCTCCGGCTGCTGCTCGCCGGGGGAGATGGATAAAGCCTCGGATTCTGCCCTTTCACGTTGCATCCGGGTGCTGCTCACCGGGGGAGACAGATAACGCCTCAGATTCTGCCCTTTCATGTTGCCTCTGGCTGCTGCTCGCCTATGGAGACGGATAAAGCATCGGCTTCTGTCTTTTCACGTTGCCTCTGGCTGCTACTTTCCTGGGGAGATGGATAAAGCCTCAGATTCTTCCCTTTCACGTTGCCCTTGGCTTCTGCTCGCCGGGGAGATAGATAAAGCCTCAGATTCCGCCCTTTCACGTTGCTTCTGGCTGCTGCTAACCTGGGAGATGGATAAAGCTTCGGATTCTGCCCTTTCACGTTGCCTCTGGCTGCTGCATGCCCGGGGGAGATGGATAAAGCCTCAGATTCTGCCCTTTCACGTTGCCTCTGGATGCTGCTCGCCGGGGAGATGGATAAAGCCTCAGATTCTGCCCTTTCATGTTGCCTCTGGCTGCTGCTCACCTGGGGAGACGGACAAAGCCTTGGATTCTGCCCTTTCACATTGACTCTGGCTGCTGCATGCCCGGGGGAGATGTATAAAGACTCAGATTCTGCCCTTTCATGTTGCCTCTGGCTGCTGCTCGCCTAGGGAGACGGATAAAGCATCGGCTTCTGTCCTTTCACGTTGCCTCTGGCTGCTGCTCGCCTAGGGAGAAGGATAAAGCCTCGGACTCTCTTCTTTCATGTTGCTTCTGGCTGCTGCTCGCCTGGGGAGATGGATAAAGCCTCAGATTCTGCCCTTTCACGTTGCCTCTGGCTGCTGCTTGCCCGGGGAGAGGCATAAAGCCTTGGATTCTGCCCTTTCACATTGCCTCTTCCTGCTGCTCGCCTAGGAGAAGGATAAAGCCTCGGATTCTGCCCTTTCACGTTGCCTCTGGCTGCTGCTCGCCTGGGGAGATGGATAAAGCCTCAGATTCTGCCCTTTCACGTTGCCTCTGGCTGCTGCTTGCCTGGGTAGACGGATAAAGCCACGGATTCTGCCCTTTCACGTTGCCTCCAGCTGCTGCTCACCTGGCGAGATGGATAAAGCCTCGGATTCTGCCCTTTCACGTTGCCTCCGGCTGCTGCTCACCTGGGGAGATGGATAAAGCCTCGGATTCTGCCCTTTCGCGTTGCCTCTGGCTGCTGCTCGCTTGGGGAGATGGATAAAGCCTCAGATTCTGCCCTTTCATGTTGCCTCTGGCTGCTGCTCGCCTAGGGAGACGGATAAAGCATCGGCTTCTGTCCTTTCACATTGCCTCTGGCTGCTGCTCGCCTAGGGAGAAGGATAAAGCCTCGGATTCTCTTCTTTCATGTTGCTTCTGGCTGCTGCTCGCCTGGGGAGATGGATAAAGCCTCGGATTCAGACCTTTCATGTTGCCTCTGGCTGCTGCTTGCCCAGGGGAGATGGATAAAGCCTCAGATTCTGCCCTTCCACGTTGTGTCTGGCTGCTGCTCACCAGGGGAGATTGATAAAGCCTCAGATTCTGCCCTTTCACGTTGCCTCTGGCTGCTCCTTGCCCAGGGAGATGCATAAAGCCTCGGATTCTGCCCTTTCACATTGCCTCTTCCTGCTGCTCGCCTGGGGAGAAGGATAAAGCCTCAGATTCTGCCCTTTCACGTTGCCTCTGGCTGCTGCTCGCCTGGGGAGATGGATAAAGCCTCAGATTCTGCCCTTTCACGTTGCCTCTGGCTGCTGCTCGCCTGGGGAGACAGATAAAGCCACGGATTCTGCCTTTTCACATTGCCGCCGGCTGCTGCTCACCTGGGGAGATGGATAAAGCCTTGGATTCTGCCCTTTCACGTTGCCTCCGGCTGCTGCTCACCTGGGGAGATGGATAAAGCCTCGGATTCTGCCCTTTCATGTTGCCTCTGGCTGCTGCTCGCTTGGGGAGACGGATAAAGCCTCAGATTCTGCCCTTTCACGTTGCCTCTGGCTGATGCTCACCTAGGGAGACAGATAACGCCTTAGATTCTGCCCTATCACGTTGCCTCCGGCTGCTGCTCGCCGGGGGAGATGGATAAAGCCTCGGATTCTGCCCTTTCACATTGCATCCGGGTGCTGCTCGCCGGGGGAGACGGATAAAGCCTCAGATTCTGCCCTTTCATGTTGCCTCTGGTTGCTGGTTGCTGGGGGAGATGGATAAAGCATTGCATTCTGCCCTTTCATGTTGCTTCTGGCTGCTGCTTGCCTGGGGAGACGGATAAAGCCTCGGATTCTGCCCTTTCACGTTGCCTCTGAAGCTGCTCACCGGGGGAGACGGATAAAGCCTCAGATTCTGCCCTTTCATGTTGCCTCTGGGTGCTGCTCACTGGGGGAGACAGATAAAGCATCAGATTCTGCCCTTTCATGTTGCCTCTGGCTGCTGCTCGTCTGGGGAGATGGATAAAGCCTTGGATTCTGCTTTTTCACGTTGCCTCTGGCTGCTGCTCGCCTGTGAAGACGGATAAAGCCTCGGATTCTGCCCTTTCATGTTTCCTCAGGCTGCTGCTCACCTGGGGAGATGGATAAAGCCTTGGATTCTGCTTTTTCACGTTGCCTCTGGCTGCTGCTCGCCTGTGAAGACGGATAAAGCCTCGGATTCTGCCCTTTCACGTTGCCTCTAGTAAGTGAGAGGTCCCCAGATATACTGTTCTGTCTCTCATTCGCTGGGCCAAGCTCAGGCAGCCAATCATTCAGAAGGGCATTCAGGTAGGCAGGCAGCCATTCAGACTCACATTGCATTCAGGCCATTCTCTTCCATCCAGACATTTCACTTATTGGAATTGTTCAGAAGCTGAAGTCAAAACTTGATGCTTAACCTTGAAGTTCAGCTGGAAGAAGAAGGCTTTGCTGCTGCTTTCCTTCGATGCAATCCAAAAGCTGTTGTGTCTCCAAGAACTGAATCAAGAAAGATCCTGGCTAGGAGACCTCTTCCAGAGCTATGAGGGAACATCATGCACCAGACCTTCGGGGACCGCCGAGGAACCATTGAAGTAAGTGCCGAGACGTTGAGGCCATCGAAGACCATCACTGTCGACCGGGGTTCAGAGGACCGCTGTTACCTCGTCGACTGGAGCAGCAATGCTCCATTGCCTAAGACAACAAAGAATGTGGATTGGGACAAGCACCCAGCCTTTCAGCACACCACACTGCATTCATGCCAGTTTTGGGCAGGGCTGTCTCATTCTTTGTGTCACACACACAAATACCAGACACCCCATAATATGAAATGTATATTGGTCACACACTCCATTTACCCAGATTCACAACCCACGGGCGTACCCACAACATACAGTCATTGGGAAGGCTCCAGCCAGTCTAGCCTGGACTTCACAACCACACCATATATGGAACTTCCACCCAACAGCCAGTCAGGGGGAAGGGACAGAGTCAGGGCCTCCCAGGACTTTGGGAAAACAAGGAACTGGCAATAGAAAGCAAGAGGCCACAGGGGCCAACTTGTCTCCTATCAGGAATCAACTGATTCCAATGGCAGGACCTGGGTATCCCAAAATGGAGGATACTCAGAGCACCTGCCAAATTCAGCATGGAGCTGCCACCAGCCCATACCCTGCTGTGGGCCACACACATGTGCCCAAAAACATACACTAGAGGCACAGGGTTGCACCCCCACCCGTGGGTGCCATAAGGGTATCCCAAGGGTCTGTTCACCATAACCAAAAAGAGGAAGAGCTGCACTGCCAGGAATCCCAGATGGAGCCCTGTGCAGAAAATAACACAGAACACATGTGATAAAAGGAGTACAGGAAAGGCCATGGAGGCCCTGTCCCTCCAATGCCTTTCCAACATCACAGTGGCTTTAGTAAGGAGGGACCTGCCTGTATTCCTGTGGGCCTCCCAAACCCCCTTAGGTTCAGGCAGAGCTGTAGGTTTATTATAGGGTTGGCCCGGGGTGTATATTCCCATTAGTTCTTTAGCCACAGCAAAGAGGTGCAATAACATGTTCTGTAGACATGGCCCACCCTCTCGGACTGAACGGCATAGCAGGGATGGGTCGCTTTCAAGGATTTCCGGATGGCAGTGTCTGTCTCCTGGAACTCACCCCTCGTTATGCTTGGGGTGTTCTGAACTATGCATAGAGACCCCGGGAAGGAGATGATCCTGTAAGGGTCAGCCCATTCCCCCCCTCCAAAATGCAGACCTATTAGACATAGGGCCTCATTACACGGTAGGCGGTGATCCAAGGTGCTATTAGCACCTTGGTCCATGCCGGTAAAATACCGGCACCGCCTTGATGGAAAGGGGAATTACCGCCCTATTCCAAGGTTGGCGGGCGGTAATTCCCCTTTCCCCCATTGCCCTTCCCCATTCCCATTTTTGCCCCATAGGGCTCTATGGGAATGGGGAAGGCGCTAATTACGGTGCCGCAAATTGCTGTACCGTAATTAGCCCCCTGGTCCCTTTGCGGGTTGGTTTTTAACGCCTGCAAAAAGCAGGCATTAAATTCACCAATCCGCAAAGGGACCTCGTAGTAAGGCGGTAAGTGTTTACCGGTACCGGTAAAATACCGGTACCGGTAAACCCTTACCGCCTACCGTGTAATGAGGCCCTTAGTGTTGAACATCACCCTGTTCACATTTCTTAATTACTAGCACCTCACCCACTCTTCTCTGCCCCCCGCAGTGTGTTTTCTGAGGTATTTGAAAATACTAACCCCCTCACCCCCCACCACACTAAATGTTCAGTACCCCACGATCGACGAACCACCCGCCCCCTCCGGCAGATCATTAATGTATCCTAATTTTCCAACTAGCCCCCAGTGGTTGCGAAATCCCCAGGTCTTTTGTATGAATCTCTGCACCCTACAACTGTGGGTCCCCCAAACACAATAGCAGGTCCTCTGCAAAGAGGGGGATCCGTGGGTCTCGTGGGCCAGTCGAACCCCCTTAAGAGCGGATTCCCTTTGACCTGCTCTCTCAGTGGCTCCATCCTTAGAGTGGATGCGAGTGAACTGGTGGTTCAGAGGAGTTCGCCCCGTTGGTAATATGTTGGTAGGAGGACATTTTCTTTATGAATATTTGAACTAGGAACAGGGGGGTGGGGTAAACCTTAAGAAAATGTTAAGAGGCACAACAACTGCCAAAAAATCGATCTTGTAGTGTTGAATTAACTTTACTAATATAGTGGGAAGTCATCTGTCCCGCCTGGCCACCGTTTCCCTCCCTTGATTCGCATTAATTTCTACTATGTGTGATCCTGGGCAAGTTACCACATCACAACCGTGTGCCGCGGGTCGCATAAGTCTCAGTCTTGGGCGAAGTTCGCATATGGTCAAGTACTGGTAATATTTGCTTTATACGTAATTGCACATTTATATCATAGATAAAAAAAGTCAGTGTAAATACCTTTTAGTAACCATTGCTGACTTGTCGTGACATTGTCATGGCCCTGCACACCCCCTGTGCAAAGAGCATTCCTTGTGAACACAGTGCAGCCCCTGCCTCAGCAGCAGCGACCTCCCGAAACACATTCACCTGTCGCTCACATACACCCAACACATTCACAGGTAACGGGTGGCAGGTGTTCATTCGGTTCTCTGATCTTTGTGTCATGTATCTTTTCTATGTATGCATTAATACAGTCGGACATGTTTTATTCCTGTCACCTGGCGCCATGCATTCACCCTGAGGCTTCCCGTTAGCACGCAGCCGTGTTAGAGGCCCTGCAAACAGGCGTGGGCAGGAGTGTGGAAGAGGCTGCACTCAGCGAGCACTCACTCTCCCAGCGCTCGGGCTTCACGGGCTCTTGACATTAGGAGCAGCGCATGACATTGACAGCCTCAGGCACTTGCAGTTGTTGGTGTGAATTCGTTCTTGCACTATTATTCCTGTGAGTCGAGCAATCATGGCCGAAGGTGAGCCTAGCCGTGGCACAGCGCAGCGCCCTCACCTGTTCACCACCAGGTCCGGCGCGAACATGAGCTGTCCGGGGTGGTCGATGGAGCGCCACATCAGTCCGACCATCAGCACCTCCAGCCAGCAGCTCTCCAGCAGACGCACCTGGTCATAGAGACTCAGCTCGATGAAGCCTGCAAGAACGACAAGAAGGAGGGGTCAGGACGTGCACCCATGGCGCCTCTGCACGCGCTGATATGCTCACCCACTTACAATGCCCTGCTGCGTGTGTGCGAGTGTGCGTGCATGTGTGAGTGTGTGCGTGTGAGTGCATGCGTGCGTGGGTGCCAAAGCTGCCCTCACAGAGTGTGGTTGTGGGTGCATGCTGTGGCACAAGTTCTCCGAAGTGAGGGGCTGTAACCTGCCTTGAGCTTCCTGTTGATGGCCTGCACTGGTTGGGCCTACTGCCAAATTGGGTTGGCCTCTGCCAAGCGATCCTTCTTGATCTGTAATCCAGATCTTATTTTAATAACATCTTTTATTGATTTTACCCTAAAGGTAAAAGAAAACTAGACAAAGAAATAGACAACATTCAGTAGGATGCGATTGCAATCCCACATCACCGACCCCCCAGGCCCATTATAATGTCTGTAAAGCCCTGTGCAAACATACCAAATCCAGGATTGCGTCCGGGCGGCCTCGTACACGCCCAGCTCACACCGCCTCTATGCATAGGTTCCACAGGGGTTCCTGGTTCTGGGGGCACCCCCTCTCCCTGTACAGCCTCCGCTCCAATTCACA
The DNA here is from genome assembly GCF_040938575.1 of Ambystoma mexicanum. Lineage (NCBI taxonomy): Eukaryota > Metazoa > Chordata > Amphibia > Caudata > Ambystomatidae > Ambystoma > Ambystoma mexicanum. The sequence goes on along the minus strand of NC_090940.1, from coordinate 666,494,835 downwards.
TCAATAGTCCATCCCCAGTAGCATTCACGCACCCAGCTGCCAGATGCCCTTTACCATCCCGGGGCCATCTTACTGGCCTCCCAGTTTGGGACAGTCAGGCACGGGAGAGCCAATGACTCTAGATATCATGTCCCTGATCGATCACCAAAACCTCTGTATAGCAGAGCATTCCCAAATTGTGTAGAAAAAGGTGCCAGTTGCGATCGACACACCTCAAACAAAACGTGTGCAGCGCCCTTCCTATGCCGTGTAGCCTCCCCCATGCATAATACACACAGGGTAATACTTTGTATTGAAGGAGGCACAGGCTGCACGTTATACTCGCTTCCCTGGGTGAGGCGCGGGCCTCTATCCAGGCTTCCTCTTCCAATGCCCCTTAGTTTGCCTTTTAGCTTGGCCAGGTGGTTTGAGGTAAAGTTGGTTATCACCTGTTAGAGCCCGGTGATTGCTTTTCCTGTGAATTCCCCTTCCAAGCGGTCGGCTCCTATAAGAGAGTTCAGGGATATCCCAGCAACCTCTGTTTTCTTGTGTTATTGCATGGTGCAGTCGTATGGAGGTACACCGATCTCTGTCCATTAGACCGTATGTATCCACTAAGTATTGGAAAGAGAAACATTGGCCCTGGACTATGACGTTCTGTAGTTCTCACATCCTCTTTGTATACCACTTATTTTGTAGACCCAGTTTATTTACTTCTGGTAGATCAATGTTGCCCCACAGTGGCGCTTCCAAAGTCACTATGCCCTCTGTGAGAAACCAGAGTGTCTCACCCGCTACTCCCTGGGGATCTCTCTCTCAGGTGGCCAGGGCACGGCCATCACCTTTGGATCCAGACCCTGTGGGAGGACCAGTGCGGAAGGATCACCTGGGTGAGGGCATTAAGGGAGTGGGGTATGAGACAGCTAATGGTGAGACACGGTATTCCCCCCTTTTTTGTTCATGTACCCATCCTATTTTGTAGGATTTTCCAAAGTCCCAACTTCTCCCCTCCCTTTTTACACAAACACTGGGCCGAGGAAGAGGGTAACTGAGCGTAACCAGACTAACTCTTTCACATCGCACTGGACATATTCTGTTAATCGGTTCAGGCACTTTACACTAAGTGCATACACCTGATACAAGTTAGCTCTCCTCACTCGAATAAAAGGCAACACCTGAAGACACACTCTGAGCAAGGCGGGACACGAGTACGAGCAGAACTTCCGGGATGAAGGAACAACTACTGGAGCACAACTACAGACCAAGGGACCACAGCAGTTGGCCGAAAACCCAAAGGGTTCCCTACTGGAGGTTGTTGCCTCTGACAGTCCACGAAAAATACGTGGAGAAGGCCACATCCCACAAGTGAAGATTGCATTGTGTTTCAAGGTCGCCAGCGACCCTCCCGGGTGAACGGCAGAGTTGGGGAGGCGAGGCCAAGCCTATGGTACAAACCATGACTTGTGAAATTGGAAATAGCAAAACAAGAAATAAGCACACACAGACGGTGAGTTGGCAAGCAACGTGAGAGACCAGTGTGTGTTATAGCGAATGAAGGTGAAACATTATATCACAAGGGAAGGCTGCACGGGTGTGGATGAGACATGAAGAAAGGCAGACGTGTGAATGAACTTTGAAGTAAAAGGCAGTTTGGGCATAAGCGATACTAAGAAACAGAGTGGTCCGGTGAAACCGATTAGCCCATTCGAAAGTCTCTGTGAAAGGTACATCATTTGAAGTTGTTAAGCGAACAAACATCAAAGTAAATTAAGCAAGAGTAAACATGAGCATTGAGTTGAAGTGGTCCTGCGGTGCTCTGTAAGGAGAGAAATGCATATTCGAAAGTCTACGACATCTGAAAGGGGTCCGAGCCCGATTGAGGGAGACCCTAAGTACAACAAGCTTGAAGAAGGCAGCCCAGGCAAATTTGTGTTGAACTGGGACTTGAGAGGTATGAGCCCGACAGAGGCGGACTTAGTGACACAGGTTATCCCTTTTCTCACCTGTTTTCGCTGCTTGCCGGCATCTTTGGGAGGAGTTTTCTTCTTTACGGTTCGGGTTTTATATAACCCTGCTCGGCCGTCGTCGGCTTCCAGCGTTCGTTCAGCTTCAGTGTCCGGGATCGAGGAAACGTCCAGGAAGTCCAGGAAACAAGAAGTGTACTCGGAGGCGGGTACACGGAGTTCGGAAGGATGACAGGAAAGGGGGTTGAGAAATAATAGGAGAAGACGGAGGGACCGGGAACCAGGAATAAACAGAGTTCCACGAAAGCAAACTTACGGAGCACACGCCACAGTAATCAGTAGCGTTGAGACGCACAGGCCCTCAGCTACTTTATAGGACGTGCTGCATCGGAAGTAAAGGCTGGGAGGCAGCGTTTGGTGCTTAACGACCATGTTGGAAGTAGCACGGAGTGTAAGCCCCGATGTGTCAAGGACCAGGAGGTCCAGAAGGGGTGTGTCCGACGGCTCATGCCAGCATGCCTCCTCCGAAAACCCGTCCCGCCTGGTTTGCCCGGGTGTATGAGATGGAACCTCCTGAGCAACCTGGGGGTATTTAAGATTGAGATTGGTTCCCAAGTGCGTTCACTGGGAGGATATCCTTTCCATTCCACCAAGTATTGGAGCTGACCCCGCTTATATCTAGAGTCACATATTCTGGAGACTTCATATTCTAATTGGTCATTGACTAGTACAGGATTGGGTCTGAGGTTAGACCGGGAAGTCTAGATGTATGATTTCATCAGAGAAGTATGGAAAACTGGGTGAATCTTGCTCCAGGAATCTGGTAATTTGAGTCGAAAAACCACTGGGTTAATTACTTCTTTTATGGAAAAGAGCCCATAATACCTGGGGGCCAGTTTATTTGGTCGTAGATGTCTTGGCAGTAGTCTCGAGGACAACCATACCTTATCTCCTAAAGCGTAGGAGGGCCCTGATCTTCTTTTGGAATCTGCGTAATACTTGGTATGATTCCGAGCCTTTTCTAACTGCTCTTTGGCTTCTTTTTGTACATTGATCAGTGTTTCAATCCAGGAATCAACTGGAGGGACAGGTGTAGGGTGTGGGAGGACGGAAGGTAGCACTGAAGGGTGGAACCCTTGACTGCAGAAGAAAGGGCTGGTCTTGAGAGCCGAGTGGTCCGAATTATTGTAGGAGAATTCGGCCAGAGGTATTAGAAGTGACCAATCGTCCTGGACCTTGGTAGTGAAACAACAGAGATATTGTTCCAGGGTTTGGTTCACACGTTCGGTAGCCCCATTAGTCTGTGGATGATACACTGAAGAGAGGGCACGTTGTATTCCCAGTATTCGCCAGAGGTGTTTCCAAAAGAGAGATATGTATTGAGACCCTCTGTCTGATATAATCTTGGAAGGGAGTCCATGGAGTATAAATATGTCTTCCAGAAAGATTCCAGCAAGTTCCGAGGAAGAAGGTAGTTTATGTAAGGGTGTAAAATGAGCCATATGAGTGAATAGATCTATGGTGACCATGATAGTTGTATACCCCCTGGAAGGTGGTAGTTCCACAATGAAGTCCGTAGCAATAATTTTGCAGGGCCTTGTTGGTAGTGGGGGCTGAAGTAGGAGGCCTGCCAGTCTCTTGTTGTCATGCTTGTTTTGACTGCAGACTGCACAGGCTTGAATGTACAGTCGTACGTCAGACTTCATTCTCAGCCACCAGAATTGTCTTTGTAGAAGATGGAGGGTGTTTATAATACCACAATGTCCGGAGTGAAGGGTATCGTGGCAGAGATTTAATACCCTTTGCTGTTGTTTCTGTGTGGGGATGACTAAACTCTTATCCTTGAAAAGGTATCCATCCTTAGTTCTGAGATTCCATCGGTTCTTTCCTGAATATTCTTCCCATAGTTCAGTGGACTGTGTTTGTATTCGAACCTCGTCTAGGAGGCTGTTTGCTTGAGCCACAAATATTGTGTGTGGGAACATTTTGGGGAACGAGCGGTCTTCAAGGGTTTCGTAGTCGGGACGTCGAGATGAGGCGTCAGCAATCAAATTCTGTGTCCAGGGACATGATGGATTTGGAACTGATATTGGGCAAAGAAGAAGGCCCAACAGGCTTGTCGGCTATTCCTACATTCCAAGGCCTGTAATACTTAAAGGTTACGGTGGTTTGTGCGTACCTGGACTGGATGTTTTGCTCCTAGAAGTAAATGACGCCACTCTGTGAAGGCTTGACGGATGGCTAGCAGTTCTTTTTCTAAAACAGAGTAATGGGTTTCACTGGGAGTTAACGTCCGTGAAAGATAAGCAATAGGATGTTCTAGGCCATCGTCAAATTCCTGTTTTAGAACCGCTCTGATGGCGTAGTTAGAGGCGTCTGTCTTTACTAGGAAGGTTCGGTTGATGTCAGGTTGAGCCAGGATGGGAGCTTGTGTAAACTCAATTTTTAGCCGTTGGCATGCCTCCTCTTGGGCTGTTGTCCAATGAAAGGGAGCGTTTTTTTTCAACAAGGCTATGATTGGTTGAACTATCTCGGAAAAGGAAGATATGAATTTCCGATAGAAGTTAGCTAACCCCAGGAAGGAATGAATCTGTTTCACAGTGGTCGGAGTCGGCCAAGATAGTATGGCCTTTACCTTGGTTTGATCCATTCCAATACCGTCTGGGCTAAGGACGAATCCTAGATAATGAACAGAAGAAACATGAAAAAGACACTTCTCGGGTTTTGCTAGGAGTTTGTGTTCGCTTAGCCGTTGTAACACTGCCTTAACATGTTCTTCATGCTTCAGATGGTCCTTAGAGAATATCAAGATGTCGTCCAGATACACGACGACAAAGAGGAATAGCATGTCTGAAAATACCTGATCCATGAAGCGTTGGAAGACCGCTGGGGCATTTGCAAGTCCGAAGGGCATGACCAAGTACTCAAAATGACCAAAAGGTGTTCTAAAGGCTGTCTTCCATTTGTCTCCTTCTCTAATATGGATCAGATGGTAGGCACCTCTGAGATCCAACTTAGTGAAGATTACGGCTCCTCTTATAGCTTCCAAGATATCTGAGATCAAGGGCAATGGATAGCGATCCTTGAGTGTACACTGATTTAAACCTTGATAATCAAGACAAGGCCTGAGCTCATTGGTGTCTTTTTTTGGAACAAAAAACAGTGAGGCTCCAGCTGGGGATTTGGATGGTCGTATGGTGCCATTTTCAAGGTTTGTATCTAGGTACTCACGGAGGGCCTTCTTTTCAGGTTCGGATAGATGAACATCCTAAGGGGATCACAGCTGAAGGTTCGGTATCAATAGCACAGTCTTCTGGTCTATGAGGAGGTAAGGCTTGAACAATAGCAGAAGCAAACACATCGGAATATTCCTGATAGATTTCGGGAACCTGGATGATATTTGAGATCGTGAGCGGCCCCTGATGATTTGCTGAAACTCCTTCCGATGGTGTCAAAACGGGATCCGGGATTAAGCAATGAGACATGCAATATTCGGAACCCAGAAATAAGGATCCTGCTGTCCAATTGATGTAAGGGTTGTGTCTCTGTAACCAGGGCATTCCCAAAACCATTGGGTAATGGGCGGACTTAATGATGTCAAACTTTATCTTCTCTCGATGGTGGTTTATTGCAAGCTCAATTTCCTTGGTTTGAAGGGTTAGGGTTCCTGAAGAGAGGGGTCTTCCATCAATTGCTTCTAGAGGCTGCATGATATTCCGGGATTCGTATGGAATATGGTGTTTTTAAGACCCAGTCTTGATCTATAAATATTCCCATAGCTCCACAGTCCACCAGTGCCAGAATGGGGTAGGTTTCCTTCTTGGATGGTGATAGAAAAGCCTGTAAAATCACCAGATTGTTTTGTCCAGGAGAGTTCAAGGATGGAATAGACGTGGAGCAAACATCACTCTCCCGAAACTGTGCTCCATCTAGGATCGGGAGCTGGCGTTTCCTGAACGCCGAGGAGGAGCTATAGGACACTCTCTCACTAAATGTTTGTCCGAGACGCAATACATGCATAAGCCCGTATGGATCCTTCGCATTCTCTCTTGTGGGGAGATGGGTCCACGGAAGGCCCCTAGTTGCATGGGTTCGGGTTCGTTACTAGGGACAAGAACAGGCTTGGACTTCGAGGTGGTCTCCATAGGGTTCTTCTGCAAGGGCAACTTGGTCTTCTTTTTCTCTGCTTTTCTTTCCTGGGTGCGGAAGTCAATCTGTAGAGCGAGATCCATAAGGGCTTGGAATGAACTTGGGTGAGCGACTCTGGCTAGTTCATCCTTGATGTCTTCATTTAGCCCTCTATGAAAGAGAGTGAAGCAGGCTTCTGAGGACCAATCTGCTTCTTTAGCCATTTGCTTAAATCGTGTTACATATGTGAGCATGTCCTGAGAGCCCTGTTGGAAGTCGAGTAGACGCTCCTGAGTGGTATAAACCTGTTCTGGACGGTCAAACATGGTTTTAAGGGCTTGAATGAACCCATCATAATCATCCAGGAGGGCATCTCTGGCATTAACTAAGGGTGTGGCCCAGGTTAATGCATTCTAGGCTTAAAGGTAAAGTGGACCAGACAGGAATCAAGGAATCCACAAAGATCTTTTGCAGACCCATTGTATTTGTCAACAATGCCGCCCAATAGTACACTTTCCTTAGTGGCGGAGTCGCGGGATAAGACTAATTGGTTTAACACGGCATTTTCTGCCTTTAGGTTTTGCACTTCGGTCGTTAGTTCTTGCATGCCGCGCATAAGATCATGAATGGCCGCCTCCATGTCTGTATTGTCTTCAGTTAGGTGGTGTCTCAATCTGACACAGGTTACCCCTTTTCTCACCTGTTTTCGCTGCTTACCGGTATCTTTGGGAGGAGTTTTCTTCTTTACGGTTCAGGTTTTATATAACCCCGCTAGGCTGTCATCGGCTTCCAGCGTTTGTTCAGCTTCAGTGTCCGGGATCGAGGAAACGTCCAGGAAGTCCAGGAAACAAGAAGTGTACTCAGAGGCGGGTACACAGAGTTCGGAAAGATGACAGGAAAGGGGGTTGAGAAATTATTAAACAGAGTTCCGCGAAAGCGAACTTACAGAGAACACGTCTTGCCACAGCAATCAGTAGCGTTGAGACGCGCGGGCCCGCAGGGCCTGGCTACTTTATAGGATGTGCTGCATCGGACGTAAAGGCTGGGAGGCAGCGTTTGGTGCTTAATGGCCATGTTGGAAGTAGCACAGAGTGTAAGCCCCGATGTGTCAAGGACCAGGAGGTCCAGAAGGGGCGTGTCCGACAGCTCATGACACTTAGGTGAACTGTGTGCTGTAAGGTCTGAGCCCAGCAGAGGGGGACCTTTGAGAACTTTACGTTGGGAATGCAATTTTGAAAGTCAAGAAAGAGACTTTAATGTGTAAGGAGAGGCGGGCCTCAAACCACAGTTTGGAACTGCTAAGAGTGCCTTACTCTGTGAGGTATAACGTGAATAGGAGAGTTGGTTCAACTACCTTTATTCTTTAGAACACAAATTCTTCCTTTGCATACATTTCTGCTTTTTATACTTTTTGTACAGGAGATAGGGCAGGCATTAGGTTTTGTTAGCATAGGCCATTTTGATTTGACAGACTCCACTAGGACTGTTTTGTTTATCATTTGATGGTCGAGACTACTCCCATATTAGTTATAGGGCAAAATTGGAGTTTTCTCCAACCCCAAACATTTTCGGTAAAACTTTTACAAATTGTATCCATTGTGTCAGTGTAATACTTGTAATACCATGCCTTCCCTACACCACCCAACCCATTGCCCTGAATGTTTCCCTCCTGTAATCCAGATCTGAAGGATGATGTGAGTGTCAGAGCCTTGAAAAGAATGCCCGATTCCTATTGTGGCTCCTCAGTAGTGGGAACTCCTAGGAATGCCGCCAGTTCAAGCATCTTGTTGTGGAAAGCCTTAGCTGAATGAGGAATATTGTTCTAGGTTTCGCTTGATGATTAATCTTTGTCCAGAGATTCAGCAAGATCCATGGTTGGAATTGCTAGCTGCTGGATAGCTGGTGGTGGAGGGTTGGCTGGCGCTGGTGTGGTAGGATGTTGTATTGGGACAGGCCTGGAGCCTGTGGGAGGTCTGGTGCAGCTGTAGCCCTAGTCATCGTAGGCGTGACTGGAGGCAACGGGGTAACTGGAGATGTACGCGGCTCAGGCATCATCTCACTGCTAATTCCCTTAAACTCCTCTGTCATGGCTCTCGACTTCATGAGGGTGTGAAACCTGTCCAAGAACCTGTCCACTAATGTCTGCGACTGGGTGGCTGTAGTCAGGGTCCATGTGGCCATTGGAGGTGCTGGAGCAAGTGGAGTCCAAGACAAAGTTGATGGGACCCAGTACGGTTATCTGTGTCGAGCTGTCCAGGGCATCAGGTTTCATGGAGGTGAGCGAATGTTGAGGTCGGATAAGAATGTGCCAGTCGTTGGACTGTCAGCCAGAATGAGGCACAAACGACACTTGTGGTACTATGGCAGCAAAGGCACTAGAGATTCATGGTCTCAGTCTCTGGGTGTAGACATCGTAGCCAGATCTCCAGCTGAAGAGCTGGCTGGGGATCCCGGGCCGACAATATGGGGGTCCGGATCACCTTCATGAGTCTATTTAGGAATAGAGCATACATTCTCCCTTCACTTACAGGGTCACTCCTTGGGAGCCATTTTGTTTTGGTCAGCCATTCTGTGTGTGCTTAGGCCTGTAGATTTAGAGAAACAAGGGCTTTTGCCTACCAATGTGGAGCCTTAGGGTGTAGGTCTGAAGTGACCCTCAGGGCCACCCCCAATGGGTTTTGGAGGATTTGGAGGATCCCTTCTACATGTGGCAGTCCCAGGGAAGGATTTGCTGCCCCAGGGTGCCTGAGAAAATAGGGTTATTGTCTGAGCAGCATGCAAAGCTCTGCGATGTTGGTTTCTGATGAACTCCTTAACTGACCATGGAGAAGAAACACCAAAAATATCCCTCCTGAGTTGTTGACTAAGCGCTTAAAAGCTGAGCATGACCGGAAAGCGTTCCAGATGTGGTCAGGGACCAGAAACCTCAGGCAGAGACTGTGCTGACACAGGAGGTGCAGGAGGTGAATTCGTTATCACCGGCATACGACGAAGGTATGTGGGTGAAGCCGGAGGTGCAACAGCATAAGGAGGTAAACTGAAGCGATAAAAAGAAAAAAAGTATGCAGCTGTGCGTAGAGCATCTAGTCCCATCAAGAGGTAAAAAGGACTGATGGGTGATGCTGGTGGGATGAGTCAGCATGGACGGGAAAGGGGGGGCAAGGCACACTTATGTGTGCAACAAATTTAAAGGGGAAGTTGACTTTTTTGCAGTGTAAAAGGCTCTGGTCCCGTCCCTGTGGGACAGACTCCCATCAGTAGGGAGGAAAGTGGATGGGACATAGGAGAACAAACAGTGTTAGAATGCGTTATATTAAACAGTGCCAGGATTTCCATTCTGGGGTGGATATTGGCCTTCCGCTGGTTCTCTGAACTGACCACAGTTACCGGAATCTAGCGCCGACACCCAACTTGCCTGAAGCTCATATCCTCAGGGTTGTAGCATCCGGCCGCTTCTTTACTCAGGTCTAGCCCAGCCACTGCTCTATCACATCTCCTCTTCATAGAGTTACAGCTCCCAGCTCACTCTTTGTAATCCAGCCAGGAGATAAGTGTCTAGCCCACTTCTTCCTGATCCAGAGCCATAGGGACCAGTTCACTGATATGGGATCTGATAGCCTTCAGACTCTCTATAAGGGGTTTAGTGCCCTTCCTTCTGTCGCAATAGGGATATAGTGCCCTTCCTACTGTCACAATAGGGATATAGTGCCCTTCCTACTGTCGCAATAGGGGTATAGTGCCCTTTCTACTGTCGCAATAGGGATATAGTGCCCTTCCTACTGTCACAATAGGTATGTTGTGCCCTTCCTAATGCTGTAATAGGGATATAGTGCCCTTCCTACTATCACAATAGGGATATAGTTCCTTTCCTACTGTCGCAATAGGGATATAGTGCTCTTCCTACTGTCGCAATAGGGATATAGTGCCCTTCCTACTGCTGTAATAGGGATATAGTGCCTTTCCTACTGTCGCAATAGGGATATAGTGCCCTTCCTACTGCTGTAATAGGGATATAGTGCCCTTCCTACTGCTGTAATAGGGATATAGTGCCCTTCCTACTATCACAATAGGGATATAGTGCCCTTCCTACTGTCGCAATAGGGATATAGTGCCCTTCCTACTGCTGTAATAGGAATATAGTGCCCTTCCTACTGTCGCAATAGGGATATAGTGTCCTTCCTACTGCTGTAATAGGGATATAGTGCCCTTCCTACTGTCGCAATAGGGATATAGTGTCCTTCCCAATTTTTATAGGAAGTAATCTGGTGCCCTTTTCACATTAAGAGATAGGGTGTCCCACAAATAGCAAACAATGTTCATCCCTTTAGGTTACTAAGTACTTCCATTTCCCTGAAGTTCTCCTTAGTTTCTATGACAACTATTGCTTTTTCCCCCAGATGACTGTGGACAGCGGGCACCTTTCTTGGAACATCTATGAGGTCCAGTCTTTGGCCAACTCCTGCGGCCTCTGGTTCCTGGCCTTCTGGCTCTTCTGTGTATATGGCTCAGTTGGGACCTTCTCTCATTTTGCCTGCTGTGATCCAGTCTGCTTCTTCTTCCTCCACTGGAGGGCCTCCATGTGGCTTGCCTCGTTGTCCTTGCATGTCTCTCTGCTCTAGCAAGCATCTTTTCATAGGCTTTTAGATATGTATGTCTTGGTTTCTGCTTTTTCCATTGTTTTGGGCCTAATCCTTCTCGCATGAGTGGTACGATGCAGGCAAAAGGTGTTCGTGGAGGAGGTGGTTATGTCTGGGACCCTGTATCCAGAGGGGATGTCAGAAGCAAACAGCCAGGCTAACCTAGACATGGGGGCGAGAGTGAAGAAAGTGTGTGGCAGACTGAGCGTGTGCTTCTCAGAGCTAGGCAGCCATATGATCAAACTCTTAAAAATTAAAGCCAGATGTGGCGCTGTTAGGTTTTTAGGTCTGTCTGACAAGTAACATACAGATGAGCAGCAAGTGCTTAACGCACCGAGGTATCTTGCAACTATGGTAAGTGCTGGTGTCTGTGCCCAGCATATCACACTCCGCAGGAATGATATGCTTCATGGAACTTCCCTCAGTCAGGACATCTGAGGGACTATAGAAGTACAATCCTCACTGCAGAATCGTACCAATTCACAAAGAAAGATTCACAGAGCCTAGGTTTCGGATAAATGTTTGCTCCTTCCTTACCTTCCAGCTTTCCGATCCTAACAGCAGAAGACATTTGCATCTGAAATTGACTAAACTCCTGAAGGAACCTCTAAGTTCAATCCTATGTGAGTGATATTTTGCAGTCAGGACATCAAACGTACCAGGTATCTTCTTGGCCCACCCGATCATGTGCACCAGCTCCTTGTCGGCCAACTTCGTCAAGGACAACATCATGGTGGCCTCCGTGAAGGGCTTGCTGGTGCTGGTCATCAGGAGGATATCGGGGGGCTCCGCTTCGACTAGTGTTGAAAGGAAATGCTCCGGGCTCATGGCACTGGGGACAATGTCTTTCACTCGTCCTCCCAGGTCAATGGCTTTTTTGGACTTGGCATTATACTGCGTTTGGTCATCTGAATGGCGTCGATGGCGGATAATGCGATATCCACACCGCTCGCGTCTCGTGCCTGCGGAAGAAACCATACATTAATTCTGAACCTTCGTTTCTGCTCCACAGTACAGGCAATACCAAAATAACCTGAGATTGGAGGCATAAAACACTATATCTACATGGTGTATAGAATTGTTTTATATCGTCGGGCTAGCATTTTGCCACGAAGAATTGAAGGCGCTTCATGGCAACATGCTAGTTCGATTTGGTCAGCCATGGCAGTGTCCATCAGCGTTCTTGTTCTGGGGCAGGTCCCACACAGGAGCGAGAAGGACTATTTGACCTTATATGAAGGAGCATGGACCGGAGGACGGCGTTTAGGCCTTGTCCCTGCTTGGGAAATAAGGGAAATGTACCCTGAAGCGAAGGATCATGCATTTACATAGTGCACCATGCCATATTCCTCCTGCTTCTAAGCACTGTAACATAGCTCAACTTTCCGATCTGAAGAAAGTAATTTGCGTGCTATAATGAAACTGCAAGCTATACCGGTTCTTATAGCCTGCAAATTGGCCAATGGAAAAGGGTTATTCACTCGCCCAGGGTTCTAATACAAGTTAACCCCAGAACCAAGGTATTACCAAATTATAGGTGTATGGACAATTTCAAGGAGAAATGACATGTTAGCATGAATAATTCCAAGCAAAGGTGCCGAATCATGTTGTAGACTTGCATTACTCGTGCATTCAGTGCGACTGCAGTGACTCTTCTTACATTCCAGCAACTCATCTCCCAAAGACTTTCCTGGCTCCCATGAGACATGCTTGACTCTCATTTTGAGACAGGCATGTCTGCAGCTGAATGAGAACACAGAGGTTCCATCCCTGCAGCATGCTGGGAACACACATCAGGGTTTTACCAACGTACACATTGTTGCATGTTATAATTCACAGTTGTGCGTGTCATTGTTTATAATGCCAACCTTGGCAGAGCCCATTGTAGGTGCTTCTCCCTTATCCCCGCCCCTTTGGACCCTTGTCTGCCCTCTTTAAACATGATTCCTGGAAATGCCCATAGTAAAACTGGAGGCGGATGGCTGAATGCTTTTGAATTAATCATAACCTCTGCCATTGCTCTTGGCGACCCTCGATCGCATCGTTTGTTATGCCTTTCAGGCCATTACAGAAGGGTGAAGCACCCTATGCATATGAAGACTGGCCCCACCCCAAAGACAGCTGTCCAGTAGGACCTGCTAATCACTCCCTTTCCAAAAGAGAGCCCAGACAACCACAGACTCCTCGAGATGCCCCTGCTCCGTGGCAACTCAACAGCCCCTTAAGGGCTTGTCGCTTGCTTGGGGACTGACACCATACATACACACACAAAGGAGTCCTGGCCTATGACAAGACATGTGGCCTTGCACTCGGAGAGAAACAGCCGCATCCAATGAAAGGCCTTGCCTCAATAAACTGATGATTTCATTGCCATGAGACCGGCTTTGACATCTTGTTTAACAACGGTGGCCATCAAGCACTCATAGAGTTACTCCTGAGCAGTCACTTATTATTGTGCTTTTAGCTCTGGCCAGAAAGAGCTCCACTGCTCTCTGCCAGAGCACTTGAGTGAATATCTATAGAGGACCTGGTGTCAATCGGCCGGTCCCTCTGTCCGGCCCGTTACATCAATTTCCACCTCCTTACGCCACCTTCTCAAGGATCGACCTCTTCCTTTCTAGTGGGAAATTCACCTAAGCAAAACTTGTTCTCAAAAGTCGAAATGGGGTGGCTGGTCACATGCAGGGCTTTAAGTGGGGTATGAAATTGTGGGGGGGGGGCTCATTACAGAAACATCTGGAAGCCAACCTTATTCTGCACGATCAACAAGCGGGCTTCCGTACTGCACACAGTACGGAGACTGCCATGTTGGACGTGCAGACCCACATGCTCCGTGTTCTAGATAAGGGTAAGACAGGGCTCTTTATGCTCCTAGATTTGAGTGCCGCATTTGATTTAGTAATGACTTGCCGTTCCAACTGGTCTTGGATACAGTGGCCGGCTGCTCCAAGGAAGTATCAGCGTGGAGGAGGGGAGGGGGGGATTTTCCAAGGCAACTCATATAAGGTACAGAGTCCCATAAGGGGCTAGCTTATCCCCCTTCCTATTTGATCTGTACTTGAGGTGCCTTTGCGAGTTACTGGAAAGCGTTGGAGCGTTTTTTACAAACTACGCCGATGATACCCAGTTGGTGGTCGAGCTGGGCGGTGACTATCTCAAGAACAGCGCCAAAATATCGACACTTTATAACATCATCGAGAACTGGATGGAGGGCAATTGGATGTGCCTTAATGGTAGAAAGACGGAGTTGAGGATCTTTGGCTCCCATCAAGCCCGATCTAAGTTAGGACCAGACTACGAGGCATTTAACATTAAGGACACCCGCATTCTGGTGTTAGAGCAGGTTAAAACTCTCGGAATCCTCATGGACGCTTCCATGGGCGCAGAGGCGCAGGTTCACTACTTGCATAAGAACAACTCCTACCAGCTCCGCTTCCTCAGATCGATCCGCCCATTCTTGAAGGAGAAGAACAGTGCCCCTATTGCAAGGGCAGCCATATTATCCGGATTAGAGTATGGGAACTGTCTCATGCTCCGGGCCAGTAAGTACTGCCTGGAGAAAGGCCAGGTCATGGAGAATAATGCAGTGGCAATAATCAAAGGAAAGAAGAAGTGCGAACTCATTCCCACTCACTGGAAAGCACTGCACTGGCTAAGGTCGAGGAGAAGACTCATTTCAAATCCCTGGCGATGGGGCACAGGCTGAATACCCCTAATCGATCCCTGAGCTCTAAAGCACAAGGTAGAATCACAGTGCCCTCCCACAGAGGGGCAACAGGCCTGGGTAGGGCGTTCCCTGGGCTGGCAGCGAAGAAATGGAACAGCTTACCCCGAGCCCTTCGCCTAGAACCAAGTTACCCGGCCTTTAGAAAAAACATTAAAACCCACATTTTTAAATAATGGATACCCATCACCACGACACTCAGTAGAGTAGGTCAGATAGATTGTTAAAAGTCTTGTGTGTAGTATCCATGTGTTATGTTACGCGCCCCGATGCCTGCATGCTTTCGGTGCTTTACAAACAAATAAATAAATAAATAATGTGGGGTGGTGCTAGTGGAATCGGCGCAGCCTAAAAAAAGTACACATACCAAAGTAAGGCACTCAAACAAATATATAAATGCATGTAAATGCTATTTTTTGCAGGGAATGCGCAGGTGTTTAGAAAATAGAAAAAAATGCCTGCAGTGCTTCCGGTGTGTGCCTTCCTTCTCAGAGTCTTCCATAAAGTATGAACATACTGTTTTCTAAGTTCTATTTTCTTGTACCAGGTTAGCCAGGGGTAGTATAAAATGGTTGCTCCAAAAGAGACAACCATTTGCACTCCACACAACTCCACGACCTTGTGCATCCTTCCCCTTCTACCTGTTCCACGTTTGCTTCCCCACACTTCTTGCCCATTGCCACTCGTGCTCCCCACGCAACTTAGGCCCTGCTTCCCCCAGCCTTGCGCATCCTTCCCTGCTGCCCCAGCCTTGCGCATCCTTCCCTGCTGCCCGGTTCGACGTGCGCTTCCTCGTGCAACTTAGGCCCTGCTTCGCCCAGCCTTGCGCATCCTTCCCTGCTGCCCGGTTCGACGTGCGCTTCCTCGCGCAACTTAGGCCCTGCTTCCCCCAACCTTGCGCATCCTTCCCTGCTGCCCGGTTCGACGTGCGCTTCCTCGCGCAACTTAGGCCCTGCTTCCCCCAGCCTTGCGCATCCTTCCCTGCTGCCCGGTTCGACGTGCGCTTCCTCGCGCAACTTAGGCCCTGCTTCACCCAGCCTTACGCATCCTTCCCTGCTGCCCGGTTCGACGTGCGCTTCCTCGCGCAACTTAGGCCCTGCTTCCCCCAGCCTTGCGCATCCTTCCCTGCTGCCCGGTTCGACGTGCGCTTCCTCTCGCAACTTAGGCCCTGCTTCCCCCAGCCTTACGCATCCTTCCCTGCTGCCCGGTTCGACGTGCGCTTCCTCGCTCAACTTAGGCCCTGCTTCGCCCAGCCTTGCGCATCCTTCCCTGCTGCCCGGTTCGACGTGCGCTTCCTCGCGCAACTTAGGCCCTGCTTCCCCCAGCCTTGCGGATCCTTCCCTGCTGCCCGGTTCGACGTGCGCTTCCCCACGCAACTTAGGTCCCACTTCCTCCTGGCCATGCGCATCCTTCCCTTCTGCCTGTTTCCACATGCGCTTCCCCATGCAAGTTTGTCCCCCATGCCCCCTGGCCTTGCGTGTCCTTTCCCCTTCGGCCGGTTCCATGTGTGCTTCCCCATGCTTCTTGGGCCCTCTTCTTCCTCTTCCTTCCTCTACACGTCCCCCTCAGCCCTACCTGTGTTTTGTCTCTGCTCTGGCACGCTCTGTTGTATTGTAGACGTGTTGCATCACTTGCATCTCTCTTCTTATTCCTCCAGGTCCCCTGGGACTGCCGGTATTGCGTATTCTGTATTGCATTTGCACTCTCACACTCTGGAGTATTGTTACTATTGTATGGTATATTTGTTGCTTTGTTCTGCATTCTCTTCTCACTCCTCTAGGTCTCTCTAGGGTTCCTAGTGTTCTGTACTTTATTTCCTGTCCCCCCCACTTTATGCCCCTTGTGTGAACCCAACTCATGCCTCCCTCCTTGAGCGCCCCTTGAGTGTGACCATGCCACCCCTCCTGCTTGGGCTACCCCCCTTTCTCTCCACCCCGCACCCCTCCATGGTGTTCTCAGTTTCCCCTATCTTCTCTAACTGCTACTCATATCCGACCCCTCTCACTATGTCTGGTCGAAGAAGCTCAAAAGGGACATCTTGTTCTCCAACCCAGGCCTCCCTATCACGGAAACCTCCACCAGTGCTTCTTCCAGACAGACGCTCACCGACATCCTCTTTGCTGTTCCCTCTCCAGGCCTATGGAACCCCATATGGTCTCTGTTCTCTCTCCTTTTTCCTCCTCTCCCATTAATGGTGGCACTCAGTTGGAGGTCCTCCTAACCCCCTTCCACTCCTCCAAGACCATACTTAATGTCTATTTGAATGGCACCATCTTGGTTCAGGGCCCTCATCCCAGTTGCCTCCTTTACGATACACGCTTCCCGTATCTTATCAACGTCCTTCCTTCTCTTGCTACTTATACCTACATCTCTCTGGCTCTTCCGCCACCTTCCTCTTCTGCCACCTCTCTGGCACCCTCCTCTACTTCTCTGGGTGCTCTACTTCTTCCTTCCTCCGCGACCTCTCCAGGACCCTCTTCTTCCTCTCTGACTACCCTGCCATCTCCTCCTTCCTCCTCTGCCCACTCTCTGGCAACTCTAACACCTCCGCAGGGCGTATCTCATGCTTGTAGCCCTCCACGGAAGTCTTTCAAATATGTCAATCTGCTCCACACTGCTACTCTTAACTTCTGCTCTGCTGTCAAACACTCCTCTGACATCTGCAGACTCCTCAAAGAGCTCGATCTGCATGTACTCAGTGTCACCGAAACATGGTTCATGGCCAGCTCTGTCACAAATTTTGACATCCTCCTCCCTGATGGCTACAAGATCCTCTCCAAACCCAGAACCAACCGTCCTGGAAGAGGAGTAACCCTGATCTTCCCAGAGTGGATCTCTGCTTCTGTCATTCCTGCGCAGGCCTACTCCTCCTTTGAATGCCTGGTCTTCAGGCTCTCTATCTCTCCAGGCCGCCCTCTTTCTCTCCGAGTGGGTTGACCTCCCCTCCTCCCTCCTTGCCTCTACCTCTAAACTTCTCATCCCCTGAGACCACAACATCCCCTTTGATGTTTCTAGTCCCTCCTCTGGGCTCTTTCACAAGCTCTGCAACTCTCTCTCTCTCTCTCTATTCTTCCCTCTGGCCAGGCTTTCTCTGCAGGGCACACCCTGGAAGTTCTGATCTCGTCGAACATCCCCCTCTCGACCCCCAACCCAACTCCTTTCTCTTGGAATGACCACTTTCTTCTCTCCTCGCACCTGTCTCTCTCTCTGTCCACCAGGTTAAGCTGACTCCTGCACTGCCACCCACCTTCTTGGTCATTCAGCCGCTACTTTCTCTCCTCCGCCTACTCCTGCGGGTGACGCACACTCTGACATAGCCCTTTCCAACCTTCATCTCTCAATCTCTAACACTCACGATGTCCTTGCCCCTGTCATGAGGATCTGTTTGAAGCCCACATCCAAGTGCAACTCTTGCCATGATTCTGACCTCACCACCCTTAAGCGCAAGTGTAGGGTGGCTGAGAGAAAGTGGAGGTCATCAGGCTAATCCTCTGAGAAACTGGCCTGCCTCCTGCTCTGAAGGCAATACAGACTCTCTGTCCTGTCCAAGAAGAGAGCCCACATCCAAGCCTGCGTCTCTGTGGCCTCTAACAACTCGGCTGAACTCTTCAAAATCTGCAAGGAGCTGGCCAATCCTGCTGCGGTCTCCACCTCTCCTTTCCCCTCCCAGGCCCTTTGCATGGCTCTGGCCTCTCATTTGACCACTAAAACTCAGGACATCCTGTCTGCTCTCTCCTCTTCCTCTACCTCCTCTTCCTCTCCCTCTACCAATCCAAGCCCTATCCGGCCGCCTCTCCTCCTCCTTTCTCCCCCTTATCCTTGTTGACTCCTGATGATGTTTCTAGACAAGTCCGATCTATGAAAGTCTTGTCAAAGCAGGTCCTACCCTGTTCCTCCAGAACCATCAAGGGCCACAACCACACGCTCGCTCCAGCCTTTGCCGATTTCTGCAATCACTCTTTTGCCACTGGAACCTTCCCACCCCCATCTTAAGAAGCCCTCTGCTGATCTTTCCTCTCCAGCAAACAACTGCCCGATCTCCATCACTCTTTTCCTGGGCAAAATCTTGGAAAAGCTGGCCATCTCCCAGCTTAATGTTCATACTGAATCTGTTGGTTGTCTCCATGACCACCAGTCTGGCCTCAGTGCAGCCAAAGCATGGAAACCTCTCTACTGAACACCTATGAAGACTTGCTCTCTAATCTCGACTTTAACGTTCCTTCTGTCCTCATTCTCCTTGATGTATCCGCTGCTTTGGATATGGTCAACCATGCCATCCTGCCCAATCGCCTCGATGACAACTTGGGCATCACTGGTTGGCCTCCTTTCTCTCTGATTGACCCTCCCAGGTCCAACTTGGGTCCTTTCTCTCTATCACCTCTTTCTCTACATTTGGTGTTCCCGAGGGGTCTAACCTCTCTCCCTGGCTCTTTAACCACTACCTGGCACCTCTGGCCCACCGCATCTCTACATCCTGTTCTAACTTTCAATGTTATGCAGATGACACCCAGCTCTCCTTCAGGCTCCCCTCAGCCTCTTCTGGTCTTTCGATCATACCTGACTATCCGAAAATCAGGGATAGTGCCCCTCCAACGATCTCTGCCTTAATGCCAGAAAGACTGAGATCCTTCTCATTGGGACAACTGCTCCCGCTTTCCCTCTCTCACTCTGGCCGCCCTCCCTGAGCCCGCTTACATGCCCCTTCCTGTGAGGCAAAAAACCTTGGTGTCATCTTCGACTTCACCCTCTGTTCTCTCCTCACATCTCTGACGTCTCTAAGAAGTCACACTATCAGCTGCACCTCCTCAGAGGTGTTCCTCCTTTTCTCACCTTCCCCCAGTGTCTCACTGTCTCCAGAGCCCAGGTTCTCTCTAGGCTGGACTACTGCAACAGCCTCCTTCTAAATCTGCCTGTCTCTACTCTTTGTCCTTTTCAACGAATCCAGAACAGGACTCAGACTTGTCCTTGGCCTCAAGCCCTGGAATCGTGTCTCTCCAGCCCTGAATCTCTCCACTGGCTCCCTGTGGCTGAAAGGACCAAGTTCAAGTCCCTCTGCATGGTCCACAAGGCTTTCTGGGGCCGGAGACCACACTACATTGAACTCTCTCTTCCTAAGCATCTTCCTTCTCGAGCCCTCCGCTCATCCACCTCCAACTCTCCGAGTGTGAGACACTTCTCCAGGCAGAAGTGGGGTTAGATCTCTGTCCTTGGCTGGAGCCTCCCTTTGGGATAGCCTCCCTGCCTCTATCCAGCTTGAGTAGGACCACCTAATGTTCCGGAAGCAACTCAAGACCTTCCTTTTCACTTCCGCTTTCTCTCTCCCTCACCCCTGCTGAAGCTTCTGTCTGCTGCACATACTGGTTACCTGGCCACCCACTGAACCTACAGGACCAGGCTCCTGCATGACCAGTTGCCCCTTGCACTGCCTCTGGGCCTCCCAACCACTTAGGTACTGTATCTGCAACCCTACAGTGCCCTGACTCCCTGCACTTATTGAGTCATCTACCTGCAGCACTTTCCGCGTTCCATCGTACTCTCCCTCCCTCCTCTCTGCCCCGGCACTTCTCCTCCACCCTCCCCCTCGCACTTGCGCGATCTGAATGACACAAGGCCTAATAAGATTGTTTTGTCCTCCTGTCTGCCCTTCATTGTCTTGTTGCGCCTAGAAACACTTGTGTACAGGCGCATTATAAATGACTTATCATCTCATATCATACCTTAGGGTGGCTAAAAAAGTAATTCCCTTAGAAGCTTTTGTAATCTTCTGAGTACCTCATCAGGCTCAGGAAGATTAACTCTTGGAACAGCAGGCCAGCTTAAGGATTCACCTTTGGAACTTCTTGAGGAGGTGATGGGGTGTCAGGTTAGTGAGGTGGTTGACTGTGTCGAAAACATGGTGTAATTCAAGCAGCAACGTCACATGGCATGAAAGCTCTTTGGAGAGGGAGGTGATGTCCGGGTCGGTGCAGCTCACAAGCGGTTCACTAAGAGAATAAGGGTTTCGAGTTTTACCCGACTTGTGGGTTGCATCCTTAGTTCTGCACTTCCACTCCAGGAAGTTGGCTGGTACCTGCAGAGGAGCCATCGCCTCCAGTGAGCAGGAACCTGGCTCTAGTGCATAGCCAGCAGAGAAGCCTGGGCCCAACAGCAGTGTCACCCCCACTGTTCCCTGAGGGTGGTTAGGGGGCCAAGCTTTCCCCTGCCTTGGAAGCTTGTGCCTTCACCTCCACTGGAGAGCACTTCGGTAAAGACTGTATTCCCAACAGTTCCAGGTGCATCCTTCTTTCAGAGTGCAAAGATTAATCAAATAAGGAGAGGATTTCGCCTCCTTATAAAGGCGAAATATCACAGGGATTAGTCCAAAGCAGGTCTGCTGTAAGGAGACCCCTCTAGGAGGTTGTAATAAGTGCCCTCTGCCTTCTGACATCACTCCCAGAGGGCTTTGCCTGCAGGAAAGGGGGAATAGGAAGAGGTACAGAGCCCAGACAGAAACCAAGATGGTGTAACCCATCTCTCAGTCTCCCCCCCCCCCATTCCTGGCTACTTTAAACACCCCCTGTCCCATGCCTACTGACTTCAGAGGGACTTAAGTGGTCAGAACCCTGATGTGAGAGTGGCTTTGTTATGCCAGTGCTGCCTTTCTGAATCAATGCTTCCCAGAAGTCCTCTTGATGGAGGTTCCTGTGTCTTGGGAGGAATGTGCTAGCATTCTTTTGGGGATGATAGGGAAATAGTGTGTTCTTTGCAGTCACTGTGCCATCACGGGGCATGACTTACATTTAAAGATGTATGTGCCACCAGAGTGACTAAGGAATACAATTATTATGTATGGAAATAGAGGTGCAGAAGATTAAAAAGCCACCTCTGCCTGCATTAACTTGGTGTTCTGGCAGCTGTCAGGTATGCACATGTGACCTTTGAACATGCCCTGCTGGACTGGTTCTGAGGATGTCAGGGGGCTGTCTCAGGAAAGGCACACTATAATTGTGTATCAAATATTTATGAAACAGCAGTCTGATTAGCAGATTTCTCTTTCAAAAACCAAATTATCTGCATCATTTTATAATAATAAAAATCAAACAAGTCAGGGCTTTCACATCTGACAGATAACAATCCACCAGAGAGTGTGTGTGAGACTGAAGGTGTGAGATGTGGGAGTATGCAAGCATGTTTGTGTGAGAGCTGTGGATGCCTGAGAGCATGTGTGAATGTGTGTGCGTGACAGTGAGAGGTGTTGTGATGTGTAGGTGTGTAAGCATGTGTGGCTGTGTTTGTCTGTGCATGTGTTCATGTGGATGTAGGCGGGAGGCGGGGGAGCGGACTCGGACAAGTTCAATTTATTAGTTCATGAGCCCGGCATCTCGAAACTACTGCAAAGTGGCATTGGTTTAAAGTGGCAATGATGAAACATACTATGGACACCAGCATCTTGATGGTATTGATGATGAAGAGTGTAGACAAAAGCATCCTGAAAGTGTTTTACAGTGACAATGATGGCCTATATCGGTGGCACAAGCTTCATGAAAGATTCTTAAAGGGCCATTGATGTCATATAGTGTGGACTAGCATCCTGGAAGTGTTTTACAGTGGCAATGATGGCCTATATCGGTGGCACAAGCTTCATGAAAGATTCTTAAAGTGCCATTGATGTCATATAGTGTGGACTAGCATCCTGGAAGTGTTTTACAGTGACAATGATGGCCTATATCGGTGGCACAAGCTTCATGAAAGATTCTTAAAGTGCCATTGATGTCATATAGTGTGGACTAGCATCCTGGAAGTGTTTTACAGTGACAATGATGGCCTATATCAGTGGCACAAGCTTCATGAAAGATTCTTAAAGTGCCATTGATGTCATATAGTGTGGACTAGCATCCTGGAAGTGTTTTACAGTGACAATGATGGCCTATATCGGTGGCACAAGCTTCATGAAAGATTCTTAAAGTGCCATTGATGTCATATAGTGTGGACTAGCATCCTGGAAGTGTTTTACAGTGACAATGATGGCCTATATCGGTGGCACAAGCTTCATGAAAGATTCTTTTTTTTTTTTTAAAACTTTGTTTATTGGCAGAAAGTTAAGACAAGCATAGAACAGGGTACATTACAGTTATCAGGTAATATCGCACAACATCCAGCAACACATAACGGCAGGGTGCCGCCTCATTGGAGAGAACAATTAGCTTTTGGAGCAGCCCAGCCTGGGCGAAAAGGGACACAAATCAGTGACATGGTGTGGCGGAGCGTGCTTGGGGAGGGGAAGCCGTCCGCTCCACTTCGTCTCTATTATTCAGGTAGCTGCGGAATTCTGTCCACACATTTTTGGGTCGTGATGTGGGAGGCAAGGACCCAATGTATTCCTCTTCACACAATTGAGTCCAAGTAAGGGCTTTAAGCCACATCGAGAAGGTAGGGGGGCTGTGCCTCTTCCAGTTTTGCAATATACACCTTTTTGCGACGATGGCCCCAACATTCAAAAACTTAGACATTTTCCTTGCACTTTCCCCCTCCCAGACTCCAAACAGTAGTGCAAGTGGGTTCCCATCCACCGGGGTCTCCATTATTTTGGAGAGCGCCTCCGCCACAGCCACCCAGAAAGCGTGAATTGCAGGGCATGTCCAGAACATGTGAATGTGGTCAGCTTCAGGAGATTTACACTTTGGGCATGCACAGGACAGGGCGCCAGCAAATTTCGCCACCCTAGACGGTGTGTAGTAAAGCCTGTTGAGGAATTTAAATTGAATGCAGCGGAATCTGGCGCTTAGAGAGACTGTGCGTGTATGTGCACACATCTTCCTCCACAGCCCCTCAGGTATTTCTATTGCGAGCTCCCCAGCCCACGCCTCACGGGGTTTGAGTGACCCAAACACCTTCTTCCCCAGCTGCATTTTGTACAGATTGGATAACACCCCCTTGGATCCCGCAGAGTTCGCTATGTACTGGAGTTCGGGTGAATCTGGGGGTTCGTTTGGATACGAGGGCCACATGGCACGAACTGCTGCTCGGAGCCTGTAATACTGAAGCATCTCAAGGAGGGAGTTAGTGTGTTCTGGGCGCCATGTTTGGGGGGTGATAAACTTTCCCTCTGGGAAGAGGTCTGTCAGGCCTCGATAGCCAAGTTGTTCCAAGTATCGTGAGAGGTGCCGGTCGTGTGTAGGGGCGTTTCCCGGAAACCACCACAAGGGGAGTCACTTATAGTACGGGGCAGCTTCTGCTCGGTGTGTAAGATAGCAGTCCAAGCTCTTATCGTGGCAGTCACTGGGTCTGCCTGGGCTTCCGTTTGGAGCCCGCGGTGCAACAATAGGGTCATAATGTTAGTTCCCTCCTCGGCCATTTTTTCGAGTTTTACATGCGGAGGGGGTTTCTGTAGTGCATACCAATGGGAGGCATGCTGGGCCTGGGCCGCGTACCAGTACAGTTGTAGGTCTGGTGCCGTAAACCCCCCTTTATCATATGGAGCTGTCATGTGTTGCCACTTCATGCGGACCGACCCAGAGTGCCAGAGGAACTGGGCACACTCCGAATGAAGCTCCTTGAAATATTGCTTTCCGGGCCAGATTGGGACATTAGTAAAAACATAAAGGAGCTTGGGGACCACTATCATCTTTATCAAGGATAGTTTGGCTGCCAAGGATAGTGGTGAGTGTCGCCACTTGGAGAACTTGGAAATGATGAGCTGAGCCGCGACTTCATAATTGTTCTTTAGTAGGGTCTTTTTGGACAGCGACACCTGAACCCCCAGGTACTTGACCCCATTTGGAGACCAGCGCAGGGGGTAATCACATGACGGCTGTTGTGTCGCTACAGTGAGGGGGAAGATTTCAGACTTTGAGTAGTTTACCTCGAACCCAGAGAAAGTGCCTATTTTGGTGACGTCTCGAATAATCGGGTTCAAGTATGTAGAGGGATTTCTGATGTCGAGGAGGACGTCATTTGCGTAAAGCGAGATTACTTCCGGAACAGCAATTAACCGAATGCCTTTATTGGAGTGACGCCCTGTAACATGGTCTGCCATGGGCTCGATGGCAAGCGCAAAAAGGAGGGGGGAGAATGGGCAGCCCTGGCGGGTCCCACGGTGTAGTTTAAAGAGGGGGGAAGGAACAGAGTTTACAAGGACCCTGGCTACCGGATCAGTATATAAGTGCTTTATGTAGGAGAGCATGTTTTGGCCCACACCCATCTTCTGTAGCACCGCCCACAAGTATTGCCATGTGACCATATCGAAGGCCTTTTGGGCATCTATAGTTACAGCCACCGCATCAGCGCACGGGTCAATCCTGGACATCACGTTAAATAGACGACGGATGTTGAATGCCGCGGACCTACCAGGGATGAACCCGCTCTGGTCCGGATGAACCATATGGGTCATGAAAGGGAGAAACCTATTTACAATTATTTTGGCGAAGACTTTCATGTCAGTATTAATGAGGGATAGTGGTCTATAGGACCCGCACTCTTCCGGGGGCTTAGCCGGTTTGGGGAGGACTGTTATTAAGGCTTCCCGTAAGGAGGGGGGGAGGGTGCGGTAACCGAAGTGCTTCGGTCCAGACCCCGTGTAGTGCTGGTGCTAAAACTGGCACATGTTCCTGGTAAAACTCAGAGGTGAGTCCGTCCGGGCCAGGGGCCTTGTTTTTGGGAAGGTCTGATATCACCTGGACTATTTCCTCTAGTGTGAACGGGGCTTCAAGACACTCTCTGGTATCCTGGGAGATAACCGTCATAGGGATGCTTTCTAGGAGGTCATCTAGATCTTGATCTGAGTGTCCGGGCCAGGGGCCATATAGTTCGGCATAAAAGGTAGCAAATATGTCGAGGATGGAGCGGTCAGACCAGTGTTTCAGTCCCTTCTCATCCAATATACAATCGATCCTGGTCCTGCCGCCTTCCGCTCGCACCAGTCTGGCCAGTGTTCTACCCGGCCTGTCCCCCTCTCCATATCTGCGGGCGGCGACTGGACGGGCGTGGTATTGCACCTCCCTCATAGCATGTGACTCGAACTGTTCTAACTCAGATCTGATCTCTGCTAGTATCTCTGGGGACGGTGTAGCAAGGTATTTCTGCTCAAGGGCTTTGAGCTTAGTTTCCGAGGTGTTTAGGGATTGCCTAATGGCCTTCAGGATGCCTGCTTCTTTAGAGATGCACATCCCCCTGATGTACACCTTGAATGCCTCCCACCTGACCCCCTCCGATGTCTCTGACGTACTGTTATTTTCGAAGAATGTGGTAACGTCCGCTAATATTTCAGCTTTGAATACAATGTCCGCCAGGGCGGCAGACTTAAAGCGCCACGCGGGACATGTTGGGCCCACGTTGCCGATCAGGATCTGTAGCAGCACAGGGGAATGGTCAGACAGCGTGCGTGCCAGGATCTTAACGTCCGAGACCCTGCCCACCAGCCCTCCATAAAGCAAAAACAATCGATTTGTGAGGACATATCGTGTACAGTGGAATAGAATGTATAATCCCGTTCGTGAGGGTGGAGGGTCCTCCATATATCATGCAGATTAAGGGCGTCCATATGTGCACGAAGTCGAGCTGCAGCTCGCGTCGTGGTTCTGCGAGTGGTTGTTGTTCTGTCTAGGGTATTTCGTATTATCAATTATCAGGTTCATGTCTCCCGCCCATATAATTGGGATATCTGGGTATCTCATTAGGATGGAGGCCACATTATCAAAGAACTCGGGGGAATCAGTGTTGGGCGCGTATAAGTTGACCAGTATGCAGTCCTCATGAGCCAAGGGACAGTGTAAAATAACATATCTGCCTTCTGTGTCAATGTGGGACGTGTGGAGTGTGAAGTTTAAAGATTTATGGATAAGTGTCAGGACACCCCTAGCTTGAGTGGAATATTGAGTGTAATACCTATTGAGACCCCAGGTGTGTGCTATATTGGACGATAAATGTTTCAGAGCGTGCGTCTCCTGTAGTAGGAGGACCTTAAACCCATGTCTCTGTGCATATGCCACAATCCTTCGTGTCTTCGTGAAATTTGTCAGCCCCCAGACATTCCAGGACATCATCCTGACCGCCATATCACCGGTTTACGGAACAACCCAGGTTAAGCATCTAACATTGATTCTCATGATGAGTGCCGTACCAGAAAACAGTTGCCACCCTTTGGAACCAGTCCCAACTCCTCTGCCGTTTTGTATACAATCTACCCCAACTTCTGCCACCCCCCCCCTCACCGCCCTGCCCCAACCAGCAGTGTGTGAAAACCCACCCAAACCTTGACCCATTGCGCACCTTCCCCAACTTGGCGGCACCGTGAAACTAGCCCAACCGGGGCCAAAACACAAACATTTAGACTCAGAAGGAATTGCAGCCGCATTGGGGGCTGCCGCTGCCGTTCTACCCACTTTTACTAATATCAGTTACAATAACATCATATCTGACTGGACTTCAGCTGACAAGCAAACAATTTCAGAGAGAGGATACTGGAGCACTTAGATTCCATGGGACAAACCCAGTTGGTATATAGCCGCAAAAGGTGTCCAGTCATAATGTCGAATACAATAATATCGAAAGTCAAAATGTCGGAAAAAAAATGTCGAAAATAAAAATGTCGAATTACAAAAATGTCGAATTTTTTTCGATTTTTTTTCGAATTAATGTTTAAATAAATAATTAATTAATTATATTTTATAAAACATATTTTTTTTAAATGGTTAAAGGTATATCCATGGTGAGTGGGGGGGATGGGGAGGAGGGGGGGGTTGGGGTAGGGGTTTGGGATGGGGTTTTTTAATAATTAATTATTTAATTAATGTTTTATTAAATACTTTTTAAAAAAAATTAAAGGTATATCCATGGGGGGTGTTGGGGGGGATGGGGAGGAGTGGAGGGTTGGGGTAGGGGTTTGGGATGGTGGGTTTGGGGGGACCCCCCCGGGGGGGACCCCCCCAATAAAAAACGTTAGTATATGTGATATTTTACATAGTTATTTTAACATTGGTTTTTCGATTTTTTTTCGACATTTTATTTTCGAATTAATGACTTTTTCTATTATATGTATGTGTTTTCGACATTTTTGAATTCGACATTTTTGTAATTCGACATTATTTTTTCGATATTATGACTATAAACCCCGCAAAAGTATGTCTTACATCCCTAAGGTCCGTTTTTACACAATGCTGTACAGTTTTGCGGATCAAGGCTCAGTGTGTGGTGTTACAGATAAATGATCTCCCTGTACATTCCCCTCACTTAAATATGCTTACGCTGCAGTGTTGCAGGGCTACTAGGTGCCCGTTATCTGACAGAGAGGGGGGGGTCAGAGCCCACCAGGGCAGCTCATAGTACCTACACCACCATCCCTAGAACCCACTACGGGATATCACAGGTCTAGACATTAGACTTCTTCCATTCGCCCCCCAAGAGGGTCAGCCGGAGGGATCTGCGCCTCAATAAACTTAACGGCCTCATCCGGGACAGTGAAAAAGTAGTGTTTGTTGCGGTGGGTGAACTTGAGGCGAGCAGGGAAGAGCATTGCATATTCAATGTTCCGCTCTCTCAGCAGCTTCTTCACTCCGTTGAATTGACGCCTTTCCGTCTGGACTGCCACCGAGAAATCGGGAAAGATTCTGATGACTTGTGAATCCATCCTAAGTTCCCCTTTTTCCCTGGCCAATCAGAGGATATGGTCCCTGTCCTTGTAGCTCAGAAGTTTTGCGATGATTGGTCTAGGGAATCCCCAGGTTTAGGTCGAGGTGCCAGGGAGCGGTGTGCCCTTTCCACAGTAAAAAACGGCGAGAGTGGCGGGTTGTCAAGGAGGTCTCTGAGTAGTTGTTCGACCGCAGTTTCCATGCGGCCCTTCAGCGCAGATTCGGGCACCCCCACAATGCGGACATTGTTCCTCCGGGACCGCGATTCTAGGTCATCTCATTTAGCCTTTACCTGCTTCATGTCGCGGACAAGTTGTGAGACCGTGTTTTGTAGGGTGTGGACGTTGTCCTCTCTAGCCCCGATCCTCTGCTCAGTCTCGGCAATTCTGGTCCCATGATGATCGATCTTCACTCTCATTGAGGCGACGTTTGCGTTGATGTCGTCCAGCTTTTCATGGAAGGCAGCAAAGTTCTTAGCCATGGATTCCATCATCGTGGAAAGGTCTGCCTGAGGGGGGTCCTGGGTGCATTCCTCCTCCTCCTCAGGTGGCGGAGAGGACGCTGCGTGCTCCGCTCTAGACGCTAACTTTGCGAATCTGTCCATGGCGCCTGGTTTACCGTTAGGCCTCGGCTTACTGGGCATTGCGGCGGAGAGAGCTCCCGCCTGGGTATGCCTGATGACTACTTTAGGATGGCTCGTCGCTGATGGGACGGAGATTAGACCACAGTTGTAGCGCTTAAGTCGCACGAGAGCAGTAGGCGCAGGATTATGTAGCCAGGATGTGAGGGCACTAGTGGCGGAGGCACTGTTGGGGGTGGTCCAGGAAGGGCTAGGTAGTCGCCAGTTATATGGTACCGTCTAGATGTGCCTATGGTCCACCGGCGGAGCAGGCCAAAACGTTGTGCAGCGCCGTTTGACTGGATGGGGGGTCCCAGATCTATCCGCACCCCAGATGTTACATCACATTTTACAGACCCCGATGAGGCGGCAGCAGCCCACGGAGGACACCCCGCAGAGGCGTCCAATGGAAGGTAGTGGCAAAGTGTTGACCCCTGGAGGGCTGGGAGGCCTTAGACAGGCCGAGCTGGGGAAGCAGGGACAACGTTCGTGAGTGCACCCCAATACAATGCAGGGGAGTGTTTGGGGGCCCTGCCAGTCCAGAGGGAATGAAGCCCGGTCCAGGTTTGATCACCCACCTTGCAGCTGGATCCCCGCCGCCCTCGTATTTCAATGTGGCGCCGGAGTAACGCGGCCCTCCAGGAGTGTCGCCCGTCTGGAGATCCAGGATCGGATTGTGGCGGCCGCGAGCACACACGGGCGCGGGGGCCGGGCCGCGCAGCCCGCAGCAAGTGGAGGCAATCCGAGCCTCCGGCGCAGCCGCCGTGCGGGAGGTATACTAGATGAGGGCCCGCCCAGGCCTTCGCCGCGCGGAGAAGAGGTGCAGCAAAAAGAGCCCCGCAGGGCCGGTGGAGGCGTCCCGTCAGGGGGCCGCGGTCTGTCACCGCAGGGGTCGGTGAGTGTCCAGGAGGAGATGGGGCGCTGGTGGCCGGGAGCCCAATCCGTAGCAGCCGGAGCCGATCAGGTGCCCGGGGCCCCTAACCGCCCCCAGAACGGCAGCGGGGCGAGAGTCACACAGTATGCAGGCCCCGACTGTCGGGGCCTCACGGGGGATTTGTGCCGTCTGGGGGTGCCTCGGAGCGGGGAGCCCAGCAAGCCAGCGAGGGCGGCGCGTCAGGAGGCCGCAGGTTGCCTCTTCTGGGGCTGGCGAGGAGGGGACGTCGCACCACAGGATCGAGGCCCGTAACTCCCTCTCCCAGCACCGTTTCTCGCCCAAATTTCACTCGGGTGCACAGGATGATAGGGGGACTAAAATCGCTGTGGTTTCGTAGTGGAAGTATGCGGTATACCGCCGATGTCCAACAGATTGCAGTGGGTAGAGACAGAGCTCACTGGCTAGGCAGCCATTTTCTTCGGCTGCTCAACAGCGCCCCCTTCATGAAAGATTCTTAAAGTGCCATTGATGTCATATAGTGTGGACTAGCATCCTGGAAGTGTTTTACAGTGACAATGATGGCCTATATCGGTGGCACAAGCTTCATGAAAGATTCTTAAAGTTCCATTGATGTCATATAGTGTGGACTAGCATCCTGAAAGTGTTTTACAGTGGCAATGACGGCCCATATCGATGGCACAAGCTTCATGAAAGATTCTTAAAGTTCCATTGATGTCATATAGTGTGGACTAGCATCCTGAAAGTGTTTTACAGTGACAATGACGGCTTAGATCGGTGGCACAAGCTTCCTGAAAGATTCTTAAAGTGCCATTGATGTCATATAGTGTGGACTAGCATCCCAAAAGTGTTTTACAGTGATAATGATGGCCTATATCGGTGGCACAAGCTTCATGAAAGATTCTTAAAGTGCCATTGATGTCATATAGTGTGGACTAGCATCCTGAAAGTGTTTTACAGTGACAATGATGGCCTATACCGGTGGCACACGCTTCATGAAAGATTCTTAAAGTGCCATTGATGTCATATAGTGTGGACTAGCATCCCAAAAGTGTTTTACAGTGATAATGATGGCCTATATCGGTGGCACAAGCTTCATGAAAGATTCTTAAAGTGCCATTGATGTCATATAGTGTGGACTAGCATCCTGAAAGTGTTTTACAGTGACAATGATGGCCTATACCGGTGGCACACGCTTCATGAAAGATTCTTAAAGTGCCATTGATGTCATATAGTGTGGACTAGCATCCTGGAAGTGTTTTACAGTGACAATGATGGCCTATATCGGTGGCACAAGCTTCCTGAAAGATTCTTAAAGTGCCATTGATGTCATATAGTGTGGACTAGCATCCTGGAAGTGTTTTAGAGTTAAAATGGTGACGTATAGTGGTGGCAAAAGCATCATGAGTGTGATTTAAAGTGTAAAATGATGATCTCTAACAGGTGCTACCAAGGTCATGAAGGAGTTACAGTGATAGGGACTACATATATCGTGGGCACAGGAATGTGCACAACGACTTTACAGTGGAAGTGTTGGCATGTGTTGCTTGCCGAGGCATCATGAACATGTTGGAAATGTTCCTGTGTATTACAGTGGCCTGGCATCTATTTTATTTTTCATGCATTACGCTAGAGAGACATTTGTAAATTGTATGTCCTATCACCTCAAAATCCTGCTTTAAAATGCACCATTGAAATCCATTATTGTAAAAGATTTTATGGGGCGAACCCCCTTGAAATCCCACACTTTCCTTATGTTTCTCTCTTGTTATGCTCCGTAGCTCGCACAAATTTGGGGGTGATATTCATGCCTCTAAACTGAAAATAATCACCAACTGTCACTGACCTTAAATCATTGGCCTTCAGATTCTTTCCCTACACACCCTGGTCACCTTCCACCCTCTTTGCACCCTCCTTTCACACTGTCTAATGGACTCAACCTACATAGGAAGCACAGGCTATGCTTTTTGCTATAGATGGCTATGCATGAACACACTCTGACGTCATACTCCAAGTAAGGCCACCGCATGCCTCACCATGAACTAAAATGCAGGGTAGCCCAACATGGCATGCAAGAAACTCTGAATAATAACAATTTGGCATCAATTTGCAAGCCTTTTTTTAATTTTAAGATACTAGTTCTTATTTATTTTCTATTTTATTTGTATATTTCTAAAGTGCCGAAAGCCCACAGGCGTCGGGGCACTATAAGAAAAACACAAGAGACGATCCTTTAAGCACAATACAATGCGAGATAAGCAGATGACCCAGTGAGGAGGAGTGTCTAAATAGGGTGTGAAGGAGAGAGCTACCTAAACAGGTGAGTTTTCATTGCCTTCTGAAAAGTTTTCAGATTAGTGTCTTCCGTCAGTGAGGTGGGGGGAGGATTCCATAGTTTGATCACTCCATTTCCGTACCTTCCGTTACCAACAGCACTCACCATTAGACTCAGCCTATTCCTGACTAGACCACTCCTGGCTCACACTTGGCAGTCACAGAATGAAGTATTCTGGCATTCATCCTGTGGGGTAAAATGGGTAAAGCTTCCAGGATTGCCCGAGCACGCCCTCGAGCCCCTCATGCATCCAACATTAAATTGTGTTCTAACGTGCAATTCTCCAAATCTGCCTTGCAAACACAACTCAATGATCACAAGACGTTAGGCCATATCCACCTCCTCCAGGTTGCAGAACTACAGGTCACCTGACAGGACTGCCATGCATCCGTGCCATCGTAAAGCATTCTAGCCCTGCTGTGACCCACCCAGGGCCCCCTAGCCTCCCTTACCCGCTTTCCCATCCTCTCACCTTCCTCTCGCTCATATCCCTTCCTCCACTAGACTAAAGCTTGAATATCCTGGCCGGGCTACAGGGTGCCACTCCACACACAGGGCTACAGGGTGCCACTCCACACCCAGGGCTACAGGGTGCCACTCCACACACAGGGCTACAGGGTGCCACTCCACACCCAGGACTACAGGGTGCCACTCCACACCCAGGGCTACAGGGTGCCACTCCACACACAGGGCTACAGGGTGCCACTCCACACCCAGGGCTACAGGGTGCCACTCCACACACAGGGCTACAGTGTGCCACTCCACACCCAGGGCTACAGGGTGCCACTCCACACCCAGGGCTACAGGGTGCCACTCCACACCCAGGGCTACAGGGTGCCACTCCACACCCAGGGCTACAGGGTGCCACTCCACACCCAGGGCTACAGGGTGCCACTCCACACCCAGGGCTACAGGGTGCCACTCCACACACAGGGCGAGGTGATCTGATGGACTATAAGATCATGACATGCAAGTGGCACCCTCAGGAGCCACGCACGCCCTCTGGCACTACAAGCCACCTCCGCAACTAGGAGCTATCCTAAATGTTATCCATGTAAATGTGTATAGCTTGTCATACACAGGGCAGGTCTTAGCTTTGGCAGCGCCCCCGCCGAGTCAACAACATTTGGCCTCCCCGACCCCTCTCCCGGCACACCCCAACCAGGATCCTGTGGTGGGGTGCCGCATTTTTAGTTGCTCTGCTAAATAGAGCGCTGCAAAACCAGGAGAGGGTCTCTATTTAATTAAGTGCTTAACTCCCCAGAGCGCGGCTGTCAAACAAGGATGTCTCATGCTGCTTTAGCATCGGCGCCCTGTTGTAATGAAAAGCGCCCTGCTCTCTGGCTGATGCGCCCAGCGCCAGCGCAAGAGCGGGGCGCATTTCCTTACAATAGGGCGCCTGCCGCGCCTTCACCCACCGCGCTACCTCGGAGCAGCCCTTTGACTCCCTGAGCTGGCATGGCAGGCGGGCTAATCTGGGGCCCTGAGGGGTCACCCCGGTGGCCCTGACCTAAAGCCGGCCCTGGTCATACATGTGCGGAACTCCATTGCCCAAGTAAACAAGATCCCACGCCAGGGGTCAATACTCTTTGGAAATATCTGACTCTTGGCTGGGGAGTCACCGTGGGCCCTTCCTGACACTTTGTGGGCACTGCTGTCTCACCCCCAGAGTACTGACATTAGACACTGCAGCTTTTTCCGTCCCTGGTCGGGGGATTGCCCATAAAATGCCCGCGCTACTTTCTAGTCCCACTTGTGGACTCATTTCCAAACACGAGCATAACATCTCGCTGATCCCCCCTTTATAATCTGACAATAATTCTGGATGTTTTGACACACGGAACACACATTCCCAAGTGGGCCCACACTATCCTGTACCAGAAAGCGCATGCATTCAGTTTGGGTCAAATGCATTAATTCTTACTGCGGGAACAGGCGTGCCATAAATTGTGGAAAAAGGCCTTGTTATTGTAATTACCTAAAATGTCACGCACATATATTATCCGTTTATTTCGCTGATAAAAATGTAATTTTAACCCCAGGTTCTCCGCGCCGAGGATCATTTAATTGGCACAATGGATCCACCTCGTGCTTGGCAAAGTGAACTTATGCAGAAGTTGGGAGAGAATAAGCGACTGTATCCATGCACCAGACACATTTCCAAATCATTTACAATGTTCACGTTAAAATACTCTAGAATTGCGGTATGTTTAAAGAATAGCAGTTTTGCGGTTTTGTATTGTGAGGAGTTGGGGGGGGGGAGGGAGGGAGCGGTGCCCCCTGAAAGCCACAGTCAGCGCAGGTTTATTGCACATCAAGGTCAGAGCGGCAGGGGGGGGGGACTATCAACAAGGAAATCTATTGCACGGATGGATCAGAGTCACGTGATAGGAAGCATGCGCTGCCCATGGTGTCACGTGCAACCCCGAGGGGAAATGGCCATGTTTTCTTTAGGTGACCATGTGGTGTGAGGCCCTTTCCTGTCCCTTCTCCACTCGCTGCACCGTCACCGTGCACCAACGGTCCAGGGGAGATAAGGGAGCCATAATGGATCCATCGATGACCTGCTCCAAAAGAAAGATGGCGGTGGCCCACCTCCCTCTAGTGCAGTAGTCTTCAAACTTTTTAGGCCTGGGCCCCAACCTGAGCAAAATGTGGGCAGGTCGAGCTCCCTGAAAAAAATTGCCAAATGGACAGTAAGACCAAATTGCTATGAACTATCGCGCGCCGACACCGCACCCTACTCCCAGTATAGTCCCTGGGCTCCCCACCTGCTCCCATCACAGTCTCTGCACTCCCTCAACCCAATCCTAGCTCAGTCCCTGGGCTCTCCCCACCCTGCTCACACCACTACCCCATGGCTCACGCCCACCCTGCTCCCAGCACAGTCCCAGGGCCAGTGGCGGGTGGTGAATTTTTTGTGTAGGGTCATAAATAGTTCCCCAGATATGCCACAGCGGCCAAACCAAGCAAGGGGGGTTCGGGTGGTTTCCCCCCCGGGAATTCGTTTAAAATAATGGGTTAACATGTTGCATTTTAGACATATTTTTTTTTTAAAAATCGGAAAAAAGCCAAACAGTTTGCAATTGGCCGGGGTAGTGCAAGGGCGCATTGGCTGCCTGTGGGGCGGACCGGGGGTCTGAGAAAGAAGGCTGCAGGCCCCACAGGCAGCCTGTGTGCCGTTGGACTACCCCGGTGCCTACCTCTAGGGCAATCCAGTGCCCTTGGCGTGGCCACGTGGGTGATCTCAGGACTCCTACAGACTACCCCTGCACATTGCTTCAGACCTCGTGAAATACAAGAAACCTATTCCTGAAGAAAACTAACCCGACCAGGGCTTTAGTTGAACCCCGGACATTTAGCGCTTCATATCATTTGGGATGGAAGGCAATAATGTAATGTTTGGACACTGTCTCACCTATTACAGTATCCGCTGCATATGACGGGATTTCTGTACCAATTGGAAATCATTCATGGTAACAACATGAGATCGGAAGTTTGTGGTACACAACATCTTTGTAACCCTAGTTTAGATTGTGATTCAAGAGGAGAATCTTCGTTAGAACCCAATTGAACAGTTTAAGACATGTATGCTATTTAGTCTTGATGTACTTTTGAGTATTGTCCTCAAACCTTTTCATATTCTGTTGCTGTTCCTTTCTTCTTCCCTGTGCCTTGTGTGTTTTATTCAATATGTATTGACCATTTGTTTTTCAACATGTATGTATGTGTTGAGGTCAGCGATTTGGAATTATCAAATGAGACTTTTTGATCATTTCCCCAAATTAAACTACCATCATTTCCTCTCTTTCCTTGGAGTGATATGTATTTGGCCCAGGATATGAGGGTTTAAGGGCCTGTCCAACCCTTTGTTCCTGAACTAAAGATATGAATTAACATTTGCAACTGTGGGTCACTTTTTCTTTGGTGCCCGAGACAGTGTCATGCTCTAATCTGACCCTGTGAGCTGCCCCAGCGCATTTCCTCCATTAAAATATCTATATATATATTTTTAAACTTGTTCTTTTCTTCAAATTTCATTCTCCCCCAGGAATGCACCTTCACCCCCCACCCCAAGGGGTTTGCAAACCCCTGCTCTATTATCACCTCCATTCCCCCCGACTCCCCTCCCCAGATACTGGTGGAGTCAGAGACAATGCTGTATTGCCCTGCTGTGATGTCACAACAGTGGAACATGACTTGCCTGATGTCACAACAGGTACATACAGCATTTAGAAACAAGCAGCTTTCTATGGAAGCTATACACAACGTGTGCGTGTGCTCCAAAAAGCTGTCTCACACCAAAAGGGGCTTTCCTGCAGCAGAAGTGTGGCTACGCCTCATAGGGAATAGGTCAAGAGGGGTCACTGGGGGGTACGTGCCTGAATTCAGCAATCAGAAGTAACTCCTTTCAACCCGAAACTACAGGGCCACCATATAGACGCGGCTATTACTTTAACACACTAGACCGCAAGATCTGTCGAGAAGTTGCTTCTTGCTCGCTTCCGATAGCCGTAAACCTTTAATAATCACTGTTGGGGGCCCGCCCCGGACCAACAGGCGGGCCCCGTACACAGGTCGGGCGCACCCAATAGAGCCCATTAAGGCGGCGATCACGCCGCAGACAATATAGTGGGGGTCACCCCACTCGCCCCAGATCACTGGAGGCGCACACGTGGCCGGGGACACCCAGCACACGATGGCCCCGGCTCTGGGGGCACCCAGGCTGGGGTCGCACCAGTAGCCATGGTCACATGGCCTTGGGATCACCTTGGGACGGCGTTGCACCGTCCTCGTGCTGGGCCCCGTCCTTGGGTCCTGCTCATGCGGTGTGGCACCAGCATGGTGCAAAACAAGAACGACACCGGAGCCTCTTGCTGGTCAGACTGACGAGCCGGAAACAACTCGTACTTTTTATTAACTTGGTCACATGGGGAACCATGTGACCAAGACACACACTCTGGGAGATACCATGTCTCCCTACAGGGGTGACATGCAACAATCACCACCACATTTTTAACAGACAGGGTAGTAACCTACAATGGCTTTCACTGGTTTCAGGAAGTGATTCTCTGCCATCTGTACCAAGGGTACATTGATTGTTAGAGCTGTTTACAGCCTGTCTATAGGAATCAATGTGAGTTAAAAACACGCTTTACATGAATGAGGGTCTATAGAAGATAAAGGGTGTCCATAGGAATCAAAGTAATTCAAAAGCACTGTGGTCTAGCACCTTGAAGCATCTCCTGTGCTAGATGGAATTACCAATAAATACCTGAGACCAAATAACCAGACAGACTCAAGGAATATGGCAAAGTACTACTTTATTATCAATTGAATAAAGCAGGGTCAACTGGCAAGCATCAGACGGATGCTTGCACACTCACACACAAACTTGATTACACAGAGGTCTTATACCCCAATATGCTTCATCTATGACGTCATCTTACGTGGCAAACCATAAAACTTATTCGCGGGAGGGATTGGTTAGGGGAACATGTCTACTTATAGAATATATACGGGTTAGTACTTCATTGGCTGTCTCTTATCTGTAAGACACACCTCAAACTAGCTCTAAATACGTATAATACTGATTGTAACGAACAAAACGGCAGCAGATTGTCTATGCAACCTTGTATAGCAGGTTGCCCCATAGACCCACTGATTGGTTGGCCTTGTCACCCAACCTTGAACTTTCGGCTCGGCTAGCAGCACATAAGGAAACCAAAACCCACGTGCTTGAATCACAACAGATTACTCCCCACTTTCCCAATTACTTCATCCTCTCTCATCAGACCGGCCATGAGCCAAAGTTTCCCGTCTGTAATTGACCTTGCAGCCGTCTCTCTGTTCTAGGACATTCAAGGGAGTGAAAGCACATCACTATCTTCATCCGAGGGTTAATGAATAGCCCTTGTTCTTTGCCTTCTGAGTCACATGTGAAGAGACCACACATTTGCCCTTTTCAGCCTCTTATTTACTGCTATTTGATTTAATTATACTGAGTGTCATTGCTCCTCTTGGCCTCTAGAGACTTGCTCACTATACCTTGTATAGACTTTATACACTTTTAATTGTCCAATACTTGGCTCTTGCAGATGTTTTCTTCTTTAATCAAAGAGAAATATGTCTCATCGATGGCTTATCCGTCTGCCTCCCTTCGTGCGTTGCAGCATTCCTTTAAAATAGCCTCCTTGATCCCAAAACCAACATGGACTCCTCTTTGATTTGCACACAAAGGTGTTCTTCCAGCTTGTCCTGATTCTGCAACTATGATCAGCTTCTGGGCTAGTTGAATTGAATATTTACACGAGCTGGCATCCATTTGCCAACTATGGCCGTCCTTGCCATGTTATATATTCCTCTATAGCAGTGGTCTTCAACATTTTCTGGCCTGAGCCCCCCGCCCATAGCATCATTTGGGCACTCTGGGCTCCCACAAAAATGCCAAATAGACAGTAAGTTCAAATCGCTATCAACTATTGCGCGCCGTCAACACACTTTCTCCCAGTATAGACCCTGGCCTCCCCCACCTGCTCCCATCACAGTGGCTGGGCTCCCTCATCCCACTCCTACCCAGTCCCTGGGCTCTCCCCACCCCATCACAGACCCTGGGCTCTCCCCAACCCGCTCGCAGCACTATCCCAGTACTCCTGCCCATCCTGCTCCCACCACAGTCTCTAGGCTCCCCCGCCCCATTCCCAACAAAGTCCGAGGGCCAGTGGGAGCTGGTGAATTTTTTAAGTGGACGGGCATACATATTTCCCTCAAAAATGCCATAGCGACCGAGCGCAGCGAGGGGGCCCAAACCAATCATTGGGGGTTTGTGGGTTGTTTTCCGCCTGTGAATTTTTAAAAAAATAATGGGTTAAAATGTTGCATTTTAGAGCATACTTAAAATAAATAATGGGTAAAAGCCGAACAGTTTGCAGTTGGCGCTGGGGGGCCAAGAGGGAAAGCATGGTATTTATGATAGATATCCAGTAAAAAAAAATACCATCCCTGTCCCCTGGCCCCAGGGTGCCTCAGAGGGAGAGCTGATTTTGGCAGGTGGGTAGGGGGATTGTGCAACAAAAGCATTTTTAAAATGTCTTTGTTGCACAACCCTCCTTCCCTCTTCTACCTCCCCACTCGCCAAAATCAGCTCAACAGACCAAAACAAACACACACACACACATTCACCCAGCAATCACTCTATCATTCATACAAGCACCCATCAGCACACATTCACCCATAAAACAAGCATACACGCATCCATTCACATGTTTAAATAAAAAATAAATGAACATAAACGTACCTTCTGCAGGGGCCTGTGCGTGGGTGCTGAAACACCCCGCTCCAGGTTGCTCTGTCCGTATGTGCCCCAGCCAGCATTTCCAATGAGCTATGCAAGGCTGGCAAAGCAAAATGCCCCAGCCTTGCATGGCTCAGTGAACATGTGCGGCTGGGGCACAGAACTGTCAAAGGGAAACTGTGTTCCCTTTGACACTTCAGCCAGTACTGGAGCACCCACTCAGTTGGAAAAGGCAGCTCAGGGAGTGCTCAGTGGTTCACTGGGCTGGCTCCTCAGATCCTCCATAATGGGTGAAGGGGCCACTGAGTGGATGCCCCTTCGCCCATTATGGATTAGCTGCCAGGCTCGGACTGGCCTATAGGGCAATAGGGCGATGCCTGTACCAAAAATACAAAATGCTAGCATAGGCCAGTCAAAATTAGCCACTTTTTTTGGCCAATGCGGGCCAGTTTGAAGAGTTACTTCACTATGCAGCTAGTAGTTTTAACCATTGTTGCTGAATAAATATTCTTTAAATATCACAAATTGCTTAGATTGTAACAAATAACACTCCCATGGGCACTATTCAAACAGTTTGTGACTAAAGGAAAAAATATCCATTTGCAACTGTGGGCCACTTTTTCATTGGTGCCTGAGACAGTATTATGGTCCAGTCCGACCATGTAATGCCAATTTCCTCCAATCTAAAAAAAAAAAGAAAAAAACATGTTTTTGTTGTTTTTTGTTTACATTTCATGCTGGGCTCTCGCGACCCTCCTGAGATGCGGCCGCACTTCCCTGGGTGCCAGGGGAGGCACACCCCACAGTTTGAAGACCTTTGCTCTATAGTAAGCTTCTATGTTTCTTTTCTACCTTGTGTTACTGCGTATTTACTCTTATTGGTCAGCAAGTTACTTTGCCTTCTTTTGCATTAATGATTAGCTTATGGTTTTGTGCATGTTTCTCTTGTCGCTTCAGGTACATCGTCATTCTAAAGTATTTTGATATTGTTTCAGCGTGGCTTCGTACATCTTCTCTATGATATCACTCTGCCCTAATCAGATTTCACTTAACGTTCCATGATTTCCAACGGTGCGTGGTGGCATACTTTTATACGGCATCCTTCCACACTTTCAGTGCGGGGATACATTCAATACGGTTGTCTGAGTGCATATTGTCTCTCATACACTCGATGTGGTACAGGCATGACACATGTGGTCTCACACAGGTCCCTTCTCCTGCTGGTCCAGTATGATGGCGGTGAGGGAGCGGGAGCTATGGAAAATTCGTCCACCTGCTCCTCTAGGTTCCCCCCTCTGGTCGAGTCCTCAACCACATTCCTTTATTCATTCTCCTTTAACATCTCTTCATACTTTCGTTTCTCTGGAACCCATATCATTGTCAAGCCCCCTCATGTGTCCTGCATTCTTTATATGTTCACCCACACTCCAGGTCATGCTCTTGATCCACAGGCCCAAGAATAGTCACTTAGGACTGCTGTTCCTTCCTTCATGCCAGGGACATTGAACATCTCGGCCACACTTGCAGTTCCCTCCAACTTTCACTGTGCCATTATATCTGAAGCATAAAGACACATTCTTCAGGGTAGTTTCTGCAATGGTCCCATATCAACAATCTTGCAATCTTAGGCCACTGGGTTTTGCATTCCTTTTCTGCATTTGCCATAACCTCTTCCCATTGCCTGGTTAATGCTGCTGCTTTGCACACAACAAGCCATCAGCCAATCCTTCAGGAGTGAGCACTGTTCCTTTAATGTGTAATTTCCCAGCATTCTTCTATTTCCTTCCCTTTCCTATCCTTGCATTGTAGCATCTTGTTTTCCTCAGTCTTGATTCCTGCTCCATTTAATCCAGGCTGTTCATGTTTTATTATTTGATGCATTGTTTCTGGCTTTTCTCATGACTTCATATCTTGTACATAGTGGTCTTCTCTGTGCAATGTCACTTCATTCACTCTCACTATGAAGGGCTGTCCTGCCTTGGAACTGTCCTCTAGTTAGGGAAAGTGTAAGGTGTGTCAGGCAGTGTGACTTCTTCACTGATACTTCTGTTGCTATGAATATTGTAGAGGTTCCCAAAGCGTAAGGTGTAAGGGAACACACGTAGCAGCTTTCATCTGACGTCCTCCTTCCCACCTTTTCCATGTGCTGATACCAGAGGTTAGTCTTTAAATGAGCCGAATTCTCAAGATACATATTTATACCTTCATGATTTTCCCCAGCATCCCTTTTAAATCATAATAAATGCCTAGTAAGATTATAAAAGATGCTGTTCATAATTCCATCAGGGACAACAGTAAATGTTTCATTGTCATCCACCATCTCTGTACTGTTCCTTATAACTTGTCTAAATGTCATAATAATTAGGAGGAAAACACACAGCATAATGCCGAATGCCACCACAATTATTACTCCATAGAAACTCATCGATGTTCTTGATGGCAATGAGCCTCTCATATCCTGAAACCTCCTAATTTATTGCGCACACTTTTAATATGTAACTATGTAAGTCTCCATGAATCACACCTTTATATTAAAAACTGCAAGATGATTGCAACAATTATCCTAAAAATAATATAATTGTTCTTAGAATTTCCCAAAACTTTATGACATTAACGTACCTTCTTATTAGAGCTGGATAAACAGCATACGGGAATGTGCGAAAAGTTATTGCAATAGGTAACATAAAGATGAAGTGTGTGTCAGGATTCCAGGCAATGGATGGTCTATCTGGCATCAGGGGCAGTGGAAACATCCTCATGGTGTCTACAGCCCTTCAAGATGGCAGCGTGTCAGGTCTTTGTATCGCAGCCTGAGAGGCGATTCCGCTGTTTTCCAAGATGGCCCTCGGAATACCTGATGCCACGTAGCCTTCTCACAGGACTCGGTCAACTCCTTAAAGCTCAGTGAGAAGGTGAACACCTTGCATCGCTTTGAATCCTTTCCTGGCACTTGATGTGGTTTTTCCCAGTTCTTTCCTCGCTCCTGTATTCTCCTTGTCCCTCGCCTCCTCTGCTTCGCTTCCTGCGAGTGTTGGTTTTCTTTGCTCTGCCCCGCCTACCTTTCTCGCGCTGCTATCTTCTTTACTTGCCTTCTGGCTGCCTTCTCACTTTCTGCTGGTTGCTACTTCTATTATCTTAGCTCTGAAGTCCCCACTCGGCGCCAACACTACTTTTTCTCAGCTGCCTGGACACCAGTTACTTTCAACGCCATCCGGATTCCAGTGTCTATGGACTCCGCATCTCGTCTCCACTCTCCTCCCTTTCACATCCTCTCCCTCATTAATGGTGGCATCAAGTGGGAAGTCCTCTTGGTCGGCTCCTTACCATCACGATGCATCATTAATGTCTACCACACAGGCACTATCCTGGTTCAGGGTCCTCATCCCAACCTCCTCCTCTTTGACCAGCACCTGCCATCCCTCATTAACTTCCTCCCTGCACTTGCCAACCTCCCTACCACTCTCTCTGTCCCTCCCCCTCTGACTGGTGTACCGCGCCCCTGTACTCTACCATAGAAAACCTTCAAAAGTGGAGACCTCCTTCATCTGGCTACTCTTAATGCCCGCTCAGCAAACAAACACTCCGCCGACATTTGCCGCCTTCTTGAAGACACTGACCTCGACATTCTCGCTCTTATCGATACAAGGTTCAATGCCAGATCAGTCACTGCTTTTGACTCCCTGCTCCCTGATGGCTTCAAGATCATCTCAAAGCCACGACCTCATCGTTCTGGCGATGGGGTTGCCTTAATCTTCCCTGTGTGGGTCCCCTCCTCCATCATACCCACCAAGCTCTACTCTTCCTTTTAAAGCCTGGTCTGCAAGTTGGTCATCGCTCCTTCCTCCTCTCTGACCATTGCTACTATCTACAGGCCTCCTGGCACTACCACTCCTCTCTGAATGGGCTGGTGTATGTTCCTCTCTTCTATCAACCACCTCCATTATCCTCCTCTTGGGTGATTTTGCCATCCAATTGGACTCCCCTCTCACAGCATCCACTCTCTTCCTTGACCTCTGCACTTCTCTATTCCTCTCCATTCTGGTCCAACCCACTCAGCTGGACACACTCTGGACGCTATAATCCTTCCTGACCTCTCCCCCCCCCTCTGGTCACTCCACTCTCTTGGTCAGACCATTTCCTCCTCTCCTATCGCCTGTGTCCCCGGCGGCCGTCTGACTGCACCTCCTCCAGCCCTGCCAACCTCGTTCACAAACATCCATCCGACGAAACGAGTGTCAGCTGCTGACTGCTGTCTTTGCACCCAACTTCATCTCCCCCACCACAGAGTCTACCACCGACTCTGCTATCAGCAACCTCCATTTGGCCATTACCAACACCCTTGACATTCTTGCCCCAGTCATGAGGATCCACCTGAGCCCGCCTCCAAGCATTACACCTAGTACGGCTCCGATCTTGCAGCCCTGAAACGTAAGTGCAGAGCTGCGGAACAGAAGTGGCAAACCTCAGGCTCACCCTCTGACAAACTGGCCATCCGCCTGCTCCAAAAGCAATACAGACTCTCCATCCGTGCCAAGAAAAGAGCCCACAACCAGGCACGGGTATCTGGCACAGCCAACAACATGGATGAACTCTTTAAAATCTGCAGGCAACTAGCCAAACCTTCCAAAGTCTCCTCCTCCCATCTTCCGTCCCAGGCCCTCTGCAATGCATTGGCCACACACTTCAGTACTAAAACCCTGGACATCTTGACCTCCCTTGATACCCTCCCATCCAACCCTTCCCTCAATGCCTTACCTCCAATGGCTTCTCGCCCCCCCCTTCTTCCTCTCTCATCTCGTTCTCCCATGTGACACTTGACAAAGTCACCAGAGTTGTCGACTCCATGAAGGTATCCTCTAAACAGGTTTCCCTTTGGTCCTCCAGAACCATCAAGGACAGAATTGGCTTGCTTGCCCCGGCACTCGCTGATCTCTGCAATCACTATTTTGCCACTGGATCTTTCCC
Source organism: Ambystoma mexicanum (assembly GCF_040938575.1). Lineage (NCBI taxonomy): Eukaryota > Metazoa > Chordata > Amphibia > Caudata > Ambystomatidae > Ambystoma > Ambystoma mexicanum. Next base: position 666,450,694 of record NC_090940.1, on the reverse strand, counting down.
TCCTCCCTCAATCACTCCCCTGTCCGCCCCTCCTGAAAAAAACCGTCAGCAGACCCTACCTATCCCAGCCAGTCCCCAGAGGGAGCAGGAGCTCTCTCTGCAACAGCTGTTACAGCCTGCAGCAGCCCGCCTCATAGCTGATCGAAATGCAATGCAAACGATCACACGACCGATCTGTCTTGGTGGGCTCTAGCTTGTAGGTAAGAGGAGCTCTACCCAAGCGTGCCCACATTGCAGCCCATACTGCAGCATTTTATGAAGCAACCTCTCGAAGGAATCCACAACCGATCCCTCGCCTGCCTCTAAGATGGCCGCCCGTGCATCCACCACGAGAGGCCTCACGTCGTCTAGCAACACCACAGGGATTTAAATCCCTCCTTCCCGCCGGCAGGCGGAAGCCGGCCCGCATCCGGCAAGGCCCACTCAGATAAGGCCCCTGTTGTACGCCTGTTATGCACCAGAATGCGCATTACTGAGCTTATCGGCGAAATCATAAGGTACGACTTCTGACTCTGTCCTGCACCTCCTTTGCTCCACTAATTGTTCTATCGCACGCAAGACTTCGACCTGGCCCCACCACCCCCCATTAGAACTGCTATCTATAACAATTAACGTGCTGACACGAATGCAGAGGGAAATCCAAGCACATTCACCCACCCAGCAACCTTGTACTATAAAGCTGCACAGTGAACCAGCCAGCTACCTCCCATCCCATTTGATTGAAACCGCCTTCAAGCCCGCGCTATGAGATAGCCTTCTGTCACAGTGTTGCAAGCCCCGCATATTGCCTCCTGAATCTAGATGTGCCTGAGTTCTGACATTTTGTATTTTGACTCCAAAATGTGCCTGATGTTGCTGCTCACACTGCATCTCGTATGTATGCCTGAATTCTGACCCCATTTTGTATTTTGATTTCAAAATGTGCCTGATGTTGCTGCCCACACTGCATCTCGTATCTAGATATGCCTGAATTCTGACCCCATTTTGTATTTTGATTTCAAAATGTGCCTGATGTTGCTGCCCACACTGCATCTCGTATCTAGATATGCCTGAATTCTGACCCCCATTTTGTATTTTGATTCTAAAATGTGCCTGTTTTTTGCTGCCCACACTGCATCTCTTATCTAGATATGCCTGAGTTCTGACTCGCATATTGCAATTTGATCCTAGTTTGTGTCTGATTTTTTGCCGGCCAAATTGCATTCTTAATCTAGTTGTACCTGAGTCTTTGACCCCAGACTATTGCATTGATTGCCGCAGACTGTTGCATTCTGCATTCAGCGGCACCCCTCCTTAACTACCCATACCGCCTTTGGCAGATGCCTTTTGCACCTGGACACACCTAGACGCACCCGCCCCGACGGCTTGCCCTATACTGACTGCCGCTCCTGCACCTAGCTGCACCCCTCGCTGACTGCCGCACCTAGTATCCAGTGGCTCTGCTATCTAATCTCAGCCCCCTACCTCGCCATGCCTCATCCTCACTCCACCAACTCACCAGCTGCCCCACAATTCCTCCTACATACTTCCTACCATCATTCTTCACAGAAAGCAACACCACAGCAACTCATCCTCCACCTAGCGTAACCTCTTACACTAGAACCACTAACATCAGGAACCAACTCCTGGGTCTCCGCTCAAGATACCCTAGTATCACTCACCAAGCCCCACCCATCACACCCAATACCCCAACTACGCTAGCCCTCACGCTCAACCCATCCCCACCTACACCTGCCCTGACGCACCCCAACCCTGCTTCACCTGCACCACTCAACACCACCCCTGCCTCATCCCAACACACACACAACCTACAGTGTGCCCTCATCAATGCTAGATACATCCCTGCCCATGCCATGGATATTCATGAACTCCTAATCAACTTGGACCTCGACATCCTAGCCATCACCGAGACCTGGCTTCATAGCGCCGCAGGGCCAGCCCTCAACCTTGCCGTCCCACAGGGTTACTCCATCATCAGGCAAGACCGCCTTTCCTCAGTAGGAGGTGAGGTAGCACTCATCCTGAAAGATCACCTAGAGGTCAGACAAATCACCTCTAACCTGGGTGACACCATAGACTCCCTAGCTATAAAAATCTCCCTCTCCCCCAACTCCACCATCACCTTCAACCTCGTCTACCGCCCTCCTGGCCCACTACTGGAGTTCCATGAGAACCTCCTACATCGCCTAACAGAAAACCTAAAACTCTCCTCCAAAAGCATCCTTCTAGGTGACCTTAACCTAGGGTACAACGACAAAAAGGACAAGCCAGCTAAATCTCTCTCACTAACCTTAAAAGAATTAGGCTTTGACCAAAAAATAACCTCACCCACACACAACAAAGGCAGTATCCTGGATTGTATAGCTGACCACAACTGTCACATCGGCATTAGCTCCATCTCCCCGACTCCTTGGTCAGACCACCACCTCATTCACTTCCTCATCCCCGCCGCGTCTAAAACCAAAAAGCCTAACCCCATCCCGCCAGCACTGGCAAGATGCACTAAAAATCTCACTAAAGATAGGATTATACCTCACCTAAACATCCTCCCCACAGATTCAAGTCCTCTGACCCGTCAGAGTTAGCAGATATCTACAAGAGCACCATAAGCACTGCCATCAACGCCATTGCCCCCTTACAGACTAAAAAAGCCAAAACAATTAAACACTCAAATACATGGTTCTCCACTGAACTCAAAGAACTCCGCTCTCAGAAAAGAAAAGCACTAAACTCCTGGCAGAAAACGCCTTCCACAGCCACCCTCTCCTCCTACAAACAAATCACCGCCCAATACAAAAAAGCCATAATCACAGCAAAGTCAGTCTCCTATAAGGAAAGAATTGCTAATGCAATCTCTGAATCCAAAGAACTCTTCGCCATCTTCAAAGAACTCACCACACCAGCCACCAAATCACAAGAGATTGTTAAAGACCAAACCTGGTGAAACTCCATAAAATCTGCCCTATTAAACAAAATCAAACTCCTACAAGCAAAAATTAAGGAGCACCTCAAATCTACCATCACCACGAACCACCTGCCTACCCCCAGCATTGGGCCCCCTTCCACCAAAGCCCCCATCACCCCTTTCAAATTCAGGGAGGTCACAGAACACGAAGTTATTGAGATAACGAACAAGATTAAACCATCCAACTGCAAAGGAGATCCATGCCCTGCCAGTCTGATTAAAGACTGCACTGAAACACTCGCCCCCTTCCTCAAATCTTTCATTAATGCCTCCTTCAACGCCAACACAGTTCCAGACAGCCTAAAAGAAGCCTGGGTGTGCTCCCTTCTAAAAAACCTACTCTCGACCCGGAAGTGGCTACTAATATAGGCCCATAACCACTGTGCCTTTCCTGCTCAAGATCCTGGATAAAGTTGCCTACACGCAAATCCAGGAATACCTTGAAACCAACCATATCTTAGGCAAAAGACAGTCAGGCTTCCGACCAGGTCACGGGACAGAGTCAGCCCTACGCGACTTAAAAATACAACTTGGAGACATTATGGACAAAGGCAAACTGGCACTCCTTCTCCTACTGGATCTATCTGCCGCCTTTGACCTTGTCAGCCATGATATCTTAGGCATGCACCTAATAAATGAAGCACACTTCTCCCCCGAAGCTATCGCCTGGGTGGGCTCATTTCTAAATGGCAGACTCATGAAAGTCTTCTCAGACACTGTTTCTGCCACCCCTACCATCATCCACTGCGGAGTCCCCCAAGGTTCCTGCACTGCCCCCACTCTCTACAATATATTCACCCTCCCTCTCTTCAATGACCTCGACTGTCGTAACATAGCGTACACCAACTACGCAGATGATACGCAGGTATTACTCCCGCTAACTGGGACCTATGAAGAAGATGTGACAGCACTAACCAAAATCTACACAGCCATCCAAACCTGGATGGCGGCCAACGGCCTCTGCTTAAATGGGCATAAAACTGAGATCCTCATAGTAGGGACCAGTGAAACTCTCAACAAACTCCCCCCTCAATACAAATCCTTCAACATCGACAACTCCACCATCACAGTCTCCAAGACTGTTAAAACCCTAGGTGTTCACCTAGATGCTTCACTAGCCAGGTCAACGCCATAGTCTCTTCCTCAGCGCTCACCACCAAGGTGATCAACGCTGTCAAGCCTTTTCTCTCCACTAAAAACTGCCTATCCATCGCCAGAGCCACAATAGGTACCAAACTGGACTACTGTAAGGCCCTCTTAAAAGGCACCTCCGCCCACAACATAAAAAAACTCCAAATCATGCAAAACAATGCGCTCCGGGCAGCGCTGACCATTCCCAAAAGGGAACACATCTCTCAAGCAAGGAAAGATGTCCACTGGCTACCTCTAAAGGAACGCATACTCTTTAAAGCCATGGCCATCACACATAGATGCCTCTCACTGGATGCTCCACCCTATCTCGCAGAAAGAATCACCCCCAAAGCCTCCATCAGACCCACCAGAGCCCACCACATCGACATGATCCATGTTCCCACGTTCCAAAGATCCAGGGCGGGAGGATCCAGCTTCCAACACCTCGCATCTAAAAACTGGAACTCCTTACCAACCTCACTAAGGAATGAAAAATCATACCACACCTTTTGCAAAAACCTAAAAACCCTTCTATTCCACTAAATTCCCTCCACATGCAGTGCAGGCAGTTATGCCTGCACTGCAACCTCAGCAAAGCATAACCCTCTAATTTCAATGTTCAATTGCAAACAACTGTCTACTCTGTTACTCTATACCTATGTTATGTTTAAGATTAAGCCTGCTGTAACAGTGCCACGATGCCTCAGGGCAGTTCTGTATGCTTCATAAATGCAAATAAATAAATAAAACTAACGCCCCATTTCTATCACCCCCTTCCTTGGAAAACTGCTGGAAAAGCTGGCCTTTCCACAACTTACCTCACACACTGAACTTGTTGGTGGTCTTCATGACCATCAATCTGGATTCGGAGCATCCAGAGGCAAGGAAACTGCTCTTCTGAACACCTGTGAAGATCTGCTTGCATGTCCGGAATCTAACTCTCCTGCTGTCCTCATTCTACTCAATCTCTTGTCTGCCTTTTACATGGTCAACCATTCTATCCTCATAAAACAGCTCCATGATACCGTTGGTATCTTGGAGCAGACACTGGACTGGCCGACCTTCTTCCTAACTGTCCGCTGTCCCCCAGTGCTCTAATTCTCCCCCTTGCTCTTTAACACTTACCTTGCTCAGCAAGCACTCCTCATTTCCTCCTTCGCGACAATTTCCAGTGCTACGCAGATGACACTGAACTCGTCTTCAAACTTCTTGCGGACCCTCTTGCCCCTTCCATCATCCCTGATTCCCTTTCTGCCATCCAAGCCTGGTGCACATCCAGCGATCTCTGCCTCAATGACATTAGGACTGATATCCTTCCCATTGGCACCCCTGCTCCCTCTTTTTTCCCCCTCACTCTGGCCATCCTCTATGGGCACTCCCCCTTCTCCTTCCTGTGAAGCCAGAAACCTTGAAGTCATCTTTGACTCCTCTCTCTCCTTCCTCCCTCACACTCAGGACATTGCCAAGAAGTCCCACTGTCAACTCTTCCATCTCAAAGGAATTCTCCCTTTTCTCTCTTTCCCCCAGAAGCTCAATGTTAACCGAGCCCTGGTTCCCTCTAGGCCTAACTACTGCAATAGCCTTCTCCTGAATCTACCTTCTTCCACTGTGCGACCCCTCCAGCTAATCCAGAATAGGGCTGCGAGACTTATCCTCGGCCGTAAGCCCAGGGACCCCATCTCTCCTGCCCTAAAAAGTCTTCACTGTTTGTTTGTTTGTTTGTTTGTTTGTTTATTTTATTTATCTAGCTCGCCTGACCCCGGGGTATCTGTGCACTTGAAGGTAATGGTTACAGAATACAGTTTATATGGTTTATGCAGTTTGTACAGTATATACAGTTGGAATACAAATAATACATTCAAAATAGCAATGGCAGGTCAAGGACGAAGATACATACAGTTAGAGGGGTTGGGTACAAGGTGATGTCAAGTGTGTGCAGGTAGTGTTAGTCTTGGTTTATGGTCAAAATCTCGGATAAATAAATCTCGAAAAAATAAATCACGAAAAAAAAGGCTGAAAAAAAAAAGTAGAATTTTTTTTAATGACATTTTTTATTCGAAATGGGGGGGTTCCCCCCCAACCCCCCATTATTTATTTATTTATTTATTTTACCTTTTTTTTTAATCCCGGACCCCAAAATAAATATACAATTAAAAAAAAAAATTGACTTTTTTTTCGGTCTTTTTTTTTCGACCTTATTGTTATTCGAGATTATTTTTTCGAGATTTTGACTGACCACCGTTAGTCTTTATTCAGTAACCATGTGATGACGTGACTTCTGAATGACTGAAAGGTAGGGATAGATTTGATATCCTGTGGAAGGGTATTCCATAATTGCAAGGCTAGAACCGGGAAACTGGTTCCGCCAGCTCTTTTTTAGGGTGTACCTGGGCACCACCAGGCAAGATGTGTTGTTGGATCTGGTGATTCTAACTGACGATTTCAGGGTAAATTTGTCCATGAGATAAGGTGGGGATTGGTGGTTCAAAGCTTTGTAGGTGAGGCAGATGGTTTTTAAATCAATTTTTTTTTTTGTATGGAGAGCCACTTGCACAATTTTCTGGTTGCAGAGATGTGCTCTCTCCTAGGTACATTTAATGCAGCTCGGAGTGCATTATTTTGGAGAACCTGTAATTTGTTGATGATGGATTTGTTGGCGCCTAAGTATAGGCTATTGCAGTAGTCCAGTTTGGACTGTATAAGTGCTCTGGCCAATATAAGGCAAGTATTGGAGGACAGTAGGTGTCTGGAGGCCATGATTACCTTGCCAGTGTAGGCTGGCTCCCGGTTGCTAGATGCATCAAATTCAAATCCCTCTGCATCACCCACAAGCCAGTCTGGGGCCGGGGACCACGCTATCTGCAACGTTCTGTTACTAAATACTCTCCCTCTAGACCTCTACGCTCCTCTGGCACCAACTCTCTGTGTGTAAAGCGTTACGCTAAACAGAGGGACATAGGCCGATCCCTTTCTTCAGCTGGCTCCCTATTATGGAACAGTCTCCCCCTTCCTCTTCATCTTGAGCAGCACTTCTTGAAATTCCGGAAGCTCCGTAAGACATTCCTTTTCACTTCCTCCTTCCCTCCTCTGCTAATCTCACAGTTGCTGTGATTGGTCACGAGGGCCGTTATGTATCCTTTGGGGTCCTGGCCTTCCACACCCAATCACTGCAGCCTCTGTCTACCTCACAGCACTTGCCTCAGCACCCACCGGCCTTTGTCCTGTAGGCTTACACTCATCTACCCAATGAGTCTCCTGGCTGCATAGCAATTACCATACTATGCGCTTAATCTGCTGCTTTTGCCTTTATCAGCCAGTCATATATGTATGGAAAACCCTCTATTCCTATACGCCTGCGATGTGCTGCCACCTGAGATGTGCCGTCACCAGAGCCAGGTACTTCATAAAAGCCCTTGGTGCTGACTTTAGTCCAAAAGGTAGCACGCAGAACTGGAAATGCATGTCTCCAACTGCGAATCTGAGGTGGCGACTGTGAGCTGAGTGTATGGAAACATGGAAGTATGCATCTTCCAGATCGAGCGTAGCCAGGAAGTCGGGCTTGTTTAGCCACAGTAACACCTGCTGAAGTGAGTTCATTGTGAATTGTATTAATCTCACAAACTTGTTCAATGCCCATAGCTCTAATATTGGGCACCACTGTCCCCTTTTCCTTTTGACAATGAAGAAATAAGAATATCATTGCCACCCCTTTTGGTTTATGGGCACAATTTCTATACCAGCTTTTCGAATAAGAAGTTTGTCCATGTCCAGCTTGAGTTGTGTCAAGTGGTGGATTTTGTTTGAATGTGGTGCAGATGTTGGTGGACAATCCATGAATTCTATGTTGTGACTGTTCTGCATGACCTGAAGCACCCATTTGTCTGAATGTACGTCTAGCCAGTGGTGGAGGTGTTGGCTGATCCGTCGCCCCAGAGGGGTGCAGTGCGGGCGGGATGGAGTCATTCCCCTATCAATTCTGGTTCGATTGGGCCCTGATTGGCCCGATCCACGCCTGCCTCTCTGTGTGCTGTACCTGGTGGATGATTGTTGGTACTTGTTTCCAGACTGAAAAGATGAAGAGGACCTCTGCACGGTGTACGCCTTGTTATAGTCTGTGTACCTTGAAGATGAGCCCTGAAAGGAGAGAAAAGGATGCTTGTCCTTGGCCCTGGCCTTGTTTGTGTCAGTCTTTATCCCTTGTAGATGGTCATCCACCTTCTTGCCGAATAGTTCCTGTCCGTCGAGGTCATGTAAAAAATGTGGGCCTAAACCTGTGGCCTGAGTTGCTTTCATCCAAGCCTGCCTTCTCAGGACAGTGCCGTGGGCCAACTGCCTGAAACCCGACTCAGCTACATCTACAGCCGTGTCGATCATGTGCTCTGAAGTGGATTCCCCATCCAAAATGATCGACTTAGCCTGTCCTTGAAGCTCTGGATGGAGATGTTTAGCAAGCTTGGACACCATGCACCAAAGTTCCCTGTTTCACCTTGCTGACATTTATTTATTTCCCAGGAGGATAACTCAGCTGCAACGTGCTCGCCTTGGAAGCGAGACAACACAGAGCAACACAGGTTTGATCCCCGTGTCCGCACTTAGAACCCTCTGAGTATTAAGCGTGTTATAAATAACCTATCATATCATATCATTTATTTTTCCATTTGTAAAGTGCCTAAGCACTCAGGCATCATTGCCCTTGCGTTTACTGCTCTGAATGATAGAGATGCTTCCGCTAACACCTTTCTGCCGACAGCCTCTAGCTTCTGTCCCTCTTTATCCGGCTGAGTAGTTAGCGGCGTTGCAGGGTTTGCTAGCTTCTTCCTTGCCACTACTATAATAACAGAGTCAGGCTTGTGATGCGCCCGCAAACATAAAGGCATGCCGTCAGAGGCCTTATACTTCTTTTCTGGCTCAGCGGCTAAGGCGGGGGTGGAAAGCAGGTTTGCCAGTATTTTCTATCCAGCCTCCCACATGGTGTCCAGTATCGGGATGGTTGTAACCGTCCTCCTCTGCTTGTCCCAGTGTTCATATAACGCAGACTGGTTATCTTCACTGGACACCTGTAGGTTAAACAATTTAGCCACTTTAGCCATGATCGCGCGTGAAGAGGCTACATCGTCTGGTAGTGACAAACCCCAGGGAGTCACATCTCTGCTGCTTCTCGATGTGGTACTCATCCTGTTCATCGACCTGACGTGTTGGTGAATCTTGAGGAAGTTCCCCCTCCTCAAGCATATTGTCCTGGCATCTGGATTAGTGAAATCTGTGTAAGGATCGTCCACAGGGTCCTAACCGGAAGCGTCATCCTGCCAATATGACAAGGCGGAAGGGGCTCTGGTGGCCCTAGACAAAGGACGTGGTGGAGGAAAGAGCCGTCTCAATGAAGACGTGCTTCTGGGCGAGGTGCTGCATTTCTGCCATGGCGACATGCTGCTAGGCAAGCTGCTTGGTCCTGGTGGGTGGGAGACACTGCTTCAACTCTTGGACGGAACCTCCTGTTGTGTGGTAGGTGGGCCCCAGGCAACTCACGCCACTTGGCGTGCTCTCTACCTTCGTTGGAAGTCGTCCATCATATTTTCCATGGACTGCATCAGCTCCAGCTGAAAAGGATCAGTGCCCTCCATAGAGGGGTGCAAAGGTGGGCTGTGTTCCTTGGATAACGACCATGGCACCTGAAGAATGCCGTCTACGTCAGAGAATTCTTCCTGGAGGATGACATCTGGTAGTTCTACCATTTCCTTAATGGGGGAGTGGCTGATGCTGGGCCCAGCTGCTGTAGGAGTTGCGAGCGTGAGAAATTGACTCTTGGCAGTGGAATCAATGGTTGCCATGGATGGAATTGCCTCTTTGGGTGGATGGTGGTCCAACAAAGATTTCCTCAATGACGAGACGTTGCCCGTCGACAGGGTTGAGATGGACCAGAGAGTAGCCATGGACGAGAGGGTAGTCATGGGTGAGCAGTGTTTTGACCTGGCCATTGACAAGGACGTTTTCTCCGTGGACAAGGTCCTCGTCTATGTAGTGGACACGGATTTCTCAGTGGACGAGGTTTTTGTTGTCGTGATGACAGGGCTCCCTCCCATCGTCCAGGATATTGAGGCGGTACAGGGTGACCAACTGGCTGTCGGTGAGGGTCCAGGGTGACAGCCGGACCCTGGGGATTGGTGCACGCCTTGCTTGGCCTCTCCTCCTCCGCCTCTGTACACCCTGTGCCCTGGGCTGGTTGTCCTGCCTCTGTACATCCAGGCACAGCATGAGCAGCTGCATGTCCCAACTCGCAATGGCTAGTGGCAGCATGGTGTTTGGAACTGTGTTTGGGGTTGTGTGTGCCTTAAGCAGCCCTCTGGGGTGGATTGGGATCACCTGTGGCTTCATTTCTGCCACCTGTGTTAATTTACCTCCACCTGGAGGCTGGGGTAATTGTGTCATGTTTTAGTGCCGTTTTCCAGTGTTAAGAACGCTGTACAAGGACTTGTGATACGGCGGTAATTGCGTTTCATGGTATTGGCACAGATTCCGTCAGCTATAATAGCGCCAGCTGTATTTGCACTGGCTGTTTTGCAGTCGGTGGGATTTGTGCCAGCTCATGATCCGGCGGAATGGTATTACCGGCAATAATTCCGCTAAAGTCTCTTTTAATGCTTACCGCCCTACTCGTGATGATGCCGAAGTCTTTTGTGCCTTCCTTTTTGATGTTCCCGATGAAGGAGGTCAGCTTAGGTGTGAGTCTTGGAAGTTCATTGTGACGATGAAGATGGACAGTGTCTGGTAGTGGACTGTGTCAAACATGGCTTAGAGGTTGAGGAGAACTCACTGGGTCAAACATGGCTGAGAGGTCGAGGAGAACTCACTGAGTCAAACATCAGTCGATCAAGCCCCTTCTGGTCTTCCTGGTCCGTGGCACATCGGGGGTTACTCGCTGTAGTACACCCAACATGGGCGTATGCACGGAACGCGGTCTATCGACCTTTTACATCCTATGAAGCACGTTCTATAAATTAGCCACACCCCTGCGGTTCCGCGTGTCTCAAAGCTACCGATAGCTGTGGTTTGACGTGTGCCGTAGTTCATACTCTTGGAATTGTGTTACTCCCTGGTTCCCGGACCTTCCTCCTATTCTCATTCCTACTTCCTTCTTGATCCTGTTCTATCCGCGTTCCACACAGACCGCCTCCGCGTTCTGCCTTCCTTCCAAGTTTCCTGGAGTTTCCTTTGATCCCGGACTAAGAAGCTGAACGAATCCTGGAATCCGAAGACGGCCGAGCTGGCTTGTACAAGACCCGAACTGCACGAAAGAAAACCCCGGAGAAAGATTCCGCAAAGCAAAGAAAACAGGTGAGAAGAGGGGAAACCTGTGACAGATTGAGACGCCACCTGGCCGATCTCAATACAGACCTGGAAGCGGCCGTCCAGGATCTAATGCGTGGCATGCAAGAGCTGACGACCGAAGTACAAAACTTAAAGGCTGAAAACTCTGCGTTAAAACAATTGGTGTTATCCCGTGATTTCGCCACAAAGGAGAGTATAATTCTAGGCGGTGTCGTTGACGAGTACGACGGTTCAGCGAAGAACCTTTGTGGTTTCCTAGATTCCTGTTTGGTCCACTTTACATTTAAGCCGTATTATTTTTCTACGCCCAGGGCTAAAGTGGGCTTTATTATCTCGCACCTTTCCGGAAATGCATTAACCTGGGCCACCCCATTGGTTAACTCTGGGGATGCTCTCCTGGATGACTACAATGGCTTCATACAGGCCCTCAAGACCATGTTCGACCGCCCAGAACAGGTTTACAGTGCCTAGGAACGTCTACTCGACTTTCATCAGGGTACCCAGGATATGCTCTCGTATGTCACATGCTTCAAACAGCTGGCTAAGGAAGCGGATTGGTCCTCTGAAGCTTGTTTTACTCTATTTCGAAGAGGGCTAAACGACGATATCAAGGATGAACTAGCCAGAGTGATACGCCCGAGTTCCTATCAAGCCCTAATGGATCTCGCTCTACAAATTGACTTTCGCATTCAGGAAAGAAGGGCAGAAAAGAAGAAAACCAAGTCACCACTCCAGAAGAACTCCATTGGGATACCTTCGAGCTCCGAAGGCATTTCCTTTCCAAGCAACAAGCCTGAACCTATGCAATTAGGGGCCTTCCGTGGACCCATTACCCCCCAAGAAAGGATGCAAAGGATCCATACCGGATTATGTATGTATTGTGCATCCGACAAACATTTACTAAAAGAGTGCCCAATCGCCCCTCCACGGCGCTCGGGAAACGCCAGCTCTCGTTCCTAAAAGGAGCACAGGTTCGGGAGAAAGATGTCTGCTCCACCGCTATTCCATCCTTGAACTCTCCTGGACAAAATTCCTTGGTAATCTTACAGGCCTACTTGTCTACATCCAAGAAAGAAATATATCCCATCCTGGCTATGGTCGATTGTGGGACTATGGGGGTATTCATAGATCATGAATGGGTCCTAAAACATCATATTCCTTACAAATCCTGGAGTATTATGCAACCTGTAGAAGCTATTGATGAAGACCCCTTTCTTCTGGACCCATAACCCTTCAGACCAAGGAGATCGAGCTTGCTATAAACCAACATCGAGAAAGATTAAACTTTGACATCCTCAAGTCGGCCCATTACCTCATGGTTTTGGGGATGCCCTGGCTTCAAAGACACAACCCGTATATCAATTGGGCAGCAGGATCTTTGTTCCTGGGTTCTGAGTTTTGTATGTCCCACTGCCTACATTCAGACCTTGATCCTACATCATCAGAAGGACTTCCTACATCTCATCAAGGTATAATCTCAGTCTCAAACATCATCCGGGTTCCGAAGACCAATCAAGAATATTCTGATGTTTTATCCTCTGCCATTGTTCAGGCTTTACCTCCCCATAGACCTGAAGATTGTGCTATTGAAACGGAACCTTCCGCGGTGATTCCTTTTGGTAGGATGTTTATCCTATCAGAACCTGAAAACAAAGCCCTTCGAGAGTACCTGGACACAAATCTTGCAAATGGCACCATTCGACCATCTAAATCCCCATCAGGGGCCTCCCTATTTTTCGTTCCTAAGAAAGACACCAAAGAACTCAGACTGTGCCTGGATTATGGAGGTCTAAATCAGTGCACCCTTAAGGACCGCTACCCGTTGCCCTTGATCTCAGATATCCTGGAGGCAATAAGAGGCGCAGTTGTTTTTACCAAGCTGGATCTCAGGGGCGCCTATCATTTGATCCGTATCAGGGCAGGAGATGAGTGGAAAACAACCTTTAGAACACCTTTTGGGCATTTTGAATATCTAGACATGCCCTTTGGACTTGGTAATGCCCCAGCGGTTTTCCAACATATCATGGATCGGGTGTTCTCGGACATGCCTTTTCTTTTTGTGATTGTCTTTCTGAACGATATTCTAATATTCTCGAAGGACCCTCTCAAGCACGAAGAACATGTTAAGGCAGTATTACAACGCTCACATGAAAATAAGCTTCTGGCGAAACCCGAGAAATGCATCTTCCATATTTCTACTGTTCACTACCTAGGTTTTGTTCTTACTCCAGATGGTATCAGAATGGATCAATCCAAGGTTAAGGCTATGTTATCCTGGCCTAACCCCGTCTCTGTGAAACAGATACAATCCTTCCTGGGCTTGGCTAATTTCTATAGGAAATTCATACCTTCCTTTTCTGAGATAGTCCAACCAATCATTGCCTTGTTATGAAAAGATGTCCCTTCCTTTGGACCATGGCCCAAGAGAAAGCCTTTCAACAGTTAAAATCTGAATTTACACAAGCTCGTCAATCGACCATTCATAGTGGAGACAGCCGCTTCCAACTACGCCATTGGAGCCGTTTTAAAACAGCAATTCGAAGACAGCTTGGAACATCCCATCGCCTACCTTTCTCGGACATTAACCCCTAGTGAAACCCATTACTCTGTCTTAGAAAAGGAACTGCTAGCCATCCGTCAAGCCTTCACAGAATGGCGTCATCTACCTCTAGGAGCCAAATTTCCTGTCCAGGTCTGCACGGATCATCGAAACCTACAAGTTTTGCAAGCCTTGGAATGTAGGAATAGCCGTCAAGCTCGGTGGGCATTCTTTTTTGCCCAATATCAGTTTCAGATTCACCACGTCCCTGGAACCCAAAATATAATAGCTGATGCCCTTTCTCGACGTCCAGACTACGAACCTCCGGAAGATCGGACATATCCCAAGATGTTTCCTCCTAGCATTTTTGTAGCTCAAGCAAGCAACCTCCTGGAAGATATTCGCATGCAGACTCAGACTTCGGAACTTTGGAAAGGACTTTGAGAGAAGAATCAATGGGACTTAAGAATTAAGGATGGATACCTGTTCAAGGATACTAACCTGGTCATCCCCACACAGAAATTACAACAAAGGATGATAAATCTCTTCCATGATACTTTTCACTCCGGTCATCGTGGTATTTCCAACACCCTCCGTCTAATACAGAGACAATTTTGGTGTCCCAAGATAAAGACTGACGTACAGTTGTACATTCAATCTTGTTCCGTCTGTAATCAGAACAAACATGATAACCAGAAACCGGCAGGTCTCTTATTACAGCCAACACCACCAACAAAACCTTGGGAAATCATTGCTACAGACTTCATTGTGGAATTGCCGCCTTCCAGAGGTTATACCACTATCATGGTCACCATTGATTTATTCACTCATATGGCTCACTTTACTCCTCTGTATAAATTACCATCCTCATCAGAACTTGCTGGTATTTTCCTGGAACACATATTCCGACTGCATGGACTTCCTTCCGAGATCATATCGGACAGAGGACCACAGTACATTTCTCAGTTTTGGAAACACCTCTGCCAAATACTAGGAATCCAACAAGCTCGTTCCTCAGGATATCATCCCCAAACCAATGGTATCACAGAACGAGTGAATCAAACCCTAGAACAATATCTTCGTTGTTTCTCTACCAAGGTCCAGGATGATTGGTCACTTTTGATGCCGGTGGCCGAATTTGCCTACAATAATTCAGACCATTCGGCTGTTAAGACCAGCCCTTTTTTCTGCAGCCAAGGTTTCCAAACTTCAGTCTTACCTTCTGTTCTTTCACACCCTACACCTGTTCCAACTGTCGATTCCTGGATTGAAACACTCATAAATGTTCAGAGAGAAGCCATGGAACATCTCGAAAGAACGCAAATCCAAACCAAACACTATGCAGACTCAAGGAGAAGACCAGGGCCTTCATACTCCATTGGGGATAAAGTATGGCTATCCTCGAAACTTCTACCCCGACATCTAAGACCGAATAAGTTGTCTCCCCGATTTTATGGACCCTTCTCTATAAAAGAGATCATCAATCCTGTAGCCTTTCGACTTCAACTCCCGGACTCCTGGAAAAAAGATACATCCAGTTTTTCACAAATCCCTGTTGAAGCCTTTCATCCAAACTACCCGGAGTACTCTCAGACCTACTCCTGTGCTTGTCAATGACCAGCTGGAATATGAAGTTTCTCGTATTTGTGATTCCCGATATAGACGAGGCAGACTTCAATATCTGGTGGAATGGAAAGGTTATCCACCCAGCGAACGTACCTGGGAACCAGTCTCTAATTTGAACTCCCCCAGATTGCTCAGAAGGTTCCACCGAATACATCCAGGTAAACCCGGTGGGACGGGTTTTAGAAGGGGGCATGCTGTCATGATCCGTCGATCAAGCCCCTTCTGCTCTACCTGGTCCGTGGCACATCGGGGGTTACTCGCTGTAGTACACCCAACATGGCCGTATGCACGGAACGCAGTCTATCGACCTTTTACGTCCTATGCAGCACGTTCTATAACTTAGCCACTCCCCTGCGGTTCCGATTGTCTCAACGCTACCGATAGCTATGGCTTGACGTGTGCCGTAGTTCGTACTCTTGGAACTGTGTTACTCCCTGGTTCCCGGACCTTCCTCCTATTCTCATTACTACTTCCTTCTTGATCCTGTTCTATCTGCGTTCCACGCAGACCGCCTCCGCGTTCTGCCTTCCTTCCAAGTTTCCTGGAGTTTCCTTTGATCCCGTACTAAGAAGCTGAACGAATCCTGGAATCCGAAGACGGCTGAGCAGGCTTGTACAAGGCCCAAACTGCACAAAAGAAAACCCCGGAGAAAGATTCCGCAAAGCAAAGAAAACAGGTGAGAAGAGGGGAAACCTCTGACACTCACTGTGTCAAACATGGCTGGCTGAGAGATTGAGGAGAACTCACTGAGTCAAACATGGCTTAGAGGTCGAGGAGAACTCACTGTGTCAAACATGGCTGAGTGGTCGAGGAGACTCACTGTGTCAAACATGGCTGAGAGGTCGAGGAGAGCTCACTCTGTGAAACATGGCTGAGAGGTCGAGGAGAACTCACTGAGTCAAAGATGGCTTAGAGGTCGAGGAGAACTCACTGTGTCAAACATGGCTGAGTGGTTGAGGAGAACTCACTGTGTCAAACATGGCTGAGAGGTCGAGGAGAACTCACTGTGTCAAACATGGCCGAGATGGTCGAGGAGAACTCACTGTGTCAAACATGGTTGAGAGGTCGAGGAGAACTCACTGTGTCAAACATGGCCGAGAGGTCAAGGAGAACTCACTGAGTCAAACATGGCTGAGAGGTCAAAGAGAACTCACTGAGTCAAACATGGAGGAGAACTCACTGACTCAAACATGGCTGAAACGTTGAGAGGTCGAGGAGAACTCACTGTCAAACATGTCTGAGAGGTCAAGGAGAACTCACTGTGTCAAACATGGCCGAGAGATCGAGGAGAACTCACTGTATCAAACATGGCTGAGAGGTTGAGGAGAGCTCACTGTGTCAAACATGGCTGAGAGGTCGATGAGAACTCACTGTGTCAAACATGGCTGAGAGGTCGAAGAGAACTCACTGAGTCAAACATGGAGAACTCACTGACTCAAACATGGCTGAGAGGTCGAGGAGAACTCACTGTGTCAAACGTGGCTGAGAGGTTGAGAGGTCGAGGAGAACTCACTTTCAAACATGACTGAGAGGTCGAGGAGAACTCACTGTGTCAAACATGGCCGAGAGGTCGAGGAGAACTCACTGTATCAAACATGGCTGAGAGGTCGAGGAGAGCTCACTGTGTCAAACATGGCTGAGAGGTGGAGGAGAACTCACTGTGTCAAACATGGCTGAGAGGTCGAAGAGAAATCA
This sequence comes from Ambystoma mexicanum, assembly GCF_040938575.1. Lineage (NCBI taxonomy): Eukaryota > Metazoa > Chordata > Amphibia > Caudata > Ambystomatidae > Ambystoma > Ambystoma mexicanum. The sequence continues at coordinate 666,433,412 of NC_090940.1, read as the reverse complement.
CTGAGTCAAACATGGAGAACTCACTGACACAAACATGGCTGAGAGGTCGAGGAGAACTCACTGTGTGAAACATGGCTGAGAGGTCGAGGAGAACTCACCGAGTCAAACATGGCTTAGAGGTCGAGGAGAACTCACTGTGTCAAACATGGCTGAGTGGTCGAGGAGAACTCACTGTGTCAAACATGGCCGAGAGGTCGAGGAGAACTCACTGTGTCAAACATGGTTGAGAGGTCGAGGAGAACTCACTGTGTCAAACATGGCCGAGAGGTTGAGGAGAACTCACTGAGTCAAACATGGCTGAGAGGTTGAGGAGAGCTCAATGTGTCAAACATGACTGAGAGGTCAAGGAGAACTCACTGTGTCAAACATGGCCGAGAGGTCGAGGAGAACTCACTGTATCAAACATGGCTGAGAGGTTGAGGAGAGCTCACTGTGTCAAACATGGCTGAGAGGTCGATGAGAACTCACTGTGTCAAACATGGCTGAGAGGTCGAAGAGAACTCACTGAGTCAAACATGGAGAACTCACTGACTCAAACATGGCTGAGAGGTCGAGGAGAACTCACTGTGTCAAACATGGCTGAGAGGTTGAAAGGTCGAGGAGAACTCACTGTCAAACATGACTGAGAGTTCGGGGAGAACTCACTGTGTCAAACATGGCCAAGAGGTCGAGGAGAACTCACTGTATCAAACATGGCTGAGAGGTCGAGGAGAGCTCACTGTGTCAAACATGGCTGAGAGGTGGAGGAGAACTCACTGTGTCAAACATGGCTGAGAGGTCGAAGAGAAATCACTGAGTCAAACATGGAGAACTCACTGACACAAACATGGCTGAGAGGTCGAGGAGAACTCACTGTGTGAAACATGGCTGAGAGGTCGAGGAGAACTCACCGAGTCAAACATGGCTTAGAGGTCGAGGAGAACTCACTGTGTCAAACATGGCTGAGTGGTCGAGGAGAACTCACTGTGTCAAACATGGCCGAGAGGTCGAGGAGAACTCACTGTGTCAAACATGGTTGAGAGGTCGAGGAGAACTCACTGTGTCAAACATGGCCGAGAGGTTGAGGAGAACTCACTGAGTCAAACATGGCTGAGAGGTTGAGGAGAGCTCAATGTGTCAAACATGACCGAGAGGTCAAGGAGAACTCACTGTGTCAAACATGGCCGAGAGGTCGAGGAGAACTCACTGTATCAAACATGGCTGAGAGGTTGAGGAGAGCTCACTGTGTCAAACATGGCTGAGAGGTCGATGAGAACTCACTGTGTCAAACATGGCTGAGAGGTCGAAGAGAACTCACTGAGTCAAACATGGAGAACTCACTGACTCAAACATGGCTGAGAGGTCGAGGAGAACTCACTGTGTCAAACATGGCTGAGAGGTTGAAAGGTCGAGGAGAACTCACTGTCAAACATGACTGAGAGTTCGGGGAGAACTCACTGTGTCAAACATGGCCGAGAGGTCGAGGAGAACTCACTGTATCAAACATGGCTGAGAGGTCGAGGAGAACTCACTGTCAAACATGACCGAGAGGTCGAGGAGAACTCACTGTGTCAAACATGGCCGAGAGGTCGAGGAGAACTCACTGTATCAAACATGGCTGAGAGGTCGAGGAGAGCTCACTGTGTCAAACATTGCTGAGAGGTCGAGGAGAACTCACTGTGTCAAACATGGCTGAGAGGTCGAAGAGAACTCACTCAGTCAAACATGGAGAACTCACTGACTCAAACATGGCTGAGAGGTCGAGGAGAACTCACTGTGTCAAACATGGCTGAGAGGTTGAGAGGTCGAGGAGAACTCACTGTCAAACATGACTGAGAGGTCGGGGAGAACTCACTGTGTCAAACATGGCCGAGAGGTCGAGGAGAACTCACTGTATCAAACATGGCTGAGAGGTCGAGGAGAACTCACTGTGTCAAACATGGCTGAGAGGTCGAGGTCGAGGAGAACTCACAGAGTCAAACATGGATGAGAGGCCGAGGAGAACTCACTGTGTCAAACATGGCTGAGAGGTCGAGGAGAACTCACTCATGCTCCCTCACATTAGGCCATTTAATGTTAAAGCCTGTCTAGTAAATGAGGGTTTATTGACCCACAGAACTGGGTATGCATTTTCCAGGTGAGGCCTCATGGGAAGGGTCCATGTCTTTCAGCCGTCCCCTTCCTGGGGCTCCTACCAGCTCCTTAGAGAGGTTCCCGGAGTGTGTGTGTGGTGGGGGGTGGGGGGTCGCGTGCTGCAGTGGAGGTGTCAGAAACGTCTGCTCTGCAGGCACGAGGCCGGCAGGCCCATGTCAGCCTGTGTCTCACAAATGGAGCAATTACCGGCAATTCATGGCCAGATTACAGGGTTTCATTTCTGAAACCTCCCCAACCAGCGCAGAACCTGGAAAAAAACAATCATCAAATTGCCAGCATTTCCATCCCGAAAAGAAGAAATCGGAAGCCGTTATCGCTGTATGCCGTGCAGAGGCTCGCCCAATGCACCCAGCAAGAGACCCAGGGCCGCAGCAAGGCAGCCAGGGTGTGTTGCTGTACTGCCGCCCTGCAACCATCAGCAAAAAAGGGCAGAGTAGCCCTGGCCCAGGAAAACGGCCCTAAAACACACATTTCTCAAGATTTCTATAAGGTTTTACACAATGAGAATCATACATAAAACAGTCCAATAAATGTAGTCAGGGACCTTACCCTGCCAAGGGTATGTGGGGCCTTCTCAACTGGGGGCAGGAGGCCTAGCAGGGTGTTTGCCAGAGCCAGTTCTGCCTCAGAGGCGAGATGAGGGAGTTTGGAGGGCACCAGACTCTGTCCCCTCTACAAATGCCCAGGAACAAATGCAGAATACCACTTCGCCCACCCCATACAACAAGCTGACCAGAGTCTTCCCTCTTGCCTTTCAAGACGGCTAAAACCAGGATTGCTTGCCGTGGAGAACGGGCTGCACCACTTACCAGAGAAAGATGCCGCGGCGATCATCAAGGCAGCTGAATATCGTGCACTGCAGACCGGCAATACAGCTGCAGACCGACAATCCAGATGCAGACCGGCAATCCAGATGCAGACCGACAATCCAGATGCAGACCGGCAATCCAGATGCAGACCAGTAATCTAGGTTGAGACTGGAAAACCAGATGCAGACTGGAAATGCAGATTCAGACTGGCAAGCCAGATGCAGACCGGCAATCAGGGGCAGACCGGTAATCTAGGTGCAGACCGGCAAACCAGATACAGACCAGCAATCCATATGCAGACATGCAATCCAGATGCAGACCGGCAATGCAGATTCAGACCGGCAAGCCAGATGCAGACCGACAATCCAGGGGCAGAATGGCAATTCAGGTGCAGACCGACAATCCAGATGCAGACTGGCAATACAGATGCAGACTGGCAATCCAGATGCAGACTGGCAAACCAGATGCACACCGGCAATCCAGGTGCAGACCAACAATCCAGATGCAGACCGGCAATCCAGGTGCAGACTGACAATCTAGGTGCACACCGGCAATCCAGATGCAGACCGGCAAACCAGATGCAGACCGGCAATCCAGGTGCAGCCCAACAATACAGATGCAGACCGGCAATCCAGGTGCAGACCGACAATCCAGGTGCACACCGGCAAACCAGGTGCAGACTGGCAAACCAGATGCAGAGCGGCAATCCATGTGCAGACTGGCAATCCAGGTGCAGACCGGCAATCCAGATGCAGACCGGCAATCTGAAGACTGGCAATCCAGATGCAGACCGGCAAATCAGATGCAGACCGGCAATCCAGATGAAGACCGGCAATCCAGATTCAGACCGCCAAGCCAGATGCAGGCTGGCAATCCAGGTGCAGACTGGCAAAACAGATGCAGACCGGCAAGCCAGATGCAGACCAGCAATCCAGATGCAGACTGGCAAACCAGATGCAGACCGGCAATCCAGATGCAGACAGGCAATCCAGGTGCAGACCAGCAATCCAGATGCAGACCGTCAACCCAGATTCAGACCGCCAATCCCGATGCAGGCTGGCAATCCAGGTGCAGACCAGCAATCCAGATGCAGACTGGCAAACCAGATGCAGACCGGCAAAACAGATGCAGACCGGCAATCCAGGTACAGACCAGCAATCCAGGTGCACACCGATAATCCAGATGCAGACTGGCAATCCAGATGCAGACCGGCAATCCAGGTGCAGACCGGAAAACCAGATGCAGATCAGCAATCCAGGTGCAGATCAGTAATCCAGATGCAGACCGGCAAACCAGGTACAGACCGGCAATCCAGATGAGGACCGGCAATCCAGATGCAGACTGGCAATCCAGGTGCAGACGGCAATCCAGGTGCATACTGGCAAACCATATGGAGACTGGCAATCTAGATGCAGACCAGCAATACAGGTGCAGACTGGCAATCCAGATGTTCATACAGAGAAGAATAAGAACTCTGAAACTGACTTTGTTTGTAGTGTGCCCCCATTGCTGGAGGCTGGCGGACCTGGGTTGAAAAGAGGGAGGGGCTTAAGTAGCGCTTTATGGTTTCCCATCTCTGCAACCTGGCTGCTGTGGGAGCGCAAGGAAGAGATTGGCCCGGGGAACCAGCTGAGGCAGGAGGAGGGGGATAAAAGGGATGGACCAATAGACCATGCGCGGGGGGGGGGGGTGGAATGGAGCATGGAAGAGAAACACAGTACGCATGCGCAAGGCGAGGTATTCTCTGGTGAGAGAAAGTGGTACTTTTGTGTGAGAATGTTGTATCGTGAGTTTTGCGAGTGACTGAGTTTAAGTGCAAGAGTAGGGGGAGTATGTGAGAGTGACTGAGAATGGAGAATGAGAGAGTGGTAGGAGGTGACGGCAGAAGGAGGGTGGAGTGCAGGGTAGAGAGAGTACTCGGAGGAGAGTGTAGCAGTGAGTAATGAGAGGAGAGTATAGTAGAGGTAATAATGGGAGAGGAGAGTATTAAAGTAATAAAGAGGGGAGTGGAGAGTAGCAATAAACAGAAGACTATCCCAGGAACAGAGAGAGGAGAGGAAAGGGAAAGGAAGGAGTGACCCTCAGGGAAAGGAGTGCGGAGGTGTGAGAGGTCAATGTCGAGCCACGCCCGGTGCGCGGAAGCCACCACTTCTTGACATCATCCTTAGTGTGGGACCTCAGGTTGGGATCCATCTGGAAGACCCCGGTGGGAGTGACAGCGATAGCCTGTACCCCCTCACCACCAGCCAGCCAGATCACAATCTGTAGGATTTACCGATCTCGAGTGACCACCTTACGATTTAGCAAAGTCTGGGCAAGGGAGGAGGGAGACCAGGGCCGACGAATGAGAGAGACGCATGGCCCTGAGTTGGACCCTATTAAAACATTTCTTTAAAACCTGTGAACACGCTTCGAGAGTTGGTGTGTTCCTGAGGCCATCGGTTACATTCATACAATGCACTTCCGTTTGGAGCACCTTTTGATCTTGGAAGTCAACATCCGGTTGTGCCTTTACAATCCTGCTCTTGCCTCCCATGAGACACACTCCCCCTCGCTAGCAGAACTTTCCATCCTCCTTAGCAAGCCATTGTCAGGTGACTGGCATCCACGTGACACGTGTTCCGGTTCTCAGGCAAGAATGCCTCGCCCTCATATGTGACACACATGAGGGCTGCCCACATCCCAAGCGGAGATTAATGTCACAGCAGCACAGCCTTCTGGTTATTTCTCAATTTCTGCCAGCCAATAATGGCTTCGCACTGATTTCCGTGTCATGCTGCTAATCATGGCTGCAGTGCTGCTCTGCTCATGAAAGAACATAAACAACTATCCGTGTTGACAGGTAGGACTTTAGATAATATTCCCAACACACTTACACGCATACATGAAGTCCTGATGCAGAAACCACATTGGTTCCATGAGGCTCACCTGATGAAGTTAGAGGTTTCTTCATACAAAGATTGGCACCGTTACCACCAGCGTGGCTAGAAATATACAGCAGGGCGCACAATACCGACATCAATGAAGCAGAGACCATCACCGGCATCCATGCAGCGGAGACCATCACTGGCATCAATGCAGCGGAGACCATCACTGGCATCAATGGAGCAGAGAACATCACCGGCATCAATGGAGCAGAGACCATCACTGGCATCAATGCAGCGGAGAACATCACTGGCATCAATGGAGCAGAGAACATCACCGGCATCAATGGAGCAGAGACCATCACTGGCATCAATGCAGCGGAGAACATCACTGGCATCAATGGAGCAGAGAACATCACCGGCATCAATGGAGCAGAGACCATCACTGGCATCAATGCAGCGGAGAACATCACTGGCATCAATGCAGCAGAGAACATCACCGGCATCAATGCAGCGGAGAACATCACTGGCATCAATGCAGCTGAGAAAATCACTGGCATCAATGCAGCTGAGAACATCACTGGCATCAATGCAGCTGAGAACATCACTGGCATCAATGCAGCGGAGACCATCACTGGCATCAATGGAGCAGAGAACATCACCGGCATCAATGGAGCAGAGACCATCACTGGCATCAATGCAGTGGAGAACATCGCCGGCATCAATGGAGCAGAGAACATCACTGCAGCGGAGAACATCACTGGCATCAATGCAGCGGAGAACATCACTGCAGCGCAGAACATCACTGGCATCAATGCAGCAGAGAACATCACTGGCATCAATGCAGCGGAGAACATCACTGGCATCAATGCAGCAGAGAACATCACTGGCATCAATGCAGCGGAGAACATCACTGGCATCAATGCAGCAGAGAACATCACTGGCATCAATGCAGTGGAGAACATCACCGGCATCAATGCAGGGGAGAACATCACTGGCATCAATGCAGCAGAGAACATCACTGGCATCAATGCAGCAGAGACCATCACTGGCATCAATGCAGCAGAGAATATCACCGGCATCAATGCAGCGGAGAACATCACCGGCATCAATGCAGCAGAGAACATCACCGGCATCAATGCAGCAGAGAACATTACCGGCATCAATGAAGCAGAGACCATCACTGGCATCAATGAAGCAGAGGACATCACCGCCATCAATGAAGCAGAGAACATCACCGGCATCAATGCAGCAGAGAACATCACTGGCATCAATGAAGCAGAGACCATCACTGGCATCAATGCAGTGGAGAACATCACTTGCATCAATGCAGCTGAGAACATCACTGGCATCAATGAAGCAGAGAACATCACCGGCATCAATGGAGCAGAGAACATCACCGGCATCAATGGAGCAGAGACCATCACTGGCATCAATGGAGCAGAGAACATCACTGGCATCTTTGCAGTGGAGAACATCACTGGCATCAATGCAGCAGAGACCATCACTGGCATCAATGCAGCGGAGAACATCACTGGCATCAATGCAGCGGAGAACATCACTGGCATCAATGCAGCAGAGAACATCACTGGCATCAATGCAGCGGAGAACATCACTGGCATCAATGCAGCAGAGAACATCACTGGCATCAATGCATCGGAGAACATCACTGGCATCAATGCAGCAGAGAAATTCAGTGGCATCAATGCAGCGGAGAACATCACCGGCATCAATGCAGCAGAGAACATCACTGGCATCAATGAAGCAGAGACCATCACCGGCATCAATGCAGTGGAGAACATCACAGGCATCAATGCAGCGGAGAACATCACTGGCATCAATGCAGCAGAGAACATCACTGGCATCAATGCAGTGGAGAACATCACTGGCATCAATGCAGCGGAGAACATCACTGGCATCAATGCAGCAGAGAACATCACCGGCATCAATGCAGCAGAGAACATTACCAGCATCAATGCAGCAGAGAACATTACTGGCATCAATGAAGCAGAGACCATCACTGGCATCAATGAAGCAGAGAACATCACCGGCATCAATGAAGCAGAGAACATCACCGGCATCAATGCAGCAGAGAACATCACTGGCATCAATGAAGCAGAGACCATCACTGGCATCAATGCAGTGGAGAACATCACCGGCATCAATGCAGTGGAGAACATCACTGGCATCAATGCATCGGAGAACATCACTGGCATCCATGCAGCGGAGAACATCACCAGCATCAATGAAGCAGAGACCATCACTGGCATCAATGTAGCAGAGAACATCACTGGCATCAATGCAGTGGGGAAAATCACTGGCATCAATGCAGCGGAGAACATCACCGGCATCAATGAAGCAGAGACCATCACTGGCATCAATGCAGCAGAGAACATCACTGGCATCAATGCAGCGGAAAACATCACTGCAGCGGAGAACATCACCGGCATCAATGCAGCAGAGAACATCACTGGCATCAATGCAGCGGAAAACATCACTGCAGCGGAGAACATCACCGGCATCAATGAAGCAGAGAACATCACTGGCATCAATGCAGCGGAGAATATCACTGGCATCAATGCAGCTGAGAACATCACTGGCATCAATGCAGCAGAGAACATCACTGGCATCAATGCAGCAGAGAACATCACTGGCATCAAGGAAGCAGAGAACATCACCGGCATCAATGCAGCAGAGAACATCGCTGGCATCAATGCAGCAGAGAACATCACCGGCATCAATGCAGCAGAGAACATCGCCGGCATCAATGCAGCAGAGAACATCACTGGCATCAATGCAGCAGAGAACATCGCCGGCATCAATGAAGCAGAGAACATCACTGGCATCAATGCAGCAGACAACATCGCTGGGATCAATGCAGCAGAGAACATCACTGGCATCAATGCAGCAGAGAACAACACTGGCATCAAAGCAGCAGAGAACATCACTGGCATCAATGAAGCAGAGAACATCGCTGGCATCAATGCAGCAGAGACCATCACTGACATCAATGCAGCAGAGAACATCGCTGGCATCAATGAAGCAGAGACCATCACTGGCATCAATGCAGCAGAGAACATCACCGGCATCAATGAAGCAGAGACCATCACTGGCATCAATGCAGCAGAGAACATCACTGGCATCAATGCAGCGGAGAACATCACCGGCATCAATGCAGCGGAGAACATCACTGGCATCAATACAGTGGAGAACATCACTGGCATCAATGCAGCAGAGAACACCACCGGCATCAATGAAGCAGAGACCATCACTGGCATCAATGCAGCAGAGAACATCACTGGCATCAATGCAGCAGAGAACATCACTGGCATCAATGCAGCGGAGAACATCACTGGCATCAATGAAGCAGAGAACATCACTGGCATCAATACAGCAGAGAACATCACTGGCATCAATGAAGCAGAGACCATCACCGGCATCAATGAAGCAGAGAACATCACCGGCATCAATGCAGCAGAGAACATTACCGGCATCAATGCAGCAGAGAACATTACTGGCATCAATGAAGCAGAGACCATCACTGGCATCAATGAAGCAGAGAACATCACCGGCATCAATGAAGCAGAGAACATCACCGGCATCAATGCAGCAGAGAACATCACTGGCATCAATGAAGCAGAGACCATCACTGGCATCAATCCAGTGGAGAACATCACCGGCATCAATGCAGTGGAGAACATCACTGGCATCAATGCATCGGAGAACATCACTGGCATCCATGCAGCGGAGAACATCACCAGCATCAATGAAGCAGAGACCATCACTGGCATCAATGCAGCAGAGAACATCACTGGCATCAATGCAGTGGGGAAAATCACTGGCATCAATGCAGCGGAGAACATCACCGGCATCAATGAAGCAGAGACCATCACTGGCATCAATGCAGCAGAGAACATCACTGGCATCAATGCAGCGGAAAACATCACTGCAGCGGAGAACATCACCGGCATCAATGCAGCAGAGAACATCACTGGCATCAATGCAGCGGAAAACATCACTGCAGCGGAGAACATCACCGGCATCAATGAAGCAGAGAACATCACTGGCATCAATGCAGCGGAGAATATCACTGGCATCAATGCAGCGGAGAACATCACTGGCATCAATGCAGCAGAGAACATCGCTGGCATCAATGCAGCAGAGAACATCACCGGCATCAATGAAGCAGAGACCATCACTGGCATCAATGCAGCAGAGAACATCACCGGCATCAATGAAGCAGAGAACATCACTGGCATCAATGCAGCAGAGAACATCACTGGCATCAAGGAAGCAGAGAACATCACCGGCATCAATGCAGCAGAGAACATCGCTGGCATCAATGCAGCAGAGAACATCACCGGCATCAATGCAGCAGAGAACATCGCCGGCATCAATGCAGCAGAGAACATCACTGGCATCAATGCAGCAGAGAACATCGCCGGCATCAATGAAGCAGAGAACATCACTGGCATCAATGCAGCAGACAACATCGCTGGGATCAATGCAGCAGAGAACATCACTGGCATCAATGCAGCAGAGAACAACACTGGCATCAAAGCAGCAGAGAACATCACTGGCATCAATGAAGCAGAGAACATCGCTGGCATCAATGCAGCAGAGACCATCACTGACATCAATGCAGCAGAGAACATCGCTGGCATCAATGAAGCAGAGACCATCACTGGCATCAATGCAGCAGAGAACATCACCGGCATCAATGAAGCAGAGACCATCACTGGCATCAATGCAGCAGAGAACATCACCAGCATCAATGCAGCGGAGAACATCACCGGCATCAATGCAGCGGAGAACATCACTGGCATCAATACAGTGGAGAACATCACTGGCATCAATGCAGCAGAGAACACCACCGGCATCAATGAAGCAGAGACCATCACTGGCATCAATGCAGCAGAGAACATCACTGGCATCAATGCAGCAGAGAACATCACTGGCATCAATGCAGCGGAGAACATCACCGGCATCAATGCAGCAGAGAACATCACCGGCATCAATGAAGCAGAGACCATCACTGGCATCAATGCAGCAGAGAACATCACTGGCATCAATGCAGCGGAGAACATCACTGGCATCAATGAAGCAGAGACCATCACTGGCATCAATGCAGCAGAGAACATCACTGGCATCAATGAAGCAGAGACCATCACTGGCATCAATGCAGCAGAGAACATCACTGGCATCAATGCAGCGGAGAACATCACTGGCATCAATGAAGCAGAGAACATCACCGGCATCAATACAGCAGAGAACATCACCGGCATCAATGAAGCAGAGACCATCACTGGCATCAATGCAGCAGAGAACATCACTGGCATCAATGAAGCAGAGACCATCACTGGCATCAATGCAGCAGAGAACATCACTGGCATCAATGCAGCGGAGAACATCACTGGCATCAATGAAGCAGAGAACATCACCGGCATCAATACAGCAGAGAACATAACCGGCATCAATGAAGCAGAGACCATCACCGGTATCAATGAAGCAGAGAACATCACCGGCATCAATACAGCAGAGAACATCACCGGCATCAATGCAGCAGAGAACATCACTGGCCTCAATGCAGCGGAGAACATCACCGGCATCAATGAAGCGGAGAACATCACTGGCATCAATACAGCGGAGAACATCACTGGCATCAATGAAGCGGAGAACATCACTGGCATCAATGAAGCGGAGAACATCACTGGCATCAATGCAGCGGAGAACATCACTGGCATCAATGAAGCAGAGACCATCACTGGCATCAATGCAGCAGAGAACATCACTGGCATCAATGAAGCAGAGACCATCACTGGCATCAATGCAGCAGAGAACATCACTGGCATCAATGCAGCAGAGAACATCATTGGCATCAATGCAGCGGAGAACATCACTGGCATCAATGAATCAGAGAACATCACCGGCATCAATACAGCAGAGAACATCACTGGCATCAATGCAGCAGAGAACATCACTGGCATCAATGAAGCAGAGAACATCACTGGCATCAATGCAGCAGAGACCATCGCTGACATCAATGCAGCAGAGAACATCGCTGGCATCAATGCAGCAGAGAACATCACTGGCATCAATACAGCGGAGAACATCACTGGCATCAATGCAGTGGAGAACATCACTGGCATCAATGCAGCAGAGAACACCACCGGCATCAATGAAGCAGAGACCATCACTGGCATCAATGCAGCAGAGAACATCACTGGCATCAATGCAGCAGAGAACAACACTGGCATCAATGCAGCAGAGAACATCACTGGCATCAATGCAGCAGACAACATCGCTGGGATCAATGCAGCAGAGAACATCGCTGGCATCAATGCAGCAGAGAACATCACTGGCATCAATGCAGCAGAGAACATCACTGGCATCAATGCAGCAGAGAACATCACTGGCATCAATGAAGCAGAGAACATCACTGGCATCAATGCAGCAGAGACCATCACTGACATCAATGCAGCAGAGAACATCGCTGGCATCAATGCAGCAGAGAACATCACCGGCATCAATGCAGCGGAGAACATCACTGGCATCAATGCAGTGGAGAACATCACTGGCATCAATGCAGCAGAGAACACCACCGGCATCAATGAAGCAGAGACCAACACTGGCATCAATGCAGCAGAGAACATCACTGGCATCAATGCAGCAGAGAACATCACTGGCATCAATGCAGCGGAGAACATCACCGGCATCAATGCAGCAGAGAACATCACCGGCATCAATGAAGCAGAGACCATCACTGGCATCAATGCAGCAGAGAACATCACTGGCATCAATGCAGCAGAGAACATCACCGGCATCAATGCAGCGGAGAACATCACTGGCATCAATGCAGTGGAGAACATCACTGGCATCAATGCAGCAGAGAACACCACCGTCATCAATGAAGCAGAGACCATCACTGGCATCAATGCAGCAGAGAACATCACTGACATCAATGCAGCAGAGAACATCACTGGCATCAATGCAGCGGAGAACATCATTGGCACCAATGCAGCAGAGAACATCACCGGCATCAATGAAGCAGAGACCATCACTGGCATCAATGCAGCAGAGAACATCACTGGCATCAATGCAGCGGAGAACATCATTGGCATCAATGAAGCAGAGACCATCACTGGCATCAATGCAGCAGAGAACATCACTGGCATCAATGAAGCAGAGACCATCACTGGCATCAATGCAGCAGAGAACATCACTGGCATCAATGCAGCGGAGAACATCACCGGCATCAATGAAGCAGAGAACATCACCGGCATCAATACAGCAGAGAACATCACCGGCATCAATGAAGCAGAGACCATCACTGGCATCAATGAAGCAGAGAACATCACCGGCATCAATACAGCAGAGAACATCACCGGCATCAATGCAGCAGAGAACATCACTGGCATCAATGCAGCAGAGAACATCACCGGCATCAATGAAGCAGAGAACATCACCGGCATCAATACTGAAGAGAACATCACTGGCATCAATGAAGCAGAGAACATCACTGGCATCAATGAAGCGGAGAACATCACTGGCATCAATGCAGCGGAGAACATCACTGGCATCAATGAAGCAGAGACCATCACTGGCATCAATGCAGCAGAGAACATCACTGGCATCAATGAAGCAGAGACCATCACTGGCATCAATGCAGCAGAGAACATCACTGGCATCAATGCAGCGGAGAACATCGCTGGCATCAATGAAGCAGAGAACATCACCGGCATCAATACAGCAGAGAACATCACCGGCATCAATGAAGCAGAGACCATCACCGGCATCAATGAAGCAGAGAACATCACCGGCATCAATACAGCAGAGAACATCACCGGCATCAATGCAGCAGAGAACATCACTGGCATCAATGCAGCAGAGAACATCACTGGCATCAATGAAGCAGAGAACATCACTGGCATCAATGCAGCAGAGACCATCACTGACATCAATGCAGCAGAGAACATCGCTGGCATCAATGCAGCAGAGAACATCACCGGCATCAATGCAGCGGAGAACATCACTGGCATCAATGCAGTGGAGAACATCACTGGCATCAATGCAGCAGAGAACACCACCGGCATCAATGAAGCGGAGACCATCACTGGCATCAATGCAGCAGAGAACATCACTGGCATCAATGCAGCAGAGAACATCACTGGCATCAATGCAGCGGAGAACATCACTGGCATCAATGCAGCAGAGAACATCACCGGCATCAATGAAGCAGAGACCATCACTGGCATCAATGCAGCAGAGAACATCACTGGCATCAATGCAGCGGAGAACATCACTGGCATCAATGCAGCAGAGAACATCACTGGCATCAATGCAGCGGAGAACATCACTGGCATCAATGCAGCAAAGAACATCACCGGCTTCAATGAAGCAGAGACCATCACTGGCATCAATGCAGCGGAGAACCTCACTGGCATCAATGCAGTGGAGAACATCGCTGGCATCAATGCAGCAGAGAACATCACTGGCATCAATGCAGCAGAGAACATCACCAGCATCAATGAAGCAGAGAACATCACTGGCATCAATGCAGCAGAGAACATCACTGGCATCAATGAAACAGAGAACATTACTGGCATCAATGCAGCGGAGAACATCACTGGCATCAATGAAGCAGAGAACATTACTGGCATCAATGCAGTGGAGAACATCACCGGCATCAATGCAGCGGAGAACATCACTGGCATCAATGCAGCAGAGAACATCACTGGCATCAATGCAGTGGAGAACATCACAGGCATCAATGCAGCGGGGAACATCACCGGCATCAATGAAGCAGAGTCCATCACTGGCATCAATGCAGCAGAGAACATCACTGGCATCAATGAAGCAGAGACCATCACTGGCATCAATGCAGCGGAGAACATCACTGGCATCAATGAAGCAGAGAACATCACTGGCATCAATACAGCAGAGAACATCACTGGCATCAATGAAGCAGAGACCCTCACTGGCATCAATGAAGCAGAGAACATCACCGGCATCAATACAGCAGAGAACATCACTGGCATCAATGCAGCAGAGAACATCACTGGCATCAATGCAGCAGAGAACATCACTGGCATCAATGAAGCAGAGAACATCACCGGCATCAATACAGCAGAGAACATCACTGGCATCAATGAAGCAGAGAACATCACTGGCATCAATGAAGCGGAGAACATCACTGGCATCAATGCAGCGGAGAACATCACTGGCATCAATGCAGCAGAGAACATCACTGGCATCAATGCAGCGGAGAACATCACCGGCATCAATGCAGCAGAGAACATCACTGGCATCAATGCAGCAGAGAACATCACTGGCATCAATGAAACAGAGAACATCACCGGCATCAATGAAGCGGAGAACATCACTGGCATCAATGCAGCGGAGAACATCACTGGCATCAATGCAGCAGAGAACATCACTGGCATCAATGAAGCAGAGACCATCACCGGCATCAATGAAGCAGAGAACATCACCGGCATCAATGCAGTGGAGAACATCACTGGCATCAATGAAGCAGAGAACATCACTGGCATCAATGCAGCGGAGAACATCACTGGCATCAATGCAGCAGAGAACATCACTGGCATCAATGCAGCAGAGAACATCACTGGCATCAATGCAGCAGAGAACATCACCGGCATCAATACAGCAGAGAACATCACCGGCATCAATGCAGCAGAGAACATCACCGGCATCAATGAAGCAGAGAACATCATCGGCATCAATACTGAAGAGAACATCACTGGCATCAATGAAGCAGAGAACATCACTGGCATCAATGAAGCGGAGAACATCACTGGCATCAATGCAGCGGAGAACATCACTGGCATCAATGAAGCAGAGACCATCACTGGCATCAATGCAGCAGAGAACATCACTGGCATCAATGAAGCAGAGACCATCACTGGCATCAATGCAGCAGAGAACATCACTGGCATCAATGCAGCGGAGAACATCACTGGCATCAATGAAGCAGAGAACATCACCGGCATCAATACAGCAGAGAACATCACCGGCATCAATGAAGCAGAGACCATCACCGGCATCAATGAAGCAGAGAACATCACCGGCATCAATACAGCAGAGAACATCACCGGCATCAATGCAGCAGAGAACATCACTGGCATCAATGCAGCAGAGAACATCACTGGCATCAATGAAGCAGAGAACATCACTGGCATCAATGCAGCAGAGACCATCACTGACATCAATGCAGCAGAGAACATCGCTGGCATCAATGCAGCAGAGAACATCACCGGCATCAATGCAGCGGAGAACATCACTGGCATCAATGCAGTGGAGAACATCACTGGCATCAATGCAGCGGAGAACACCACCGGCATCAATGAAGCAGAGACCATCACTGGCATCAATGCAGCAGAGAACATCACTGGCATCAATGCAGCAGAGAACATCACTGGCATCAATGCAGCGGAGAACATCACTGGCATCAATGCAGCAGAGAACATCACCGGCATAAATGAAGCAGAGACCATCACTGGCATCAATGCAGCAGAGAACATCACTGGCATCAATGCAGCGGAGAACATCACTGGCATCAATGCAGCAGAGAACATCACTGGCATCAATGCAGCGGAGAACATCACTGGCATCAATGCAGCAAAGAACATCACCGGCTTCAATGAAGCAGAGACCATCACTGGCATCAATGCAGCGGAGAACCTCATTGGCATCAATGCAGTGGAGAACATCGCTGGCATCAATGCAGCAGAGAACATCACTGGCATCAATGCAGCAGAGAACATCACCGGCATCAATGAAGCAGAGAACATCACTGGCATCAATGCAGCAGAGAACATCACTGGCATCAATGAAACAGAGAACATTACTGGCATCAATGCAGCGGAGAACATCACTGGCATCAATGAAGCAGAGAACATTACTGGCATCAATGCAGTGGAGAACATCACCGGCATCAATGCAGCGGAGAACATCACTGGCATCAATGCAGCAGAGAACATCACTGGCATCAATGCAGTGGAGAACATCACAGGCATCAATGCAGCGGGGAACATCACCGGCATCAATGAAGCAGAGACCATCACTGGCATCAATGCAGCAGAGAACATCACTGGCATCAATGAAGCAGAGACCATCACTGGCATCAATGCAGCAGAGAACATCACTGGCATCAATACAGCAGAGAACATCACTGGCATCAATGAAGCAGAGACCATCACTGGCATCAATGAAGCAGAGAACATCACCGGCATCAATACAGCAGAGAACATCACCGGCATCAATGCAGCAGAGAACATCACTGGCATCAATGCAGCAGAGAACATCACTGGCATCAATGAAGCAGAGAACATCACTGGCATCAATGAAGCGGAGAACATCACTGGCATCAATGCAGCGGAGAACATCACTGGCATCAATGCAGCAGAGAACATCACTGGCATCAATGCAGCGGAGAACATCACCGGCATCAATGCAGCAGAGAACATCACTGGCATCAATGCAGCGGAGAACATCACTGGCATCAATGAAACAGAGAACATCACCGGCATCAATGAAGCGGAGAACATCACTGGCATCAATGCAGCGGAGAACATCACTGGCATCAATGAAGCAGAGAACATCACTGGCATCAATGAAGCAGAGAACATCACTGGCATCAATGCAGCGGAGAACATCACTGGCATCAATGCAGCAGAGAACATCACTGGCATCAATGCAGCGGAGAACATCACCGGCATCAATGCAGCAGAGAACATCACTGGCATCAATGCAGCAGAGAACATCACTGGCATCAATGAAACAGAGAACATCACCGGCATCAATGAAGCGGAGAACATCACTGGCATCAATGCAGCGGAGAACATCACTGGCATCAATGCAGCAGAGAACATCACTGGCATCAATGAAGCAGAGACCATCACCGGCATCAATGAAGCAGAGAACATCACCGGCATCAATGCAGCAGAGAACATCACCGGCATCAATGAAGCAGAGAACATCACCGGCATCAATACTGAAGAGAACATCACTGGCATCAATGAAGCAGAGAACATCACTGGCATCAATGAAGCGGAGAACATCACTGGCATCAATGCAGCGGAGAACATCACTGGCATCAATGAAGCAGAGACCATCACTGGCATCAATGCAGCAGAGAACATCACTGGCATCAATGAAGCAGAGACCATCACTGGCATCAATGCAGCAGAGAACATCACTGGCATCAATGCAGCGGAGAACATCACTGGCATCAATGAAGCAGAGAACATCACCGGCATCAATACAGCAGAGAACATCACCGGCATCAATGAAGCAGAGACCATCACCGGCATCAATGAAGCAGAGAACATCACCGGCATCAATACAGCAGAGAACATCACCGGCATCAATGCAGCAGAGAACATCACTGGCATCAATGCAGCAGAGAACATCACTTGCATCAATGAAGCGGAGAACATCACTGGCATCAATGCAGCAGAGACCATCACTGACATCAATGCAGCAGAGAACATCGCTGGCATCAATGCAGCAGAGAACATCACCGGCATCAATGCAGCGGAGAACATCACTGGCATCAATGCAGTGGAGAACATCACTGGCATCAATGCAGCAGAGAACACCACCGGCATCAATGAAGCAGAGACCATCACTGGCATCAATGCAGCAGAGAACATCACTGGCATCAATGCAGCAGAGAACATCACTGGCATCAATGCAGCGGAGAACATCACTGGCATCAATGCAGCAGAGAACATCACCGGCATCAATGAAGCAGAGACCATCACTGGCATCAATGCAGCAGAGAACATCACTGGCATCAATGCAGCGGAGAACATCACTGGCATCAATGCAGCAGAGAACATCACTGGCATCAATGCAGCGGAGAACATCACTGGCATCAATGCAGCAAAGAACATCACCGGCTTCAATGAAGCAGAGACCATCACTGGCATCAATGCAGCGGAGAACCTCACTGGCCTCAATGCAGTGGAGAACATCGCTGGCATCAATGCAGCAGAGAACATCACTGGCATCAATGCAGCAGAGAACATCACCGGCATCAATGAAGCAGAGAACATCACTGGCATCAATGCAGCAGAGAACATCACTGGCATCAATGAAACAGAGAACATTACTGGCATCAATGCAGCGGAGAACATCACTGGCATCAATGAAGCAGAGAACATTACTGGCATCAATGCAGTGGAGAACATCACCGGCATCAATGCAGCGGAGAACATCACTGGCATCAATGCAGCAGAGAACATCACTGGCATCAATGCAGTGGAGAACATCACAGGCATCAATGCAGCGGGGAACATCACCGGCATCAATGAAGCAGAGACCATCACTGGCATCAATGCAGCAGAGAACATCACTGGCATCAATGAAGCAGAGACCATCACTGGCATCAATGCAGCAGAGAACATCACTGGCATCAATGCAGCGGAGAACATCACTGGCATCAATGAAGCGGAGAACATCACTGGCATCAATACAGCAGAGAACATCACTGGCATCAATGAAGCAGAGACCATCACTGGCATCAATGAAGCAGAGAACATCACCGGCATCAATACAGCAGAGAACATCACCGGCATCAATGCAGCAGAGAACATCACTGGCATCAATGCAGCAGAGAACATCACTGGCATCAATGAAGCAGAGAACATCACCGGCATCAATACAGCAGAGAACATCACTGGCATCAATGAAGCGGAGAACATCACTGGCATCAATGAAGCGGAGAACATCACTGGCATCAATGCAGCGGAGAACATCACTGGCATCAGTGCAGCAGAGAACATCCCTGGCATCAATGCAGCGGAGAACATCACCGGCATCAATGCAGCAGAGAACATCACTGGCATCAATGCAGCAGAGAACATCACTGGCATCAATGAAACAGAGAACATCACCGGCATCAATGAAACGGAGAACATCACTGGCATCAATGCAGCGGAGAATATCACTGGCATCAATGCAGCAGAGAACATCACTGGCATCAATGAAGCAGAGACCATCACCGGCATCAATGAAGCAGAGAACATCACCGGCATCAATGCAGTGGAGAACATCACTGGCATCAATGAAGCAGAGAACATCACTGGCATCAATGCAGCTGAGAACATCACTGGCATCAATGCAGCAGAGAACATCACTGGCATCAATGCAGCAGAGAACATCACTGGCATCAATGCAGCAGAGAACATCACCGGCATCAATACAGCAGAGAACATCACCGGCATCAATGCAGCAGAGAACATCACCGGCATCAATGCAGCAGAGAACATCACTGGCATCAATGCAGCGGGGAACATCACCGGCATCAATGCAGTGGAGAACATCACTGGCATCAATGCAGCAGAGAACATCACTGGCATCAATGCAGTGGAGAACATCACAGGCATCAATGCAGCGGGGAACATCACCAGCATCAATGAAGCAGAGACCATCACTGGCATCAATGAAGCAGAGACCATCACTGGCATCAATGCAGCAGAGAACATCACTGGCATCAATGAAGCAGAAAACATCACTGGCATCAATGCAGTGGAGAACATCACTGGCATCAATGCAGTGGAGAACATCACTGTCATCCAATAAGTTACTGTTTAATTCCAACTTGTCAGTGAGGCGCTATAGTCGCAATGTACTATTGCCTTTAAGAGCAGTTCATTAATGAATGATATGTGGGAAGGGGGAAAGGTGAATAAACAGTCATGGCCTCATCTGTGGCATCCTATACTGAACTTGCAACTCCAATTCACCAACCAATGATTATTGGATAAATTACGAACCTGTCAGGCAGCGTAGCTCCAAACATCCGCTGATTTTTTTAATTTAGTTTTTTATTTAATTATAATCATATAATTAACAAGCGGCTTTCTCTTAGTGCACCAAACATAACTACTTTAATGTTCATCTCATTTATCCTTGGTTGTCAACACAGTACAGGTCCTGACCATTCGTACAGGAGGTTCACTCCCTCACCCAAGATGGCGGTTACAGCAATACTGCTAAGCCCGCTACAGCTCACGTTATAGCTGTTCAATATAACATTGGGAGACGCGACAGCGTGCCCTCCCTTAGACTCATTCTGTTGCAAGAGGCAGTTAAGACAGACAGCTGCATGATTGCGCACGGTCCCTGACCGTGATTATTGACTGTTAAATTAAGCAATTGGGACCCCTATTCTACCCCGCAAATTGTATCTTTTTCCTTTTAATTGGATTATCACGTATCGCTTAATTTGCCAATGTGGATTTTTTATCTGAACATGACGACACAATTCTCATTCAATCACAGTGTTTTTTTGGACACGCTGCAGCCTCTAAAATCCTTGCGCATCTGCAATTGCAGCATTATTGAAGGTAATGCGCTGATTCCCTAACATATGGCATTTCACTGCACTTTCTTCTTATTATTATTATTATTATTTAATATTTGTAATGCGCCGGTAGCTTGCGAGCCTCGGGGCGCAGAGATAAGAACACGATAGACAGACAGGAAAACGGACAGCAGAGACGGGAATGAACATACAGAGATTACTCCAGCTGGGGTTTGGACATGTGGTAATTTATTTGAAGATGTGGGTTTTTAGCGATTTGCGGAAACGTATGTAATTAGGCTCCATTCTTAGCTGGTCCGGGAGATTGTTCCAGAGATTGGCTGCGAGGGACGGAAAGGCTCTGCCTAGGCCGCTTTTAAGTTTATGTGGGCTATTGCAATTTTGCCGAGTTGGGATGATCTCAGTGTTCTATTTGGGACGTATGGTCTGATCCTCGTTTTTAGGTATGTTGGTGAATTTCCGTGGATGCATTTATGAACAATAGTTAGGGTCTTAAAGCGCACCCTATATTCAATTTTTAGCCAGTGAAGCTCCCTTCTGGAGTCGCTGATATGCTCTGTTCTAGATTTAAGCTTGACAGTTCTTACTGCGTTGTTCTGTACAACTTGGTAGCTTTGTAGGCACCGTTTGGAGGCACCCAGGAGTAAGGCATTGCCATAGTCCAGGCGCGACAAGATAGTGGCTCTAGCTATGGTCGCACAATTGTCCTCTGATAAAAAGGGTCTGATGGCTTTTATTAGACGGAGGTAGTAAGCACAGTTTTTCTTAACGTATTGTGCTTGGGCCTCTGCCCCTAAGGGTGCTTCAAGCAGCATACTGAGGGTTTTGACCTTGCCTAATACTGGTATAGGTGTGTCTTTGATCTGAAAGGATGCGTAGGATGTAGGTAACTTAGCTCGTGCGTATGATGAGCCAAAAATCATGAGCTCCGTTTTTTTCCCGTTAAGGCACATCCAATTGGAGTCCATCCATTGCTCCACGTAGTTATATATCATGTTAAGTTGCTCGCTGTCTTTCTGATAATTGCCACTTAGTTCAAATACCAGCTGCGTATCATCAGCATAGTTAGTGAAATATGTGTTAATATGGTCGAGAACTAGGCATAAGTACCTCAAGTAGATGTTAAACAGCAATGGTGACATGCTTGCCCCTTGGGGGACTCCACAGAGGATTTCTTTTTCCAAAGAGAACTTGTCCCCCCAGTGCACCCTGGATATTCTGTTTTTTAAGAATGACATTATCCAGCTGATGGCTTCATCAGAGCAATTGATGGACTTTTTCAAAGCATCCTGGAGTAGGTTGTGGTCAAGGAGGTCAAAAGCGGCACTGAGGTCGAGTAAAATAAGAAGGCCTGTCTTACCCTTGTCAATAATGCCGAGCATTTTGGTCTGGAGATCTAACATGGCTGTCTCTGTACTGTGGGCAGGTCGAAAACCAGATTGTTGTGGGTGGAGGGCGTTTGACTCCTCCACATATGTCTGGAGTTGCATGGTGGCAATTTTGTCCATAATTTTGAGAATGAAATTGCAATTAGTTATGGGTCTAAGGTTGTTTGGGTCCCTTTGGTCCAGATTGGGTTTTTTTACCAGAGGGGTTACTGTAACCTTTTTGATGGCATCGGGCACTTTCTGATCTCTGAAGGAGGCATTTATGATCTTTGTCAAGGTGGGGGCGAATATGTCTATGTTATCCAGTATTATTTTGGGTGGGATGATGTTCTCTGCACAAGTCGTAGGTTTCATTGTTGTCAGTACCTTGATCATGTCACTACTGTTGATCTCTGTGAATTTAAAGGTTTCAATACCTGGTGTTGAAATCTCGACTGGCAGGGTCTCTATCATTTGTTTGTTAGACAATGAGTTAATAATTGAATCCCTGGCTTTAGCAATTTTATTGAAGAAGGCGATCTGAGTAGTGTCGCATTCTTCTTGTGTGGGTAGGAAAGGAGGGGTGATAGCTTTTGGTTTTTCTATAGATTTGAGAATATTGAACAATTTGCTGGTGGAGTTGGCTGCTGTAGAGATCTGTTCATTATAGAAGTTTTTTTTGCCCATGATTATCATGTGTTTGTATTTTGTTTCACTTTCTTTCCAAAGGGCTTT
Source organism: Ambystoma mexicanum (assembly GCF_040938575.1). Lineage (NCBI taxonomy): Eukaryota > Metazoa > Chordata > Amphibia > Caudata > Ambystomatidae > Ambystoma > Ambystoma mexicanum. The sequence continues at coordinate 666,410,152 of NC_090940.1, read as the reverse complement.
ATTGGTTGACGAGGGGTCTTTTAGCCAAGCATTTTCTCTGTTTCGTTTATCTCTTTTTTGTTCTGCTAGTTCTTTGGAGAACCATTGTTGGTTCTTTTGGATAGATCTGGTTGACTTGGTTTGGAGGGGAGCTACTTGGTCTATAAGTTTAACGAGGTGACTAAGTAAATTTACTAGCATGGTTTCACAGGTGTCATTCTCAGCTTGCTTTTTTCCAACCTCAGCCAAGCAGTGTATGAGATGGTTCCTGTCGATGTTTTTGTAGTTTCGATAGGTCGAGAGAATGGGGCTGTTGGGGGTTTTAGGTTTAGGAAGAGGTAGGCTGATGTGAAAGGATATGCTGTGGTGGTCAGACCATATGCATGCTTCCGTCTTAAACTCTCGTGTTTCTAGATTGTTAGAGATGACCCAGTCAAGAAGGTTCTTTCTGTTCACTGTAACTTCGTTATGATTGCAACTACCCACTTTGTTTTGTTTATGCTATTGAACTCAGCAATCCAGCTTATGTATTGGCTTTTCTACATAATTGGTAAGTGTATATGAGTTCTCTCTATTTAGCAGTCAGAATGGTAACTTATCATTAGCCCACCCCAGGTTTTTGCTAATACAGACTCTAATTATTTATTGTGTAGTGCACTAGATTTGACAAGACTTCTAGGTAAATATGCCTTATTATTGTCCTTAAAATCACAATGTTGACAAACTCGGAAGTGCCACAGATTCTGTCCATGGTTGTCTATGTACCTCCCATGCTAATAGTGGTTTTTGTTACTTTTCCTTTCTCTTTTCGACTTTGGATTGCCTTGATGCCACTACTTGAATTGGTAAATTGTATAACTTTTGTATACAAAATTGTTTTGCTAATATGTACTGCTTTGTATCTTACATAACGTATTAACTACCAATATATAATTTTGTTTGGATGTAATTTAAACATGCGTGTGCAACCCCTAATGCCCTTTTGGTCTGGCCCATCCATATTTTCAATGGCAGTGCACACAATTACTATGAATTACAATGATTGTAACTAACAGCCTCAGAGGAAGAGCTATGCTCGAAACACGTGTCAGGCTGTACTGATTATGAATTAACACAGTACAACTCTACTTCTTGGACTACCTGATGTGGCGCAGTTCAATCATTTGCAACTGTTCTAGCAAGGATCTCACTGTTGGGTGCAGGGCAATGCACTCATACTCTAACAATTGACCGCTGACGCGTGCCATCAATTTCCTTTCCGGCGCAAGCGCTGTGACGCTCTGTGGCCTCTTTGCCCACTCTCTCCTGTTATGCACCCAACATGTAGACTATTCCACCTGTGGCATTATTTGTCTGTAACCAGCGCCCTGATGCCTCCGGGTTTGGGGCGCTCTATAAATGCTAAAATAAATAAATAAATAATTAAAGCAGGGTCTTGCGCGACTCTCAAGGTGATGGCAGGGTGGCAGCTGGATCTCGCTTGCCGAACGCCACCTCCCATGGCAGCGGAACTGTGCATAACATACTCTGCAATCTCAAACGGCGGCCCCCAAGAAGAACCTGGAGTAATACTGTGAGAGCGTTGGGGGGCAAGTGGGGAAAAGCTCCTAAATGCGTTTGGCCTCGATTTGTAGCAAAGTGCTTGCTAGCCCAAACACCTGCGAACTCTCAGCGTGCTGAACTACAGCAAGGTGCATTCACTATAACGCTTTGCAGGACGCACGGCTCGGCCATCGTCAGAGCACTTATGCAGAGCTGTTGGACAGTTAAGAACTGTAATTATCCCTGCAAAGAAAACGCGGGTTTAGAGGCTGTGCTGTAGGGCACATGGGCGCGGTGCTATGGTAATGCAGGCACCGTGCCAGCCCCATTGCAGCAGCAGGAATTTCCCACCTGTCAGCAGGGAGCATTTCAAATGCAAAGCCTGGCCTGCCTTTCCCCCTTTATTTCAGACTTCAAGGCAGTTCTCGTGCTGATGGCAAAATGTTCCCTGTCACAGCTTTTCGGATGTTAAATAACTATTACGCTGATTGCGGCGCTCGTAAGAAGGTGTTCCTTAATGGAGGTAAGTCGAACGAAATTCTGAAGGTAGCAGAGGGTGGTCTCGCAGCTGTCAGGCCTTGGGAGATGGGGGCCAAGCGCAGGCCCTCCAGAGGTGCTGTAACAATCATGGCCTCTAGAGGGCAGAGGCCAGAGGGCAGCACCATGGAAACGCAGGCTGGAGAGGCTAACAGCCGACTGATGAGCGATTACAAGCCTATGCAGGCACCGGGCAGAGGGTGAGGCGCTCCGACTGACAATGCACATGTGCACGGAAGTCCTCGGAATTGCATCTCGTTGCAGTAGCCAGATCTGCAAGAAGGCGCCCAGGCCGCCAAACAAGGGAACTCTCTCCCTTCAGATCTCCGCCTGACTGACACTCACTTGGGAGCTCATTTTGCACTATTTCGTAATCTGGAGCGTAGCCAGGCCTGCGCTATCACATTTTAATCATGGTAGACAGCAAATGCGCAGGGACAAAGGCGGCCATGGTAGGCAGCGTTTAATTGTGAGCGATGTCTACCGCGCTCGCATGGTAGGCAGCGTTTACAATAGAACCGTATGGAGTTCGCCTGCTTTGTGCTCCACAGGGATTCCCAGCATATGTGCTGGCATGATAATACTTGCCTGCACAAATGCTGCAGCATTTATATGACAGAGAGGAAGGGAGGCGTCGGCAAACACAAGTTGCGTTCCGCCCCTCCTCTCCAGCATACCAAAAGATGAAGGCGTGGCTTGCATGAAGGAAGGCGTGGCTTGCATGAAGGATGCGTGGCTTGCATGAAGGCATGGCACGCGTGAAGGCGTGGCTTGCATGAAGGCGTGGCTTGCATGAAGGATGCGTGGCTTGCATGAAGGCATGGCACGCGTGAAGGCGTGGCTTGCATGAAGGCGTGGCTTGCATGAAGGAAGGCGTGGCTTGCGTGAAGGCGTGGCTTGCATGAAGGAAGGCGTGGCTTGCATGAAGGCATGGCACGCGTGAAGGCGTGGCTTGCATGAAGGCGTGGCTTGCATGAAGGAAGGCGTGGCTTGCGTGAAGGCGTGGCTTGCATGAAGGAAGGCGTGGCTTGCATGAAGGCGTGGCACGCGTGAAGGCGTGGCTTGCATGAAGGCGTGGCTTACATGAAGGAAGGCGTGGCTTGCATGAAGGCGCGGCTTGCATGAAGGAAGGCGTGGCTTGCATGAAGGCGTGGCACGCGTGAAGGCGTGGCTTGCATGAAGGCGTGGCTTGCATGAAGGAAGGCGTGGCTTGCATGAAGGCGCGGCTTGCATGAAGGAAGGCGTGGCTTGCATGAAGGCGTGGCACGCGTGAAGGCGTGGCTTGCATGAAGGCGTGGCTTGCATGAAGGAAGGCGTGGCTTGCATGAAGGCGTGGCACGCGTGAAGGCGAGGCTTGCATGAAGGCGTGGCACGCCTCTGAAGAAAATGATCTTTTCAGGTTTTGCCCTAAAATAAAGACCTTTTTAATTCCTAAACTGGGACCTATGATGCGGCAGGCACACGCAGTCATTAGCGGCCTTAATTATAGCGCTAAGAGGCCTTGTTAAGGTGGGTGAGCGCTAAATAAAACCTTGTAGCAGACCATATCTTATTGCAAGTGTGGGTGCTGCCAAAATGGGTATGGATTACACTTTTACCAAGTGCAAAATGTTTGGATGGCGGTACCATGTTAGCACCATTTTACAAGACATGTATGTTAGCCCCCCCTTATTTTGCACAGAATCCGTTGTGTGCAGTTCTGCGCTCCCTTGTACATACAGAAGCACACTATCACTGTAGGGGTAACTTTCTAAGCACCCCGAACGTAAAAGTAAAGCGTAAAACAGAGGTTTCATCTATCTGGGGGGAGGGGGGGTTAATGCTCTTTGGAGGCACAGTGGGAGCACGGAAACGATCTACATGTCCTTATGCATTCCCGCTCCACCTCCAAATAGCACACGGGGTTCTGACAACATGTGGAAAATTCACGCTGGTGGAAAACCCATGGATCTTTATGGGAACTGTAGAGTAGGGTGACCAGATTTTTCAACAAAAAAAACCCGGAGAGGCCATAGACATAAAAGTAGGACTACCATAAATAAATACAAAGATATAGTCCTACTTCCAGGTCGCTGGCCTGTTGCGGGGCTAGGGGGGGCGCGGAGGGGGTGTGCTCACATGCACACCCCTCTTATTGGAGGAAAGAGGCCGGGGAGGCCAAGGGAGAGGAAATGGGGGCGTGAAATGCTTTTCACGCCCCATTCGCGCATTTAAAGTTGCGCCGGGACCCGATTTCGGGATTTCGTAATCGAGTCCCGGCACAAACAGGGAACTTGGGCACCCACCCTTGCAGACCCCGGACGGGATTTGCAAAATGAAAAAAACTCCCGTGACAGGGGGTCATAGCTCTCAACCATTTGTGTTGCAAAGGCGGTTAAATCACCCGATTTTGTTTTTGGCGGGTGAGACGCCCATTGAAATGAATGGGCGTGCAGGAGGCTTGGCGGGTGATTCAGCCCTTTACAAGGCGGGTGACACCCGCCAAAAGGGGGTGAGTTGAGAGCTATGGGGGGTGATTTCCCCGGACTGTCCCGGGAAAACCCGGACGTCTGGTCACCCTACTGTAGAGATACATTGGTGCACATTTTGGAGACCCTGTACTTTACACGGAGGGAACCTGTTATGTTTCTATGCTGGCGTACACAGGCCCCTGCGCATGTCAGAGTACAAAAGCGGAGAGTAACATGGTGGCGTGCAAATAGAGTAAACGCCGCCTTCCATGTACTCTTGGCCGGCAGCATTTTCTATGGAATCCGCCTGCTTTCTTGCCGGCGTAAATGCTGGAGTATTTGTATGGAGGAGAGGAAGGGGGAGGCAGAATCGTGGCTTGCACACGGCCGCTCCTCTCCACCATATAAATGAATGGAATGTATTTCTGGATTAGCAATACTCAGTTTCTCTCTCGGCATCATACCCAAAGTCAATATATGTTACTCACCGTATTGACTAACGTACTTCTAGTCCATAGTCCCCTTTCCTCCATACTGTATGAGCGTCCCTTGCTAGGGACACGAAACAGAACCCTCTACACCAGAAAAATGATCTTCCCCTTTAAATTTAGATGCGTGCGGGGACGCGGCCCTGGGAGCATGCGCTCCCCTGCCTTGCTGCAAGTGCGATTTCGTGCTCCACCTTTTATCCGTATGGGGAAGTGTGATGGAAGTCAGGTGTGTGTAATGGTCAGTAATTTTCTGACCCTGCCTGATCATTGTATTGTGACATGTCGGGTATACGGCTCGAGTGTTAGTCCGTTTTCTCTTGTAGTGAGCTGTCAATGAAAAAGTGTTTGTGTTGGGAAACAGGTGGGGGTTGAGTTCCTAAGTATCCTTCTTCATAGGATGGGGTAATGGTGTTACAGGGAAGGGGATACTGCATCTCGCCGTCCTGTATCCCACTTCCGCTCCACGAAGACCCCTCCCCCAGGTGATCCTTCTGCACTGGTCCACCCCCAGGAACTGGATCCAAAAGCGATGGCCGTGTCCTGGCCCCCCTGGATGACAGATCCCTGGGGACTGGCGGGTGAGACACCTTCAGGTTTCTCACACTGGCCAAATGCTGCATCAAATCTGGCGCTGGCATCCAAGCAGTAGTGTTTGCAAAAGGCCGATGGGGAAGCCCAGGTAGTCGTCTTGCTGATCGTCTGCCACAGCCGTGGCCTTGGCTCTGATGGCGTGGGCATGCATGTTTGCTGGCAAAGACCTGTGCTGCCCCCATACGCCTTCTTGATGGCCATAACCATCCACCTTCCTATTGAAGCCTTGGAGGCACGACAGCCCGGTTTTGACCCGCCAAAAGTGATGAACAAGGCATCTGATTTACAGAAGCTCTTTGTCCTGTCCAGGTAAAATCTTAGAGCACGTCTGACATCCAACAGTGCAATAGTTTCTGTGCCTCATCCTTTAGATCTGCACAGAATGTCAGAGGTACTATCTCAACATTAAGGCGAAACGATGACACAACCTTAGGGAGAAATGCAGGGTGTGTCCTAAGCACCATCCTGTCCCAGTAAAATGTGTTATACGGCTCTGAAGCCACCAGCGCCTGTATCTCTCTGATCCTGTGCACTGATGTAGGCCAACCAGCAGAGCAGTCTTCATTGTAACCAGCCTGATATCCGCTGACGCCATAGGCTTGAAAGGCTTGTGGGCCAGGGCGCCCAGCACCACGTTAAGGACCCAGACCGGATGTGGATGCTTGACCAGGGGATACAATCTGTTCAGGCCCACCAAGTTCTTTTTGACCACCGGATCGGAAGAGGAGAAGATGTTGTCTCCAGAGTTCTTGCAGGCCCCTATGGCCACCAGATAAGTATGACCGGTGTCTGCCTGCACACCGGAGTGAGCCAGATGCACAGAGAAGGATAACGCGTTGTCCAGTGAGCAAGGCAGAGGATCTATCTTGTTTGCCTTGGCCCAGTGACAGAACCTGGTCCATTTTATTCTGTACTGACTCTGTGTCAAGTCGATTCTTGCCCCCTGAACGATTGCCAGGTTGACCTGTGACAGGTGCAGATGTTTCATGGTGATCTGTTCAGGAACCCTGCTGCCAGGGCTAACTTCTGCAGAGCGGGGTGAACCACTGTGCCCCCCTGCTGGGATAGCAGGGGGCTGGACCCAAAGGAAGGGGGACCGGAGGCTGACCCGACAGTCGGAGGAGTTCTGAGAACCAAGGTTTGGTTGGCCACCACAGAGCTACCAAGATGACCCAAAGATTCTGTGACTCCTTTACTCTGCAGATAACCCTGTGAATTAATGGAGAGGGGGGAAATCATATGCACTCATGTCGTTTCACTGAATCTGCAACATACCCCCCCAGAGAGCACCCGTCTTGCCCCATCCAGGATGCAAACTGGTAGCATCTCCTGGTGCTCTTGGTGGCGAATAGGTCCACCTGAGGGTGGCCCCGCCTGATGAATATGTCCCTCAGGACATCCTCGTTCAACTGCCACTCATAGTTGTCGACCCCCAGCCTGCTGAGTCTGTCCGCCTGCAAGTTGGTTTCCCCAGGGAGGGGGATTGCTGATAGGTAAATGTTGGTCGACAGTGCCCCCTCCCATATGTCGATGGACAGCCTGCAGAGCGGAGGAGACCTGGTACCGCCCTGCTTGTTGATGTAATGCACGCATGCGCAGCTGTCTGTCTGAATGCAAACTGACTTGTTGCTGACCATGGGGACCAACGCTTTGAGAGCCAGCCAGATGGCCATCATCTCAAGCAAGTTTATGTGTTCCAGGTATTCCTGCCATGACCAGACTCCATGGACACTGTGGCTGCCCAGGGTAGCCCCCCATATCTCTACGGACAAGTCTGTGGTAATGGTGATCACTGGGGGCGGCAGCCTGAACTGCCTGCTCACTAACAGATTGAAGTCGGCCCTCCACACCGAGAGGTCATGGTGAAGGTATTGTGGTATGCTGACTGGAGCCCCTTGGGAGCCCGTCTCCTGATTTCAAGAGGCTGAGAAATGCAGCTGTAGCCTCCTAATCTTGGGCCTTGTGTTTGGCACTGCCAAGAGGCAAGCCACCATTATTCCGAGTAGGTGCTGGTACCACCATGCCGAGGTAACTGGTCTGCTGAGAAAATGCTGCGTGGCCTTCTTGATGGCCGTGGTCTTATCCTCTGAGGGGAAGATCATTTCCACACTCGTATCCCAAATTAGCCCCAGGAATAAGGACTGCGTGGAAAGTAACTGCGACTTCCTGCGGTTGATGGAGAACCCCAAATCGTATGGCATGTGCATAAGTCTCCCCCACAAAGTGTCTCTGCAGAGTGCTGGGGTACCACCTTGAACGTTTGGAGGGGATGAAAGGTCTAGTACAACTCTCAGGCCAGCCTGGTTCTTTTTCTGTATGGCAAAGATAAGGGAATAGAATCCCATACCTCGCTGTGAGGCTGGAACCTCCTCCACCGACTGACTCACCATGAGCGAGCGGATCTCCGCCAGAAGAGTTGCCATCCCAATCCCTAGGAGAGGGAAGGAGGAAAGAGGAAATGGAGGTATCGGCAAGCGGAAGCCCGAAGAAACCACTGAGAGAATCCATGGGTCCGCGAACCTTGTCCGCTAGGAATGAATGTGAAGGGCAAGCCTGCCCCCCACTGGATGGCACCGTCACTGTTTCTTTCATTCTGAGGCTGGTACCCTGGAGGGGGACTGGAAGAACCCCTTGTTAGATGATTTGTGCTGCTTACACCGGTGCTGGATGTGTGACCTGTCCAGCTGCCTGGAACGGTGCTCCTGAAAGGCTCTGAAGCCATTGAAGGTATGACCTTTGTCAGAGCGTGGGTGACGCTGGCTAAAGTTTTTGATTAACTGCAGCAAGCATGGCGTCCGCATTGGCCTGCCGCAGGTGGAGCGTAGCATCGGAATAGATCTTCTTCCCACATGCCTCCAGGAGCTTTTCTTCCTTTCCTAGGAGGGCTGATGTAGGGGCAGATGTGGAGGCTTGAGGCTTAGAATACATAGAGGGTGCTGCAATAACTGAGGAATGTGGATGCGGGTGCACCGACAGAATGAGAGCACCCCCCGCAGCCTGCCTAGACTTAGCATCCAGGCACTTATTGGTAGGTTGTGTGGAATGTGGCTTCATCCAGCCTTTCTTGGCTAAAGCTTTGACATCCCTCTGCAAAGGGATGCTGGCTCTTGTGGTTGGGTGGATGTTTAGCACGACTGCCAATACCCCCACCTTGACGTGCGCTCGGATGCCTGTGTGATGGAATGGGAAGGCCCTGGAAGTGTTGCCATTTTGTCTGGTCAGGTGGCCATTTTATCCTGTACTGCACCACATGCCTGCTGTGTGACGCCTGCTGTACTGGGATCAGTCTCAGCCTGTGCGCTGGATTGCAAAGGCTCAGACCTTCCCTGCAACTCAGGTAGGTACCTGGAAGGCGGAGTGCCCTCGGCCATGGCAGCGGTAGTGCTGGTAATACGTATATAGGCACCCCCTTGGCATTGGGCACAGTGACAGAGCTGAGCCCCTCGGGGAGGTCCCTGGTATAAGATCCTTGCGGCCCCTCAGTGGTGGGACCAGGCGGGTCCGTGGACCCCTCAGCTGGTTGGCCGGTAGACCCTCGAGCCTCACTCCCTTTGCTGGGCTTAGGACCTGGAAAGCCCCTCCCACTTGGACGCTTCCCAGGGAAGGAGTTGCCCTTGCGGGGTGCACAGGAGAACAGAGCACCTACCTTGGCCTGCTCTTCCTTCTGACATACTCATTGAGGTTCTCCCGTGGAGATCTCGAGAATAGCTTCCTCCACCTGGCCAGGTAGTTCTTCAACAAACGCGGGGTGAGCACGTTGCACGCCGAACCATGGTCCGGGCCAAGGCACCTGAGGCTGAGCACATCTGGATCTGACGTGGGGAAAGAACCCTTGCAGGCCGGACACCTGTTGAATCCCACCGCCGTGAACATGTGCAGGGTAGAAGCATGGCACCAGAGGACAGAGTACTTTGAACTCTGAAGAATTGCCCATGGGACAAAAAAGGGAAAATATCCTGGGGAAGTGCACACCGAATTACAAGGCCTGAGTCCTTACCCTGTAGCGCTGTTGAAATCGGTCCACTCTCGTCGACACAGAAAAGAGGACTGGGGAGTGGCACTGGTGGGCAGAGTCAGGGGAGCACATGCTCCCAGAGTCTCGCCCCCATGCACATCTAAATTTAAAGGGGAAGACAATTTTTCTGGTGAAAAAGGTTCTGTTTCCCGTTTCTAGCAAGGGACGCCTATACGGTATGGAGGAAAGGGGACAGGACGTAGGAGTAATTATTGGTTATTGAGATATACAGTCATTTTCAGAACTTGAGTGGTCCCTGCAACGCCTTTGTGTGTATGATGTCATGATGCATACGCCCAATATTGTGAATTTTGGAATATGGGCTTTCACAGCGCCCTATTTAGAAATCTCTTGTTGACTGGATGCAAGTTTGAGGTTGTTGAAATGCACAGCAAATGTATGATCTTGAGCAGGTGCCGTGATGCTATAACGCGTGCACGCACACGCACAATACCACGGAGTGTCTTTCTATCTCGGTTTCTGAATGCAGGTTTTCACTGCGCTTAATAACCAAATTTCCAGGCAACTGGATGAAAGTTTATGGTTCCACAGCTAAACCTCTCAGCCAATTAATCAAACAATCGGGTTCTTGTGGCAAAATTCAGCAGGGGCAGCAAAGATTAATTAAACAACAGGGTCTTAAGATGTAGCTTGAATCTACTCAAATCCTGAGTCTGGCGAAGTGGCACCGGCAGTAAATTCCACTGCTTTGGCCATGCAATGGAAAAAGGCTGGTCTTCACAGCGTTCCAAGCGGTAATGAGGAAAAACCAGCTGGATCGGAGAGGCCGATCGTAGATACCTAGAAGGAAAAGACAGCTTAATCTTCTCCTGGAGGGCCTTGCAGCCTTGCATGAGGCGCAGGGATTGGAAATGGGCACGAGCCACAACGGGCAACCAGTGTAGTTTGTACCGAGCCATCGACACAGGCTGCCCACAGGGGATACCGGCGACCAATCGAACCACATTATTCTGAAGCACCTGTAGTCGATTCAGCAAATAGCCTGGTTGAGCTAGCAACAGAGCATTGCAGTAATCTAAACTGTCATTCAGGACTGCTGCAACAGTTCGGGCACGAAACTCGGATGGAATAAGGAAGAGAACTTACTTCAACCTCAATAGCCCACTACTACAGATAGCTCCAAAATGAGCCTCCAGAGTAGGTGAGGAGGAACAGTTCACCCCTAGACTTTTTACCACCTTAACAGGTGTAGGAAGAGGGCAGAGGTCAGACTGCCAATGAAGTGAGGTCCAGGGGAGGATGACGAGGCAAGACCCACTACTAACATCTCTGTTTTTCCTCCCATTTTAGCTTAAGCCAGTTTTGGTTCATCCAGCGTCCGAATGGTTCCAGACAGGCTCTCAGGTGGACCTCCGTGGCACCATGATCCAAATTCAACCTAAAAATTATCTGGGTGTCATCTGCATAACAAAAGAAACGAAAATTAAAAGAGCGGATCAAATGAGCCAGGGGCTGGATGTAAAATAAGGGGGCACAATGCCGACCCATGGGGCACTCCACATGTCACAGCCACAGGTGATGATTTGAAAGGAGATAAATAAATGGTTTGTTTCTGGCAATCAAAGAATGATTCAAACCAATAATACGTCTTGCCACAAACACCTATGCTTTGCAGCCTAGATAGCAAAAGTGCAGGATCAATAGGGCCGAAGGCGGGCCTCGTCTTCACGGATCTTAACTAGATCATCCAGTACCTACATCAGCACGGATTTGGTGCCCATAAGTGGCCAAGCTGCTCAGGTTCCAAGACCTGATTGCCCTCCAGAAAGCCCCTGAACTGAGGAGTTACCCATGCTTCCAACACATTCATGAAAAAAGGCAGCAGTGATATTGAGCGATAGTTGGAGAGGACAGTTGCATCGGGCCTGGGTTTTTTCAGCAAGGGCACCACCGAGGCATGCTTCAGGCTTGCTGGTATTGACCCAAAAATAAAGGCGAGTTCAGCTCTTTGGCCAACATTACATCAGCATCTGTCACCATTGCTCTAAACCGGAGAAGAGGGATTCCCTCCATGGGAGATACCGACTTGAACTGTTCAACCAATCGAGTGACTTCAGGGGCATCTCGCAATTGAAAGGGATCAAGAACAGGCGAGTCAGGAGCCGGCTCTGAGAACTTTCCATCGACTAGCAACGCAGGCGGCACAGTGATCATGGATGACTGATATCGGCTCTAATTCTCTCCACTTTTTCAGTGAAGCCATCTGCTAGATATAGGAAGCAGCAAGTTCTTGACTGTTCTGCACCGTACTCTCGAAGTGTTTGCCACCGATTTAATTGCTTCCTGAAAGAACACACATTTGGTGGACATGATAGCTACATGATAGGAGGCTAGAGTAGCTCGATAACAAGATATGGCCGCAGGATCAGGTTTAGAACGCCACTGGCGCTCAGCTCGGCGAATCTTCCCTCTAAATTCCCTCAGCTCAGGATAAAACCATGGAGCAGAGGGCGGGCACTGTTCCTAACCAGTTTTAGTGATGCAAGCTGATCCGCAGCAGTTTGGCCAGCAATGAGTAACTGCATCAGAAGTAATGGCTTTGGTAGACCGCCATTCTTTTGTGAGTGATACCTGTATATAACCTGTCGCTTAATCAATGAGGGGCGTCAGCTTCTTTGCTAAATTTTGGAGGGCACTCTACCCTCACAGGCAGCCTGCAGAAACAAGCAAAAGGGAACCAAGCGATGGTCAGTCCAGGGCAGAATACGACTGGGACTAGGGCGAGCCAGCTCAGGGGGTGCAAAAATAAGGTCAAGATTAGGACCCTTAGCGTGCGTTGGCTTGAGAACCTGCTGAGTTAGGTCAGTGTGGAAGCTACCAGTCTGCAGTCCATAGAGTCTGTCCATAGGTTGTAATCACCCAGTACAGATAGAATATTACGCTTCATGGATATTGCAGATATAGCCGGGGAGAAAACGTACTCAGATTGAGATACGCTTGAAGAGGGCGGCCGATAACCTATGAGTATATCGAACGCACATGACGCAGAGACCACAACACTCAGCAGCATTGCCTCCCAATCACAGGTAGGGGCGCAAGGAAGCAAAGAGCAGGAAAGACTGCTCCAGGATGAGACGCCATCATATCTCCACGCAGAATGGAATATCCGTCTGGGAGCAGTGGCCCCACATCCGGGCCAGAGGCCTCGGTTAGCCATGGTTCTGTAATGCAGACTAGGTCAGGCAGCAACTCTTGAAGAAGCATAGACACCTCAAGCTTGCGTGCAACAGCTGGATATAAGGCTACGGGTATGGCTGCAGTATCAGTAACCCAGCCTTGGGGGATTCAGCGTGGGAAGGAGCACATTCCACAAACCAAGATGGGTGCTGAGTTCAGTGGTAAGACATCCCATAAATGTCCTTCTAGTGAAGCAAGGAGGCGCTAGCAAGTGGCAGATGGAAACCTCTGCTTATGTCTGTGACGCCTCCACAGGCTCTTCAGGGGTAAGAGCAGTGGGTGTCCCTCTTAGGCGTGGAGGCAAAACAGAAGCACGCCCCTGAGGTGTGCCTGCACTAGAGATACAAGACGTCAGGATACGCAAATGTCCCCCATTGCACATGCGCACAAGGTGCAACTACCCAACCTTGTGCAAATGTGCATCTTCTTGGCAGCGTGACACTCTCTGCTCTACCTCGGGCACAGGGAGAAGCTAAGTGGACTTTCCAGATCTCAGTGAAACTGCCCTTAAGCGCAATTATCAGATGGCGCCACAGGGGGGAACCCTGATCCGGGACATAGGGAGCGGCCTGCGCGCGACAGTAATGTGCAGCAATTATTAAATCCCCTTAACTCACCTGCGCCTACATTAAATGAGGACACCACGGCCCTGAGTCATGTGAAGCAGGATTCGTTCTTCCATGAAGTAAACAACTTCAGAAACATTTCAAAAGTAATAGCACGACATTCATTTATATATCATTAGTCAGAGAGGCACACACTTGTCATTCAAAGAATTGTTCTAAACCGCGACTGGAGCAGTGTAGTAGCCACTACTCCTTAAAAGAAGTTAAACTTGTTGGGCCTGATGTAATATCCTGGAGCCATCCCATTGACACAAGGTTTGCAAATCAGGCCCAATCAATGTACGCAATGGGAACATCTGTCAGGCCTGGTGAGCTGCTAGAGTGTGCAATCCAGGCGCCGCACGGGAGCCGACAGACGGATAATACGCATGAGTGAGGTACAACAGCAACACAACCAGCATGGTGCAAGCATTAGAATCCGCCGGAGGTGGCCCGCATGAGTGAGGTACAACAGCAACACAACCAGGATGGTGCAAGCATTAGAATCCGCCGGAGGTGGCCCGCATGAGTGAGGTACAACAGCAACACAACCAGGATGGTGCAAGCATTAGAACCCGCCGGAGGTGGCCCGCATGAGTGAGGTACAACAGCAACACAACCAGGATGGTGCAAGCATTAGAATCCGCCGGAGGTGGCCCGCATGAGTGAGGTACAACAGCAACACAACCAGGATGGTGCAAGCATTAGAACCCGCCGGAGGTGGCCCGCATGAGTGAGGTACAACAGCAACACAACCAGGATGGTGCAAGCATTAGAACCCGCCGGAGGTGGCCCGCATGAGTGAGGTACAACAGCAACACAACCAGTATGGTGCAAGCATTAGAATCCGCCGGAGGTGGCCCGCATGAGTGAGGTACAACAGCAACACAACCAGTATGGTGCAAGCATTAGAATCCGCCGGAGGTGGCCCGCATGAGTGAGATACAACAGCAAGACAACCAGTATGGTGCAAGCATTAGAATCCGCCGGAGGTGGCCCGCATGAGTGAGGTACAACAGCAACACAACCAGGATGGTGCAAGCATTAGAACCCGCCGGAGGTGGCCCGCATGAGTGAGGTACAACAGCAACACAACCAGGATGGTGCAAGCATTAGAACCCGCCGGAGGTGGCCCGCATGAGTGAGGTACAACAGCAACACAACCAGCATGGTGCAAGCATTAGAACCCGCCGGAGGTGGCCCGCATGAGTGAGGTACAACAGCAACACAACCAGCATGGTGCAAGCATTAGAACCCGCCGAAGGTGGCCCGCATGAGTGAGGTACAACAGCAACACAACCAGCATGGTGCAAGCATTAGAACCCGCCGGAGGTGGCCCGCATGAGTGAGGTACAACAGCAACACAACCAGGATGGTGCAAGCATTAGAACTCGCCGGAGGTGGCCCGCATGAGTGAGGTACAACAGCAAGACAACCAGTATGGTGCAAGCATTAGAACCCGCCGGAGGTGGCCCGCATGAGTGAGGTACAACAGCAACACAACCAGGATGGTGCAAGCATTAGAATCCGCCGGAGGTGGCCCGCATGAGTGAGGTACAACAGCAACACAACCAGTATGGTGCAAGCATTAGAACCCGCCGGAGGTGGCCCGCATGAGTGAGGTACAACAGCAACACAACCAGCATGGTGCAAGCATTAGAATCCGCCGGAGGTGGCCCGCATGAGTGAGGTACAACAGCAACACAACCAGTATGGTGCAAGCATTAGAACCCGCCGGAGGTGGCCCGCATGAGTGAGGTACAACAGCAACACAACCAGCATGGTGCAAGCATTAGAACTCGCCGGAGGTGGCCCGCATGAGTGAGGTACAACAGCAACACAACCAGGATGGTGCAAGCATTAGAACTCGCCGGAGGTGGCCCGCATGAGTGAGGTACAACAGCAACACAACCAGCATGGTGCAGCCATTAGAACTCGCCGGAGGTGGCCCGCATGAGTGAGGTACAACAGCAACACAACCAGCATGGTGCAAGCATTAGAATCCGCCGGAGGTGGCCCGCATGAGTGAGGTACAACAGCAACACAACCAGTATGGTGCAAGCATTAGAACCCGCCGGAGGTGGCCCGCATGAGTGAGGTACAACAGCAACACAACCAGGATGGTGCAAGCATTAGAATCCGCCGGAGGTGGCCCGCATGGGTGAGGTACAACAGCAACACAACCAGTATGGTGCAAGCATTAGAACCCGCCGGAGGTGGCCCGCATGAGTGAGGTACAACAGCAACACAACCAGGATGGTGCAAGCATTAGAATCCGCCGGAGGTGGCCCGCATGAGTGAGGTACAACAGCAACACAACCAGTATGGTGCAAGCATTAGAATCCGCCGGAGGTGGCCCGCATGAGTGAGGTACAACAGCAACACAACCAGGATGGTGCAAGCATTAGAATCCGCCGGAGGTGGCCCGCATGAGTGAGGTACAACAGCAAGACAACCAGGATGGTGCAAGCATTAGAATCCGCCGGAGGTGGCCCGCATGAGTGAGGTACAACAGCAACACAACCAGGATGGTGCAAGCATTAGAACCCGCCGGAGGTGGCCCGCATGAGTGAGGTACAACAGCAACACAACCAGGATGGTGCAAGCATTAGAATCCGCCGGAGGTGGCCCGCATGAGTGAGGTACAACAGCAACTCAACCAGCATGGTGCAAGTATTAGAACCCGCCGGAGGTGGCCCGCATGAGTGAGGTACAACAGCAACACAACCAGCATGGTGCAAGCATTAGAACCCGCCGGAGGTGGCCCGCATGAGTGAGGTACAACAGCAACACAACCAGCATGGTGCAAGCATTAGAACCCGCCGGAGGTGGCCCGCATGAGTGAGGTACAACAGCAACACAACCAGCATGGTGCAAGCATTAGAACCCGCCGGAGGTGGCCCGCATGAGTGAGGTACAACAGCAACACAACCAGGATGGTGCAAGCATTAGAACTCGCCGGAGGTGGCCCGCATGAGTGAGGTACAACAGCAACACAACCAGGATGGTGCAAGCATTAGAACCCGCCGGAGGTGGCCCGCATGAGTGAGGTACAACAGCAACACAACCAGGATGGTGCAAGCATTAGAACCCGCCGGAGGTGGCCCGCATGAGTGAGGTACAACAGCAACACAACCAGGATGGTGCAAGCATTAGAACCCGCCGGAGGTGGCCCGCATGAGTGAGGTACAACAGCAACACAACCAGGATGGTGCAAGCATTAGAACCCGCCGGAGGTGGCCCGCATGAGTGAGGTACAACAGCAACACAACCAGGATGGTGCAAGCATTAGAACCCGCCGGAGGTGGCCCGCATGAGTGAGGTACAACAGCAACACAACCAGGATGGTGCAAGCATTAGAACCCGCCGGAGGTGGCCCGCATGAGTGAGGTACAACAGCAACACAACCAGGATGGTGCAAGCATTAGAACCCGCCGGAGGTGGCCCGCATGAGTGAGGTACAACAGCAACACAACCAGGATGGTGCAAGCATTAGAACCCGCCGGAGGTGGCCCGCATGAGTGAGGTACAACAGCAACACAACCAGGATGGTGCAAGCATTAGAACCCGCCGGAGGTGGCCCGCATGAGTGAGGTACAACAGCAAAACAACCAGGATGGTGCAAGCATTAGAACCCGCCGGAGGTGGCCCGCATGAGTGAGGTACAACAGCAACACAACCAGGATGGTGCAAGCATTAGAATCCGCCGGAGGTGGCCCGCATGAGTGAGGTACAACAGCAACACAACCAGGATGGTGCAAGCATTAGAACCCGCCGGAGGTGGCCCGCATGAGTGAGGTACAACAGCAACACAACCAGGATGGTGCAAGCATTAGAATCCGCCGGAGGTGGCCCGCATGAGTGAGGTACAACAGCAACACAACCAGGATGGTGCAAGCATTAGAACCCGCCGGAGGTGGCCCGCATGAGTGAGGTACAACAGCAACACAACCAGCATGGTGCAAGCATTAGAACCCGCCGGAGGTGGCCCGCATGAGTGAGGTACAACAGCAACACAACCAGCATGGTGCAAGCATTAGAACCCGCCGGAGGTGGCCCGCATGAGTGAGGTACAACAGCAACACAACCAGCATGGTGCAAGCATTAGAACCCGCCGGAGGTGGCCCGCATGAGTGAGGTACAACAGCAACACAACCAGCATGGTGCAAGCATTAGAACCCGCCGGAGGTGGCCCGCATGAGTGAGGTACAACAGCAACACAACCAGGATGGTGCAAGCATTAGAACTCGCCGGAGGTGGCCCGCATGAGTGAGGTACAACAGCAACACAACCAGCATGGTGCAAGCATTAGAACCCGCCGGAGGTGGCCCGCATGAGTGAGGTACAACAGCAACACACCCAGGATGGTGCAAGCAGTAGAACCCGCCGGAGGTGGCCCGCATGAGTGAGGTACAACAGCAACACAACCAGGATGGTGCAAGCATTAGAACCCGCCGGAGGTGGCCCGCATGAGTGAGGTACAACAGCAACACAACCAGGATGGTGCAAGCATTAGAACCCGCCGGAGGTGGCCCGCATGAGTGAGGTACAACAGCAACACAACCAGGATGGTGCAAGCATTAGAACCCGCCGGAGGTGGCCCGCATGAGTGAGGTACAACAGCAACACAACCAGGATGGTGCAAGCATTAGAATCCGCCGGAGGTGGCCCGCATGAGTGAGGTACAACAGCAACACAACCAGCATGGTGCAAGCATTAGAACCCGCCGGAGGTGGCCCGCATGAGTGAGGTACAACAGCAACACAACCAGCATGGTGCAAGCATTAGAATCCGCCGGAGGTGGCCCGCATGAGTGAGGTACAACAGCAACACAACCAGCATGGTGCAAGCATTAGAATCCGCCGGAGGTGGCCCGCATGAGTGAGGTACAACAGCAACACAACCAGCATGGTGCAAGCATTAGAACCCGCCGGAGGTGGCCCGCATGAGTGAGGTACAACAGCAAGACAACCAGTATGGTGCAAGCATTAGAATCCGCCGGAGGTGGCCCGCATGAGTGAGGTACAACAGCAACACAACCAGCATGGTGCAAGCATTAGAACCCGCCGGAGGTGGCCCGCATGAGTGAGGTACAACAGCAACACAACCAGCATGGTGCAAGCATTAGAATCCGCCGGAGGTGGCCCGCATGAGTGAGGTACAACAGCAACACAACCAGCATGGTGCAAGCATTAGAACCCGCCGGAGGTGGCCGCCTATAGGCGGTACAGCTTGACTCTTGCTGGGCGTCCGGGCGTCCGTGACCAGATGCAGGCTGCTTTCCTAGTCTAGCTGGACGGTCAGAGGCACGCAGAGAGCTGTGTACCACGCCAGCTATCGGGGAAGGCATTGGGGCCCCTTCACAACCCTTCACGTCCTTGAGAGCCCTTAGTGGTTGGCCCGGGCTTTATCGCAACTGCTTAGCTGGCCGTTGGTCGACCGTTGGTAGTCACTTGCAGGCCACTCTTTGCCCTCTCTGTATAGCGTTAAGTCCTGGTGAACTCTCTGCTGCGTTTCTCTACTAGCGGCCACATTCTGCCCCCCTGGTAAGCTCTGCTGCGCTTCTCTACTAGCTGCCACATTCTGCCCCCCTGGTAAGCTCTGCTGCGCTTCTCTACTAGCCGCCACATTCTGCCCTCCTGGTAAGCTCTGCTGCGCTTCTCTACTAGCCGCCACATTCTGCCCCCCTGGTAAGCTCTGCTGCGCTTCTCTACTAGCCGCCACATTCTGCCCTCCTGGTAAGCTCTGTTGCTTTTTGGCCACAGTGCTTCTCTCTACCCTTATCTGACTTGTGCCACAATAAGGCCAGTTACTAGGGCTAACACCCTGATTACTATGGATCGGCTTCCTAAATCTGCCACTGATATGTTGTTACAGTCTAACTCCCCTATTTCTGTGGGTAGGACAGAATCATCACAAGGAACACCTTCTTTCCCGCCTGAATCCCCGGTCCCTCGCGGGAGTCATAGTCGATGGACTGAAGTTTTGGCATTAAGTGCAACAAGGAGGCAAAGACTCCAGAAGAATTCCCTTTACTCCACTGATAAAGTTGTTAGAGGAGAGATTGAGTCAGCTGGGGATTTTTCTCCTGTGTGCGTGCAGCCATTGAATAAGGCGACGCCCTCTCATGTTGTTCACGTGAGTGCTATCAGGGAGCTGTCAGAGGGTAAGGGAACTGGCAGTCCCGAAGGATATGTGCCTATCAGGTTCCAGAACACCATCTCCTTTGGGAAAAACAGAGGAGGTCACCTCCGATGTTCCTGAGAAGGTGAATGGTGGCCTGAGTAGCTCAGGAAGTTGCTGCTGTGGAACAAGCCGGACCTCGACGCGTGTGTAAATGTTGTAGATTTTCGTGCATGACTTGATTCCCTGGACTTTAAAACTCCTCCGTTACACCTGCAGAGCGAGCATCAATCTTCTCAATTCGAGTCTAGCAGTGAGAACAAGTCTTGTGAAACCTTTTACATCCAGGTCAGGGTTCAGCAAGGTTGCCAAACAGGGGAGTTGCTAGGTCTGGAAAAGACCCGGGGCTAAGCTGATGTGGGAACTGTTGGGACTGGGGGCTAGCTAGTCTTTTGGCTGTAGCTCCTGAGATTCTATCCGGGGCTACAACCAAAAGATCAGGGGCTATAGCCCCCTTAGCCCCCCCTAGCAACGCCCCTGTTGCCAAACAAGCTCAGAAGAGTCTCCAAGTAAAGAGTTGAATCTTCGTGAGATTGTAGCCAAGCCTGCCCCTAGATCAGTGGGTGAAGTCCCTCGCGGGGTACCCCATACACTTGCTAAGTCGCCTATTGTATCCGATCTCTCATTTACGAAGTCTATTCGTTCAAAACAGTCTTGTACGGCAATACTAGCTGACCCCACTTTAAGGAGTGTTGCCATGGAGTCCACACACATTCTACTTACCAATGTTGAAAAGCCCAGTGAGTATGAGTCCAGGGAGGTGTTTAAAAATAAACATTTTAGCCTGGCTACATTAAACAGTGGGCCGTAATTGTGTCCGAACCCAAGTTCTGAGAGTCCTTCGGAGGGTGCAGAGTATTAACTGGTGTTCAACAGACAATACCGATTGCATCGTCATTACATGCTGACTAAGCAGTATACCCTTGTGTTTTTTAACAAAAATATAAACTTGCAGAACATGTCCCTTCATACTAAGTTAAGAATGATTATGCATTGCCATTTTTGTTTTGACTCTGCAAGCTCTGCGCATTCTTTTTCCCGCCGCTCTTCATATTGACTGATTCTGTTCTTATGTATTTTTATGTTATATTTGGATTCTTGTCTTTTTGTTCTGTCCACGCACTGAGGGCTACGGGCGTGCTGCGCTATATAAGAATTAAACTCAACTAAACATTACTGAGTAAACATGCATTGCATAGCAAACAGTTTGGGCTTTTGTGTAGGCATGGGCTCTGCATTTTCCAGGCACTACAGTAATGGTACTACTTGCACATAAGATGGCAACAGCTGGCACGTGGCATTAGTACCTGATTACGTTATGCAGTGCCTAGACACCGCCAATCCAATGCCTGTACGAGAGCCAACAGATTTGGCTTTACCAATGCTTGTTTTTAACAAGAATTTAGTACAAGGACGTGATGCGAGGGCACACATGCAGCTTCTCAATCAAGTGGCTGAAGGCATACTTGGCGAACACATGTTTAGCCAGAAGCTGGGTTTTAAGTGCAATGAAGCCATTGCTTGTTTCCGAGGGCCCCCCAGAGAGCTCGGAGCAAGCTCAAAGAGGGCCCAGAGGAACGGGCTCTATGTGGGGGAGGGGCAGGTACAGAGGGTGCTCAATGGGTGGGGGGGGGGAAATCCCAAGCAACACCCACAGGCTGCATCCCTCCTCACACCCCATCTCTCTCCTGTCTTCACTCCCCACGACAATAGCTGCGGCTCATAGGAGACACTTGCAAAGCCTCCAAAAAGGCAAAACTGCACATCATGACTCAGGCCATACATTCTAGCCACCCATCTTGGAAGACAGTAATTTGTCACAAAAATATAAACTGTAAACATCGACAAAATAATAACTTAGAAAAGAAGCCAATGATTCCTCGCGTATCAGCACATTTAGAGCAGAATTCAGGAGATCCCACTTCTGGTCCCGGCAGATGCCAGGCGCCCTCTGACTGCACAGCTTTGATATCTGTGTTTAATGTGCAATTGATGAGCTCTCTGCCAAAGCAACAATCCCAGCCCATTAAATAGTGAACTTCAAAGGAGGCCAAGACGATGTAGCCACAAAAAAACAATAAAAACAAAATCCAATGTCTGATTCCCCCAGGATTATCTGAGAATCTGTGTAATTCTATTTTAAAGTATCATCATTTAATAAGGCAATGTAAGCATTTTGACCTGATTTAGAAGTGTTAAAGGGGATAATTGAAAGCAGCCCCTGCTGAGGAAGACACTACATGCACCCAAACCGGTTATGATCTGAGGAGGGCAACATGTTCTATAAACTTTAGCCAAGCTCCTATTGCCAGGATAGAGTTGCTAGATTGCCGCAGGGTAGTCAGTTATTGATAGAATCCATTTTCTAGGGCTGTCCAAGAATCCTGCTTGAAGAGCCCCCGGTTGGCTCTTACGGAGCCCAATCCCCGATTGAAAGAGTATTAATACCCTCCGTCAAGATCTCCAGCG
This sequence comes from Ambystoma mexicanum, assembly GCF_040938575.1. Lineage (NCBI taxonomy): Eukaryota > Metazoa > Chordata > Amphibia > Caudata > Ambystomatidae > Ambystoma > Ambystoma mexicanum. The sequence goes on along the minus strand of NC_090940.1, from coordinate 666,388,092 downwards.
CTCCTCCCGCTATGGTCCTGCAGATATTTCCTGGAACTCTCCTGGGCAAGATCCACTCCCCATATCCATACCGTAATTCATGGCACTTCGCTCCCTCCACGCCCGTATCATATCAATACCCTAATTCATGGCGCTTGGTGCCTTCCACTCCCCATATCAATACCCTAATTCATGGCGCTTGGCGTCTTCCACTCCCCATATCAATACCCTAATTCATGGCGCTTGGTGCCTTCCACTCCCCATATCAATACCCTAATTCATGGCGCTTGGCGTCTTCCACTCCCCATATCAATACCCTAATTCATGGCGCTTGGCGTCTTCCACTCCCCATATCAATACCCTAATTCATGGCGCTTGCCTCCTTCCACTCCCCATATCAATAGCCTAATTCATGGCGCTTGGCGTCTTCCACTCCCCATATCAATACCCTAATTCATGGCGCTTGCCTCCTTCCACTCCCCATATCAATAGCCTAATTCATGGCGCTTGGCTCCTTCCACTCCCCATATCAATAGCCTAATTCATGGCGCTTGGCTCCTTCCACTCCCCATATCAATAGCCTAATTCATGGCGCTTGGCTCCTTCCACGCCCCGTATCATATCAATACCCGAATTCATGGCGCTTGGCTCCTTCCACGCCCCGTATCATATCAATACCCTAATTCATGGCGCTTGGCGTCTTCCACTCCCCATATCAATACCCTAATTCATGGCGCTTGGTGCCTTCCACTCCCCATATCAATACCCTAATTCATGGCGCTTGGCTCCTTCCACTCCCCATATCAATAGCCTAATTCATGGCGCTTGGCGTCTTCCACTCCCCATATCAATACCCTAATTCATGGCGCTTGCCTCCTTCCACTCCCCATATCAATAGCCTAATTCATGGCGCTTGGCTCCTTCCACTCCCCATATCAATACCCTAATTCATGGCGCTTGGCTCCTTCCACTCCCCATATCAGTACCCTAATTCATGGCGCTTGGCTCCTTCCACGCCCCGTATCATATCAATACCCGAATTCATGGCGCTTGGCTCCTTCCACGCCCCGTATCATATCAATACCCTAATTCATGGCGCTTGGCGTCTTCCACTCCCCATATCAATACCCTAATTCATGGCGCTTGGTGCCTTCCACTCCCCATATCAATACCCTAATTCATGGCGCTTGCCTCCTTCCACTCCCCATATCAATAGCCTAATTCATGGCGCTTGGCTCCTTCCACGCCCCGTATCATATCAATACCCTAATTCATGGCGCTTGGCGTCTTCCACTCCCCATATCAATACCCTAATTCATGGCGCTTGGTGCCTTCCACTCCCCATATCAATACCCTAATTCATGGCGCTTGGCGTCTTCCACTCCCCATATCAATACCCTAATTCATGGCGCTTGCCTCCTTCCACTCCCCATATCAATAGCCTAATTCATGGCGCTTGGCTCCTTCCACGCCCCGTATCATATCAATACCCTAATTCATGGCGCTTGGCGTCTTCCACTCCCCATATCAATACCCTAATTCATGGCGCTTGGTGCCTTCCACTCCCCATATCAATACCCTAATTCATGGCGCTTGGCGTCTTCCACTCCCCATATCAATACCCTAATTCATGGCGCTTGCCTCCTTCCACTCCCCATATCAATAGCCTAATTCATGGCGCTTGGCGTCTTCCACTCCCCATATCAATACCCTAATTCATGGCGCTTGCCTCCTTCCACTCCCCATATCAATAGCCTAATTCATGGGGTTTGGCTCCTTCCACTCCCCATATCAATAGCCTAATTCATGGCGCTTGGCTCCTTCCACTCCCCATATCAATACCCTAATTCATGGCGCTTGGCTCCTTCCACTCCCCATAGAAATACCCTAATTCATGGCGCTTGGCTCCTTCCACTCCCCATATCAATACCCTAATTAATGGCGCTTGCCTCTTTCCACTCCCCATATCAATACCCTAATTCATGGCGCTTGGCTCCTTCCACTCCCCATCTCAATACCCTAATTCATGGCGCTTGGATCCTTCCACTCCCTATATCAATACCCTAATTCATGGCGCTTGGATCCTTCCACTCCCTATATCAATACCCTAATTCATGGCGCTTGGCTCCTTCCACCCCCCAAATCAATACCCTAATTCATGGCGCTTGGATCCTTCCACCCCCCAAATCAATACCCTAATTCATGGCGCTTGGATCCTTCCACCCCCCAAATCAATACCCTAATTCATGGCGCTTGGATCCTTCCACCCCCCAAATCAATACCCTAATTCATGGCGCTTGGATCCTTCCACCCCCCAAATCAATACCCTAATTCATGGCGCTTGGCTCCTTCCACTCCCCATATCATATCAATACCCTAATTCATGGCGCTTGGCGCCTTCCAATCCCCATATCAATACCCTGATTCATGGCGCTTGCCTCCTTCCACTCCCCATATCAATATCCTAATTCATGGCGCTTGGTGCCTTCCACTCCCCATATCAATACCCTAATTCATGGCGCTTGCCTCCTTCCACTCCCCATATCAATACCCTAATTCATGGCGCTTGCCTCCTTCCACTCCCCATATCAATACCCTAATTCATGGCGCTTGGCGCCTTCCAATCCCCATATCAATACCCTGATTCATGGCGCTTGCCTCCTTCCACTCCCCATATCAATACCCTAATTCATGGCGCTTGGTGCCTTCCACTCCCCATATCAATACCCTAATTCATGGCGCTTGCCTCCTTCCACTCCCCATATCAATACCCTAATTCATGGCGCTTGCCTCCTTCCACTCCCCATATCAATACCCTAATTCATGGCGCTTGCCTCCTTCCACTCCCCATATCAATACCCTAATTCATGGCGCTTGCCTCCTTCCACTCCCCATATCAATACCCTAATTCATGGCGCTTGCCTCCTTCCACTCCCCATATCAATACCCTAATTCATGGCGCTTGGCGCCTTCCAATCCCCATATCAATACCCTGATTCATGGCGCTTGCCTCCTTCCACTCCCCATATCAATACCCTAATTCATGGCGCTTGCCTCCTTTCACTCCCCATATCAATACCTTAATTCATGGCACTTGGCTCCTTCCACTCCCCATATCAATACCCTAATTCATGGCGCTTGCCTCCTTCCACTCCCCATATCAATACCCTAATTCATGGCGCTTGCCTCCTTCCACTCCCCATATCAATACCCTAATTCATGGCGCTTGGCTCCTTCCACTCCCCGTATCATATCAATACCCTTATTCATGGCACTTGGCTCCTTCCACTCCCCATATCAATAACCTAATTCATGGCGCTTGGCTCCTTCCACTCCCCATCGCAATACCCTAATTCATGGCGTTTGGCTCCTTCCACTCCCCATCGCAATACCCTAATTCATGGCGCTTGGCTCCTTCCACTCCCCATATCAATACCCTAATTCATGGCGCTTGGCTCCTTGCACGCCCCGTATCATATCAATACCCTAATTCATGGCGCTTGCCTCCTTCCACTCCCCCTATCAATACCCTAATTCATGGCGCTTGGCTCCTTCCACTCCCCATATCAATAACCTAATCCATGATGTTTGATCCTTCCACTCCCCATATCAATACCCTTATTCATGGCGCTTGGCTCCTTCCACTCCCCATATCAATACCCTTATTCATGGGGCTTGGCGCCTTCCACTCCCCGTATCATATCAATACCCTAATTCATGGCGCTTGGCTCCTTGCACGCCCCGTATCATATCAATACCCTTATTCATGGCGCTTGCCTCCTTCCACTCCCCCTATCAATACCCTAATTCATGGCGCTTGCCTCCTTCCACTCCCCCTATCAATACCCTAATTCATGGCGCTTGCCTCCTTCCACTCCCCATATCAATATCCTAATTCATGGCACTTGGTGCCTTCCACTCCCCATATCAATACCCTTATTCATGGCGCTTGCCTCCTTCCACTCCCCCTATCAATACCCTAATTCATGGCGCTTGCCTCCTTCCACTCCCCCTATCAATACCCTAATTCATGGCGCTTGCCTCCTTCCACTCCCCATATCAATATCCTAATTCATGGCACTTGGTGCCTTCCACTCCCCATATCAATCAATACCCTAATTCATGGCACTTGGCGTCTTCCACTCCCCATATCAATACCCTAATTCATGGCGTTTGGCTCCGTCCACTCCCCATATCAATACCCTAATTCATGGCGCTTGGCTCCTTCCACTCCCCATATCAATACCCTAATTCATGGCGCTTGGATCCTTCCACTCCCCATATCAATACCCTAATTCATGGCGCTTGGCGTCTTCCACTCCCCATATCAATACCCTAATTTCTTGGGGCTTGGCTCCTTCCACTCCCCGTATCATATCAATACCCTAATTCATGGCGCTTGGATCCTTCCACTCCCCATATCAATACCCTAATTCTTGGCGTTTGGCTCCGTCCACTCCCCATATCAATACCCTAATTCATGGCGCTTGGCTCCTTCCACTCCCCATATCAATACCCTAATTCATGGTGTTTGGCTCCGTCCACTCCCCATATCAATACCCTAATTCATGGCACTTGGCGTCTTCCACTCCCCATATCAATACCCTAATTCATGGCGTTTGGCTCCGTCCACTCCCCATATCAATACCCTAATTCATGGCACTTGGCGTCTTCCACTCCCCATATCAATACCCTAATTCATGGCGTTTGGCTCCGTCCACTCCCCATATCAATACCCTAATTCATGGTGCTTGTCTCCTTCCACTCCCCATATCAATACCCTTATTCATGGCGCTTGGCGCCTTCCACTCCCCATATCAATACCCTAATTCATGGCGCTTGGCTCCTTGCACTTTGGCATCTGGTCTCCTTCAGCCCCAGTTAAGACCACCATGGCTAACGCGATCAGTAAGGCAGTGGGGTCGCACTGGTTAGAGAACTCAAGCAAACATTTTGCATATCCCACTGCAGGAAAACCACAGAAAGACACAGCTGCCATTCCAGCGGCCATGCATCGATTGTATGGAATGTTTACTCTCTATCAACCTATGAGTGCTGTCCAATCAGATGAACCCATTTACAGAGGTATTTTATGAAGAGAGAAGCTCACCACATTTCATCATTCCCACTTCGAAGCACTTCCGGAGGCGGCAGGCCTGGCAGCTCTTCCGCCGGTTCTTGTCAATCGTGCACTGATTAGTTGCCGGACAGATATAATCGTTATGTCCTAAAAGGAGGCATAAAACACATTTCAAGGGAATAGTTTAGCATTTCAGCTTATATAACGACATACTTGCATCTCCAACGCAAAGTGATTATTTTACTTCACAAAGCTGAAGACTGATCATTTTAAAAAGGCAGCAAATCTCGTGACCTCCAGCCTTCGCCACCTTCACATTCTAGCGCAGAAGGAGCCAGGTTTTGCCTTTTAACAACTTACATTACATTTTCCTTTCAAGGACCGTTGATGGCAAATGTCCCCACCAGGGAAGAGCTGGCAGGGACATCATTTGGGGGTCGCCAGGGGGTCGCAACTGCGACCCCTGTGGTCTCCCTTGGTACCCCTAAAAAAAAGGAAAGGAAGCAATTGTTTTGTTCGTTTTCATTTTTTTAAATGTAAGCCTATGGCCAGCACCATGTGGCTCTTTGTTTCTGAAGTGCCCGGGTTTCTTGTTCAGGCCTCTTAACAAAAAACTGGGGGTTCCACAAAAGTAACACCTTGAGCAGTGACCCTGAATAAGAAAGAACATAAATAACAAATAATCTGATCTTTCTAGATATACAATCATTGCTAGACTCATTATATTCCAGAGGGTGAGTCCCTGATTTAGTCTGTTCTTAAACACATGAACTCAGCCTTTCATCCTTTCGAGGTCGATACATAAGTGCAACACAGGTTGGATGATAATGTATGTATATTTTTTCTATTTAAAGCGCTTAAGCCTAAGTGCTATATAATAACACATCATTATCATTTGGCCATGGACGTCTGCTTGCATTGACAGTAATTTGGTAACATGAGCCTATAACACTGATATTAACGGTACATATGGCGATCCATTCTTGTATGAAATGCATATCACATTGTGATGTCGTAACCATATTTTTCGTAGTGTACTTAGGAACAATGGTATGTGATGCCACTTCCTGTTTTGTGAAGGGGCAAAAAGTTGTGTTCCGTCGCTTCCTGGGATGTCACTTTGGGGTGGGGTCAAATGGCATCACCTCCTGTGAAGTCATCAGAGATCAAGGGTTGTGTGATGTCTCTTCGGCTACCCCTGGCATTTTGGTGAAATGACGTCCCTGAGAGCTGGTGGGAGCAACATGGACATTCTTAATAATAATTCCAGCCAACGAGTTACGCATTCCCCAGCGCCACCTAGTAGCCATCCCTGGAAGTGCAGCTCCAGTTCAGAGCCACTCAGCAACGCACTATGTGTATGCACAAATACAGATCTATAATATTGCAGCAGTTTGACATCTTGGTGATTGGCGTTTTTTACTCCATTAATATAATTTATATATATATGTTCCACCCACAGGCAGTCCAGCACCGAAATGCTATGGCAAATCTCCTCTGACCAAAAGTACCAACAGCAACCCCAGACACGTGTTTCAGCCTTGTTGAACCTCATCAGTGAGGTGGAGCTGTGCCTCTCTGAGCAGAGTGAGAAAGGGGTCCACGTTTGGATAAACCTAAGTAACTTAGGGCGAGAACCCAAAGTACCTCAAAATATGCAAAAGGAGGTCTGGGAAGGTCTGTGGAGCTTCCCTGCAAGACGCTGATCTCACGTGCAGCTATAATCGGTCTGTGGAGCTTCCCTGCAAGACGCTGATCTCACGTGCAGCTATAATCGGTCTGTGGAGCTCCCTACTAGACGCTCATCTCACACATGCAGCTATAATGGGTCTGTGGATCTCACCACTAGACGCTGATCTCACACATGCAGCTATAATGGGTCTGTGGAGCTCCCTACTAGACGCTCATCTCACACATGCAGCTATAATGGGTCTGTGGATCTCACCACTAGACGCTGATCTCACACATGCAGCTATAATGGGTCTGTGGAGCTCCCTACTAGATGCTGATCTCACATGAAGCTATAATGGGTCTGTGGAGCTCCCTACTAGACGCTGATCTCACACATGCAGCTATAATGGGAATGTGGAGAGCCCTACTAGATGCTGATCTCACATGCAGCTATAATGGGTCTGTGGTGCTCCCTACTAGACTCTGATCTCACGTGCAGCTATAATGGGTCTGTGGAGCTCCCTACTAGACTCTGATCTCACGTGCAGCTATAATGGGTCTGTGGAGCTCCCTACTAGATGCTGATCTCACATGCAGCCATAATGGGTCTGTGGAGCTCCCTACTAGACGCTGATCTCACATGCAGCTATAATGGGTCTGTGGAGCTCCCTACTAGACGCTGATCTCACATGCAGCTATAATGGGTTCTGTGGAGCTCCCTACTAGATGCTGATCTCACACATGCAGCTATAATGGGAATGTGGAGAGCCCTACTAGATGCTGATCTCACATGCAGCTATAATGGGTCTGTGGAAGTCCCAACTAGACGCTGATCACACATGCAGCTATAATGGGTCTGTGGAGCTGCCTACTAGATGCTGATCTCACATGCAGCTATAAAAGGTCTGTGGAGCTCCCTACTAGACGCTGATCACACATACAGCTATAATGGGTCTGTGGAGCTCCCTATTAGACACCGATCTCACATGCAGCTATAATGGCTCTGTGGAGCTCCCTACTAGACACTGATCTCACATGCAGCTATAATGGGTCTGTGGAGCTCCCTACTAGATGCTGATCTCACACATGCAGCTATAATGGTCTGTGGAGTTCCCTACTAGAGGCTGATCACACATACAGCTATAATGGGTCTGTGGAGCTCCCTACTAGACACTGATCTCACATGCAGCTATAATGGCTCTGTGGAGCTCCCTACTAGACGCTGATCTCACATGCAGCTATAATGGGTCTGTGGAGCTCCCTACTAGATGCTGATCTCACACATGCAGCTATAATGGTCTGTGGAGTTCCCTACTAGAGGCTGATCTCACGTGCAGCTATAATGGGTCTGTGGAGCTCCCTACTAGACGCTGATCTCACGTGCAGCTATAATGCTCTGTGGAGCTCCCTACTAGACGCTGATCTCACGTGCAGCTATAAAAGGTCTGTGGCGCTCCCTACTAGATGCTGATCTCACGTGCAGCTATAATGAGTCTGTGGAGCTCCTACTAGACACTGATCTCACATGCAGCTATAATGGGTCTGTGGAGCTCCCTACTAGACGCTGATTTCATACATGCAGCTATAATGGTCTGTGGAGCTCCCTACTAGAGGCTGATCTCACATGCAGCTATAATGGGTCTGTGGAGCTCCCTATCAGACGCTGATCTCACATGCAGCTATAATGGGTCTGTGGAGCGTCCTACTAGACGATGATCTCACATGCAGCTATAATGGGTCTGTGGAGCTCCCTACAAGACGCTGATCTCACTTGCAGCTATAATGGGTCTGTGGAGCTCCCTACTAGACGCTGATATCACGTGCAGCTATAATGGGTCTGTGGAGCTCCCTACTAGATGCTGATCACACGTGCAGCTATAATGGGTCTGTGGAGCTTCCTACTAGACTCTGATCTCACGTGCAGCTATAATGGGTCTGCGGAGCTCCTTACTAGACGCTGATCTCACGTGCAGCTATAATGCTCTGTGGAGCTCCCTACTAGACGCTGATCTCACGTGCAGCTATAATGCATCTGTGGAGCTCCCTACTAGATGCTGATCTCACGTGCAGCTATAATGAGTCTGTGGAGCTCCTACTAGACACTGATCTCACATGCAGCTATAATGGGTCTGTGGAGCTCCCTACTAGATGCTAATCTCACATGCAGCTATAATGGGTCTGTGGAGCTCCCTACTAGATGCTGATCTCACATGCAGTTATAATGGGTCTGTGGAGCGTCCTACTAGACGATGATCTCACATGCAGCTATAATGGGTCTGTGGAGCTCCCTACAAGACGCTGATCTCACATGCAGCTATAATGGGTCTGTGGAGCTCCCTACTAGACGCTGATATCACGTGCAGCTATAATGGGTCTGTGGAGCTCCCTACTAGATGCTGATCACACGTGCAGCTATAATGGGTCTGTGGAGCTCCCTACTAGACGCTGATCTCATGTGCAGCTATAATGCTCTGTGGAGCTCCCTACTAGACGCTGATCTCACGTGCAGCTATAATGCATCTGTGGAGCTCCCTACTAGATGCTGATCTCACGTGCAGCTATAATGGGTCTGTGGAGCTCCTACTAGACACTGATCTCACATGCAGCTATAATGGGTCTGTGGAGCTCCCTACTAGATGCTAATCTCACATGCAGCTATAATGGGTCTGTGGAGCTCCCTACTAGATGCTGATCTCACATGCAGCCATAATGGGTCTGTGGAGCTCCCTACTAGACGCTGATCTCACATGCAGCTATAATGGGTCTGTGGAGCTCCCTACTAGACGCTGATCTCACATGCAGCTATAATGGGTTCTGTGGAGCTCCCTACTAGATGCTGATCTCACACATGCAGCTATAATGGGAATGTGGAGAGCCCTACTAGATGCTGATCTCACATGCAGCTATAATGGGTCTGTGGAAATCCCAACTAGACGCTGATCACACATGCAGCTATAATGGGTCTGTGGAGCTGCCTACTAGATGCTGATCTCACATGCAGCTATAAAAGGTCTGTGGAGCTCCCTACTAGACGCTGATCACACATACAGCTATAATGGGTCTGTGGAGCTCCCTACTAGACACTGATCTCACATGCATCTATAATGGCTCTGTGGAGCTCCCTACTAGACGCTGATCTCACATGCAGCTATAATGGGTCTGTGGAGCTCCCTACTAGACACTGATCTCACACATGCAGCTATAATGGTCTGTGGAGTTCCCTACTAGAGGCTGATCTCACATGCAGCTATAATGGTCTGTGTAGCTCCCTATCAGACGCTGATATCACATGCAGCTATAATGGGTCTGTGGAGCGTCCTACTAGACGATGATCTCACATGCAGCTATAATGGGTCTGTGGAGCTCCCTACAAGACGCTGATCTCACATGCAGCTATAACGGGTCTGTGGAGCTCCCTACTAGACGCTGATATCACGTGCAGCTATAATGGGTCTGTGGAGCTCCCTACTAGATGCTGATCACACGTGCAGCTATAATGGGTCTGTTGAGCTTCCTACTAGACTCTGATCTCACGTGCAGCTATAATGGGTCTGTGGAGCTCCCTACTAGATGCTGATCTCACGTGCAGCTATAATGCTCTGTGGAGCTCCCTACTAGACGCTGATCTCACGTGCAGCTATAATGCATCTGTGGAGCTCCCTACTAGATGCTGATCTCACGTGCAGCTATAATAGGTCTGTGGAGCTCCTACTAGACACTGATCTCACATACAGCTATAATGGGTCTGTGGAGCTCCCTACTAGACGCTGATCTCACATGCAGCTATAATGGGTCTGTGGAGCTCCCTACTAGACGCTGATCTCACATGCAGCTATAATGGGTCTGTGGAGCTACCTACTAGACGCTGATCTCACATGCAGCTATAATGGGTTCTGTGGAGCTCCCTACTAGACGCTGATCTCACATGCAGCTATGATGGGTCTGTGGAGATCCCTACTAGACGCTGATCAAACTTGCAGCTATAATGGGTCTGTGGAGCTCCCTACTAGACGCTGATCAAACTTGCAGCTATAATGCGTCTGTGGAACTCCCTAATAGACGCTAATCTCACATGCAGCTATAACGGGTCTGTGGAGCTCCCTACTAGGCGCTGATCTCACATGCACTATAATGGGTCTGTGGAACTCCCTACTAGGCGCTGATCTCACATGCACTATAATGGGTCTGTGGAGCTCCCTTCTAGACGCTGATCTCACACAAGCAGCTATAATGGGTCTGTGGATCTCCCTACTAGATGCTAATCACACATGCAGCTATAATGGGTATGTGGAGCTCCCTACTAGATGCTGATCTCACATGCAGCTATAATGCGTCTGTGGAGCTCGCTACAAGACGCTGATCTCACATGCAGATATAATGGGTCTGTGGAGCTCCCTACTAGACGTTGATCTCACACATGCAGCTATAATGGGTATGTGGAGCTCCCTACTAGATGCTGATCTCACATGAAGCTATAATGGGTCTGTGGAGCTCCCTACTAGACGCTGATCTCACACATGCAGCTATAATGGGTCTGTGGAGCTCCCTACTAGACGCTGATCTCACATGCAGCTATAATGGGTCTGTGGAGCTCCCTACTAGACGCTGATATCACATGCAGCTATAAGGAGTCTGTGGAGCTCCCTACTAGACGCTGATCACACATGCAGCTATAATGGGTCTGTGGAGCTCCCTACTAGATGCTGATCCCACACATGCAGCTATAATGGGTCTGTGGAGCTCCCTACTAGATGCTGATCCCACACATGCAGCTATAATGGGTCTGTAGTGCTCCCTACTAGACGCTGATCACACATGCAGCTATAATGGGTCTGTGGAGCTCCCTACTAGATGCTGATCCCACACATGCAGCTATAATGGGTCTGTGGTGCTCCCTACTAGACGCTGATCACACATGCAGCTGTAATGGGTCTGTGGTGCTCCCTACTAGATGCTGATCTCACACATGCAGCTATAATGGGTCTGTGGACCTCCCTACTAGACGCTGATCTCACGTGCAGCTATAATGGGTCTGTGGAGCTGCCTTGCCTTGCAAGACGCTGATATCACATGCAGCTATAATGCACGCTTCTCAGTTACTGTGCATGCCACCAGTGAGTAGCTCTGTGGCTCTGAACTGGAGGGGAACTTCCAGGGGTGCCCACTAGGCGGTACTCTGCCGTGTTTGGCTTCTTCACTGAAATGGCCTTTTCTACTCTTATGTTGCAGGTACAAAGGTTTTTGTGTGAACTTTCTAAGGCCACCATCAATCTGATGGTGTTTGTGGGGGCACACACATGTCCGATGTCACCACTTTGATAATTTCACGTGTTTATTTTGGAGGCGCTAGTGAACGGGCAGGCTAACCCTGGTTTAGGCACATATATATTAGGGTTTTAGATTTAGGATTAGCTTAATGGTGGGCACAAATGAAGACCACCTCAACTGCTGCTCTTGCACTTGAGGTAATCGTGCAACGGGAGCGTGTTTCACACTAGAAGGAAATAGGGATGGCAATGTTTCACTCTAAGATCCTCTCAGAGCGTGAGTAGTATGCATCCGTCTAGCGTTTAGATCATCTGTGAAACGTAGCACTGCTCCATGTACGTGGATGGAACCCAGGAAGTAGACATTGTTGTTTGTACAGCTAACCCATGACTCCTCTTTCACACTGCACCTTCACAACTTAGCGGAAGGCGCAGGCTCACTCCAGAAACACTGCACTCACATATAACACAAAAACTATTACACAACACCTCTGCCATAAGAAAGACACTTTTAACAACACAAATTCGAACTGTAGCTTCCCACATAACCATCTCCTTAAACACAATCCTCCCACTTTAGTTGATGGTGTATACCCCGGCTGCACCCATGCACACGCCATTCACACATGAGTGACTAGCAGGGTCTTGGTCACCCTCACATATCTGTAATGGCTGAAATGCACCCATGCATAATAGCACCTCCCATATCTCCCACATTTTAAACTCTGATTCCTACAAGGGCGTTCAACGAACAGTGCGTTGGGACCATCATTCAGGTGAAAGGCGCTATACAAATGACAAAATGAATGAATGAAGGTTCGGGAGATGGGAGCAAACGATCTTGAAGTAAACGTGGTCTTCCAGAGTATCCTATGCTGACTGATGACTTGGCAGGATAAGTGTGATCACTAGCTCATAACTTTAGTTTGTTGTGAAGATCTACCACTGGTTTTGTAGATGGTAAATACTCCAAAGGATCCAGGGGTGTCATTTCCTTCCTTGCTTGTATATGCCACAGGATCCAGGAGTGCCATTTCCTCCCTTGCTCGTATACGCCACAGGATCCAGGAGTACCATTTCCTTCCTTGCTTGTATACACCACAGGATCCAGAAGTACCATTTCCTTCCTTGCTCGTATATTCCACAGTATCCAGGAGTGCCATTTCCTTCCTTACTCATATACTCCACAGGATCCAGGGTACCATTTCCTTCCTTGCTCGTATACGCCACAGGATCCAGGGGTGCTATTTCCTTCCTTGCGAGTATAGCCACAGGATTCAGGAGTGCCATTTCCTTCCTTGCTTTTATATGACACAGGATCCACGAGTGCCATTTCCTTCTTCACTCGCATACGCCGCAGGATCCACGGGTGCCATTTCCTTCCTTGCTCGTATACTCCACAGGATCCAGGAGTGCCATTTCCTTCCTCGCTTGTATATTACACAGGATCCAGGGGTGCCATTTCCTTCCCTGCTTGTATACGCCACAGGATCCAGGGGTGCCATTTCCTTCCTCACTCGTATATGCCACAGGATCCAGGGGTGACATTTCCTTCCTTGCTCGTATACGCCACAGGATCCAGGAGTGCCATTTCCTTCCTCGCTCGTATACTCCACAGGATCCAGGGGTGCCATTTCCTTCCTCGCTCGTATACTCCACATGATCCAGGGGTGCTATTTCCTTCCTTGCTTGTGTATGCCACAGGATCCAGGCGTGCCATTTCCTTCCCTGATTGTATACGCCACAGGATCCAGGGGTGCCATTTCCTTCCTCACTCGTATATGCCACAGGATCCAGAGGTACCATTTCCTTCCTTGCTTGTATATGCCACAGAATCCAGGAGTGCCATTTCCTTCCTTGCTTGTATATGCCACCGGATCCAGGGGTGCCATTTCCTTCCTCGCTCGTATACGCCACAGGATCCAGGAGTGCCATTTCCTTCCTCGCTCGTATACGCCACAGGATGCAGGGGTGCCATTTCCTTCCTTGCTCGTATACTCCACAGGATCCAGGAGTGCCATTTCCTTCCTCGCTCGTATACGCCACAGGATCCAGGGGTGCCATTTCCTTCCTCACTCGTATATGCCACAGGATCCATGGGTGCTATTTCCTTCCTTGCTCGTATATGCCACAGGATCCAGGGGTGCCATTTCCTTATTTGCTCATATACTCCACAGGATCCAGGAGTGTCATTTCCTTCCTCGCTCGTATACTCCACAGGATCCAGGGGTGCCATTTCCTTCCTTGCTTGTATGCGCCACAGGATCCAGGAGTGCCATTTCCTTCCTTGCTTGTATATGCCACAGGATCCATGGGTGCCAATTCCTTCCACACTCGTATATGCCACAGGATCCAGGAGTGCCATTTCCTTCCTCGCTTGTATACGCCACAGGATCCAAGAGTGCCATTTCCTTCCTTGCTTGTATATGCCACAGGATCCAGGGGTGCCATTTCCTTCCTCGCTCGTATACTCCACAGGATCCAGGGGTGCCATTTCCTTCCTTGCTCGTATACTCCACAGGATCCAGGAGTGCCATTTCCTTCCTCGCTCGTATACACCACAGGATCCAGGGGTGCCATTTCCTTCCTCACTCGTATATGCCACAGGATCCATGGGTGCTATTTCCTTCCTTGCTCGTATATGCCACAGGATCCAGGGGTGCCATTTCCTTATTTGCTCATATACTCCACAGGATCGAGGAGTGTCATTTCCTTCCTCGCTCGTATACTCCACAGGATCCAGGGGTGCCATTTCCTTCCTTGCTTGTATACGCCACAGGATCCAGGAGTGCCATTTCCTTCCTTGCTCGTATATGCCACAGGATCCAGGAGTGCCATTTCCTTCCTCGCTTGTATATGCCACAAGATCCAGGGGTGCCATTTCCTTCCTTGCTCGTATACGCCACAGGATCCAGGTGTGCCATTTCCTTCCTTGCTCGTATACTCCACGGGATGCAGGGGTGCCATTTCTTTCCTTGCTTCTATATGTCACAGGATCCAGGAGTGCCATTTCCTTCCTTGCTTGTATATGCCAAAGGATCCAGGAGTGCCATTTCCTTCCTCGCTCGTATATGCCACAGGATCCAGGAGTGCCATTTCCTTCCTCGCTTGTATACGCCACAGGATCCAGGGGTGCCATTTCCTTCCTTGCTCGTATACGCCACAGGATCCAGGAGTGCCATTTCCTTCCTTGCTTGTATATGCCACAGGATCCAGGGGTGCCATTTCCTTCCTTGCTCGTATACGCCACAGGATCCAGGTGTGCCATTTCCTTCCTTGCTCGTATACTCCACAGGATGCAGGGGTGCCATTTCCTTCCTTGCTTGTATATGCCACAGGATCCAGGGGTGCCATTTCCTTCCTCGCTCGTATACGCCACAGGATCCAGGAGTGCCATTTTCTTCCTCGCTCGTATACTCCACAGGATCCAGGGGTGCCATTTCATTCCTTGCTTGCATATGCCACAGGATCCAGGAGTGCCATTTCCTTCCTTGCTTTTATATGCCATAGGATCCAGGGGTGCCATTTCCTTCCTCGCTCCTATACCCAACAGGATCCAGGAGTGCCATTTCCTTCCTCGCTCGTATACGCCAAAGGATGTAGGGGTGCCATTTCCTTCCTTGCTCGTATACTCCACAGGATCCAGGAGTGCCATTTCCTTCCTCGCTCGTATACGCCACAGGATCCAGGGGTGCCATTTCCTTCCTCACTCGTATATGCCACAGGATCCATGGGTGCCATTTCCTTATTTGCTCATATACTCCACAGGATCCAGGAGTGCCATTTCCTTCCTCGCTCGTATACGCCACAGGATCCAGGGGTGCCATTTCCTTCCTCACTCGTATATGCCACAGGATCCATGGGTGCCATTTCCATCCTTGCTTGTATATGCCGCAGGATCCAGGGGTGCCATTTCCTTATTTGCTCATATACTCCACAGGATCCAGGAGTGCCATTTCCTTCCTCACTCGTATACTCCACAGGATCCAGGGATGCCATTTCCTTCCTCGCTTGTATACACCACCGGATCCAGGAGTGCCATTTCCTTCCTTGCTTATATATGCCACAGGATCCAGGGGTGCCATTTCCTTCCTCGCTCGTATACTCCACAGGATCCAGGGGTGCCATTTCCTTATTTGCTCATATACTCCACAGGATCCAGGAGTGCCATTTCCTTCCTCGCTCGTATACTCCACAGGATCCAGGGATGCCATTTCCTTCCTCGCTTGTATACACCACCGGATCCAGGAGTGCCATTTCCTTCCTTGCTTATATATGCCACAGGATCCAGGGGTGCCATTTCCTTCCTCGCTCGTATACTCCACAGGATCCAGGGGTGCCATTTCCTTATTTGCTTATATACACCACAGGATCTAGGGGTGCCATTTCCTTCCTTGCTCGTATACGCCACAGGATTGAGGGGTGCCATTTCCTTCCTTGCTTGTATATGCCACAGGATCCAGGGGTGTCATTTCCTTCCTTGCTCGTATACGCCACAGGATTCAGGTGTGCCATTTCCTTCCTTGTTCATATACTCCACAGGATCTAGGGGTGCCATTTCCTTCCTTGCTTGTATATGCCACAGGATCCAGGGGTGCCATTTCCTTCCTTGCTCGTATACTCCACAGGAGCCAGGGGTGTCATTTCATTCCTTGCTTGTATACGCCACAGGATTCAGGAGTGCCATTTCCTTCCTTGCTTGTATATGCCACAGGATCCAGGAGTGCCATTTCCTTCCTCACTCGTATACCCAACAGGATCCAGGAGTGCCATTTCCTTCCTTGCTTGTATATGCCACGGGATCCAGGTATGCCATTTCCTTCCTCGCTCTTATACGCCACAGGATCCAGGAGTGACATGTCCTTCCTTGCTCGTATACGCCACAGGATCCAGGAGTGCCATTTCCTTCCTCGCTCGTATACGCCACAGGATCCAGGAGTGCCATTTCCTTCCTGGCTCGTATACTCCACAGGATCCAGGGGTGCCATTTCCTTCCCTGCTTGTACACGCCACAGGATCCAGGGGAGCCATTTCCTTCCTCACTCGTATATGCCACAGGATCCATGGGTGCCATTTCCTTCCTTGCTCCTATATGCCACATGATCCAGGGGTGCCATTTCCTTCCTTGCTCGTATACTCCACAGGATCCAGGGGTGCCATTTCCTTCCTCGCTCGTATACGCCACAGGATCCAGGAGTGTCATTTCCTTCCTCGCTCGTATATGCCACAGGATCAGGAGTGCCATTTCCTTCTGCGCTCGTATACTCCACAGGATCCAGGGGTGCCATTTCCTTCCTTGCTTGTATACGCCACAGGATCCAGGGGTGCCATTTCCTTCCTTGCTCGTATACGCCACAGGATGGAGGGGTGCCATTTCCTTCCTTGCTTCTATATGCCATAGGATCCAGGGGTGCCATTTCCTTCCTTGCTTATAACGTAAGCTGATAGTGGGGACCCTTTTGAAGCTACACTTGAAGAGGATGGGTGTTCATACAGTGCACACAGCGTAAAGGAATCTGTCCTTGAAAGAATGTCTCAGAGACTCATCAGTACTATACCTGGACCCCCTGGCTGGTCATGGTTGCCTAGGAAACGGTGTCTCTAGTGTAAGGTGAGGTTATAATGCCATGAGTAAGTTTGGTTAAGAAGAGACGGGAGCCAAAAGTGTAACAGGGGCAATTGGAGAAGGACTGAGGAGCAGGAAGGGTCAAAGGCTATGTGAATAAAGTGACATTTAGGGCCAAATAAGGGTTCTAGGAATGAGTCAAGCTCCCAATGGCATTTGCTGGTTTAGCTAGAGTGACCCCCAGTTTGTGACAAATTGCAATAATTAGGCTGTTATGTCAAAGGCTGGAGGCACAATAACGCAAAACTCAGTCTTCAATATAAGTAGAGCGGCTAGCATCAGTGCAGTGTGGAGGTGGGAGGGGCTGAAAGGATAGTCCTTGCCAGGGTGCCCGGGAGAAGAAATAGTTAGGAGGAGTAAGCAATGCACTATGTGCCAATCCGCGAGATAGGGATTAGCTTCATAGTGAATGTCTGTGAAGTTGTATGGCATCACGTTCTGAGTATACACTATCATCATTTGCTGAGTAATGCTGTGATATCCTCAGGTAGGAAGAGGCCAACAAACAGAAAAAAGATCTTGCAGAGCTAGAGAAAAAGATATGAGATGACTCAGTAAATCCTGATACAAGGACTCTATTAGATAATATAGAGGAAGAGATGGGAACATTTTAAACTTTCACCATTGACAAAAAACTATGGAAACTTAAGAAAGATGTTCAAAATTACAAAGAAGAGGTCACATACCCCTATCTGGCCCCAGGTTTTTTCACACAAAATAACACCATCCAAGGGAATAACTTGAGGGGGAACAACAGAAGATCTTTAAAAAAATGTGTTACATTCTCCAATTCATCCAATAGCAGTGACTCGGGGTCAAGTAATGGCCAACTGAGTAACCGTGGAGGTAATACATAACGAGGTAAATTCTTTCAGTCCAGTGGCAGACGGGGGAAAACCGGACAACCAGGCAACTACGGAATGCGGACACGTCAGTGGCAACCATCTCCCCAAACATGGTAATGCCAATTTTTAACCTCAGTGGACAGAATTAAACACCAATTGAGATGCAGGTACTGAGTATAGGGCTCAGCTTTGTACCAGTAACCAAGGCTGACCCATTAAAAACAGAAATTGAGATGCAGAACTTTTTTCACATTATTAGACTGAAATATGTTTTCCATGAACATGACAACAGCGAATCGAGAAAAAGAAGTGAATCATGTCTTAAATTACCATCTTCCTTCACTCCCTTGACATCTATGGTTTCACCCGAGATTCTGAGTTTTGAAAATAAAATACTGTGTGAAATGAAAAAGCTGGTTAACAGCAATAACACCTGTAGAGATCATCTGTCTAGAGCAGAGAGACGGGCATTGAAAGAATTGGAAGAGAACAAACTTTTTGTAATAAAACCTGCAGACAAAGGTGCCAGCGTGGTTTTAGGGGGCATTGAACAATATAACACAGCAATCATTAAACAATTGAGTAATCTGAACTTTTACAAACCCCTCCATAGCAATCCTACAGCAAGAATATTGGAGGAGATTATTAGTCTGATGAATCATGCGTAAGAACAAGGATGGATAGATGCAGATGAGAAAGCATACCTAATTCAAAAGAACCCTATGACATCGGCATTTTATTGCCTGCCTAAAATACATAAGAATTTGAAATGTGCACCTGGGCACCCGATTGTAGCAGCCATTGGCTCCATTTTGTAACCGTTATCAACTTATGCTGACGTGTTCTTGAGACCTTTTGTACTAACCATGCGTTCCTATATCCAAGATACAACAAGTATGATCAAAATCCTTGAAACCTTGGTAATTGAGGCAGGAGACCTCCTGTTCACATTGGACGTGGAGGCTCTGTATATGAGCATACCACAAATGAAATGCATTGACATCATGCATATGTATTTGGAGAAAAGAGCAAATAAGACTGTTCCAACAGCTTTCATTGCTGAGAGTGCAAAAAAAAGAAGACACTGAGAAGCACGTGTGCTTGGTTTGAAAATCATAAAACAATCCGAATTCATTTTTGAAGTAATTTAGGATCTGAATATGCTTCAGATAGCACTAATTAACAACTTTTTTTTTATAGTGGAAGGGCCATTCTATCAACAACTACATGGCACCAGCACGTTTGCCCCTGATTTGGCAAATCTCTTTATGGACGACCTCGAAACGAAATCAATATATTCAGATAACCACCCGTTCAAAAAGCAGATTAAGGCGTGGTATTGATATATCGATGAAGTGTTCTTGTTATGGTCTGGAGGACGTCATGAACTTCACTTGTTCCTGATATGGTTAAATCAACAGGAGGCTTCCATAAACTACACTTTAACCTCAGATGAAAACAAAATTGCATTTTTGGACTTGGAAATTTACAGGGCAGACAACAAGTTGTGTACCAACCTTTTCAAAAAACCCACGGACAAAAATTCTTTGTTATTATATAACAGCTTTCACCCTGCAAGTCTATGTGAAAATCTACCGTACAGACAATTCTTGCGGATAAGACGGAACTGTAGTCTAAAAGAGGACTTGGATGAAAACAGCAAACGGTTATCAACTAGACTGAAAGAACGCGGATACCCGGCACATATAATTCGGAGATCACTGAAACATGCACGTAACACCAACTGAGGCGATTGTCTGATGAAACAACAAAGAGTACAAGAGGACAAGATCACCTGTGTCTCTACTTTTTCACCCATAAGTAATCAATTACGCAGGACAATATTAAGAAATTGGGGCATGATTAACACAGAGGAATTTCTAATCACTAAGCCCCGGTTTGCATTTAAACGCATGCCCAACGTGCGGAATAAACTGGTGCACACCTACAAAATGCCAGATTCAGAACTTGTCCGCAAACAAACAACTTTATGGAACTCGACACCAGTCAAAGGACATTATAAGTGCAGGAATTGTTCCATCTGTTGCTTAACGAAAAACATCAAAGAGATCGACCTGAAAGGACGAAGATGGGAATGAAAAACTTTCACTAACTGCAACACGAAATGGGCAGTTTACGGGATAAGGTGCCCTTGTACATTGGCAAGACGAAAAGACCAGTTAGACAACAAATTTGCGAACACAGGTCTTGTGTAAAAAATATGGTGGCCGACAAACCCTTGGTAGCTCACTTTTCAGCAGCAAAACATGGACATGAAGATATCCGGTGGTTCATCATACAAACACTGGGACTCCACCCGAGGGCGGGAGATAGAAACTTGAAACTAAGAAAATTGGAACAGAAATGGATATATGACCTTAATACAGTAAAAGATGGTCTTAATATTTCCATTGAGTGGGGCCTATTCATCCACTAAGCAATCTGGGACCCTTTGGAGGTACCCTGGCAGACACTTAGTATGGACATCAAGGATATATTTTTTCGCTGCATACATCTAGTGTGAATATTTCTCTATATAACAGCCCGTAGTAATACCATCTACAACACCATTTTTTTTGATGACTAAAGGATGATTAATTTGGGTGATATTATAAAACTCACGGCAGTTTTAAAACATGTGAGTTGGTTGATTTAGGACACCACTCTGCTTTTGTTCAGTTAAAATCATAAAATTATCCTAAATTAGGTAGCATTGACATAGTCTAATTACAAGATAGGATATGCGTCCCAGAACTGTCTGATCTAGTCAGCTCCGTAATATTCTGAAAGATATTGACATAGATCATACCAAGAAGGCTCCGCCACGTAATCACGTGATTACGTGCTAGACGTATATGTGGATACAGTATCAAGTGACCCAGAAGAGACGCGTGGATCATTTGACGACTGCGGATCGCTAACCAGGAATGTAGCGGGCATTACTCTTCCATTTTTGGGTAAGAGAGGGAATCGTAAAGGTTGATTACATGACGCTGATTTGAACAGGTTCATTGCAATTGATACAAACATTCTCTTGCTATTCAGGAGGGGCAGAGACACGACACATGACTTCAATTAAACAACCCGAACCATACTAGCCGACGACAGCGATCAGATGGCATACAGACTGGGTTTGGAACAGCATCCATTGCTGTGAGTACTGAACTAATTTCATCGAGGAGCGAGTTGTTTATAGTTCTGTAACAGCATGCATTATATCTGCACTCTCGTCCTTTTGTCATAGTTTGTGCACCCGACCAGGATTTAATGGATGCATGAGTAAAATACCCCGTGCAAAGACATCTCGCCCGTAACTATTTAAAATCCATTCTGTGGATACTGCAAAAGAGTTCGACGAGGTAAATATTAAAACACTAAGACACTGAGAAGCATGTGTGCTTGGTTTGAAAATCAAAAAACAAGCCATATTTATTTTTGAAGTAATTTAGGATCTGAATATGCTTATACAATAAGAAATACAGGGCAGTAAATAACACACATCATTGTAATAGTGAGATATACTGGTATTGGATAGAATCTGCAATAACCAGTTACTAAAGCCAAATGTATATTGCTTTGTAGCTGAAAAATGATACTTGGTATGAAATCTGGAATACTGAGAAAACCGAATTAAATACATCCTAACATTATGAAAAGAAATTTCAGGTTAGTTCTCTTGAATATACTCCCAATATATCTTTTCACATGTTGCTTCATCTCTGTGTCTGGGGATTGTGAGAGATATAACATATGTCCATGAATCATTAAACTGTCAATGAACTAAGACTGTTATGACACAGTACTATAGACCACTGTGATGGCTTTTTATTATTGATAATATCATACACCCACAAACTGATCAACTGTGAACCAACAAAGATTGGTATATAGGAGGGTGTTGCAAAAAACCAGATGGAATCAGATTTATGTATGTTTATGATTGTCAAATGTGTGTTGTGTATCAAAAATTAAAATATGTTATATTTTTTTTATAATGTTGTACCTTTAGCCCAATTCATTTGGTTTGCTACTGGAGATGTCAGAAGGGAGATTTTCATAACAACACAGAGTGTCTGGATAGGAAGCTGTTGTTGTGGAAACCCAGTTTATTTATGATATCCTCAGGTGCCAGCTTCACCTGTCTGGCTTTACTTTTTGATAGCAGTTCTTGCAATATATATCCAGATGTTCATACTTTGGCATTGCTCACACCATATGCGTGGTCTAGTGAATGAATGCCCAGGTGCTCACACCATATGGCACACATTACCTCAATCTAGATGTGGCTGCACTGCTCTTATTCATAAAACGAGCCAACATTTAGAACCGTACCTTATTTCCATGGGATTATTGGTGCTGAGAGTCCGAGCACACAGTGATAAATATACTTATTTACACCCTTTGGAATTATTTGCATGGTAAAAAGGGTACTTGTGCACCAATCTGCATAAAAATCCTGTCTCGTCGATTCATGGAATCGAATGCGCAGTACTTTTCCTGGACTTGTGTGGAGTTTGCGCAGGCTCAGCACGTCTCTGGAAGCTGTCAAGGGCCTTGCATGAGACTCCACGACTGTCAGAATCCTCACCAGGCTGTCCCTTCATTAGCACAATATAGGAGGCACTCGCCAGCAAGACCACCCAGGTTTCAACACAGGACCACCATGTCTACGAGGCCAATTGGCAGTAATCCTCAGAAAGATGGGAGCCGCATTTCACCAGGTACATCATCCACCACGTAGTGACCCAGGCCCAGAAGCAGTTCCTCACCCTCTCTAGGTGACTTAGATCCAGCGCATCGAGATCTTGGCTGTCGTGGTGCACCTTGCGTGCAATGCTAGAGCCCCAATTCCCAGCTTCCAGCTCCCAGCGACCTGTAGTCTTGCTGATATGATTGGAAATCCTGGCAGAAATAGTGGCTGTGTCGCCTTGTCCCAATGGGCCGCCTCACAGGGATCAATTGGCGTGGAACATCTTGGATTTGTTTGCAAGGCACACACCCACTCGCAGGGATCTAGTTTCCACGTCCTCCTGTTCGGTGATGCCCTTGGGGCTGAATCAGACAACCGGTCATGGCAGCAGCCAGCAACTTGGCTGCCAGCGTAGGGTCTCACTGCCGGATCTAATGTCGTACGGGGAGCTGAGCAAGCTCACATTTTCAACGGTCAGCCCCAGATGGGCATCTTTGACAATAGATGGATATTCTCCAGGACACTAAGTAGGATCACTGGGATCACTAGACACATTCCTAAAAGCTCTTTCCTTCTGTCAAGGAAATTAAACTGAATCATGACTCATTTCAGAGTCCCAACGCCCCTTTCTCTTTAATTTATTTAATGAAACCTGTAGAGGAGCAGGTGGACACGTCATCACTAGCTCCCGCCCCCTCACCTCCGACATACTGGAATAGTAGGAGAAGAGCCCTACGTAGGACACCAGGTACTATCCCAATACCACATCGAGTGTATGAGAGACGATATGCACTTATACAACCGTATCAAATGTACCCTCGCAATGAAAGGGTGGAAGACTGTCTGCACACACCATGACATCATGGACTTATAAGTGAAATCTGACAAGAACAGAGTTACATCATAGAGGAAAGATACTGAGACTTGCTGAAACGATATGCAAATACTCAAAGAATAAATATTTAACTGAAGTAACAAGAGAAACGTGATCGAATATGAAGAAATCGTCTATGCAAAAAAGATAAAGTAATACGCAGAAACGCAAGGTAGATGAGACATATAGAAGCTTGCTGCAGAGGAAGAGATAACATGGCTAGAGCCGCCATGATGGAAAGATGGATGTCGGACTTGCATTAAAACCAATCAAGCTACCTCAGAGACAGAGCAGGGCTGCAGAGTCAGGAGATGCTGGAAAACAGATTTGTGTGAGGAATAAAGAGGAGTCTATTGGCCTGGGATCAAGGATGCTACTCCAAGGAGTAATTGCAAGGAACAAGGGAAGTCAGAATGTTAATCCGAGTAAAATGATGTCATTATGCAAACAACAACTGGCAGAATTAAACACCAACTGTGACAAACTGAAAGCCAATCCAATCTTGGTAAAGACAAAAACTGTGGGAGCAAGACTGGGCAACCACAGTCGACAGGCGGAACCAATGCAGGCTCATGGAAGACACGATGAAAGAAGGTAAAGGCCGGAACACCTTTCCGCATTACCTGGAGAAGTCTCCAAGTATGAAATACAGAAGCACATATATGAAGTTTCGGCTGATTCTATTCGACACAAAAGAGAGCTTAAAGTTGACACACAGAGAAGATGATTCAAATCAAAGTTGTTGGTTTTGCAAAAGAGGTAATGAAACCCTAAAGCACCTCACTCTATATTGCCCAGGGCCCAGGAAGGTGCAAACAAAACATCTTGGAAGGTTCACAGCTGAGAGCTCATCGCTCTGTGGCGAAGCTTGGTGGGTGAGGTTTGCGAACTCAAAGGGTAAATTGTCATATGCTCTAATGAACTTTCTGGACAAAATGAACAACTTACTCTTGGAAAAAAATAATGAAGAACATTAAATCTTGGACTTTAAGGAACAAGTGGTACGATGTATGCAGTACAATGCACAACAATGTTTAAGTTCTAACCATATCAATGAGTGCATGCGATCGACCTAGTATGATGATATGGCTTTTTCTTCTTTTTAAAGGTTTTCTACAAACTAATAAAAAAAATACATATTTCTCTTAGATTAAGCTAAGGAGAAAACATCTGCAAGAGCCATCTGCAAGAGCCAAGAAGGTTAATGACACCGAGATCAATTGAATAAAATAGCAGTAAATAGAAGGTTGAGATGGACAAATGTGTGGTCTGACACCTGATTCAGAAGTTGAAAACAAGGGCTATTCACAAAGCCGAAATGAAAATAATAGTTTGCCTAATGAAAATAATAGTTTGCCTACACTCCTTGAATGTCCCAGAAAACAGAGCAGGCTTTGAGGTCGACTACAAAGGAGAAGCATTGGCTTTGGGCCTGACTTATGAGAGACGATGGACTAATTGGGAAAGTGGGGAGTAGTCTGACTTTACAGTTTAATTTTGCTTGCATGCTGCCAACGAGCCGAAAGTCCAAGGTTGGGAAAACATGCCAACCAATCAGAGGGACTATGTAGCAACATGCTATACAATGTTGCAGAGACCAATCAGCTGCAATTTTTTCTGCTATAATCAGTATTGTGCATATTTAGAGGTACTTTGAGCCAAGCACACTAGATAAGGGGCAGCCAATGAAGTTATTAACACTTATGTATACTATAGGTGCATATGTTCCCCTAACTTTCCCTCCCTTCAATAGGTTTTTGTTTGCCATGTAGGATGATGTCATAGATGATGGACAATGAGGTATAAACCCTTTGTATAATCACATTTCGGTGTGATTGTGTGAATTACTGCCTATGATTCACCAGATTGCCCTACATTATTTTATGCTGATAATAAAGTAGTACTTTGCCATATTCTTTGAGTCTGTCTGGTTATTTGGGTCCGAAATCATTATTGGTAATTCCATCTAGCACATAAGATGCTTCAAGGTGCTAGAGCACATTTTGGTAGCAGTGCAGATGGTTCTGGTCTAATTGACATAGGTCCAGATTTAGACTCTCTGACTCTTAATTGATTCCGCTGTATGCCAGAAGACCATGGAACTTTCTGTGGAATCGGCACCTAAATATACATAGTAGGATTGCTCAGGGTCTACACGATCACCTTGGAAGCAAGATGACACGGAGCAACACAGGTTCGATCCCCGGGTCAGCGCTTAGAAACCTCTATCATAAATAAACAATTACAAATTACACGTGTGAGAAGAATCGGCCGACAGGTGCCCCTTTGACAAAATTCCTGCCCGGACCATGCAGGTGCCCCGCAGACTGAAGGCGAACTGGTCGATTGGGGAAGAGTCGATGCTGAGGGACTCGAGCTGAGCCACAGATGTAAGTAGAACATTGAAGGTGTTAAAAAT
Source organism: Ambystoma mexicanum (assembly GCF_040938575.1). NCBI lineage: Eukaryota > Metazoa > Chordata > Amphibia > Caudata > Ambystomatidae > Ambystoma > Ambystoma mexicanum. The sequence goes on along the minus strand of NC_090940.1, from coordinate 666,361,641 downwards.
AGGCGGAGGGACTGTATTTCAAATATATGTATAAAAGTAACAGGATTTTTGGGGAAGAGAAATAGATACCTCAATATCCGGTTCCAAGAGGGGCAGAAGGGTATGCACTAAAACTCCAAATAGGGGTACTAATTAAGGATTCCTGTGGCCAGGCCAAGAAGAAGCATGCGTATCAAACTCCAAAATGGAGTAAAAAGTGGGATGAGATACATTTACTTAAGATAGTAAAGGAAAGCGTATGCAGAAAAAAGTAAAAAGTGCACATGTTTATGGGGTTATAAATACATCAGTATAAAACTTATATTGTGTCTAGATTAGAAGATATAAAACGATAGTAAAAAATCAAGGAGATCATCAGATTTTTAAATCAAGAGATTGACGTCAATCAGGAGGGTAAAAATCAAAGGAAAATAATAAATAAATCAGAGACTCTTAAAACATCAATAATAAAAAAGCGTAACAGTTAAAAATCGATAGAAAGTGTAAACGAAGGAACAAAAAGAACATCATTGCATAGATTTTTGAAGTGGTTAAAAAAATAGTTTTTTTGGTAATAAGCAGTGATTGATGGTGCCTGCTCAAATTATTGGTGTGGTATACTTGATAAAATAAATAAGAGAATAAAAGATCTGGTAAGCATTGACAGTCGAGATCGACTTGTCATCATGGGGGACACTGCTCTTCTGCACCTGTGCAAGACACTGCCAAGATACACACCGTGGATAAGGCAATATCACGCGGAGTGCATCAGAAGTACAACTAATAAAGCACTCATTCCGTGACCCCACAATGGTTTGTTGCTAAAAGCAGTATTGCGACATATTGCAACATATTTACCTGCTACATGCAAGGCGAAGAAGTTACAGAAATGATTGGCCATTTTAGAATTGTGGAAGAAGTACCGAGTGAGAAAGAAAATCCTCCTGAGAAGGAGTGGATGCTTAATCAGCATAAGAGGAGGATATGACACCTTGAGCTCCTCTTTCCACTCCTGAAAAAACTCCTCTTTCCCCTTCTGAAAACAAGAGCATAGATACTGAGGAACAAGGATTGTATCCTTTAAAGGAGTTGAAAGCAGCAGTGCGGTATGTTAATCCAACATGCAGGCCCCCCACTTATAACAGTGAGGACAACATGGAAGAGAGCAAAAGTTGAGAACGTAAATATTTGAATATGTGCCAACAAGTGACGAAAGTAAACAACGTGACGAGAGAAAGGACATGCAGGACAGTCAGGTGGAGATAGAGGAAGAGGCAATGGTGACAAAGGGTAGTGAAAGATAATGCTAAGGGATTGACGATAGTACAGAATGAATGGTTGGAAGGACAGATATTACTTAAGCTAGATGATAAGGGCATTGGTGGGGTTTGAGAAAGGCAAGAAAGAGAAGATCAGGAAAAGAAAGAAAAAGAACATGGGAGAGCATACAAAGAGAAGGAGAAACAAAGGAAGCGAAAGGAAGAACAAAGAAGGTACAAGGCAAGGAAAGAAAAAGAGAGACTAGATGAGAAGAAGCAAGAGGAGATATAAATACAGAGAATGCAAGTACGCAGGTTGAAAAAAGGCAAGAGGAAGAAGAGAAAAGAGAGATGAGAAGAAGGGAAGATGAGATGAACTGAAGTAGGGCATTAAAGGATGACGAGATAGATTATCTATTTCACAGAATCATAGTGCTGATCGAAGCACAAGAATGACTTGAGGAAGAGAGAGGGTCATTACAGCCCTCCAGTGAGCTGCAAGGGATACAGAGAATACAGACATGGGCTGACGAGCATGAAGCTGAAAACATAGGAAGAGGATTGGGGATTTATATAGGCAAATGAGAGATAAAGATGGGAATAAAACCCAAGAGGAAACAGAAGGAGGGTCAGGTGATGCATTAACTGATGAGCATAGAACGCTGTCTTTAAGGTATCTGTGTGATATATCTGCGGCGGAAAAATCTGCGACAGAAATGTTTGCATGGGAAATGGACGCTCTACAAATGTTTGTAGATATCCCATGCGAACATCCAATACAAAAACCATACATACATACACCCCCAGCCCCACCCACAACACACCCACAACACACTCCCACCTACACCCCCAACATACCCCCACCACCCTACTTACCTTTCCTTCCTTCGTGCTGTGTCCCTGCGGTGCCAGTTCCCTTTCACTTCCGTGATCGGGAACCGCCGCCGCAGGGTCCTTTTCTTTTTTTTTTGGACAACTGCAGGGGTTCCCCCGCAACCCCTGCTCACTATACTGTGTAGTATAGTGAGCGGGGTGTTGCGGGGGACACCCCCACAGACCCTGTTTTTTCTTTCTTTTTTTTCTTCTGTCGGGTGTGCTGCAGGGGTGTCCCGCAACCCTCGGTCAGACTGTACAGTGTAGTGAGCTGGGTGTTGCTGGGGACACCCCCGCAGCCCCATCCTTTTTTATTTTTTTGCTGTCGGGTGTGCTTCAGGGGTGTCCCCCGCAACCCCCCGCTCACTATACTATACAGTATAGTGAGCCAGGGGCTGCGGGGGGCACCCCCACAGCCCCCATCTTATTTTCTTTTTTTTCTGTCGGGAGAGCTGCGAGGATGTCCCCAGCAACCCCCACTCACTATACTGTACAGTATAGTGAGCGGGGTGTTGCGGGGGACACCCCCGCAGCCCCCATCTTATTTTCTTTTTTTTTCTGTCAGGAGAGCTGCGAGGATGTCCCCAGCAACCCCCACTCACTATACTGTACAGTGTAGTGAGCGGGGTGTTGCGGGGGGCACACCCTCAGCCCCGTCCTTTTTTCTTTTTTTCTGTCGGGAGAGCTGCGGGGGTGTCCCCAGCAACCCCCGCTCACTATACTGTACAGTCTAGTGAGCGGCCTGTTGCGCGGGACACCCCTGCAGCCCCTTGAAGCCCCCCACAGCCTTTAAAAAACAAATATTTTTCTAACCAACCTCACCAAAAATCAATCAAATTGGGTAATCATTATCGAACATGGGCATCAGGGTTTGCGGGGGGTGACCCCTGCTCCCCATTTTCAGTAGTGATTGCCTTGTCCGTTGCAGGGGCGTCCTCCGCCTCCTGGGTACTGGAGGCAGGGGCGTAAAAAAAACAAGAAAAGCAGACAGTGCGTCATCAGATCCGACCGGCGTGAGGGGGGCGGAACTGATGCTGCAGGGTCAGAAGGAAGCAGAGAAGTAAAAGGTAAGTGTGGGGGTGGGGATGTATTGGAGAGGGCGAGGGCATGGATTTGTGGATTTTGGCCACAGCAAAATTGGTTATGTAGTGAAATTGAATCAGGTCAATTCCGCTGCAAACAATTATGCCATGGCCAAATCACACAGATCTATCTTTAACAGGGTCCTTCAGATGGACCTGGGCAATGTACAGCTCGAGGGTGCAATAATACAGTAGGTAGATGCCATATTGGTGTGCAGTGAGACAGAGAAAAGGTGCACGGAAAACTCAGTGTGACTCATGCCCATATTAGCAGAGAAAGGATACAAAGTGGACAAAGAAAAGTTATAATATTTTCAGGAAGAGGTCCTGTACAAAGGACAACTAATTTCTCAAGAGGTGAGAAAAGTGATACCTGAAAGAGCAGAAGCAATTGTGAAGACTTCAGAACCTCAGACAATGAGGGAAATGCACCAGTTTTCGGCCTATGTAACTATGGGTTTTCGATTACAGCACCTATATTCAACCACTTTTAAAAGGGCTTAAAGAAGCACAGGTAGACAAACGTAAGATAACATGGACAGATGAATTGACTGCAGGATTTGAGGAATTAAAAATAGCAATTAGTACATCCCCTGTGCCAAGAATTCCTGACTATCATGAAGAAATTTACTTATTTTCTCATTCAAATGGAGAAGTCATGACAGCAGTTCTCACAAAGAAAACAACATACGGACATTGACAGAAAGCACTGGCTTATTACAGTGGGATTTTAGATCCAGTTATGAATGGGCATTACCCTTGCGAACAAGCTTTAGCTGCTGCTGCTTTTGCAATTGAAAAAGCTTCAAGTATTACGATGCAGTGTTAAATAACATTATTCGTTGAGCACATATTATCTGCCATTCGAGAGAAACCCAAAAGTACATTGACCACACAAAAGGCATTACTAAATTAGTTAGAACACATGGCACATTTTATTGTGAATTGCATCGTGTGCCAGAAATGTACTGCAGGGCACAATTTGCACACAGTAAGAGGAGCAATTCCTAGAATTCCTAGATGCAATGGCCCATTTCAGCAGCTACATATAGATTATGTGGATATGTTGCAGTCATGCAGCGGTTATAGATATATGATGGTAGTGGTATTCCCATTTTTTACATGGATTGAGGCAGGTCCATGTACGCACCCTGATGCCACATGTGCCACTAAGTTCCATGTGTGTGAGGTGTTCCCAAGATGGGGTATGTGCAAAGTGTTGCATTCAGACAATGGACCACATTTTGTTAATTAACTATTTGAGCAAGTAACTCTTTTATTAGGTATAACACACAAGTTCTCGTATGCCTATCAATCTCAGGAGAATGGAATTTGTGAGAGATTAAATGGACTCCTTAACTAGAGGATAGCGAAGATTAAGATAACGTTTTTTTATGATTGTAAAGCTACAGTTGTATACAAAATTATGTTAAACTTTTGTTACAATTTCCAATTTTGTCAACAAATCTTCATGTCCCTGTTTCTTCAATTTTACATTAGCCTGTGTTGCCGGCTCCCTAGTTCACTTCAAAGGTTCCTGATTCAGCAACATGTCCATATAGTCTACTACTGCGCAGACTAGTTGTGTATTTTGGCCTACTAAAAGGTGTTCCCACCACACTTCAATCTCATTGTTCAGTGGAATAAACTTTCCCAAATGGATTTTGCACTGAGAAATGGTTCCTGTACACTCTGTTATTAGGTGTTTACTGGTTTCGGTCTCAAAGTTACATAATCTGCAGGTGCTGTCCTTTATTGCTTTATCTTTTCTTTGCCATAATGTTTCTTTGGTGCTTAATGCATTCAATTTCAATCTCAAGAACTGCATACGGTGATGCTTTGAGGGGCATTGTGTCAAGAATCTTGGTGGCGCATTTAGTTTGTTTTCATTGGACTCTAGGCTTGACAATGATTTAAATTTGTCCCGTATTTCTTTGTTGACAATCCAGGACCACCGTTCAAACTTTTTTTGTGTGATTTGAGGTGTAGTTTGCAATTCTGATTGTTTGATGTCCGCTGCTATTAGAATTTCCATTCGTTTTGTATTGAAGAAGGAGTGTTTACACTGTTTGCCCCTTGTGCTATATACACTCGTGAAATCAGCCAGGCTCAGATAACCACCTATCTCCTCATGAGTTGGAGGATGTATGCCGATTGAGAACACCCCTTGGTCCTCCAACTATGGTAGAAACTGATGGCACAGTGTAGCGAAGACATTAGGTGATGAGATGCATGATTACCTAGCAACAATGACTGCAAGTGTTTATTTCATGTCTCAACAGATCAGGACTGCTTATTGAAACAGCCAATCTAATATCCAGGGGACCAGGTGCTGGTGGGCAAATTTGTTTGCACCTGGAATAAGCCCTGCTTTGAAGGACACTATGAGATGGAAGTAGTTACCCCCACGGCTGTTAAACCACAAATTAGACAAGCCTAGCTGCAACTGCACGACATAAAACCATAAAAGGGAGAAACATCGACCCCTCCTGCATTTACTGACAGTAAAGCAAGAGAAGATCCATGCATGCAGTCAAAATCAGCAACCAAGAGCAAAGAAAGGGTGTTTATGAAACAATAAACACCCTTTAAATAAATATCATCATTTCTTAAATCTAATAAGGAATGAATGGACTTGCAGCTATCCTGGAAAATGTTCAGATAAGTTAAAGGCACAATATGTTAATGTACCAAAGCCAAAGAACAAGGAATGCATTGCATCTTTTATGCTACCCATAATAGTAACATTACACACATTCTTGTATGCTGTTTTTACCTAAATATTACAGTCTTACCCAGCTCTGATAAGACAAGGTGTGGACATTGTAACATTTTGTGGCAATCCTAAAAACGATCAAATTATTTTCAGAATTATTGTGGCAATTATTTTGCAGTTCTTTATTTAAAAGCATGAGTTGCAGAAAAAACACAATTACATATTGAATGAATGGGAGACTCACTACCATCAAGAAAGTCGATGCGTTTTTCTGGAATGGTCATTGTGATTTCTCTTTGTCTTATGATTTGTCTTTTCTTCCTTGTTATTATGGCCTTTAGACACAATGATTAAAAATGCAGACACCGTGGGGGGCAATCAAACATCCTTTATAATCCCTCACAAAAGCACGCGTGGCATTTTCCATAATTTTACTAAACAAATTGTTTGACTTAAAATAGATGTTGGAGAAGATCATGACAGCATAAATACATATCTTGACAATTCCGCTCACTTAAAGAATAACCTGTGGTCCCAGCACATGAAGGAAGTGGGAGCGAGAACGTCAGATGAAAGCTGCTCTGTGTGTCCTCTCCTCCCCTATGCCATGAATGCAGCCAGTACATTTATTGCAAAAGAGATGCCTGAACAAGATGCAAAGTGTCTCAGTCATGTCTCAGTCATGTCTCAGTCATGTAGCAGCATGCACAACCGCAGGACTATTCGAAGGAAAATGGGCAACCCCATGATAGCGATCAAGGAGAACATTGATATGATATGATATTTTATTTGTATCGCGCTCATACACAAGTGTTTCAACATTTCCATATGAAGATACTTATTTCAAAACAGTGAATGCAAAATTCCTTGAGATTACCAAATGGGAGCTGCTGCAAATGATCAATGCAACAATAAAAGGATTTAATGCAATCAGAGATGAAATGAGGGTCATTAGGGTTATGACCTCCCAGAACAGGTATTTGCTGGACTTTATTACAGCAATGGAAAGTGGCCTGCGCCCCAAGGCGGGCCTTCTTGCTGTACATTCATACCTTCCCATGATGGGGAAAATGGAACCCTGACAGAAGCAATAACTATGCTGACGACCATGCATGCGAAGATTGAGGATGAAGCTGATGACTAGAGATGACAGGTTTCATCTCTGTTTTCATGGATTCCAAGATGGCTGGCAAATGCCTTCAAATTACTTGGAGCAAAACTAGTTTTGGTATTGCTAGGATTCGGTCTCATAAGGATCGTTTTAGGACAATGGCAGAAAACTGCTAAAAAAACTATTCAGATGAGGATAATGATTGATGTGAATGGAGATCAGACTGAAAACAGACTGAAGACACCAAGCATGAGAACATAAAGAAGAGTTCACTGGCACACCCAGGGATGAAGTTCGACTAACCTAAGGATCACAAGAAACATATAAGACATTGGGTATTTTGTCAGCCAACTGTAGAATGCTGCCACGCAATCCTACTCCTCCTAGACCTCTCAGCGGCCTTCGACCTGGTCGACCATAAAATCCTCTGTAGCCACCTAGACACCGCAGCTCACTTCTCATCCGCTGCAGTCACATGGATACAATCCTTTCTGGCAAACAGAACCATGCAGGTCTTCTCATCAACAGACGCATCAGACCCTATCACCATCTCCTGCGGAGTCCCACAAGGCTCCTGTGTCTCCCCCACTTTGTATAACATTTTTATAAAACCACTATTTGACCAACTTGACCGTCTGGGTGTCACCTACACAAATTACGCAGATGGCACCCAGATACTCCTCACCATTACAAGCAACTACCAGGCAGACGTCACCCGGATCAACGAAATATTCTCCATCATTCAGGCATGGATGGCCTCCCATGGCCTTTGCTTGAATGATGAGAAGACAGAGCTCCTCCTTGTCGGCTCTCCTAGCAACCTGGCAAAACTGAATCCTAACTACAACAACATCACCATCGATGGCCACAACATCCCCATCGCCAAAAGCGTAAAAACGCTTGGCTTTTACCTGAATGCCAACTGCAACCTTTCCAAACAAACCAACATGATTGCTTCAGCCACCGCCTACACCGGCAAACTCATCAGGGCCGCTAGACCCTTCCTATCATCCAACAGCTGCATCACTCTCGCGAGAGCCCTCATACAATCCAAACTGGACTACTGCAATAGCCTGTACCTAGGTGCCAACCAATCAATAATTAACAAACTAAAAAGTACTTCAAAATAACGCATTACGCGCAGCTCTCAACATCCCCAGACGTGAGCACATCTCCACTGCCAGGAAATCCTGCAGATGGCTCTCCATCCGACAGAAAATTGACCTGAAAACCATCTGCCTCACATACAATGCATTAAACAACCTAGCCCCACCATATCTCACTTAGAAATTCACCTTAAAACTCGCCACCAGAACCACTAGATACTCCAACACCTCATGCCTGTCAGTACCCATATTTCTCCTAAAAAGAGCTGGAGGAGCCAGCTTCACAGTACTTGCCTCCCAGCTCTGGAACACCTTACCACTCAACATTAAAACCATCGAATCCTTCCAGATCTTCAGGAAACATGTTATCAGTTGGATCCTGAACAAGGATTAGCTCCACCATATGCTCGAATCTCTGTGAACTCTGCAAATTATTGTATTGGTAACTGTAGCACCTCCTAATATGGGAGTACCCCTTCCAATGCTCAAACATGTCTTTATACTCTGTAACTGCTGTATTTTGAAATTGTACACTGCACAATTATGTAACCGTCTTCTTATGTGCCCTTCTACCCCCGGGTTTGGAGCGCTAGACAAATAAATAAAAACAAACAAACAAACAAACATGACCTGGAGTGTGGATGAGCATAAAAAGAATGTAGGTGACCTGAGGGGTTAATGAAAAATGGATCCCGAAGAAACTTAGATGTAAAGAGAGGATTACGAAGAATGAAGAAGAGGAGATGGTCGAGGACCCGACCAGAGAGGGGGAATGTAGAGGAGCAGGTGGACATGTTATCCCTAACTCAGTGCCCCCTCACCTCCATCATACCGGCCTTATGCGGGACACCAGGTATCATTCCAATACTGTAGCAAGTGTATGCAAGAACATATGCACTCACACAACATAATCTATCCTAGCACTGAGCGGCTGGAAGGCTGCCTGCACACACCATTGCACATCATAGAGCTATAACTGAAATCTGACGAGAGCAGAGTGATGTCACAGAGGAAAGATACTGAGACGCACTGAAACGATATGCAAATACTCAAAGAATAAAGATGTAACTGAAGTAACAGGAGAAACATGTAATTAAATATGAAGAAATCATCTATGTAAAGAAGATAAAGTAATATGCTGATTAATAAATATATATATACACGCAGAAACGCAAGGCAGATGAGACATATAGAAGGTTGCTGCAGAGGAAAGCATAACATGCATAGAGCGGCCATGGTGGAAAGATGTATGTCGAACTCATATTAAAACCATTCAAGCTACCTCAGAGACAGACCAGGGCTGCAGAGTCAGGAGATGCTGGAAAAACAGCTTTGTGTGAGGAGTCTATTGGCCTGGGATCAAGGATGCTAGCAAGGCAAAAGGGAAGACAAAAGGATAAGCCATGTGCATAAGATATATTTCTCTTAGATTAAGCAAAGGAGAAAACATCTGCAAGAGCCAAGTATTAGACAATTAATGATGCAGAAAACCTATGTAAGATTGAGTGAGTAAGTCTCCAGATACTGAGAAGTATTTTGACACCCAGCACAATTGAATCAAATAGCAGTAAATAGAAGGACGAGATGGACAAATGTGTGATCTCCTCACATCTGATTCAGAAGTTGAAAACAAGGGCTATTCACAAAGCCCAAATGAAGATAATAGTATGCGTACACTCCCTTGAATGTCCCAGAACAGAGAGCAGGCTTCGAGGTCAACTACAAAGGAGAAGCCTTGGCTTGGGCCTGACCATGAGAGAGGATGGACTAATTGGGAAAGTGGGGAGTAGTCTGACATTGCTTACGGCACTTGAGTTTCGTTTTGCTTACATGCTGCTAATGAGCTGAAAGTCCAAGGTTGGGAAAGCATGCCAGCCAATCAGAGGGTCTATGTAGCAATATGCTATACAATGTTGCAGGGACCACCCTGCTGCCGTTTATCCACTACAATCAGTGTTCTACATATTTAGAGGTAGTTTGAGGCGTGCCCACCAGATAAGGGACAGCCAATGAAGTTAACACTCATGTATATTATAGATACATTTGTTCCAAAACCAATCCCTCCCTTCAATAGGTTTTAGTTGGCCACGTAGGATGACATCATAGATGACACAAATTGTGGTATAAAACCTTTGTATAATCACATTTGGGTGTGAGTGTGTGAATTACTGCCTGTTATACGCCAGATTACCCGACCTTATTTTATGCTGATAATAAAGGAATACTTTGCCATATTCTTTGTGTCTGTCTGGGTATTTGGGTCAGAGATCATTATTGGTAATTCCATCTAGCACATGTGATGCTTCAAGGTGCTAGATACTAACCCACAAATGAAGTGCCGCTTGGGTAGGTCTGTGCTTGACATCTTCTTGTTGACCCCTTGATGCTATGCTGTTTTGTCAATCCCTAGAAATGCGTTGGGGTTCAGGGTGCCTATGAGATGTCATTGACTCCTGTATCTCCAGAAATGTACTTGATGCAAAGCACCAAACACACCTCTTAACCAAACATTGCCATTACAAAGGCATGGCCAGCTACACCAACAGCACTCTTTCAGCCAACCAACAGAGCAAAAAAGGCCATTACAGATGACGATGTGTCACTCTCCAGCAGTACTAACCTCAAATCAGAATGCATGACAAAGACTTCTGCATCACCCTGTCACTATCCACCAGCACCGACTAGAAGGTCTGTCACAAACATTTAACTGTATGGATCACACTACATACACACTAAATATGACACTATACCTGCCCACTACACAACACATCACATGGTACTCGCACCACGTGGACATTAAGCACATCCACGCTATCAGAGACTTTCCTTCTGCATCCTGAAGCATTAGAATGAGGCACAGTCTATCAACGTTTAAATTCAGCCCCCTGCGATGTTAGAATGGAGCTAAGGCTATGTGAGGCTTAACTTCAGCCCCCTGCGATGTTAGAATGAAGCTACGGCTATGAGAGGCTTAGATTCAGCCTCCTGAGGCGTTAAAATGGAGCTAAGGCTATGAGAGGCTTAGCTTCAGCCTCTTGCGGCTTTAGAATGGAGCTAAGGCTATGAGAGGCTATGAGAGGCTTCACTTCAGCCTCCTGCAGCGTTAGGATGGAGCTATGGCTATAAGAGGCCTAGCTTCAGTCTCCTGCAGCGTTAGAATGGAGCTAAGGCTATGGGAGGCTTAGCTTCATCCTCCTGAGGTGTTAGAATGGAGCTAAGGCTACGAGAGGCTTAGCTTCAGCCTCCTGCAGCATTAGAATGGAGCTAAGGCTGTGAGAGGCTATGACAGGCTTAGCTTCAGCCTCCTGAGGTGTTAGAATGGAGCTAAGGCTATGAGAGGCTTAGCTTCAGCCTCTAGCGGCATTAGAATGGAGCTAAGGCTATGAGAGGCTTGGCTATAGCCTATTGCAGCATTAGAATGCAGCAAAGGCATTGAGAGGCTTAGCTTCAGCCTCCTGCAGTGCTAGAATGGAGCTAAGGCTATGCGAGGCTTAGCTCAGCCTCCTGCGATGTTAGAATGAAGTTAAGGCTATGAGAGGCTTAGCTGCAGCCTCCTGCAGTGCTAGAATGGAGCTAAGGCTATGAGAGGCTTAGCTCGGCCTCCTGCGACGTTAGAATGAGGCTAAGGCTATGAGAGGCTTAGCTGCAGCCTACTGTGTTGTTAGAATGGAGCTAAGGCTATGAGAGGCTTAGCTTCAGCCTCCTGCAGCGTTAGAATGGAGCTAAGGCTATGAGAGGCTTAGCTCAGCCTCCTGCAGTGCTTGAATGGAGCTAAGGCTGTGAGAGGCTTAGCTTTAGCCCCCTCTGGTGTTAGAATGGAGCTAAGGCATTGAAAGGCTTAGCTCAACCTCCTGTAGCGTTAGAATGGAGCTAAGGCTATGAGAGGCTATGAGAGGCTTAGCTCAGCCTCCTGTGACGTTAGAATAAAGCTAAGGCTATGAGAGGCTTAGCTCTGCCTCCTGTGGCATTAGAATCTAGCTAAGGCTATGAGAGGCTTAGCTTCAGCCCCCTGCGGTGTTAGAATGGAGCTAAGGCTATGAGAGGCTTAGCTTCAGCCTCCTGCTGCATTACAATGGAGCTAAAGCTACGAGAGGCTTACCTCAGCCTCCTGCAACGTTAGAATAAACCTAAGGCTATGAGAGGCTTAGCTATAGCCTCCTGCAGCGTTAGAATGGAGCTAAGGCTATGAGAGTTTATGGGAGGCTTAGCCTCAGCCTGCTGCAGTGTCAGGATGGAGCTAAGGCTATGAGAGACTTAGCTTCAGCCTCCTGCAGCATTAGAATGGACCTAAGGCAATGAGAGGCTTAGCTTCAGCCTCCTGCAGCATTAGAATGCATCTGAGGCTATGGGAGGCTTAGCTTCATTCTCCTGTGGCGTTAGAATGGAGCTAAGGCTATGAGAGGCTTAGCGTCAGCCTCCTGCAGCATTAGCATGAAGCTAAGGCTAGGAGAGGCTTAGCCTCAGCCTCCAGCAGCATTAGGATGGAGCTCAGGCTATGAGAGGCTTAGCTTCAGCCTCCTGCAGCATTAGGATGGAGCTAATGACATGGGAGGCTTAGCTTTGTTCTCCTGTGGCGTTAGAATGGAGCTAACGCTATGAGAGGCTATGGGAGGATTAGTTTCAGCCTCTAGCAGCATTAGAAGGGAGCTCAGGCTATGAGAGGCTTAGCTTCAGCCTCCTACGGAGTTAGAATGGAGCTAAGGCTATGAGAGGCTTAACATCAGCCTCCTGCAGCATTGGCATGAAGCTACGGCTATGAGAGTGTAGAGGAGGTCCCAAAAAAAGCCTGCACGCCAATCGTCCATTTTGAAGTACCAGGAACGTTCACACCGAGATACGTGACTTATGATGAGCAAATAAACCAGCAGGGAGCCGCAGTATGGCTCTGCCCAGTACCTATTAAAAGAACAGGACCTCTTGACATACCAGTAACAAGGAAATCATGAACAGTAAGGTATCCATTAAGAAAACCCTACCAACAAATGAAACGAAATGAAGATTGCCTAAGTACAGTCCCGGAAGAAACCAAAAAGGTCTTAATGGAAGACGAATGGTGACGTCACAAGATCCAGGACAGACTCGCAAATAGAAGAAATGACGACCCAAAAAATACAGAGACACGAAACGCCAGGAATAAGGATATTGTGGACCCAAAATAAAAAGACGATGTCAAAATGCAATGAAGTTTAAAGCTGTAAGCAAGATGAAGATATTGACCAAGTTTACCGCCTGTAAATATGCTTGGAACCGCAAGAAAGATAAGAAAACAGTGCAGCTTGCTATGCTTAGTAGAAGAATAGTGCGGCAAGCACCATTATAGATAATCTACCTCAAACGAAGCACAGTATTATAAGTATATTTCCACTTTGCACAAGAAGCAGAATCAATCCAGGTTACTAAAGGCCAAACGAGAAAGATTCATATTTAGCAAAACAAGAAGAGACGGCTGAATAGAAACTCAGCAGAGGCAACTCGTGCCAGGAGAGCCAAGGTCATACCAATAGAAGTTATGAACAGGAGCTACATCTAATTGAAACTAAGAACAGAATATCCTGCCTCTGAAAGGTCGAAATAAGAAGGCGAAGGCAGGTGGCGGGTGAAACGAAAATCAAATACACAAATTGAGAGGAAAGAAGCAAATTCACTGAGTCTGAATCACGTGACCAGTCGAGCAAGGAGAAGCAGGGTTTCACACCTACGCTTGGCACCGGACTAGGCAGAGATATCAGAACTTTTCCAGACAGAAGATGTAGTTTTGAGGCCAACCACAGTGAACTAATTGACACATGGCTACTAAAGCGATGATTGATTGTAACCCTAATTGGAGGAAGGCCGGGTAACTAAGGGGCACCTCACACCTTGCTGACCGTTCTATGTGCTGCTAAGCGAAGTGGAAAAGTAGGCATGGGGTTGGTGCCAACCCAATCACAATTGACCAAGTAATCTAGGGTCCTATTGTAAGTAGAACTAATGAGACGTCATACTTTTAGTGACGTCTACAGTAGTAATTTTTGAAGGAAGGGCTTAGATGCCCACCTGAAAGTCTTTTACCCAATCCCCTCACTATGTTACCCTATACAGATATAGTACCTATATCAAAGTTACCTTTTCCTAACCAATAGAGATGCATATTAACTTTTGAGTGTTACACGTCAATGATGACGTGTTTTGAGTATAAATGTTACAACTTGTATGAAGTTCGTTGTGTCAGTCTAGAAATACGGATACCTCTACTTTGAGACCGCAAACGCATTTTGGTGGCCGTGGACCAACCGTCTCATGCATGATACACAGAATATAGGTTTTCGAGTTTGCCAATGAATGGCCATTTTGATGTAACAAGAATCGCCATTTTGTTTTCTAACCATTGCTCATTGCTTTCTGTTCCTATTGCTTTGCAGTATATTTTCCGCTTACACTGCTCGACTGTGGGACATTGTTGTCTGTATGTGAAAAGGACAAGGCCACAGGGCCGAGAGGATAACAAGAGTTTGCTGAAACACAAACGTAGGCAGTGCCAGGAAGAATGCCCGGCTCCCTCCTTAATGTAGCCTTGAAACAGAGCTGCAGAGCATTTAATCATTTCACAGCTGCCAGCCAGTCTCGTTATATGGTAGAATATGTTAGAATAATACCACTAAAGGCTTGAATTATGCTTCTCTAACAGCCATTAAAAGAACAGCTAGACATGCTGGAATTACCCGTGGGTTGTGTACTTTTGCAATACATAGACGATTTATTGCTAGCTGCAGACACAGAGGAGATTTGTAAAGAAAGCACTGTATTACTACTGTCACACCTAGCGGCACATGGCCATAAAGCTAGTTTGAAGAAATTTCAGTATAATCGAAAAGAGGTGGCTTATTTGGGCTACCTACTTTCGAAAGGAGGGAGAAGACTAACGCCAGAACGCATAGAAAGTATTTCTTGTATGCCTATTCCAAAGACACAAAAAGGAGTCAGAGCCATAATAGGCATGGCTTCATATTGCCGACAATGGATTGGTAATTTTGCGTTAATTGTGAAACCATTAGTGAATTTGACTAGAAAAGATGCGGTTATGCCTTTGCAGTGGGATGAGGAATGTCAGAGAGCATTTGATGGATTGAAAACTGCATTATGCTCGGCTCCAGTTTCGGGTACGCCGAACTATGAGAACATTTTTAGACTATTTGTGTGTGAAGGTGAAGGATGTGCATTGGCGATTTTGACACAGGAACAAGGTGGAAGAAATAGGCCGTGTGGCTATTTTTCTTCTGCGCTGGACCCTGTAGCGGGCGCACTACCACGATGTTTGCGATCTGTCGCGGCGGCTGCTGTGTCATCGAAACAAACGGAAAGGATGGTATTGGGGCACACTTTAATTTTGATGGTGCCACATGCCATAGACGTTCTATTAAATAGGACACAGACGCAACACCTCACCTCTGCTAGATTGACAAGATATGAGATTATCTTGTTTGCGCCCCATATCCAAATTATGAGGTGTAGCGCTTTGAATCCTGCAGAATTAATGCCACTAACCATAAAAGAAATTGGGAAGAATGAATCACCCCCCCACGATTGCTTAATGGTCACCGAGGAAGCAACCAAGGGAAGAGTTGATTTAGGTGATATTCCACAGAAAGTGCCGGATGGAGAGTTATTTTGTGACGGCTCATGTTTTAAATTACCAGATGGCACGAAAACTGCCGCATACGCTATCACTACCCTAGAGAGTTTTGTAGAAAGTAAAAGAATCCCCTATAATTCAGCACAAGCCGCGGAAATAATAGCCGTAACCAGAGCCTGCGAGATTTCTGAAAATTTGAATGTGAATATATATACTGATAGTCAGTACGTGTTTGGAGTGGTTCATAACTTTGGTCGACTCTGGGCTGAGAGAGGGTTTCTGACATCACATGGTGCCAGAATTCAACATGGCCCTTTGATTGTACGATTGCTCTCTGCACTCACGCCAAAGCGCCTAGCAATAGTGAAATGCGAGGCACATAGAAAAGTAACATGCAAAATAGGAGAGGGAAATGCGTTTGCAGACAGGATTGCGAAACAAACTGCCACTGATTTGAATACCAAGATGATGACGGTTCAGACAGAGGAAGTACCCTGTAAAATAGAAGATGGAGTTGCGACTGTCAAAGAAATGCAGGCGGAGGCTACGGCCGATGAAATACAGGGATGGGCAGAGGGATCTGCTGAGTTGGATTTGGAGGGTTGTTGGGTGGACAAGGGAACTAGAAACTGGATGTTGCCAAATTCATATGTGACTGCAATGGTCACAATGGCCCACAGCCCTACGCACATCTGTGCCAAGAAAATGATACAGCACCTTTCTATAGTATGGCAGAATGTAAACATAAAAAAGAATGCAGAGAGGTTGGTGCAGAACTGTATCACATGTTTACAACACAATTTAGGAAAGGGAACAGTGACACCAACAGGTAGTTTTGGCCTGCCCTCCATGCCGTTTGAGGTAGTTCATTTTGATTTCATAGAGATTGAGAGGTGCCAAAACTTAAAATACGTCTTGGTGGTAATATGTGCATTCAGTAAGTGGGAGGAGGCATATCCTTTAAAGGATTGCACAGCAATGACTACGGCAAAAGTAATGTTGAAGGAGTATTTTTCCAGATTTGGCTTGCCCCGTGCCTTATGGTCCGATAATGGACCACATTTTGTGGTTGCAGTGGTATTACAGATATGTGCTGGTCTCCAGATTGATAAGAGATTCCATAGTTCAAGGCATCCGAGTTCTGCCGGTCTTGTGGAGAGGCACAACGGGATTCTTAAATCAAAGATTAGCAAGATTTGTGCGGGAAGCAAGTTGAGTTGGGTGGATGCATTACCAATAGCACTATTATGCATGCGTACATCTGTACAGGCTAAAACTGGGCTCTCCCCATACAAGATCGTAATGGGGAGGCCGGCAAATGTTTGGTGCGCACCTCAGCCAAAACGACTCAGTGAGATAGAACATCCTGTGCTTAGTACTTATTGTGGCCTCTTAATGCAGAAATTGCGTTTGATTCATCAGCAGGTGCAGGAGGCATTACCCGTACGGTATACCGGTCCGGGGCACACGCTGGAGCCAGGAGACTGGGTGCTGCTAAAAAACTTTGAAAGAAAGTCATCATTAGCACCCAGGTGGCGCGGGCCCCATCAAGTACTTTTGGTGACGCAGACGGCAATACGGGTGGATGAAAGGAAGTCATGGTTCCATGCCACCCATGCCAAAAAGATTCCAACTGCACTGCAAATCTTGCCTGACACTGCTGACCGGAAAGAGACAGCGGTCCCAGAAACAAAAGAAACTGTTGCCAGTGAGCAGCCACCTAATCTGCAAAAACGAGAAGTGAAACTCGAAACAAAGCCTGAGACGATTGCCAAAAAGGGGGAAGGGCTAAAAGTGCCCCAACGTTGCCCAGCAGAATCGACATCACTGCTGACCGATGTGAAATCTGCCTTACAGATACCAGCAAAACCAAATCGTGTACCCCTTTGGCACCCACCAGCACTTGCCAGCACGCCAAAAAACGGATTTGCATCATTGGCGCGGCGCACACCAGCACCTGCAGTAGCGCCACAGGCTGACTTCAAGCCTGAATCTGAAAGTGCACCGGCACTGTTCACGGATCATAAGACACCAGGAGCAAGGCGATACAACCTGTGGCCTCGAAAGACAAAGTGATCCGCAGTTCTTTTTTGGTGTCTATGTCAACCTCTGGTTCAGCTCATGGACAGAGAAGGAACCAGGAGTGTAGAGGAGAGAAGCGTGAGAATTGTGCAAATCGGACAATTCAAGACTCGCGGCTCCTCGGTGCGATCATAAAAAGTACATGTGTCCTGAACCAGAACGGACAAGCTGGGCGCACATGGTACTATGGCAAGTGAGATAATTGATTAACAGTACATGTGTCCGGATCCAGAGCGGACACGCTGGGCGCACATGATACTGAGGCGATAACTGATCAAAGGTCCTCTGAGCAGTATAAGAAGGGATAAGTGATCTCGCCTAAAAACGAATAATCGAATCCAGGCTAAAAAGGACAGGCAAAACTGAATTGTGAGAATTCCATTGAATTTATAGACATCAGAGCAAGCACGACGAAGAGAGATATCCACAACGAACTGTGATAAGGAAGAAGAAGGACGACGAGAAACATGCCGGGACCGGTTCCAGCCTCCTCCTGCACTACAACCGCTGAGAATGAGTCAGTTATAAAGACTATAAGTTTAAGAAAAACGCATGGTAAAACAAATTGTATGCTGGCACTAACGATAATAATGTGCTTTATGAGCGTGGTAGCACCAATATCGACAGCCCTAATATTATGGTGGGTAGAAACAATACACCCATTAGAAATGTTTTTACCAATAATTAATATATCCATTACTGAAAGCCCGGTTCAGGTGATCACTTATACCCTACCCCCAATGGAAGGTTTTAGAAATAACACCTTACTTCTGATAATGAACATGACACATGCAATCCTAAAGAAAACAAACTGCTGGGTATGTGCCCATTTACCACAGCATGCTGGGAAAGGAATAGGGTGGTATGTACAGCCATTACCATTAAGTTCTGCATGTAGTGCATCTTTAGGTGCAATGTTCTATGGGAAATGGAATGAGAGTAATATGGGTCAATTAGACAGAACCAACATGAATGAGTTTGAGGAGATAATAATGAAGCCTGTGGGTTGTTCCATTTTCCATAAAGCACAAGTAATAGCCCCAGAGCTCACGAGGAAAAGTACACAAAAGATAACACGACAAAATAGACAAGATAGATTGTCCCCGCCAGAAAAACATCTGTAATGACGTTTCGCGTAAGAACAGAAGGGAACAAAGATGCGATTCCCCCATCTTACACAGTGAATTATAGCCCAAGAACTGTCCATTTTTGTCTAAAAAAGAAAGGCTCTTTTTCAGTCCGAACATATGCTGGTTGTATGAATACAGTGGTACTAAAATGGGAAATAGAACCAGCATACGTAGGTGATCCAGTTTATTTTATATGTGGAGAGAAAGCATACCCTTGGTTGCCCAGAAACTGGGGAGGTACATGTTACCTAGGGCTACTGTTCCCAGGAGTATTCCTCTTAGAAACAGCAGCCATGGCCAGATTATCCAGAACTAGAGTCAAGAGGACTGACGAAGGTGTTTTAAAGCAACTGATGTAGCGAAATCATTCACTCCATTCTTACGACAGATAGTGAACTCCTATAATATAAGGCAACTGTCCAGAATCCTAAAAGTACAATAAACACAACAACAGATATATTATTTAACATGACGTTGGAAGAAAGAGGAATCAGGTTAATGACGCTGCAAAATAGAATGGCTCTCGATGTAATCCTGGTTGATGGTGGGGGAATTTGCAAAATAGTGGGATCAGCATGTTGCGTTTATGTCGATGACTATTCCCCCACGATCTTTGAAGCAATAAAGAAAATGCACGTTCTAAGCTCTGAACTCCTCACGGGAGAAGGGAGCTGGGGAATAGGATCTTGGTTTTGGGGCATACTACGATATTGGGGATGGAAGCTGATCTCAATATTCGTAGTGGTGTTCGGAATATTCCTAATGTGCTGTTGTTGTATACATTGTTTACCCAAAGTTTGCGCAGACGTAACTGAGGGATGTACGGAAGGATGCATGCATATGATAACAAAGAAAAAACAACCTCATGATTGAACTAGCCCAGACCCAAAGGAGATGAGAGTAGTGAAAGAGTTGATGGCAATAGATATTGATGAAGACAATGATGTCCACAATAGCATGCGAGACTCAGACATAAGTACTTCAGATTCATCATCACTAGAGGAGGTTTCAATAAAAAGATGAGACGTTTGGCATAAGGCCAAAGGAGGGTTTGTCAGTCTAGAAATACGGATACCTCTAATTTGAGACCGCAAACGCATTTTGGTGGCCGTGGACCAACCGTCGCATGCACGATACACAGAATATAGGTTTTCGAGTTTGCCAATGAACGGCCATTTTGATGTAACAAGAATCGCCATTTTGTTGTCTAACCATTGCTCATTGCTTTCTGTTCCTATTGCTTCGCAGTATATTTTCCGCTTACACTGCTCGACTGTGGAACATTGTTGTCTGTATGTGAAAAGGACAAGGCCACAGGACCGAGAGGATAACAAGAGTTCGCTGAAACACAAACGTAGGCAGCGCCAGGAAGAATGCCCGGCTCCCTTAATGTAGCCTTGAAGCAGAGCTGCAGGGCATTTAATCATTTCACAGCTGCCAGCCAGTCTTGTTATATGGTAGAATATGTTAGAATAATACCGCTAAAGGCTTGAATTATGATTTACTAACGGCGCCCCTTTGCTGAGCCCGCGAAGAGCATGTCGGCTCCCAGGACGCGAATAGCACCTGATAGATAGCAAGGTCCGGAATGCAACTCCCCCCGTATGTAGTTTGCTTCCAAGAACAGAAGCGCTGTGTTCTATTCTGTAACCGAAAGATGCCTACGCACTCACAAATTGTAAATTGTTACTAGAATAGATGTTTGAAGGTGTCATAGTGGCCAGAGATGTCCATCGTCACACCAAGTTCAAAGAAACCCAATCAAGAGGGGTGATAACCATGTCATAGCTGATTGTTTGATATGCATTTTGTATATATGTAACTGATGTACGTAATTCGCGCTCTTGCGTCCCTTGAGGTCTAGAGATACACGTTGCGGGGCGTGAGACCGAGTTGGCCAACTGAGACTTTTGCTTTGCAATAAAACCCTAGCTTTGGGAATATAACCTCGTGCCTGGCGTCTCTATCGTGTGTGGTGGCCCGCCTTGTTTCCATAGACGTCAGGGTCCCCTAGGGGCCCCTTTCACTCTGACACCCCGATATAGAGCTAGATGTGATGCTCAGTCAACAGAGAAACTTTTAGGGTCTGAAATGCAAAATTACCTGAATTGCATGACATCTTGCCTTACTGTAATTTCAGACCAGCTGCAGCAACAACGAAAAGGGTGCAGGGGAGCACGGAACATAGAAGGAGATACTACTACAGATACAGCTCAAGGACCGCCAGGCCCTTTAGGGTCATTTGAAGAAGACCTCACAGACATCCTATCAAACAACCTCAAAAACTCCTCACCACGTGTCTTACTAGGAGACTTTAACCTCAGATTTAACGACCCTGCAGACGCCAACGCCACTACAATCAATAATACCTTAGAGGAACTGGGCTTTACCCAGAAGATCACTGAGCCTACCCATATCAAAGGGAGAACCCTGGACTGGTTAGCTGTGCACAACTGCCCAGTCCTGGTCTCTGCCATACTCCCGCAGCCCTGGACAGACTATTACTTGATCTCGTTCACCCTAGAGGCAACCCCAGCACAAGCTAACAGTATAGCTCCAGCTGTCCAGTCCCGAAATAAAAAAAACCTCACCCCAGAAAATTTGATCCCACTGATCACACCGACCTTGAATGCCATTCCAGACCACAGAGATCCATTCACGATGGTGGACATCTACAATAAAATCATGCTCTCATCCCTTGATGCCATAGCCCCCTTGAAACTAAAAAAGAGCAAGCCCCGGAAACACATCAATTCCTGGTTTTCGCCTCATCTTAAAGCCCGCAGACAGGAAAAGCGACGCTGTGAAAAAACTTGGCGAGCTCACCCCTCAGAAAAAAAAAAAAAACTTGAGCAGACTTGCTTCCCAATATAAAAAAGAAATTATATTGGCCAAACAAACGTCCTACAGCACGCGAATCTCACAAGCTAAATCCAACACTAGAGAGCTTTTCACAATACTAAAAGAGGTTGAATCCCTGATCCAAGTGCCAGACTCGTGCATCAAAGATAAAAACTGGTGCACTGGTATACAAAATGCCTTAGAGAAGAAAATCTCCTCTCTTAAGACAAAGATAAGCATTAAAAAAGAATCTCTCCTATCCTCTACTAAGACGAGTACCTTCTCCCGCAAAAAGACCCACCTGACTCAATCACCCCCAGCGCACAACCCCCCCTTTAATTTCCATAAAGTATCCACCAAAGAGGTAGAAAATACCATTCTCACCCTCAAACCATCAAATTGCTACGGAGACCTTTGCCCCGCTCAATTGATTAAGGATGCGGCCCGTGATCTTGCACCATTTATTACCAAACTAATAAATGTGTCTTTCACATCAGGCACCGTACCTAATAACTTAAAACAGTCCTGGGCCCTCCCCTTGCTCAAAAAACCGAATCTAGACCCATCCACTCCCACCAACTACCGCCCCATTACCACAGTACCGTTACTTCTCAAAATCCTCGACAAAATTGCATACCAACAGATCCAACATTACCTTGAGCACTTCCATCTACTAGGTGTCCGACAATCGGGCTTCAGGCTTCAGCACGGAACCGAAACTGCACTTATAGATCTCAAGGCACAAATAGACGAGCTGAGAGATCAGGGTAAGACAGCACTACTGCTACTCCTTGATCTCTCGGCTGCCTTTGATTTGGTCGACCATGAGATCTTGTGCAACCACCTATAAAAAGCTGCCCACTGTTCTCAAGAGACAACCAATTGGATCCAATCCTTCCTCAATAACCGCACAATGAGAGTCTTCTCTTTGCTAGCAGCAGCCGACCGAACGCCCATCACTTGTGGCGTGCCTCAGGGATCCTGCGTCTCCCCTACACTTCATAACATCTTCACAAAGCCCCTTTTCGATGATCTAGACAATCTGGGTATCACCTACACTAATTACGCCGATGATACCCAGATCCTCATCCCGTTGTCGGGGGATTATGACAAGGATTTGGCCTTCGTTAACAAAGTGTACCTCATCATCCAGGCATGGATGGCTTCACACGGTCTATGCCTGAATGATGACAAGACGGAACTCCTCATCCTAGGCTCTGTACATCACCTTAACAAGCTTGACCAAAACTATTCATCATTCGTAATTGACAACAATAAGATTAAGGTAGCCAAGGAGGTTAAAACCCTCGGCTTTTATCTAGACTCTTCCCTCACCTTCAACAAACAAGTTAATGCAATGGCCTCCGCCACTTCCTATACTTGCAAACTCATTAGGGCAGCCAGACCCTTTCTCTCTTCCACCAACTGTATCACCTTGGCAAGGGCATTGATCCTGTCCAAGTTGGACTATTGCAACGCATTATATGTAGGCTGCAATAAATATATCTCAAATAAAATTCAAATCCTCCAAAACAATGCTCTTAGAGCAGCCATTAGCATACCGAAGAAAGCCCATATCTCTTTCTCCAGAAGGTCTGTCAATTGGCTATCTATCAAAGACAAAATATTCCTCAAATCGGTCTCTCTGATTCACAAATGTCTCCATCAAGCAGCCCCTCAATACCTCATCTCCAGATTCACTAGACCTACCCTCTCTCGCCCTTCTAGAACGGCCAACTCCAACCTTCTCCTGGTGCCCAGGTTTAAACGTACAATGTCGGGAGGCAACAGCTTTCCAGTAAAAGCAGCGCAATCCTGGAACTCCCTTCCTCCTCCCTGCAGGGAGGACCTACTCTACCACCAGTTCAGAGCTAGGACTATCCACTGGCTCAAAACTCTCGACTCATAACGACCTTCCGCTGCCCGGCTGCGCAACCACCATGTTGCTCCTTACCTCAACGAATGTAAATATGTATATAGTATTGCCTATAGTGTATATGCTTTACCTATCCTATTCGGCGTGATACGTCCAGCATTGTAACCACAGCTGGACCTCACCACGCTGTATGTAACTAAGTTTTGCAATCCTCTTGCTGCTCCTGCACCTGGCTACCCCTGGGTTAGGTGCGCATTATAAATAAATAAAATACAAATACAAATACCATCCAATTTACCTAGAGATACCGTCCTTGTAAAGAACCATACGATGAAAAGGTGGGACGAACCAAGATTTAACGGTCCCTTTACAGTGGAGGACTGCACTCCCTCCGCAGTAAAACTACAAGGCAGGAGAGCTTGGATTTTCCTGGGCGATATCAAACCCTACATCGGAGAAGGCTCCCTGCCTGCACCCCAGCGCAAGGAGACTATGAGCGACGGGGAAGAACCACAGCACGTGCAGACGAGATCCATGACGAAGAAGAAGGACGCGTGAGCAAGCAGCAAAAGCAAAGACAAAGAACTTTTGTGAGATAGTTGTGGTTTCACTTTGGACATTCCTCTGAGCAAAAAGAGGGATAACGACATGTGCATCCTAGTTGCAGGGCGAAGAAGAGAATTGCATTTATAAACCACAACAAGATCTGTTGAACTTGAACTTTGGCTTGAGACACATTAAAACTGCGACGTGGAAATAACATGCCAAATTTTGATCGAGGGCACGTAAATTGGAAGAAAATACAGTATCCAGACTCATTTCACACCGAGACCCTATTCGGAATCACTTATGGTGTCCCACAGTAATGACATCACCAAGCATGTGGTAACGTACTTTAATCTAGTGCTAAGATCATACCCTTCATTGGTAGGAAGGCTCACCAGTGACTCTGACTTTCTTCAAGACCCTGAAAATGAAAAGACAATAAGAAGATTGCTTACTGTAATTGCCGAACAATTGCTCCTACTTCCTGAGTACTGTGAGGAGAAGCCAAATGTCTCAAGCAGAGAAGGAAACAAATGATCTTATTAATACATTGTTCATTCGCATAATCGAAGACTATCCAAATCTTGTTGGAAGAACAACAGACACACTCATGTTTCTTCGAGACCTAGTGAATACAGAACATCTAAGCCACCTCCTAAATAAAATTGTGATCTTAGTCGCACTCCACGCGAACGGACAGTGCAGACATTGTTTACATTAAAGATAAAGCATACAATCTTAAACCTCAGCAAGACAGGACAGATGTCCCTGTCACCAGAAGACAGCAGGTTGGCCCACAAGGTCCTCTTTCGTCTAGTCACTGACATTCCAGAGCTAGTGGGAAGGCCAATCGATGTTGACGTCCTCACATTCATCAGAGATCCAGCTAATGTTGCACAGATGGGCATGCTCTTGCATGGAATCGTACTACAAGTAGAACTCTCTAACCATCAGCTGAACTATCTGAGGAGATTTTAAAAGCTTTCCGCCGAGGGACAGATCGAGAGAGCATTGCCAGAGATTTTCTTTCTTATTTTCCATTAATGAAGTCAACATGTATTCGGGACTGAAGCAGATCAGAGGCGTGGACTGGGAGCTGACATACTTTGAACATGCACAGTAAAGAGATCTGTTGAATGATCACTTAATTTGACATTTCCCATATTGTAGTAAAAGAACTGTATCCTGAGACAATAGACAATTCATTATTCACAAGAGGGGGGACCCTTGTGAGACACCTGAAGCTCTTAAGCACAGAATCCGACAGACAATACTGTTTGAAGAGTATAGTAAAAGGTAGACATTTTGGCGAATGATCGAGATGGGGATCCAGAGCAGCCACCATGTCCTCCCACAGGGGGAAAGACGTCCATGTTTCTCTGGAAGTAAATGCTGCCGCCTGACCTACAGGGGCATAACGTATTTATGTATCATATTCATAATTATTTTACTGTAATTAACAATCAAAACTGCATCCTTCATCGGTGCAGAAAGTGTTCCAATTCCAGGGCACCCACCTGATGATGCATGCATGAAACCCACAAAGGCACCCAGACCTGACATAGTCATTCCAGTCCCTAGAAGATCTGATGGGGGAATGAATGAACTTGAAATGGATGTGATTAGAAATGACACACACACTTGTGGTAACAGATGAATTAAAAAGCCAGAAAGAGGGTCGGCAAAGTATGAATGTGACAAGATTATTGGCAACCACACGCATGCAAATACGGAATGCACACACAACAGGCCTAGTGTCAATGATTGCAGAACCACAATTCAAAGTCTCAGAGAAGAAAGGACTGCCTACTATGAGAAATCCCACTACAAACAAGGTGAAAAGACAAATGGAAGAAGCTGAACCCCTGAAAAAAGAAGAGGAGTTAGAAAATCGACCAGTAGAGACCGCATGGACAAACCCATATGTTCCAGTGAAAGGGACAAGTACAAGCCCCACAACACAACCATATACAGGACCAATGCCAGAGTGGATACTAACAATTCTAACCAGAAAGAAAAAGAAATACGAGGATAAGGAAATAACTGCCAGATGTTTGTCTAGTCAAATGGCGCAGATGAGAATCCTCCAGCAAGAAGGAGCTATACAGATGCATTCAGGGATGTAGTGATAGCAAACTACATGAAAACCTTAAGAATCAAGAGAAGCATGCATGGAGATGGCAGTGAATTAGACGATTTCTTGGACTGCAAAGCACATTTGGGAAACAACATTTGGTACCAGCACATGAAAGAAGTTGAAAGACGAAGTTCAGAAGGAGAATGCTTTGTCTGTGCACTCCTACCTTACAGCATAGGAAAATCAAAGATCTTTGTAGCTGTAGAAATTGATGTCCAGACAGCACACTGTCTATCACACGTAGCCATGTGCAAGACCAGAGGCCAGTTCATGGGCGGTGACGCCTCACTGAAATGGGCAACTGAAGAAACGATCCAAATGAAGACGATTATGTCCAGGACATAAAGACAAGGAACAGTGGAAAGACAAAACACATTGTGATCAGATACGAGAAACCTGAAGTTAAAGGAGCGGAGATCAGAAGAGAAGCAAATCAGAAAATTAACGTCCAAGGCAAAACTCCAGAAGAGGCTCAAAAGTGGAAAAACAGAGGCCAGATGCAGATGTGGGAAACAGTGCTTTCACCAGATGGATGGGAGAAAGGAGTAGTAATTTGCAGGGCATGGATGATCCTCGGAGCCTGCAAGTAAGCAATTGAAAATTCACAAAGGATATGCAAACCATTATGGCCAAAGCTTGCAAAACTACTGACATGGGTCGAAGACAGAGGAGGACCTTTGCAGATAGTGCCACTAGAAAGCTCAAAATTGTGCTTCAGGAACAATGGCACAAGAAAAAGGGGAGAGAATCAGAACTGTGGACGAATCTTTGATGCCCCAGGAATGATGCACGGAACTGCAGTAATTATGAATCACTATTGGGCATGTGGATCCAAAGCACACATCAGACTGCCGAGAAACTGGGGAGGTATATGCACCATAGTGAATGTCCATGTTCCAGCATTGGTGATCCCGAAAGGCGACCTGAATATCGACAGTTTCCCGAAAGCAGATGCTCACCTGAGGAGGAAGAGATCTGTGGAACTGATGACTCGACTGAACAGAGAAAATTACTTCTCTGCCAAATCTGAAGAAGCCTTTCATGCTATCCCATATGAAAACAGACTGTTTAGCCTGACCTCATCAGTGTTCACGACAATTCTGATGCCAAGAATTCAGGTTGGAGCAACTACTAAATGGTTGCAGATAACCAGATGGGAGTTGCTGCAAAGCATCAACACGACAATAAAGGGATTCAACACAATCAAAGAAGAATTAAGAGCCATCCGATTGATGACTCTCCAGAATAGATATGTACTTGACATGATCACAGCCATGAATGGAGGAGTTTGTGCAAAAAATCGGGGAATCATGTTACACATTTATACATTCTCAAGATGAGGAAAATGGAACCCTAACAGAAGCCATAGGTATGCTGACAAAACTGCAGAACCAGATGATTGATGAGACGGACGAAGTTGATGACAGTTGGTTTGGATCACTGTTCTCATGGGTCCCACAATGGATGGCAGATGCATTAAAGTTTTTGGGAGCCCTGCTAGTGATGATATTGCTAGGCGATTGTGTTATCAAGATAATAACCTCTCAATGCCAGAAGACTGCGAAGAAAGCCGTAGGGATGAAGATCATGATTGATATCAAGCCAGGATGGAAGCCTAAAGACCTGACTGATGAAGGAATAAGAGACTTTGTGAAATCTAGCATTCATGCACCAGAAGGAACAAAGTTTCTCTACCCCAGGAAACATTGAAACTATGTGGGAAGATGGGTTTACGGCAGCCCAAATGGACAATGGGTCTCATTACGAGGTGGGAGGTAAGGGATTACTGGCACCGGTAAGGGCACCAGTGCCGGTAATCCCTTACCTCCCTACTACGAGTTCCCTTTGCGGGTCCATCCTTAACGCCTGGTTTTTGCTGGCGTTAAGGATGGGACCCGCAAAGGGACTCTAGAGCTAATAACGGTACCGCAATTTGCCGTACCATTATTAGCGCCTTCCCCATTCCCATTGAGCCCTATGGGGGCTCAAATGGGAATGGGGAATCGCCCTGGTGAATGGGGAATTACCGGTCCCTCCGACCTCGGAATGGACCGGTAATTGCTCCATTCACCAGGGCGGAGTCGGAAGGGTTTTGGAGGCAGCCATGGAGCTATTAGCTCCATGGCTACCTCCAACCTTGTAATGAGGCCCAATGTCAATTGATGACATGGAATAAAGATGAACATGTAAGGACAGCAGGAAGCCTGAAAGGAGTAATAAAAATATGGACTCCAAAAAGACACTTCTTCAGACCATTATGTACGAATCCAGAAGATGAAGAAGGAATGAACCCAGGTGATGAAGTGAAGGTGAATACAGAAGACCAGAGTAAAATGAATCCAATGACGGAAGTGAAAGTGGTCGATGAATCGCCCAGAGGGGGGAGTGTAGAGGAGGTCCCAAATAAAGCCTGCACTCCAATCATCCATTTTGAAGTACCAGGAACGTTCACACCGAGATATGTGACTTATGATGAGCAAATAAACCAGCAGAGAGCCGCAGTAGGACTCTGCCCAGTACCTATTAAAAGAACAGCACCTCTTGACATACCAGTACCAAGGGAACCATGGACAGTAAGGGATTCATTAAGAAAACCCTACCAACAAATGAAACCAAATGAAGATCGCCTAAGTACAGTCCCGGAAGAAACCAAAAAGGTCTTAATGGAAGACGAATGGTGACGTCACAAGAACCAAGCCAGACTCGCAGATAGAAGAAATGACGACCCAAGAATGACAAAGAGACGAAACGCCAGGAATAAGGATATCGTGGACCCAAAATAAAAGGACGATGTCAAAATGCAATGAAGTTTAAAGCTGTAAGCAAGATGAATACATTGACCAAGTTTACTCCTGTAATTATGCTTGGAACCGCAAAAAAAAGCTAAGAAAACAGTGCAGCTTGCTATGCTTAGTAGAAGAAGAGTGCGGCAAGCACCATTATACATAATGTACCTCAAACAAACCACAGTATTATAAGTATATTTCTACTTTTCACAAGAAACAGAATCAACCAAGGTTACTAAAACGAGAAAGGTTCATATTTAGCAAAACGTGAAGAGACAGCTGAATCGAAACTCGGCAAACGCAACTCATGCCAGGAAAGCCAAGATCATACTAATAGAAGTTACGAACAGTAGCTACATCTAATTGAAACTAAGAACAGAATATCCTGCCTCTGAAAGGTTGAGATAAGAAGGCGAAGGCAGGTGGCGGGTCAAAAAAAAATCAAATACACAAATTGAGAGGAAAGAAGCAAATTCACGGTGTCTGAATCACGTGACCAGCCGAGCAAGGAGAACCAGGGTTTCACACCTATGCTTGGCACTGGACTAGGCAGAGATATCAGTACTTTTCCAGACAGAAGATGAAGGTTCAAGGCCAACCACAGTGAACTAATTGACACATGGCTACTAAAGTGATGATTGATGGTAACCATAATTGGAGGAAGGCCGGGTAACTAAGGGGCACCTCACAACTTGCTGACCATTCTATGTGCTGCTAAGCAAAGTGGAAAAGTATGCATGGGGTTGGTGCCAACCCAATCACAATGGACCAAGTAATCTAGGGCCCTATAGTTAGTAGAACCAATGAGATGTCATACTTTTAGTGACGTCTACAGTAGTCATTTTTGAAGGAAGGGCTTAGGTGCCCACCTGACAGTGTTTTACCCAATCCCCTCACTCCGTTACCATATACAGATATAGTACCTATATCAAACTTACCTTTTCCTAACCAATAGAGATGCATATTAACTTTTGAGTGTTACACGTCAATGATGACGAGTTTTGAGTATAAATGTTACAACTTGTATGAAGTTTGTTGGAGTTTTGAAGCGAGAAGGACGATCGCATCACTGCTGATATCCATTACTTCCGTTTTCTGTACTTCTCATTAAACAGTCTCCCTTTGCCAATCCATTGAGTTGTCCTTATTGATTGGTGTCGGAGTAATGAATCTGCACCCCATCCATCTCCAGGGTGCAGCTACCTCGTCTTAAAGTACTTCTGAGCAAACCTCGGCTCTATGGGCTGGCTGGGGGTCTCGGAGTACAAGAGGCTTATCTTCAGTCTCCTGCTGTGTTAGAAGGGAGCTCAGGTTATGAGAGGCTTAGCTTCAGCCCAGTGCTGTGTTAGGATGGAGCTAAGGCTATGAGAGGGTTAGTTTCAGCCTCCTACAGCATCAGAATTTAGCTAAGGCTGCGAGAGGCTATGAGAGGCTTAGCTTCAGCCTACTGCAGCGTTAGAATGGAGCTAAGGCTGTGAGAGGCTTAGCTTCAGCCTACTGCAGCATTAGAATGGAGCTAAGGCTGTGAGAGGCTTAGCTTCAGCCCCCTGTGGGGTTAGAATGGAGCAAAGGCCATGAGAGGCTTAGCTTCAGCCTCCTGTAGCGTTAGAATGGAGCAAAGGCCATGAGAGGCTTAGCTTCAGCCTCCTGCAGCGTTAGAATAGAGCTAAGGCTATGAGAGGCTCAACTTCAAACTCTTGCAGCGTTAGGATGGAGCTAAGGCTATGAGAGGCTTAGCTTCAGCCTCTTGTGGCTTTGGAATGGAGCTAAGGCTATGAGAGGCTATGAGAGGTTTCACTTCAGCCTCCTGCAGCGTTAGGATGGAGCTATGGCTATAAGAGGCTTAGCTTCAGTCTCCTGCAGCATTAGGATGGAGCTAAGGCTTTGAGAGGCTTAGCTTCAGCCTCTTGTGGCTTTGGAATGGAGCTAGGGCTATGAGAGGCTTAGCTTCAGCCTCCTGCAGCATTAGAATGGAGCTAAGGCTATGAGAGGCTTAGCTTCAGCCTCCTGCAGCATTAGGATGGAGCTAAGGCTATGAGAGGCTTAGCTTCAGCCTCCTGCAGCATTAGAATGGAGCTATGGCTATGAGATGCTTAGCTTCAGCATCCTAAGGTGTTAGAATGGAGCTAAGGCTATGAGAGGCTTAGCTTCAGCCTCCTGCAGCATTAGAATGGAGCTAAGGCTATGAGAGGCTTAGCTTCAGCCTCCTGTGGCATTAGAATGGAGCTAAGGCTATGAGAGGCTTAGCTTCAGCTTCCTGCGGCGTTAGAATGGAGCTAAGGCTATGAGAGGCTTAGCTTCAGCCTCCTGTGGCATTAGAATGGAGCTAAGGCTATGAGAGGCTTAGCTTCAGCCTCCTGCAGCGTTAGGATGGAGCTAAGGCTATGAGAGGCTGAGCGTCAGCCTCCTGCGGCATTTGGATGGAGCTAAGGGTATGAGAGGCTGAGCTTCAGCCTCCTGCGGCATTTGAATGGAGCTAAGGCTGTGAGAGGCTTAGCTTCAGCCTCCTGCTGCGTTATAATGGAGCTAAGGCTACGAGAGGCTTAGTGTAAGCCTCCTGCTGCGTTAGAATGGAGCTAAGGCTACGAGAGGCTTAGTGTAAGCCTCCTGCTGCGTTAGAATGGAGCTAAGGCTATGAGAGGCTATAAGAGGCTGTGAGAGGCTTAGCTTCAGCCCCCTGCTGTGTTAGAATGGAGCTACGGCTGTGGGAGGCTTAGCTTCAGCCCCCTGTGGTGTTAGAATGGAGCTAAGGCTACGAGAGGCTTAGCTTCAGCCTCCTGCAGCGTTAGAATGGAGCTAAGGCTATGAGAGGCTATAAGAGGCTGTGAGAGGCTTAGCTTCAGCCCCCTGCTGCGTTATAATGGAGCTAAGGCTCCGAGAGGCTTAGCTTCAGCCCCCTGCTGCGTTAGAATGGAGCTAAGGCTATGAGAGGCTATAAGAGGCTGTGAGAGGCTTAGCTTCAGCCTCCTGCAGCATTAGAATGGAGATAAGGCTGTGAGAGGCTTAGCTTCAGCCCCCTGTGGGGTTAGAATGGAGCAAAGGCCATGAGAGGCTTAGCTTCAGCCTCCTGTAGCGTTAGAATGGAGCAAAGGTCATGAGAGGCTTAGCTTCAGGCTCCTGCAGCGTTAGAATAGAGCTAAGGCTATGAGAGGCTCAACTTCAAACTCTTGGAGCGTTAGGATGGAGCTAAGGCTATGAGAGGCTTAGCTTCAGCCTCTTGTGGCTTTAGAATGGAGCTAGGGCTATGAGAGGCTTAGCTTCAGCCTCCTGCAGCATTAGAATGGAGCTAAGGCTATGAGAGGCTTAGCTTCAGCCTCCTGCAGCATTAGGATGGAGCTAAGGCTATGAGAGGCTTAGCTTCAGCCTCCTGCAGCATTAGAATGGAGCTATGGCTATGAGAGGCTTAGCTTCAGCCTCCTGAGGTGTTAGAATGGAGCTAAGGCTATGAGAGGCTTAGCTTCAGCTTCCTGCGGCGTTAGAATGGAGCTAAGGCTATGAGAGGCTTAGCTTCAGCCTCCTGTGGCATTAGAATGGAGCTAAGGCTATGAGAGGCTTAGCTTCAGCCTCCTGCAGCGTTAGGATGGAGCTAAGGTTATGAGAGGCTTAGCTTCAGCCTCCTGTGGCATTAGAATGGAGCTAAGGCTATGAGAGGCTCAGCTTCAGCCTCCTGCTACGTTAGAATGGAGCTCAGGCTGTGGGAGGCTTAGCTTCAGCCCCCTGCTGTGTTAGAATGGAGCCAAGGCTGTGGGAGGCTTAGCTTCAGTCCCCTGCTGTGTTAGAATGGAGCCAAGGCTGTGGGAGGCTTAGCTTCAGCCCCCTGCTGTGTTAGAATGGAGCCAAGGCTGTGGGAGGCTTAGCTTCAGCCCCCTGCTGTGTTAGAATGGAGCTAAGGCTGTGGGAGGCTTAGCTTCATCCCCCTGCTGTGTTAGAATGGAGCTAAGGCTGTGGGAGGCTTAGCTTCAGCCCCCTGCTATGTAATAATGGAGCTAGGGCTGTGAGAGGCTTAGCTTCAGCCCCCTGCTGTGTTAGAATGGAGCTAAGGCTGTGAGAGGCTTAGCTTCATCCCCCTGCAGCGTTAGGATGGAGCTAAGGCTATGAGAGGCTTAGCTTCAGCCTCCTGTGGCATTAGAATGGAGCTAAGGCTATGAGAGGCTCAGCTTCAGCCTCCTGCTACGTTAGAATGGAGCTCAGGCTGTGGGAGGCTTAGCTTCAGCCTCCTGCTGTGTTAGAATGGAGCTAAGGCTCTGGGAGGCTATAAGAGGCTGTGGGAGGCTTAGCTTCAGCCTCTTGCAGCGTTAGAATGGAGCTAAGGCTGTGGGAGGCTTAGCTTCAGCCCCCTGCTGTGTTAGAATGGAGCCAAGGCTGTGGGAGGCTTAGCTTCAGCCCCCTGCTGTGTTAGAATGGAGCCAAGGCTGTGGGAGGCTTAGCTTCATCCCCCTGCTGTGTTAGAATGGAGCTAAGGCTGTGGGAGGCTTAGCTTCAGCCCCCTGCTGTGTTAGAATGGAGCTAAGGCTGTGGGAGGCTTAGCTTCAGCCCCCTGCTGTGTTATAATGGAGCCAACGCTGTGGGAGGCTTAGCTTCAGCCCCCTGCTGTGTTAGAATGGAGCTCAGGCTGTGAGAGGCTTAGCTTCAGCCCCTGCTGTGTTAGAATGGAGCTCAGGCTGTGAGAGGCTTAGCTTCATCCCCCTGCTGTGTTAGAATGGAGCTAAGGCTGTGGGAGGCTTAGCTTCAGCCCCCTGCTGTGTTAGAATGGAGCTAAGGCTGTGGGAGGCTTAGCTTCAGCCCCCTGCTGTGTTAGAATGGAGCTAAGGCTGTGGGAGGCTTAGCTTCAGCCCCCTGCTGTGTTAGAATGGAGCTAAAGCTGTGGGAGGCTTAGCTTCAGCCCCCTGCTGTGTTAGAATGGAGCTAAGGCTGTGGGAGGCTTAGCTTCAGCCCCCTGCTGTGTTAGAATGGAGCGAAGGCTGTGGGAGGCTTAGCTTCAGCCCCCTGCTGTGTTAGAATGGAGCTCAGGCTGTGGGAGGCTTAGCTTCAGCCCCCTGCTGTGTTAGAATGGAGCTAAGGCTGTGGGAGGCTTAGCTTCAGCCCCCTGCTGTGTTAGAATGGAGCGAAGGCTGTGGGAGGCTTAGCTTCAGCCCCCTGCTGTGTTAGAATGGAGCGAAGGCTGTTGGAGGCTTAGCTTCAGCCCCCTGCTGTGTTAGAATGGAGCTAAGGCTGTTGGAGGCTTAGCTTCAGCCCCCTGCTGTGTTAGAATGGAGCTAAAGCTGTGGGAGGCTTAGCTTCAGCCCCCTGCTGTGTTAGAATGGAGCTAAGGCTGTGGGAGGCTTAGCTTCAGCCCCCTGCTGTGTTAGAATGGAGCGAAGGCTGTGGGAGGCTTAGCTTCAGCCCCCTGCTGTGTTAGAATGGAGCTCAGGCTGTGGGAGGCTTAGCTTCAGCCCCCTGCTGTGTTAGAACGGAGCTAAGGCTGTGGGAGGCTTAGCTTCAGCCCCCTGCTGTGTTAGAACGGAGCGAAGGCTGTGGGAGGCTTAGCTTCAGCCCCCTGCTGTGTTAGAACGGAGCGAAGGCTGTGGGAGGCTTAGCTTCAGCCCCCTGCTGTGTTAGAACGGAGCCCAGGCTGTGGGAGGCTTAGCTTCAGCCCCCTGCTGTGTTAGAACGGAGCTAAGGCTGTGGGAGGCTTAGCTTCAGCCCCCTGCTGTGTTAGAACGGAGCTAAGGCTGTGGGAGGCTTAGCTTCAGCCCCCTGCTGTGTTAGAACGGAGCGAAGGCTGTGGGAGGCTTAGCTTCAGCCCCCTGCTGTGTTAGAATGGAGCTCAGGCTGTGGGAGGCTTAGCTTCAGCCCCCTGCTGTGTTAGAATGGAGCTAAGGCTGTGGGAGGCTTAGCTTCAGCCCCCTGCTGTGTTAGAATGGAGCGAAGGCTGTGGGAGGCTTAGCTTCAGCCCCCTGCTGTGTTAGAATGGAGCGAAGGCTGTGGGAGGCTTAGCTTCAGCCCCCTGCTGTGTTAGAATGGAGCCAAGGCTGTGAGAGGCT
Organism: Ambystoma mexicanum; assembly: GCF_040938575.1. Taxonomy (NCBI): domain Eukaryota; kingdom Metazoa; phylum Chordata; class Amphibia; order Caudata; family Ambystomatidae; genus Ambystoma; species Ambystoma mexicanum. The sequence continues at coordinate 666,326,482 of NC_090940.1, read as the reverse complement.
TAGCTTCAGCCTCCTGCTACGTTAGAATGGAGCTAAGGCTGTGAGAGGCTTAGCTTCAGCCCCCTGCTGTGTTAGAATGGAGCTAAGGCTGTGGGAGGCTTAGCTTCAGCCCCCTGCTGTGTTAGAATGGAGCTCAGGCTGTGGGAGGCTTAGCTTCAGCCCCCTGCTGTGTTAGAATGGAGCTCAGGCTGTGGGAGGCTTAGCTTAAGCCCCCTGCTGTGTTAGAATGGAGCCAAGGCTATGAGAGGCTTAGCTTCAGCCCCCTGCTGTGTTAGAATGGAGCTAAGGCTGTGGGAGGTTTAGCTTCAGCCCCCTGCTGTGTTAGAATGGAGCTAAGGCTGTGGGAGGCTTAGCTTCAGCCCCCTGCTGTGTTAGAATGGAGCTAAGGCTGTGGGAGGTTTAGCTTCAGCCCCCTGCTGTGTTAGAATGGAGCTAAGGCTGTGGGAGGCTTAGCTTCAGCCCCCTGCTGTGTTAGAATGGAGCTAAGGCTGTGAGAGGCTTAGCTTCATCCCCCTGCTGTGTTAGAATGGAGCTAAGGCTGTGAAACGGGATAGTGGTCTTAATATGCACCATACATAGCTCTGCAGACATTGCTATCCAAGGGTCAGTGCGGGAACTTAGATTAATGTGGAAAAATGTCTCAGTCGCAAGTATCAAAGCATCTAAAAATCCATGAACATTACTCTCAAGAGCTTGGCTAACAAAAGCCCACAAAAGCTGGCCTCTAGCATTAGGAAGCACACCCCTAGCAGGGTGCCCCAAAACTGAATTTGCTGTCCCAAATTCCTCGGAAGCTGATGCAGCAGCTGCTGTTTTGCGGTACTTTGCTCTAAGCACTGGATCCACCTAGCAGCTGAAATCAGGAAAAACACTAGTACTAGCATTTCTGCCAGTATTGTAAAAAAAGATGACCTGGCAGCTTCTGCGTTCCATGAACCCTCCTCCCCACTCTTACACCTGCCCCCAAGATGCCACTGAAACGTATGGAGAGTCCTGCCCGCGACAGCGCCCCTCAGACACTCCCGCACTTCTGTCCCTCAAGCTCAACTTCACAGAACATGCAGGTTTAGATGCCCTTTATTGGACTAACTGGAAATGTTCTGCAGAGATGGAGCCACGCTTTAGCCCTAGAGACCTCTTCATCAGGAGGGGCAGAGTGAAAGGACTGGGAACAGGCACGAGTCAGTCAGAGAGAGCCTTTGCATGTGAAGCTCTGTTGGGTGCAGGAATTGTGTGCATGCGCTGCAGGTCTGAAACGGTGGCATTATCGAAAGGACCCTAAACCCGCTGCAAGGGGAATAATCGCAATCATGTTCCCTGAAAACAGTCCACATGTCTAGATGATGGAAGACAAACCTCATTCCCTTGTAACTGCTGCATATCATATGTTCTCAGAGTTAGGCACAGGCGGTCTTAAAGTGGGCCACAGCCATTTCCTAAAATTACTGATGTTCTTCTTAGAAATGCATCGAAGTGAAATATTTAAAAACACACAATTGGAAAGCAGGGCAGGATTTGCTGTTTTCCTTGCACAGACCCTAAAAATGTGTTTTACAGGCTCTGCATAGCTTCAGGACCTTGGAGTGATTCCAATCCAGCTGCTACGGTTTACTGGATGATTTGCAATGTGACACTACAAACCATGTTCTCGTGGCTAAACTGGTGCCGTCTCCAGTGTTTCTTCCGTATGCCCCGGGCTTCTCCGTGACTTTGTGGCTTGGCTACAATGTGACACTACAAACCATGTTCTCGTGGCTAAACTGGTGCCATCTCCAGTTTTTCTTCCGTATGCCCCGGGCTTCTCCGTGACTTTGTGGCTTGGCTACAATGTGACACTACAAACCATGTTCTCATGGCTAAACTGGTACCGTCTCCAGTGTTTCCTCAGTATGTCCCGGGCTGCTCTGTGACTTCCTGGCTTATCTACAATGTGGCAAATACAAAATACACTACCCATCTCTAAATGGTGGCATGTCCCCTGTTATCTTCGTGCTGCTCATTGTAGCTAATGGGTGTCAACCTATTGAGTTTAGACACATAACATTTCTCTTGTTGATGTCCTAATTCCTCAACCATCACAGGTCCAGAACAGTGTTGCTGACACCTGTTGTTAGGAGGTGGTACTGGAGAGTTGTCTTCTGGCTTTTCTATGCAGTTGGCTTGCTAGTCCTCGGCTCAAAGGCGACCATAGTGTGTCACACAACCTATAACTATGCAGCAATTAATTCAATTCAAGAGAGTAGTCGGTACAATGAGACCGACTACTTGTTTCTGAACCCAGGCACATCAGCCTAAATTACTGACTTCCTGTCGCAGCAGGACCCCCCACCACCCAAACCCACAACAGGTAGAATCAACGACCTATAACTATGTTCAAACCTCTGTGTTTTAGGTTAAGCATCTTCAGGTGCTTACGCTCTCACGTTTTCCAGGCTACCATGGCTCTTCTGCATTTAAGGCATACATAGAAAAGTGATTGCAAGTCAGAGACCCCTATCGAGCACACGCTAAATACCCACATACAGCAAACTATGAATGCACCCTTGTAAAGGCCATGCAACCCAGTAAGGACTACTTCCCGCTCAGCTGTGCTTACCCTTGTGAAGGCCATGCAGCCCAGTAAGGACTACTTCCCGCTCAGCTGTGCTTACCCTTGTGAAGGCCATGCAGCCCAGTGAGGACTACTTACCCTTGTGAAGGCCATGCAGCCCAGTGAGGACTACTTCCTGCTCAGCTGTGTTGTGAAGGCCATGCAGACCAATGAGGAGTACTTCCCGCTCAGTTGTGCTTACCCTTGTGAAGGCCATGCAGCCCAGTGAGGACTACTTCCCGCTCAGCTGTGCTTACCCTTGTGAAGGCCATGCATCCCAGTGAGGACCACATCCCGCTCAGCTGTGCTTACCCTTGTGAAGGCCATGCATCCCAGTGAGGACCACATCCCGCTCAGCTGTGCTTACCCTTGTGAAGGCCATGCAGCCCAGTGAGGGCTACTTCCCGCTCAGCTGTGCTTACCCTTGTGAAGGACATGCAGCCCAGTAAGGACTACTTCCCGCTCAGCTGTGCTTACCCTTGTGAAGGCCATGCATCCCAGTGAGGACTACTTCCCGCTCAGCTGTGCTTACCCTTGTGAAGGCCATGCATTCCAGTGAGGACCACATCCCGCTCAGCTGTGCTTACCCTTGTGAAGGCCATGCATCCCAGTGAGGACTACTTCCCGCTCAGCTGTGCTTACCCTTGTGAAGGCCATGCATCCCAGTGAGGACCACATCCCGCTCAGCTGTGCTTACCCTTGTGAAGGCCATGCAGCCCAGTGAGGACTACTTCCCGCTCAGCTGTGATTACCCTTGCGAAGGCCATGCATCCCAGTGAGGACTACTTCCCGCTCAGCTTTGCTTACCCTTGCGAAGGCCATGCAGCCCAGTGAGGACTACTTCCCGCTCAGCTGTGCTTACCCTTGCGAAGGCCATGCAGCCCAGTGAGGACTACTTCCCGCTCAGCTGTGCTTACCCTTGCGAAAGCCATGCATCCCAGTGAGGACTACTTCCCGCTCAGCTGTGATTACCCTTGTGAAGGCCATGCAGCCCAGTGAGGACTACTTCCCGCTCAGCTGTGCTCACCCTTGCGAAGGCCATGCATCCCAGTGAGGACTACTTCCCGCTCAGCTGTGCTCACCCTTGCGAAGGCCATGCAGCCCAGTGAGGACTACTTCCCGCTCAGCTGTGATTACCCTTGTGAAGGCCATGCAGCCCAGTGAGGACTACTTCCCGCTCAGCTGTGCTCACCCTTGCGAAGGCCATGCATCCCAGTGAGGACTACTTCCCGCTCAGCTGTGCTTACCCTTGCGAAGGCCTTGCAGCCCAGTGAGGACTACTTCCCGCTCAGCTGTGCTTACCCTTGCGAAGGCCATGCAGCCCAGTGAGGACTACTTCCCGCTCAGCTGTGCTTACCCTTGTGAAGGCCATGCATCCCAGTGAGGACCACATCCCGCTCAGCTGTGCTTACCCTTGTGAAGGCCATGCAGCCCAGTGAGGACTACTCCCGCTCAGCTGTGCTTACCCTTGTGAAGGCCATGCAGCCCAGTGAGGACTACTTCCCGCTCAGCTGTGCTTACCCTTGTGAAGGCCATGCAGCCCAGTGAGGACTACTTCCCGCTCAGCTGTGCTTACCCTTGTGAAGGCCATGCAGCCCAGTGAGGACTACTTCCCGCTCAGTTGTGCTTACCCTTGTGAAGGCCATGCAGCCCAGTGAGGACTACTTCCCGCTCAGCTGTGATTACCCTTGCGAAGGCCATGCAGCCCAGTGAGAACTACTTCCCACTCAGCTGTGCTTACCCTTGTGCTCAGCTGTGCTTACCTTGGATGCTTCTTTTGAAGAAGGCCTTGCACCCTTCGCAGGACCACACACCGTAGTGATACCCCGAGGCGTAATCGCTGCACACAGCGCAGAAATGGGTGTCTCTCTTTGAACCCGGGTTGTTTGGAATGTGACTCGGGCAATCACTGCCATTCGTTTTTCTTTTCAATAGTTCCCTATTAATAAAATACAGACAAAACGGTCAGAAAAAACATCACCAGGAGAAAGGGAGCATTTCAAGCATATCTGTTGTGAGCAGTACATAACCTTTGACAGCAGGTTTCAGAACCATGGTTAACGAAGTTTACAGTATGTCTATGATCAGAACACCTTTGCATTGTTTCCTTCAACCCCATTGGTCAATCTGCAGGCTATATGAACTGGTATATCCCGTCAATTCACGGTAACCCACAGATTGTGGTAGCAGCCGGCGGAATCACCGCGCTGCAATGCATGAGAGCGGCTCACCGTGTACAATGCTCACTGCGCTCCCAATAGTTACTAATTACATCACACTCCTGAGTGCTACAAGAGCAACATCTTTGTGGATGCACCCCTGCACAGCTGCAACTTCCAAGTGGGAGCGGTGTCTTTGATGCGCACCTGCGCTCAGACCACAGCTAACATGAATCTGGGCAAACTCAGCACGGAGGACACTGCGCCGCTGCTCCGGTGACATGACTGCACAGAATCAAGCTGCAAAGGGAGGTGTTTCTTGCTTGTAGCTTGGAGCCCCAAGCATGCATTACCCTGCCTGTGCCCTGCTGGTGCTCATGTTCCCACACAGCTGCAGTTCCCCCTCCACATCGATCTTGTATTCAGCTGCTACTTTACCTGGGATCAGTACCGACAGAGTGTGGAAAATGCTGCACTGTTGCCAAGCTTGCAGCTCTCCCCTCCCACAGATAGACACTGTGTCAAGCTGCAACAATGCAATAGTCATTCCTCTGTCTCCTTAGCAATCAGTGCCCAGAGGAGCGGCTGCGTGCAGGAGGCATGGCGCACTGCACTGTTCATTCTACTAAAAACCACATCATTACAGATTTGAATGCACGGAAGGTGAACAGATGTGGAGCCAACACTGAAGCTGCAAAGAAATGGCTCTCCAATGTTTTCAAGGCCAGGCTGGCACAGGGGAAATTGCGCTCAACATTTGAAAGCCTTCCACTGCCTATCTGGAGCAACTACCTATGTGCTACACCTCAGTCCCTTTTTCCGCAAGACGGGAATGGACACCTGCGCCGCATCAGTGTATTTTCTTGCTGTGCACTACCTTTTTCATGCGATCTCTGTGTAATTTTTTCTTAATTATTACTTCTATTTGCCAGGGCCTTCGGCGCCCGTCCCCTGGTGCATGTCGGGTACCTCTGGTTTCGGTAGGTGTGCGTCGCGCGGCACTCCTTTCCCTGTCTCGTACCCTCATTCACTCTATTTATAGTGTTTGGGCCCAGACCACCAGTGGGACTCGTGTGCAGCGCGCGACACGTTGACACCAAGATCGCTCAAGAACAGGCTCGCGAGGTGGAGAGAAATCTTTTTGAAATCACCACTGCACCACCTGAAGAAATTAGCACATCCATAATCTCGTGACAAGGTGAGCCTTTATTTTCAGAGGTACCCCAGAATGGGGACTCCTTTCATAGGAGTTCTCTGACTGGGAGGGGTCGGAAAGACCCTCCTACTGGTTGTAGGGCTGAGGCTCAAGCAGCTACTGGAGCTCGCACCGAGGGTTCAGTGGATCCTACTGGGCCTGGTACGGAGGGTGTAAAAGCTCTACGCCTAATACTACCTTGTAATTGCCTAAGCTGGTTAGGGAAATGCCGCTAGCAAACCTGACGGCTTGGTACTAGCCCTTACGATGCAAAACCCAAATCTATACATCGTTACACTTTTCATATGTACCAACTGCCAAATCTGATGAATGAATGTCCTTGAATGCTATTGTACTACCATCTGCAACTTAACCAGTACCGCACCGCTTAGCACTCTTGCACACTGACTCACCGTTTTTCGGTGCCGCATACCTAGCACATCTCGCACCCACCCTAACTATCATCACCCTCTCCAGCACATCACTGCAACGAGTAGTCACACACTCTGCGCTAACATCGTGCCAGCATAGCACCCATGTCCCTCACCAAAGAGCCCGCCCTGAGGCAAGAACACGCCCCAGACCAAGGAGCCACCGAGTGATAGGCCCAGGCTCCCCCAGAGTCCCAACCTCAAGATATATCATTCTCGCTATCCTCAGTTACCTCCTTCTACCACGTAGTGCCCTACTTCACCAAACGATGACCGCCAGCTCCAACATCACCAGACCCTGCAATCTTACTCCCGGTCACCCAACAGTCATGCCCATCAATAATACATCTTGCTCTAAAGGTGCATTTATCACCCATAAGACAGGTCTGGGCCGGCTATTCTGCCCCAGACACCACCCGCTGCCCTGCCCCACACCATTCCTTCCCAATACCCCTGCCTTCCCTTCCACACTACACCCCCAAACCCATACCCAGCTACTACTAGGCAGATCACGCCACTCACACCTCTCTGCCAGAACGGCTCACCACACAGCCCAAACAAGACCCATCACAGCACCTAAAAGAAATCACCAACACCCCCACAACAAAAACCAGCATACCCCCCTATCCTAACTCCACGAGAATACCTAAACCCTATGCAACGCAGGAGAACCCAGACATCAGTTCTCAGTGGCCTACCACCTCCAATGAGACCCTACAAAAACGCTCCAATCCTACACCAATCCCCGCTCAAACCAATTTATCCCTGACTACAATTTCGGGCAACACTAGTCAGCATCTACTAGGAGCTCTACTAAATGTCCGGTCCCTTGGTGCACATTCTATTGACATTCACGACAGCATTATAGAATCCAAACATGACTTCCTAGTGCTCACCGAAACCTGATTACACACAGCATCAGGCCCTCAGATCACACTAGCTGTCTCGTCTGAGTACACCCTCCTCAGAGCCAATCGTTTAGACACCATAGGTGGGGGTGTGGCCATTATCTACAAACCCTCAATACAATTTAGGGAATGCAAAATGGATTCACTTTCTGGCTACAAACTCCTCGCTCTTAAGCTAGCCATCAGCCCGAAGGTCATTATCAACTTCGTAATAGTATACAGATCACTGAGTGCCACCAATAAACCAGATATAGACCTACCTCTCCTAATCACCCCCCTTATCAAACCCAAAACTAAGTTTATCCTCCTACGAGACCACAATCTAGGATTTAACGACCCCAGGGACAGCAAAGCTACAGCCTGCAACAATGCATTCCTCGAGATGCAATTCACTCAAATCGTGAATGCCCCGACCCATTCCAAAGGCAGAACCCTTGACTGGCTACTCACTTTGAATACTGCAGTAACCTTAGCTGACATCTTTAAGGTACTATGGACAGACCACTGCCTATTTAAATTTAATATAAACCTTGACACTGACCCAATAGCTAAAACACGTAGCCCAGCACCCATTCAGATCAGAAACTCTTGCAAACTCACAACTGAGAACCTAAACCTGTTACTGAACGACCTGCTATACGCCAAACCGTTAGATAGTACCAACATAGAGAGCATTTCGGGCCACTACCACCAATGCCTAAAAACTGCTATAGACAAAGTAGCCCCTCTCAAAACCAAAGTGCCTAAGCCCAAACGCAGCTCACCTTGGTTCAACGATGAACTCATAGAACTCAGAAGGGAGAAAAGAGCCACGGAGCACCTATGCAGAAGAGTCATTTCCCTGAACTTCAAATCAAACTTCAACAACTCTCCATAGCCTATTAACTTAGTCTACTTGCCCACAAGCAGATTCATTTAACCAACGCATCTCTAGCACGGCATCCAACACTAAAGAATTACTCACTATTATTAGAGAATTAGAATCTCCCATCCTACCCACCGGCCCCAATATTCCTAGCAACGCCTGGTGCACCACCATTCAGGATGCTCTGTCCTCTAAAGTAAATACCCTCCAAAGCAAAATATCCTCGCAAAAAAGTCATTCAATTCTAGTAAAATACCAACCTCCATTGAAGTAGCATGGGGTCACCCCTTTACTTAAAAAGCCTTCCCTAGACCCAGCAATCCCCACGAACTACAGGGCCATAACAACAGTGCCATTTCTCCTCAACATTATTGACAAAATAGCATATACACAAGTACAAACCCACCTAGAACAAAAGCATTTACTAGGAGATAGACAGTCAGGTTTCTGGCCTAGACACAGTACTGAGACCAGCCTTCTAGATTTAAAAAATCACATGGATGCTATCAGGGACTATGGTAAACTCTGCACCTTACTCCTTTTAGACCTTTCAGCGGCTTTTGATTTAGTCGACCATGAGAAATTATGCAAACCCTAACCACTAACGTTCATGTTTCTAAAAAAAGCTAAAAAATGGATAAAAGCCTTCATCTCTGACCGCACCTCTAGAGTCACCTTAGGGGATGAAGCAGCTGATACCATCCCTGTCCTGCTGGAAGTACCACAAAGATCCTGCCCCCCCCCCACGCTTTACAACGCCCACACAAAATTACTCTTTGCTGCACTAGATACTATGGGAGTCATTTATATATATTTTGCTGATGACACCCAAATTCTTATACCCATTACAGGCACCCGTGAACAGGATACTGCCTGCATCAATACCATCTACCCCCTCATCCAAAGCCGGATGGCCAACAATAGTCTCTGCCTTAATGGAGAAAAAAAAACTGAGATCATAATAGTCGGCTTCCAGCCAAACTCATCAAACTCCACCCTGACTTCACTTCTATAGTCATAGATGTTACCCCTGTCCCCATCTCCCACAAAGTCAAAACCCTAGGAGTTTACCTTGACTCTAGTCTCATCATGAATAACCATATTAGTGCCCTTGCCTCCTCTACGGCATACACTGCTAAACTCATCACACTAAGTAGGCCCCTCCTCACTGCCAAAAATTGCCTGACGTTTGCCAGAGCCCTTATCCTAACTAAGATAGACTATTGCAACGTTCTACTTTTAGGCACCTCAAAAAAGAACTTAAACAAATTACAACTCCGCCAAAACAAAGCCCTCAGAGCCGCCATGGGCATCAACAGAAGAGAGCACATCTCTCATCACAGAAGAGATGCTTGCTTACTGGCTTCCAATACAAGCAAGAATCCACAACATGACTCTCAGCATCACCCACAAATGTATCTCTGACAAGGCCCTATCTATCTTAGTCACAGCAACTCTCGTAAAACCTTGGCCAGAACACTCAGATCCAGCGCCAACACACACCTCCACATCCCATGCCACACAACATCCAGAGCAGGTAACGCCAGCTTCCCCATAGCAGCGCCCCGCATATGGAACTCGCTCCCCACACACCTCAGCAACAAACCCTCCTTCCCAAAGTTCAAGAAACAACTAAAAACCTGGTTATTCAACTAATATTAACAGCGTAACTGCAACCCAAAGCATCTCCCCTGTCTGAATACCGCCACTTCTGCATACTCCCCGTGTTACTTGAGGGTACCCACCTGTCCCCTCCTGTCATTGCCTGAGATACCTAAGCGTGATGTAATGTGCTCAAGATACCCAAGAGACTTGTAACTGTATATGATTCCTATGACAACTGTAATTTGCTCAAGATACCTGAGATATATGTAATTGCTTAAGACTGCCATGATAACTGTAACGGCTTAAGATGCCTATGTTGTATGTAACCTACGCTGTGACACCTAAGGGTTTGGGTGTGTAATCAAATGTAATAAATTAAATAAATAAATATTACTGGACATTTGTCCAAGGGGATGGCGGCCTCTGTGACCGGGCCTTGGCCTGAGGGGGCACCGCTATGCAGGAATTCCAGCACTTCGCTGGGGGCTCCAATCCTACCGGAGATCACTCAGACGTTCAAAAGAGAACCGGTACATCTACCAGTAAGACCTGCTCTTAAGAGTGTCCCGCCGTGCACTGCACTCCTTGTACTCAACATTTACCACAGCAATTTGAGGTATACAAAATGGTGGCAAGGCAGGAAATTGCTCCTGTGCACACGCCCTCTTCTGACAGAGCGCCATCTTCTGTGGGCTCTTCTCCATCAGAGAGAGCTACTGAGGGCTCAAGACCCCAAACAAAGCAAGTGAACCAGTGGCATGGGGAGATTGGTCAAGTAGTGACTTTCCTGGTGCGGCTCATACTCAACTTCATCTAGTTCTCTAAGGTACTTTGAGGCATGGATGCAGCAGCCCAGGCAAAGTCCTTGGGTTCAAGTCACATCAACGTGGATGCTGTCATCAGGGGCTCCTCATTCTTCACAAAAAAGTGACAGATTTTTTGAGGGGTTTCTAAATTTGATGAAGTCGCCTCAAATGAGAGGCATTCTCAAAGGGCTCATAAAGAACGGAATTCCTCAAGAATGTCAACAGCCACAGGGGCTACCTCCAGGAACTACAGCCCCCTTCGGAGCCGCTGCCTAGTCAACCTCCTCTTACACCCCCTCCCACCCCTCCCCACCTCTACCACCACCAAATGTGGTGTCCAAGAATGCAGAATTCATCAAGTTCTGAATATCAGCCGGCATGTTTTGATAACAAGTGTGCAGGCCTAAACACACATATCACAACCCCCTCTTTTCACAAAATGTGAAATTAATGTATGGCAAAGCCTTTCAGAGGGCCAACAATGTCTTCATCTCATTTATAAAAAAGCAAAGATGAGAGGGCAGAGCTCAAACCACACATAAGCTCTACCTTATTTATTTATTTTATTTTTTATTTGCATAACGCGCGGCACGCCCGTGGGTCTTAGAGCGCATGAATCTTAGTACAAATGATGAGCCGGTCTAAACAGTTCAAGTGGGTCCAACAGTGGGAAGGCAGGGACGGGAGAGGGCAGTTCGTCTGCTGAGTTAAGGAGAGGAGTTTTGATAGACTTCTTGAAGGCTGCCATGGATGGCCGAGACTTTATTGAGGGTGGGGGGCATACCATAACTGCTGGACCCATATGCATGCAAGTTCCATATCCGACCCACCCACCCTGCATTACATGAGTTGGACTACACAGTTTGCAAGTGTTGGCAATAAAAGGCTGTAGGATTTTATTGTTACAAATATGGTTATGGAAACAATAACAATAATCACATATCCATATGATATCATACCTTTGGGCACCGGGTCCAGAGGTAGCCCCCTCTGGCCCGTGCCGCAACACACAGGCAGGTTTTCGGCTGTCTGTGTTCCCCCAAAAGTGATTATCTGCAGCCCCTGGTGGCTAAGGTGGAGGAGATTTCTCGAAAGAAATGTTCCATGCCTGATCCTGATTGGTGTGTGCTGTCCTTGAGAAATAGATCTGGATCTCCTAATGTAATTGCCGGGTGTTTTATGAACCTTATGCCCCTGGCTATGCAGAACTTTTCTATCCCTCTGTTGAGTTTTCTTCTGGAAATGTCTACAGATTTGTAGCAGATGGCCCCCTGCCATTTTCTTCTGGGCAGGATGGCTGAAAAATAGATTTCGGTATCTCTCCAATTGTGGGAGATGCCTGCTAGTGAGGCGCACATTTCCTTGAGTAAGCTTCGTCTTCCTGTGGACACCAGGTCGTTGCCACCTAGGTGTATTATCAAGAATTCTGGCGGCTCCTTGTATGCGACCAGGTCAGCTAGCTTGTCGTGTATGTCTGCCCAGAGGAGGCCTCTGTAACCCCACCAGGGTGCAATGGTATTCTTTAAAGGCAGGCCCTCCTTGGTTTCTTCTGCCCAGCGCCCTGTCCTGAAAACGAACGAGTGTCCGACTATCCACGCTGATCGGAGGGGGGAGTCCACCTGGCTGGGGGTTCTGGTGGGAGAAAAAAGGGGGGGTGGGAACTATATTAGTTCTGGTCTGATGTATCTTTTGTAACAGCCTGACTTCCATCCCCCTATATTTTTTACTTGTTGAGGACCGAATCCCCCTTGCCATGCTGATGTTGCGGCCCCGATTCTGAAGGAGTGGGTGCCAAATTCTTTGGGGTCCCAACCTGCTTTGCTGATGGCTTTGGAAAGCACCCCTTTGAATTGATAGCGGCTTAGTGCCGAGGCATCTCTGAATTAGGAATATCCCCCCTACATTGGGCCTTTGTGCATAATATAGGTTGGTGATGCATACTGGGAAGTTTGTTGCATCATCGATGCAGCAAATGCTTATGGTTCTTTTGGCCCCCGTTTTGGACTGTTGCATGTCTATGGTGACACTGTCCTGTCTAATCCTGGTTTCCATGATGCCTAAACCATTGTTGGCTTTGGTGGTGGAGGTGATGAGCTCTCCAATACGGAAAGCCCCAAAGTATGCCAAGAAAAATGCTGTTTTGAATAACAGGCCCTCATATGGATGGTGGCATATGCATTCGAACTGGCTTGTAATTATTATTAATTTGTCAAAATCAAACGGGCGGCGGGTGTCTACCTGAGGTCCCTCTATTTTTCCCCAACCCTTCATGGCTAAGTGATAAGTACGTTTTAGTTGGGGTCTGTGTCCGCCCAGAGTTTGGAGTAGTAGGAAATTGCCAGTAGGTGTCTTTTCGCCCAAACCCTCTTTTAACCTTGATCATGTGCCCATTTAAAAAAAAAATCTATCTCTTTTACTGTTAATAATTCACCGTGGTTTAAACCTGTTGTTTAAAGACATTTTGTAAGCACTTACTGTACTGTGCCTGTTGGTAGTGTTTGACAGCGCTTTCTCTGCCATCTCTGTGAGGAACCCCGTGCCAGGGTTCCTGATCTCTATGGGCAGAGTGTTGTTGGCACCCGTGTTTGAGGTGCCTGTTTTATGTTGTACATCCGGCCTTGGCACTCTGGCAGCGGCGTTGATGTAATTTCATTTCATTTTCAATTATTTCCCAGCAGTCTGCTGGTATTAACGTCATCGTTTCTTGGGCGTGTGGTGCAAGCTCCCGGAATCTTGTCCACTGACAGCGAGATAAAGCATCTGCAATGTTATTATCTGTTCCAGTGAAGTGCTTGGCTTTCTCTTGTAGCGTGACCGTGGTAATGGCTCTTAGGACTTTTAGCACTATATGGCATTTGCTGGTTCTTCTGTTTATGATGCCCACCACTGTCATGTTGTCACACCCAATCAAGAGTTCCGTGTTAGCTAGCTGCCTGCCCCAGATGCGTATTGTTAGCCAGATGGGAAATATTTCTAAAAGTGTGATGTTTTTTGTCTATTCTGCTGTTTGCCATGTTTTTGGCCAGTGCCTGGCCACCCATTCCGTGCCTAGGATGGCTCCAAAACCCTTGCTCCCGGCTGCGTCTGTGCAAAGGACCCTTTTGGCCCATGTATTCATTGTCGTGCGCCATAGGATGCTCCCGTTAAAATGTTTGAGGAAGGTCTCCCAGACTCCTAGGTCTCTTTCACTTCTTTGCCTAGCCGGATGTGTAGATGGGGTTTGGTGCAGGATTTGGTTTTGAACTCTAGACTCCTAGAAAAATCCTTCCCTTGTGGGATTAACCGGGCTACGAAATTGAGGCTGCCCTCTAGTGATTGCAGCTCTTTTTTTTAAAAAACTTTGGTTTTATTGGTAATTTTTCAGAAAAAGAAACAATAACAACACCGGGAGCAATATGAATATCACATTTAACATCCTCATCAAACCCCCATGGTCTCCTTCCCCTCCCTCCCCAACTCCGCCCCTCCCCCCAGATCAGTGCCCCATCAAAAAACCAATCGCAGGAGTCGTCCTCAGTACTCGTAGTTCGATGCCTTGGAGCTGTGCTATGTGTTCCCATAAATGCTGGCTTAGACGGATCCGCTGTCTCCCGGGCCGTGGGTTACACCAATGTCCTTGAGTGGTACTCTCTGGGCTCCATCGCCCTCACGCCCCATGTTGTCCACATAATGTCAGTGAGCATCCCACCCCCATGCCTGGTAAACCCCATACCAATTTGCCTGGAAGGTGCTCAATTCATTGTTTAACATGGCCGTCAGTTTGTCCATGAGGAACATGTTCTTAAGATTTTTTAGCCAGTCTTCCTTAGAGGGGGTCTCCGGGCTCTTCCACCTTTGCGCTAGGGCCACTCTTCCTGCTCGCAACATGGTCTCCCACATTCTTGGGTACCTGTATATTTCCGCCTCCTCCGGTGGGAGGCCCAACAACATCGTCAGTGGATTGAGAGGGGGTAATTCCTCGGTGACCTCCGCCATCCATCCCCGTACCTTCTCCCAGAACCCCTGTACCTTAGGGCAGAACCACCACATGTGGCCCCTCGTCCCCACTTGGCCACATCCTCTTGGGCATCTGGGGGACACCCCCGAGAACATCTTGGATAACTTCAGTGGGTCTCTATGCCATCCCTGTAAGATCTTAAAGTTGTGCTCCATGTCCGACGTAAACAGGTTCCCATGGAAAGCTATTTTAAATACCCTGGACCATGCGTCCTCCGAGAGAGCCTCTCCCGCCAAGTCATTCCAGAACCCCCGAAACCCTCTCCTCCCTTCCAAGTTAACAGTGTTCAATATCTGGTACATTTTGGATACTACCCCCTTCCTTGTTCTGGCCGTGTCTAGTAATTTTTCAAAGGGGGTCAACTGTCTCCGCAGATTCAGGCCCCAAGTCTGGTCACAGAGGATGCCCTTCAGGCGCAAGTATTCAAAGACTGAAAGAGACCCCCGCCCAAGCGCATCTCGCAGCTCCTCGTATTCGAGGAACTCGACCTCCTTGAACAGTTGCCCCACCCATTCCAGCCCCCCATCCGACCGGGACTGGGCATTCCGGAATCCCCTGCTACCGAGTTTGGGCGGGTGGCCCCAGAGCGAAGACATCGGGGAGGGCCATGAAGTGAGGTGTGCAGTTGTGGGACCTTCTTTCCAGATCGACCAAAGTATTCCCAGGGTTGGGTGGGTCTGCAGTCTATTTGGGTTGTGTTTACGCGGCAACCACAAAAGGTTGTGTACTTTCAGAGGGTGGGCATCCATGTCCTCCAGATAAGACCAATAGGTGTCCATCCCCTCCCTCATATGCTCCAGCAGGACCCTTAGCTGGGCGGCCCAGTGGTAGAGAAGGAAGTTCGGCAGCCCGAAAACCACCCTCCTCCCTAGGTAACGTTTGAATGGCCTTCCCTATCCTCGGGTTCCGCCCCTTGCCATACAAACTCTCGGAATGCCCTCTGTAGGTCTCGAAACATCTGGCCAGGGACCCCCGTTGGGAGTGCCGTGAAAAGATACAGCAGTCTTGGGAGGATGTTCATCTTCACCGCTGTCATGCGCCCGTATCAGGATAGGATCATACCTCCCCACCTCCTCAGATCTGATTTAATCTCCGCCATAATAGGCCCATAATTCGCCGAATTTTGAGAGATCTCTCGTGAGGAGCACACCCAAATACCTAATGGAGTCCCTCCCCACCACAATCTCCGCACACCTATCCCGGTGGTCCAGCCCCCGGTCCTGAGCCCTCATAGGGAGTAATACTGATTTTGATGCATTTATTTTTAGCCCCGAGAATTGCCCAAAGGTCGTCATCAGGGACAGGAGGGGGGAAGCGAGGAGCTGGGCTCCACCAGGTATGCTAGAATATCGTCAGCAAACAGGGAGAGCTTGAACTCCACCTCTACTCTTTTAATCCCTTTAATGTTGGGGTGGGCTCGGACCGCTATGGCCAGGGGATCCATTGTCAGGACATATATTAAAGGGGAGAGTGGGCATCCCTGCCGCGTCCCCCGCGTGAGAGGGAATGAGTCGGAAAGTTCTCCATTCACCTGTACTCTCGCCGTTGGGGCCCCGTATAAACCCAGTTCCTGATGTGAGCCCCGAAGCCCATTCGACGGAGGAGGAGTTGCATGTACCTCCACTCTACCCTGTCAAAAGCTTTCTCAGAGTCCAGGGAAAGCAGACTTGCTTTGAGGTCTGATTCTTGGCATGGTGGATTAGGTCTATCGTCTTCCTGATGTTATCAGAGCCTTGCCTGCCCCCTATGAACTCCACTTGATCCCCGTGAACCAGCTTGGGCATTATCCCCTCCATCCGTTTGCCTATCACCTTCGCCAAGATCTTAACATCTATATTGAGGAGGGAAATCGGGCGATATGAGGAGCATTCAGTGGGGTCTTTGCCCTCTTTGTTCAGAACCACGATTATGGCCCTCATCATGGTATCCAGCAGAGAGCCCCCCTCTAACACCTTGTTAAACACCCTCACCAGGTGTGGGGCTAGGATAGCCCGAAACCTCTTGTAGAAGTATACGGAGAAGCCGTCTTCCCCCGGGGACGTTCCCACCTTCATCCCAATGATCGCGTGCTCCACCTCCTCTTGCATCACCTGGCCCTCTAGAACCTCCGCCATTTCACCTGTCAAGGACGGGATCTGGATGGAGTCCAGGAAACCCTCAATCTGAGTGTCATCCCCGTCATATTCTGACAAGTATAACTTTTCATAAAAACGACGAAAGGCTGCTCCAATGTTTGGGGTGTCGTGATCTAATGATCCCCGATCATTCTTCACTGCCTTCACCGTTCTGTTCCTCTGAATCTCTCTAAGTTTCCAGGCCAGGATTTTGTCAGATCTGTCCCCCTTCTCATAATATTTCTGTTTCACTAGTTGGAGGCTATGCTCCGTCTTATGTAACAGGAGGTCTTTCAACTGGAGTTTGTAGTTTTCTAGGGAGGCAATCTGATCCCTTTCCAGGGGTGCCTCCGGGAGGTCACCCGGCTGAAGTTGGGCTACCTTTTCCTTCAGGGACTTTTCCTGGGCCTCCCTCTCTCTCTTTTTCTGGGCTCCCATTCTAATGAGGACACCACGTAAGGTCGCCTTGAAGGCGTCCCACAGCACGTGTGTGCCCACCTCGCCATTGTCGTTCAACTCGAAGTACTCTGAGATGGCGTCCTGCACTTCCTGTGCCAGACCTTCGTCCTTCAACAGGGAGTCATTACATTTCCATCGCCCTCTACTGCCATTCCGCCATCCCCCTACTATGGTGGTACAGACCAAGTCGTGGTCGGACCAAGGGACCAGGTCAACCCTGTGGCCAGAGACATGTGGAAGAAGGGGTTCATTTACCAAGATGTTGTCTATACGGGAGTATGATGTGTGGATTGCTGAGTAGTATGTGAAGGAGGGGAGCCCTGTCCTGGGGGTCAGAATGGTGTCCACCAGGCCTAGCTCCGCGTTGACCCTCTGGAAGGTACAGTCCATGGTTTCATCTGCAGCCCTAGTGGGCTGGGGCCGCAAGCGTTTTCTATCCGCGGTTGGGTCTAGGACCATATTGAAATCCCCCCCACCACCAACATCCCGTGAACAAACAATTTCAATCTGTCCTTCACTCCCTCCCAGAATTGTGCCTGGCCTTCGTTGGGGCCGTACACAACTGCCAGAGTCAGGGGGAGCCCCGCAAAGAGCCCCTTGCCAGCAGATAGTGGCCGTCTGGGTCCTTAACTGTGGCTTCCACTTCAAAGCCAACGTCCCTTGCCAGCAGTATGGCTACCCCCCTTTTCTTGGTTCTGTGGGATGCGCTGAGGACCTCCCCGATCCCACCACCTCGCAATTTCGGTTCCTTCCCCATAGCACAGTGTGTTTCCTGAAGAAAGAGCAGGTCAAGCTTTGCCCTCCTGAATTCCCTGCAGACTAAGGATCTCTTGGTTGGGGTGTTCAACCCCCACACATTAAGGGAACCCACGCCCAGGGCAGGCAGATCCTCAGCCATTGTCTAGGATCAACATCTTACTGGATAGCTGACTCATGGCACTTTTCCTTTCCTGCTCCTTTTGTGTTATAACCTGATCTCCCTTGCCCCCTACCCCCGCCCCTAAGGTGGGCCTTAAACCTGTCCCCAACTGCCCCCTGGTCCCCCCTCCGAACTGAACAACCCAAACTATTCCTTCAACCCCCACCCCCCACACCGGCGTCCAGCCAAATAGTTCCACCATTGCTGGTAATTGGCCGGACCACCAGCCTACCGCCTCCGGCTGGGCTAATGTCGGAAATCATTCCTCCTTGAGCCCTGCCTTCCCCCCGCACCCATCAAGCCCCCCGACATACTTGCTGTTCTGGGAGGCCCCTTGCGTCCTTGGACCCCATGGTCCTGGAAGTCAACTCGTCTTTGAGCCTGGCCGGACGTTGTGATCGTGAAGTAAGTTCTTTGCCCGGTTTCCCCGTACCCTTTTTCACTTCCAGATTGGTGTTTCAGCTACCAGACTACCCCAGGCCCGACCGGCCCGCTCCACCCTGTCCGGGGTCGGCGTCCTCCCTGTCCGTCGTCGGGGACGGCGGGTTCAGTTTCTTAAATTTCCGTGGACCCATCTTCTTTCTCCTCTCTCCTTGTGGCCTGCGTTCTCTGGCTCCTTCTGCTGCGAATACCGTGGGTTCTCTCCGCGGGGACGGGTCTGACTCATACTCTTGGATGGCTCCCCTTATGTCCTCCTCTGTAATCAGGGTCGACAGTTGACCCTCGTACTCGAACGAGAGGGAGAAGGGGTACCCCCATCTATAGCGCACCCCCTTCCCTTTTAGCATTTGTGTTAGAGGGCGGCACATCCTGCGTTTGGCCAGTGTGTATGAAGAGAGGTCCTGGAAAATGGACACTTGTGCATTGTTATAGGTAATCTCCTGTGTCTTTCTGGCCTCCTCCAGAACCTTCGCTTTCTCTGTGTAGTAATGAAAGTGGACCACAATTGACCGGGGGCCCCCAGCTCTGCCTGCCGCTCTGTGGACCCGATCAAACGTTGGTTCGGTCGTCATCTCGTCCGAGAAAAGGAGGGTGATGATGTCCCTCACTACCCTGTTTAATTCTCTTTCCGTTTCTCCCTCCGACTCCGGCACCCCAAAGATTCTAAGGTTATTCCTCCGTTCCCTATTTTCGAAATCGTCCATTTGCCAGGCCCTCTCCTCCTCTCTTTTTTCTAGAGCAGCTATTCTCAGGGACATGTCCATCTCTTGGGTCGTTGCTGAGGACTGGTTGGTCTCCAGCTGCAACAGTCTGTCCTTGACCTTGTCCACCCTACGGTCCATGTTCTCCATTTTCTGGGCAATGTCCGCCTGCCTGTCTCTGATCTCCTGCAGGACCGAGGCAAAGCTCTTTTCCATTGTAAGGGTGGGCGGGGGCGAGGTCTCGGGCTGGGACATTCTGGTCGTCCGTACCGGGCCGCTAATATCCCTTCTGGCGTCCTGGTAACGGTACTCCTGGAGGGTGTGGCGCCAGCTCATCCGAACTCCCTTTCTCTCCCTCCGGCCGGTGGTCCTCGGGGGCCAAGAGCGATGACCCTGCTGGGAGACTACCCTCTCTCCTTCGGGCAAAACCGCTCCGTGGGGAGGTATCCATGAGCGGGTACACGCCCCACTAGCCTCCGGCGGGGGCCTCACACTCTTTACACGCCTTTTTCCCGCTGCTTGTGGTCGTCTGTCCCTGTGGTCGGGAGGTGGAGATGATGTGTGTCAAATTGTGATCAGATGAGGGTCCAGGCTAGGCCCCCGGGGAAGCGGGGGCGCAGCGCCCACGGTGTGCTGGTTAGATACTATTGGCCATGTTTTCTTCAGAGTTCGTCTCCAGGTGGGCACTCGCCCTGGGAAGGAGCCCAGGGGCCACCACCTGTGTAAGTCTCCTCCCACCTGGGCCTCTCACCAGCCGTGTCCCGCTGTTGTCCGCTATCCACCGCTCTGATGGCCCTCGCCAGGGTCCATTGGACGGGGCCTTGGCGCCCCTGTTGCTTGACTCTGTGTTCGGGAGCTCGGGTCAAGCGGGCTGCCTCTCCTTTGGCGGGTCCGGGTCTGCGGCTCGAGTCACCGCCGCCTGGGGCTTCCGCTCCGCGCTGGTACCGTACTCCTGTGCTGCGGGGCCCCGACGGTGGAGTCCCCACCCGAGCGCTGGTGTGCTCTGTGACCAGGGTAGGGTGGAGAGGTCAGGCGCGCTTGCAGGCCTCAACGGCTACCACGCACCACGACTCCCCGCGCAGCTCCGGAGGTGGGCGGGGCCTCTTGTGGATTCTCTCGTTGGATCGCGAGGCCTCGTTCTCGGGAACCCAAGGGTCTTTCGGCGTCGCTCTTTCACCCGGGGGGGTCCCCCGGGGTTCACCACCACTGAGAACCGCAGATATTTCGTGGGGGAGCTGCAGGGGGGGCTCAATCCCTCAACACGGCCCAGTTTCCGTGGGAGCAGCGTCTTCAGGCAGCCATCTCCTGTCTGCCCCCTGGTGGCCTCCGATTGCAGCTCTTTTACTGTACCCTTGTTTTTTATACTTAAAGTTTGTATTTTTTCTAGTAGTTCCGCTATCTTTGTGCTGGGGATTCTGCAAATGCCCATTGCGGAGTCTATCTCAATACCCAGGAAGATTATGTTAGTGGGTGGTTTGGTTGTCTTCTCTGTGGCCAAGGGGATGCCCCATAGTGTAACCATCTGCTCTATCTCTGCTAGCGCCCTTCTGCATTCTCCTGACTCTGAGGTCCCCATGACCATGAAATCATCTAAGTAGTGTACTACTTTTACCCCTGGAAGGCCCATTGAAAAAAAGAGCTGAATTGCTCAAAAAGGGCACAGGAGACTGTGCATCCCATGGGGAGGAATCTATCCACGTAAAATGTGTTTTCAAAGGTAAATCCTAACCATTGTTGTGATTCGGGACGTACCGGCAAGAGTCTGAAGGCGGATTCGATGTATAGTTTGGCCATTAGTGCATTATTGCCGCATTCTTGGATATGTCTTACTGCTTCTTGGAATTGAGTGTAGGAAACTGCGGATTCATTGTGCAGGATGCCGTCATTCAGCGATTGGCCTTTTGGGTAGGACAGGTGGTGAATTAGCCTAATTTTCCCTGGTTCCTTTTTGGGAACCAGGCCTAGCGGCGATACTAGGTAGTAAGAGAAAGGCTTGGTGTCTCAGGAGCCTGCTATCCTGCCCGGGCTTAGCTCTTTCTCCAGTTTGCATTTCACCACGTCTGGGTTGTCCCTGGCGGATTTTAAATTCTTTGGGATGTTGGGGGACCCCGTTCCCTTAAATGGTATGATAAAACCTGCTTTGAAACCTTGTAGGATTGCCGTGCTGGTTTCATTATGTGGGTAGTCCTGTAGTGCTTTGCTGAAATTGCTGGGGTTGATGGGTGTTCTGCCTGGTCCTAAAACTGTTCGTTCTTTTGGTTGGCCTGATTGGTTGTTAATCTTTCGTATTTTTTGCCGGGAGTCTGGTGCAATTGCTGACCGGGTGGTCGCCGCTGCAGTTTGTACAGCTGTGCTTGTGCCAACACTCTTTGCCCCATGTGCATAGGGTTTTTGCAAAATTCCTGCATGGAATATTGGCTTTGGGACCGTGGTGGTTTTTGTTCTGTCACTGGGCATTAGACTTAGCCGCCCAGGGCTGGTTTTTCCAAAAGGGCTGCTCCCCTTTCTTGTTTTTCTCGTTGTCGGTGCCTCTGGTGCCCTGAGAATTTTTGCTGGCTTTGGTTGGTGGTTGTGTGACTTCTTCCTCAGATGGAAGCTCAGCATTTAATATGTATAAGTCATTTTGCACCTCATTCCATTCTATGACTGGCCTCTCTGACATACTCCGTCTAAATCTGATGTCATAGGCCAACCAAATTCTGCCTTTTTGGGCAATTTTTACCTCTCTGACTTTATCCATGTACGCCCATAGTTTGGCCCCATCTCCGGGGACTTTTTCCAAATATATGGTTGCTAAAATGGCGAAGGATTTTAACCAGTTGTCCCAGTTCTGTTCTAGCTGGGCGTTCCTAGCTATCGCCTTCTCTTCTATTTTCTTGGGATCCCTAAAAGCATCTCTCCCCTTTCTTTGGGCTTCTATCAGTGAAAAGATTTCAATAAATCCCTTGGCCCATATGGCTTCTTTAATTGTGGTGTCTATGTTCCATGCTAAATATATTTTGTATCTATTCAGAATTTCTGTTTGAAATTATTTGAACTTTTGGTCTAGTTGAGCACTGCTGATCATTACCATCTCAGCTCTGCTGCTTTTGCTTGTATCTGTTTGCACCGATGTGCTGGCGTTGGTGGTTGCCCATGCCTTTAATGCACCATCTTGATTAGGTGTCGTTGTTGTTGTTGTATACCTACTTGGGCTCGTGGCTGCTACAGCCGGATCAGCTGTGTTGGCGGGTGGCAGAGTAGTTGTTGGTGCTGTCTGGTCCACCATTGTTGGTGTTGGTGTGGGCAGGGGGTTGGAGGGAGGAATTATGATAACTGAGGGTTCCAGGGGGGTGCTATGGTCACTTGTGTCATTTGTGCTTGTGAGGAGTTGTTGCTTGCTTCTAAATTCTAGCATCCTTTGCTGTATGCCCCTCATGTTCTCACACAATTTTGACAAAATATTACTTTTGTTACCTTCGCCTGATTCTTCACTTGACTTCTTCTTCTTTGAGGGTGGTGGGGTGTCTCCCAACCAGGTGGCCTGGGCAACCCTTCTTTTGGTAGGCTATATAGGTTTTCCCTGACCCAGCCCCAAACATAGTGTTCTGCTGCCTCGATTGCTGCGCGCAGGTGGGGTGATTTGGCTTTTGGTGGTGAGCTTCCGGTTCCCTGTGCTTTTCGTTTGGGAACCATCTGCCTGTTTGTGGAAGAAACAACTTTTTATTTTGTGTAAAAAACTTTAAAAACTGGTGGCTTCTTTCTATTCAATTGTGCCCAATTTTTTGTTGCAAACAGCGTGTTGCTAAAAAAAAATTCAGGGAGTACTTATGTTTTGTTAACCGCCGTGGCCACCCCTCTTTGCTGGAGAAATTAGTTTTGTATAGTACTTTAAAAAACCCCAGGTTTAGCTAACGCGGCTCTCAGGATGCAAACTGTGTTGCTTTGTGTCGACTTGCTTCCAAGGCGAACGTGTTGCTGTTGATTTATGGTAAGAGAAAACAACTATTTTTATCCCCTGTTGAGCAGAGAAGCGCGGCACCGTACTCGATTTAAACAAGTGCGGTCTGTGCTTTGTGCAGCTTGGAAAACTGTGGCTTGTAAATGTTTCCCCCGCGTTAGTATCATGCGTTAAAGAAGGATTTACAAAGTAATTTCTTTTAAACAATGTATCTTTTACTTGTGCACGCACTCGCTGTCACGCTGCTCCGTGTCGGCTGGCTTCCAAATGGTATTGTCTATTCCGCGAGGGATCCACTTGCTGCCTAAGTCTAAGAATGTCTTTTGAATTGTGCTCAGAATGATATATCAACACATATACTACTAATTGGCAATCCTGTGTATAGCTTATTATAGACCTCAAATGTAGGAGTAGGTGGGAAACTGAACTGGGCTTCGTTTTTGAAGACAAAGATTGGGGTGACATAACCCATTATCATAAGAAGGTCTCTAGGAACGCCCGCTTACAGCTAATTCAACTGTATGTCACCAATAGAGCGTACCTCACGCCGGAAGCCATATCGAGATTCACGGGAGCTGGAACCCAGTCATGCCCCAAATGCAATGAACCCAGGGCGGGAATGACTCATATGTTCTGGGGCTGCCCAGTAATCAGGGAGTTCTGGTCACAAGTGAAGGACAGAGTGGCTGGCGCAGACATCGTAGTTGAGGTGGACGAGCCTTCGGCCTACATTCTTGGCAAATACAGGCGAAACAGGAAGAACAAACCCCTATCCAAGCTCACTGACCTTATTTACATCACAGCCAAAAGACGTATTGCCATGGGGTGGAAAAGCCCCAGAGGTCCACATACGCCCCTATGGTGGGGTGACCTCACGAAGTAGATCATAGCTGAAACCAAGGTTTGTGTTTTGTTTTAGACTAACTTTCTAAGGCCAGTGTGGACAGGACTGATACCAGGAAGACTCTGAATACGATGCACCATGTCTCCTGAGCCTGATCGAGGGCTATTAGGATCATCGTTGTCCCGATTCTCCCTACTCTTCTGAGCACTTGCCGAATGTCAGAAATCAGTGGGAATGCTTTGAGGAGATTAAAGTCCAAGTCCACCAGGACCATGTGCCCTAGTGCCCCCTTCAGGGGAAATTCCCTGGAGCATGCAATTTTGCACTTCCTGTTGACACTGGAGGCAAACAGATCCACCTTTGAAGTTCCTCAAACATCATGGGACACAGAGCCCAAACCTCTCAGTGTGTGCGGGACTGCATTTTTCACCCCAGCCAGTGGAGCTGCCAACTGAGAAATGCTATTCTTGAAGGCCCAGGAGCAAAGTGCATGTCTACCGTGTTAAGTGCACAGCTACCGCGTTCAGTGCATGGCTACCATGTTCAGTGCATGGCTACCATGTTCAGTGCATGGCTACCATGCTAAGTACATGGCTACCGTGTTGAGTGCATGGCTACCGTGTTAATCGCATGGCTACCGTGTTGTGTGTCATGTTCAGAACAGCTTCCCCCCTGAGTGAAGGAAGAAAGGATGTAAGGGTTAGCCTGATTTTCCTCGGCTCTTGCAGGCTGATCTGTTATATAGTATTCGCCAAGGACCAAATCGTGCTCACTCTGGGTTCCCTCAGGTGTGCACCCCGGCCTTTTTGTGAACCATCAGTGACTATCCTGGCAGAGGCCAGGATTGTGTAACCTCTCCCCTACCTTCAGTGTGTCCCATATCCCACCATGAAAGAATCCTGCACAACATGAGTCGGGACTCGAAGCAGGTCAGACATGCTACCTGGGAACTGGGACCACTTGGAACAAAGAAATCATTGCAATGGCCTCATCCTCAGCCGCTATCATATCAAAAAGTCAACCATAGTATGGTGACATAAATATTACTGTGCCTTTGCACTGAACACAAACATTCCAGCTCACACTACACCGAATAAGGAGCGTGGGTTGCAAGTGTGTTTGGTGCTATGTGAGTCAGGGTTGCGGGGCTGTGCATTGTATGCTTAGCGGGGAGGATAAAGTAAAGAAATGTTTTCTAAAAGGACCCTGCTGCGCCAGTTCCAAGCCACGTTAGTCGAAAGGAACTGATGCCGCAGAGACAGAGGGGAGTAGGCGGTAAACACAGAAGAGTGCCGCCGAAAGCTAAGTAGGGAGGGGTGGGGGAAGCAGGTTGGGGACTGGGCAAAAGTTATCTATGTGATCACTGTGCCACGCCATAATGTGAGTCAACATCTTCTTAGTCGACATTGAGTGCGGGGTATCCCCTCATTCTGGGCTCTGGCACTGGGAAAATCCAGAATACCATCAGTTCCAGAAGTCAAAGAAAGACTTAAGTTGGCAGAAAGTCTGGGATCTGGAACCTTTCAAACATCTAAAAAGTATTAGAGACCCTGTCCTGTGGAGGAAAAGGTTTCCCCGAGCGAGTATCCACGGCCGCCCAATGAACTGAAGCTTCTCAGAAGGTGCCATCTGAGACGTCTTGAAGTACACTGAGAAACCAAGGTTGTGAAGGAGATGCGGGTGCAGTGAAGATGAGGGAAGGCCTGCCCTGGAGCGTGGGCTTTGATGAGCCAATCATCCAGGTAAGGAAAGACGTGAATCTTCTGACTCCTGCGATGAGCTGCCACCACGACATCAGCTTCGTGAAGATCCTCAGGGCAGAGGTTAGACCGAAATGCAGTTTGCATAATTGGTCATGAGGATGATCGATCGTGAACCTCAGGTACTTCCATTGCCACATAAAAATAAGGACGACATAGGTTAAACATCCAGCCCTGGAAGACTGTGTCCTGAAGATCTGGGCCGATGTTATGCTGAACCTGTCTTTTCTCAGGGACTAGGATAAACACTCCCACCCTTTTTGGTATCAAAAAGTAGGAAACATTCGATCCCCTTCTGCATTACCCAGAGGGTTCAATGGGTGCCTTCAAAAGAAGGGATTTAATTGATTTCAGGAAAGAACGGTTTGGCGTGAGGGTTCCCCGAGGCTGGTGGAGTTCTCGGGTATTCCTGAGGAGCGGCAGGTAGTACCTTTGGGTGGCAGTTTGCAAGGCACAGATGTCTGAAGTAGTGATGCGCCACTAGCTCATGAATGCTGGCACCGAATGCACTGATGGATCCTCAGAGCAGATCCTTGGGCACGGCAAATCCTTGGTGGTGACTCCTCTGAGCTGCCCGCCTCTTCATGGGCAGGGGAAATGCCTATGGGAGCATTTCACGGCTACACACGGATTCTTACCCATATGAGCTAAGAACGAGAACTGTCTACACCTTTGACCCATGCCAAAATGAGAGAAGGGCGAGGTGCTGACAACTGTTGTACTGGTAACACAAGCGACTTTGCCATTGCCTTGGGAGCTTCTCATTATTTGAGAGATTCGCCAGCACTCACCCCAAACAGCTGCGTGGCATCGAAGAGCATATGCGGTAGCGAGCCTGTACATGTATTATGAGGAATCTGTGGAGTGACGCTGACTTCATGTATTATGAGGAATCTGTGGAGTGACGCTGACTACATGTATTATGAGGAATCTGTGGAGTGACGCTGACTTCATGTATTATGAGGAATCTGTGGAATGACGCTACTCACTAGACTACATGTATTATGAGGAATCTGTGGACGGACGCTACTCAGCAGACTACATGTATTGTGAGGAATCTGTGGAATGAAGCTGACTACATGTATTATGAGGAATCTGTGGAATGACGCTACTCAGCAGACTACATGTATTGTGAGGAATCTGTGGAATGACGCTGACTACATGTATTATGAGGAATCTGTGGAGTGACGCTGACTTCATGTATTATGAGGAATCTGTGGAGTGACGCTGACTACATGTATTATGAGGAATCTGTGGAGTGACGCTGACTTCATGTATTATGAGGAATCTGTGAAATGACGCTACTCAGAAGACTACATGTGTTGTGATGAATCTGTGGAATGACGCTGACTACATGTATTATGAGGAATCTGTGGAGTGACGCTGACTACATGTATTATGAGGAATCTGTGGAATGACGCTATTCAGCAGACTACATGTATTGTGAGGAATCTGTGGAATGAAGCTGACTACATGTATTATGAGGAATCTGTGGAATGACGCTACCCAGAAGACTACATGTATTATGATGAATCTGTGGAGTGACGCTGACTTCATGTATTATGAGGAATCTGTGGAGTGACGCTGACTACATGTATTATGAGGAATCTGTGGAATGACGCTGACTACATGTATTATGAGGAATCTGTTGAATGACGCTGACTACATGTATTATGAGGAATCTGTGGAATGACGCTACTCAGAAGACTACATGTATTGTGAGGAATCTGTGCAATCACGCTGACTACATGTATTATGAGGAATCTGTGCAATCACGCTGACTACATGTATTAGGAGGAATCTATGGAAGGACGCTGACTACATGTATTATGAGGAATCTGTGGAAGGATGCTGACTACATGTATTATGAGGAATCTGTGGAATGACGCTACTCAGAAGACTACATGTATTGTGAGGAATCTGTGCAATCACGCTGACTACATGTATTATGAGGAATCTGTGGAATGACGCTACT
Organism: Ambystoma mexicanum; assembly: GCF_040938575.1. Classification (NCBI taxonomy): domain Eukaryota; kingdom Metazoa; phylum Chordata; class Amphibia; order Caudata; family Ambystomatidae; genus Ambystoma; species Ambystoma mexicanum. Next base: position 666,298,773 of record NC_090940.1, on the reverse strand, counting down.
CAGCAGACTACATGTATTATGAGCAATCTATGGAATGACGCTGACCGCATGTATTATGAGGAATCTGTGGAGTGACGCTGACTACATGTATTATGAGGAATCTGTGGAATGACGCTACTCAGCAGACTACATGTATTGTGAGGAATATGTGTAATGACGCTACTCAGCAGACTACATGTATTATGAGGAATCTGTGGAGTGACGCTGACTACATGTATTATGAGGAATCTGTGGAGTGACGCTGACTTCATGTATTATGAGGAATCTGTGGAATGACGCTACTCAGCAGACTAAATGTATTGTGAGGAATCTGTGGAATGACGCTACTCAGCAGACTACATGTATTGTGAGGAATCTGTGGAATGAAGCTGACTACATGTATTATGAGGAATCTGTGGAATGACGCTACTCAGCAGACTACATGTATTGTGAGGAATCTGTGGAATGACGCTGACTACTTGTATTATGAGGAATCTGTGGAGTGACGCTGACTTCATGTATTATGAGGAATCTGTGGAGTGACGCTGACTACATGTATTATGAGGAATCTGTGGAGTGACGCTGACTTCATGTATTATGAGGAATCTGTGGAATGACGCTACTCAGAAGACTACATGTATTGTGAGGAATCTGTGGAATGACGCTGACTACATGTATTATGAGGAATCTGTGGAGTGACGCTGACTACATGTATTATGAGGAATCTGTGGAATGACGCTACTCAGCAGACTACATGTATTGTGAGGAATCTGTGGAATGAAGCTGACTACATGTATTATGAGGAATCTGTGGAATGACGCTACTCAGCAGACTACATGTATTGTGAGGAATCTGTGGAATGACGCTGACTACATGTATTATGAGGAATCTGTGGAGTGACGCTGACTTCATGTATTATGAGGAATCTGTGGAGTGACGCTGACTACATGTATTATGAGGCATCTGTGGAGTGACGCTGACTTCATGTATTATGAGGAATCTGTGGAGTGACGCTGACTTCATGTATTATGAGGAATCTGTGGAGTGACGCTGACTACATGTATTATGAGGAATCTGTGGAGTGACGCTGACTTCATGTATTATGAGGAATCTGTGGAGTGACGCTGACTACATATATTATGAGGAATCTGTGGAGTGACGCTGACTTCATGTATTATGAGGAATCTGTGGAATGACGCTACTCAGAAGACTACATGTGTTGTGAGGAATCTGTGGAATGACGCTGACTACATGTATTATGAGGAATCTGTGGAGTGACGCTGACTACATGTATTATGAGGAATCTGTGGAATGACGATACTCAGCAGACTACATGTATTGTGAGGAATCTGTGGAATGAAGCTGACTACATGTATTATGAGGAATCTGTGGAATGGCGCTACTCAGCAGACTACATGTATTGTGAGGAATCTGTGGAATGACGCTGACTACATGTATTATGAGGAATCTGTGGAGTGACGCTGACTTCATGTATTATGAGGAATCTGTGGAGTGACGCTGACTACATGTATTATGAGGAATCTGTGGAGTGACGCTGACTTCATGTATTATGAGGAATCTGTGGAATGACGCTACTCAGAAGACTACATGTGTTGTGAGGAATCTGCGGAATGACGCTGACTACATGTATTATGAGGAATCTGTGGAGTGACGCTGACTACATGTATTATGAGGAATCTGTGGACTGACGCTACTCAGAAGACTACATGTATTGTGAGGAATCTGTGGAATGACGCTGAATACATGTATTATGAGGAATCTGTGGAATGACGCTACTCACTACACTACATGTATTATGAGGAATCTGTGGACGGACGCTGCTCAGCAGACTATATGTATTGTGAGGAATCTGTGGAATGACGCTGAATAAATGTATTATGAGGAATCTGTGGAATGACGCTGAATACATGTATTATGAGGAATCTGCGGAATGACGCTGAATACATGTATTATGAGGAATCTGTGGAATGACGCTACTCACTAGACTACATGTATTGTGAGGAATCTGTGGAATGACGCTGACTACATGTATCATGAGGATTCTGTGGAGTGGCGCTGACTACATGTATTATGAGGAATCTGTGGAATGACGCTACTCAGTAGAATTGTTCATTGCAGTTCTCTGAATTTCTTCCAGGAAACCGCGCTCTTCTCATCTTCTACGGGTTTCCACTTTGGATTAGCACGGCCTTTAAATCGCTCTTCTTGGGTCACTGTACCCCCGCCACCCATTACCTCATAAGTGTCAATCCCATTAAACCGGAATTGCATACATTTGAGTTGTGTTTGTTTTTCTTTGGCTCCATAAATCGCTTAGAACTTGGATAATTCCGCACAGGCTCCATTGCGGCCAGTTTCAAAGGTAAACACTTGAGTTCGTGCAGCAAATAAAATGTATTTTAAGGTACATTTGAGGCCATCACATTGCCTGACTCAGAGGACAGGGGACAGGCAGGACACACTATGAGGACAGATCTGCCCGGCCATGATCCAATGCTCTTACTCCCAAGTCAAGCGGACGTGCAGAGGTGGTCAGGGAAAGGGAATGGCGGAATGGCGTCACGCATCTGAATAATGACGTCTGGTCGGAGGATGGCAGTGCCCCTCCCTAGTGCAAGGCAGCACTTCCAACATATCCAGCACTGCTGTAGGCTATCACACTCCTGCACTGCAACAGGCGAGGGAGTACCTGACTCCAGGGACGGTGTGAGGTGTGGCGCCCTTGGAATGACATCTTCCAATGGGCACAGTAAGATGGCTACACGTGCTTCCTTTACCACAAAGAGTGGATTCAAAGATGCTCTAGAAATTCAACAGTGTGTCCCCAATGTCAATCTAAAATGCATCTCACACTCTCCCACTCGCATGATTTACAATTTCTCAAAATCTATGCTGACTGCACCTTGGCACATTTCTCCTGTAGTGCCGTCACGGTATGCCGGCGTGCCATCACGGTATGCTGGAGTGCCGTCACGGTGTGCTGGAGTGCCATCACGATATGCTAGAGTGCCGTCATGGTATGCTGGAGTGCCGTCCAGGTGTGCTGGAGTGCTGTCACGGTAGGCTGGAGTGCCGTCACGGTATGCCGGAGTGCCATCACGGTATGCTGGAGTGCCGTCACAGTGTGCTGGAGTGCCATCACGGTATGCTGGAGTGCCTTCACGGTAGGCTGGAGTGCCGTCACGGTATGCTGCAGTGCCATCACAGTATGCTGGAGTGTCGTCATGGTATGCTGGAGTGCCCTCACGGTATGCTGGAGTGCCGTCACGGTGTGCTGGAGTGCCGTCACAATATGCGGGAGTGCCTTCACGGTAGGCTAGAGTGCCGTCACGGTAGGCTGGAGTGCCGTCACGGTAGGCTGAAGTGCCATCATGGTATGCTGCAGTGCCATCACGGTATGCTGGAGTGTCGTCACGGTATGCTGGAGTGCCCTCACGGTATGCTGGAGTGCCGTCACGGTAGGCTGGAGTGCCGTCACGGTAGGCTGGAGTGTCGTCACGGTATGCTGCAGTACCGTCACGGTATGCTGGAGTGTCATCACGGTATGCTGGAGTGCCCTCACGGTATGCTGGAGTGCTGTCACAGTATGCTGGAGTGCCCTCACGGTATGCTGGAGTGCCGTCACGGTAGGCTGGAGTGCCGTCACGGTAGGTTGAAGTGCCATCATGGTATGCTGCAGTGCCATCACGGTATGCTGGAGTGTCGTCATGGTATGCTGGAGTGCCCTCACGGTATGCTGGAGTGCCATCAAGGTATGCTGCAGTACCGTCACGGTATGCTGGAGTGTCATCACGGTATGCTGGAGTGCCCTCACGGTATGCTGGAGTGCTGTCACGGTATGCTGGAGTGCCGTCACGGTAGGCTGGAGTGCCGTCACGGTAGGCTGGAGTGTCGTCACGGTATGCTGCAGTACCGTCACGGTATGCTGGAGTGTCGTCACGGTATGCTGGAGTGCCCTCACGGTATGCTGGAGTGCTGTCACAGTATGCTGGAGTGCCCTCACGGTATGCTGGAGTGCCGTCACGGTAGGCTGGAGTGCCGTCACGGTAGGCTGAAGTGCCATCATGGTATGCTGCAGTGCCATCACGGTATGCTGGAGTGTCGTCATGGTATGCTGGAGTGCCCTCACGGTATGCTGGAGTGCCATCAAGGTATGCTGCAGTACCGTCACGGTATGCTGGAGTGTCGTCACGGTATGCTGGAGTGCCCTCACGGTATGCTGGAGTGCTGTCACAGTATGCTGGAGTGCCCTCACGGTATGCTGGAGTGCCGTCAAAGTATGCTGGAGTGCCGTCACGGTGTGCTGGAGTGCCGTCACGGTAGGCTGGAGTGCCGTCACGGTAGGCTGGAGTGTCGTCACGGTATGCTGCAGTACCGTCACGGTATGCTGGAGTGTCGTCACGGTATGCTGGAGTGTCCTCACGGTATGCTGGAGTGCTGTCACAGTATGCTGGAGTGCCCTCACGGTATGCTGGAGTGCCGTCAAGGTATGCTGGAGTGCCGTCACGGTATGCTGGAGTACTGTCACGGTATGCTGGAGTGCCCTCACAGTATACTAGAGTGACCTCACGGTATGCTAGAGTGCAGTCAAGGTATGCTGGAGTGCCGTCACGGTATGCTGGAATGCCGTCAAGGTATACTGCAGTGTTGTCATGGTATGCTGGAGTGCTGTCACAGTATGCTGGAGTGCCCTCACGGTATGCTGGAGTGCCGTCAAGGTATGCTGGAGTGCCGTCACGGTATGCTGGAGTACTGTCACGGTATGCTGGAGTGCCCTCACAGTATACTAGAGTGACCTCACGGTATGCTAGAGTGCAGTCAAGGTATGCTGGAGTGCCGTCACGGTATGCTGGAATGCCGTCAAGGTATACTGCAGTGTTGTCATGGTATGCTGGAGTGCCGTCGCAGTATGCTGGAGTGCAGTGCCGGTGTGCTGTAGTGCCGTCACAGTATGCTGGAGTATCGTCATGATATGCTGGAGTGCCGTCATGATATGCTGGAGTGCCATCATGGTATGCTGGAGTGCCGTTAAGGTATGCTGGAGTGCCGTCACAGTATGCTGGAGTGCCGTCACGGTATGCTGGAGTGCCATCACGATATGCTAGAGTGACATCACCGTATGCTGGAGTGGCGTCACAGTATGCTGGAGTATCGTCATGGTATGCTGGAGTGCCGTCACGGTATGCTGGAGTGCTGTCATGGTATGCTGCAGTGCCATCACGGTACGCTGCAGTGCCGTTAACGTATGCTAGAGTGCCATCAAGGTATGCTGGAGCGCTGTCACGGTATGCTGGAGTTTCGTCATGGTATGCTGGAGTGCCGTCACGGTATGCTGGAGTGCCGTTAGGGTATGCTGGAGTGCCATCACGATATGCTAGAGTGCCATCACAGTATGCTGGAGTGTCGTCATGATATGCTGGAGTGCCATCATGGTATGCTGGAGTGCTGTCAAGGTATGCTGGAGTGCCGTCGCGGTATGCTGGAGTGCCGTCCAGGTGTGCTGGAGTGCTGTCACAGTATGCTGGAGTGTCATCATGATATGCTGGAGTGCCATCATGGTATGCTGGAGTGCCGTCAAGGTATGCTGGAGTGCCGTCACAGTATGCTGGAGTGCCGTCACAGTGTGCTGGAGTGCCATCAAGATATGCTAGAGTGATGTCACAGTATGCTGGAGTGCCGTCACAGTATGCTGGAGTGCCGCCACGGTATGCTGGAGTATCGTCATGGTATGCTGGAGTGCCGTCACGGTATGCTGGAGTGCTGTCATGGTATGCTGCAGTGCCATCACGGTATGCTGCAGTGCCGTCACAGTATGCTGGAGTGTCGTCATGGTATGCTGGAGTGCCGTCACGGTATGCTGGAGTGCCGTCAGGGTATGCTGGAGTGCCATCACAATATGCTAGAGTGCCATAACGATATGCTAGAGTGCCGTCATGGTATGCTGGAGTGCCGTCACGGTATGCTGGAATGCCATCATGGTATGCTGGAGTGCCATCACAATATGCTAGAGTGCCGTCATGGTATGCTGGAGTGCCGTCCAGGTGTGCTAGAGTGCTGTCACAGTATGCTGGACTGCCGTCACGGTATGCTGGAGTATCGTCATGGTATGCTGGAGTGCCGTCACAGTATGCTGGAGTGCTGTCATGGTATGCTGCAGTGCCATCACGGTATGCTGCAGTGCCGTCACAGTATGCTAGAGTGCCGTCAAGGTATGCTGGAGTGCCATTACGGTATGCTGGAGTGTCGTCATGGTATGCTGGAGTGCCGTCAGGGTATGCTGGTGTGCCATCACGATATGCTAGGGTGCCATCACGATATGCTAGAGTGCCGTCATGGTATGCAGGAGTGCCATCACGATATGCTAGAGTGCCGTCGTGGTATGCTGGAGTGCCGTCACGGTATGCTGGAATGCCGTCATGGTATGCTGGAGTGCCATCACAATATGCTAGAGTGCCGTCATGGTATGCTGGAGTGCCATCCAGGTGTGCTAGAGTGCTGTCACGGTAGGCTGGAGTGCCGTCATGGTAGGCTGGAGTGCCATCATGATATGCTAGAGTGCCGTCACGGTATGCTGCAGTGCCGTCACAGTATGCTACAGTGCAGTCAAGGTATGCTGGAGTGCCATCATAGTATGCTGGAGTGCCATCATAGTATGCTGCAGTGCCGTCACAGTATGCTGGAGTGCCGTCTCAGTATGCTGGAGCGTCGTCTCAGTATGCTGGAGTGCCGTCATAGTATGCTGCAGTGCCGTCACAGTATGCTGGAGTGCCATCATAGTATGCTGCAGTGCCGTCACAGTATGCTGGAGTGTCGTCAAGGTATGCTGGAGTGCCATCATGATATGCTAGAGTGCCGTCATGGTATGCTGGAGTGCCATCATGATATGCTAGAGTGCCGTCACGGTATGCTGCAGTGCCATCATGATATGCTAGAGTGCCGTCACGGTATGCTGCAGTGCCGTCACAGTATGCTAGAGTGCCGTCATGGTATGCTAGAGTGCCGTCATGGTATGCTAGAGTGCCGTCAAGGTATGCTGGAGTGCCGTCATAGTATGCTAGAGTGCCGTCATGGTATGCTAGAGTGCATTCAAGGTATGCTGGAGTGCCATCATAGTATGCTGGAGTGCCATCATAGTATGCTGGAGTGCCATCACAGTATGCTGGAGTGCCGTCACAGTATGCCGGAGTGCCGTCATGGTATGCTGGAGTGCCGTCACGGTATGCTGCAGTGCCGTCACAGTATGCTGGAGTGCCGTCATGGTATGCTGGAGTGCCTTCATGATATGCTAGTGTGCCGTCACGATATGCTAGAGTGCCGTCACGGTATGCTGCAGTGCCGTCATAGTATGCTAGAGTGCCGTCAAGGTATGCTGGAGTGCCATCATAGTATGCTGGAGTGCCCTCACGGTATGCTGGAGTGCCGTCATGGTATGCTGGAGTGCCTTCATGATATGCTAGAGTGCCGTCACGGTATGCTGCAGTGCCGTCATAGTATGCTAGAGTGCCGTCAAGGTATGCTGCAGTGCCGTCATAGTATGCTAGAGTGCCGTCAAGGTATGCTGGAGTGCCATCATAGTATGCTGGAGTGCCCTCACGGTATGCTGGAGTGCCGTCTCAGTATGCTGGAGCGTCGTCTCAGTATGCTGGAGTGCCGTCATAGTATGCTGCAGTGCCGTCACAGTATGCTGGAGTGCCATCATAGTATGCTGCAGTGCCGTCACAGTATGCTGGAGTGTCGTCAAGGTATGCTGGAGTGCCATCATGATATGCTAGAGTGCCGTCATGGTATGCTGGAGTGCCATCATGATATGCTAGAGTGCCGTCACGGTATGCTGCAGTGCCATCATGATATGCTAGAGTGCCGTCACGGTATGCTGCAGTGCCGTCACAGTATGCTAGAGTGCCGTCATGGTATGCTAGAGTGCCGTCATGGTATGCTAGAGTGCCGTCAAGGTATGCTGGAGTGCCGTCATAGTATGCTAGAGTGCCGTCATGGTATGCTAGAGTGCATTCAAGGTATGCTGGAGTGCCATCATAGTATGCTGGAGTGCCATCATAGTATGCTGGAGTGCCATCACAGTATGCTGGAGTGCCGTCACAGTATGCCGGAGTGCCGTCATGGTATGCTGGAGTGCCGTCACGGTATGCTGCAGTGCCGTCACAGTATGCTGGAGTGCCGTCATGGTATGCTGGAGTGCCTTCATGATATGCTAGTGTGCCGTCACGATATGCTAGAGTGCCGTCACGGTATGCTGCAGTGCCGTCATAGTATGCTAGAGTGCCGTCAAGGTATGCTGGAGTGCCATCATAGTATGCTGGAGTGCCCTCACGGTATGCTGGAGTGCCGTCATGGTATGCTGGAGTGCCTTCATGATATGCTAGAGTGCCGTCACGGTATGCTGCAGTGCCGTCATAGTATGCTAGAGTGCCGTCAAGGTATGCTGCAGTGCCGTCATAGTATGCTAGAGTGCCGTCAAGGTATGCTGGAGTGCCATCATAGTATGCTGGAGTGCCCTCACGGTATGCTGGAGTGCCATCATAGTATGCTGGAGTGCCCTCATAGTATGCTGGAGTGCCCTCATAGTATGCTGGAGTGCCCTCACGGTATGCTGGAGTGCCGTCATGGTATGCTGGAGTGCCTTCATGATATGCTAGAGTGCCGTCATGGTATGCTGGAGTGCCGTCACAGTGTGCTGGAGTGCCGTCACAGTGTGCTGGAGTGCCGTCACAGTGTGCTGGAGTGCCGTCACAGTGTGCTGGAGTGCCGTCACGGTATGCTGGAGTGCCGTCATGGTATGCTGGAGTGCCGTCACAGTGTGCTGGAGTGCCGTCACGGTATGCTGGAGTGCCGTCATGGTATGCTAGAGTGCCGTCATGGTATGCTGGAGTGCCGTCACGGTATGCTGGAGTGCCGTCATGGTATGCTGGAGTGCCGTCATGGTATGCTAGAGTGCCGTCATGGTATGCTGGAGTGCCGTCACAGTGTGCTGGAGTGCCGTCACGGTATGCTGGAGTGCCGTCATGGTATGCTGGAGTGCCGTCATGGTATGCTGGAGTGCCGTCACAGTGTGCTGGAGTGCCGTCACAGTATGCTGCAGTGCCGTCACAGTGTGCTGGAGTGCCGTCACGGTATGCTGGAGTGCCGTCATGGTATGCTGGAGTGCCGTCACAGTGTGCTGGAGTGCCGTCACGGTATGCTGGAGTGCCGTCATGGTATGCTGGAGTGCCGTCATGGTATGCTAGAGTGCCGTCATGGTATGCTGGAGTGCCGTCACAGTGTGCTGGAGTGCCGTCACGGTATGCTGGAGTGCCATCATAGTATGCTGGAGTGCCCTCATAGTATGCTGGAGTGCCCTCATAGTATGCTGGAGTGCCGTCAAGGTATGCTGGAGTGCCATCATAGTATGCTGGAGTGCCCTCACGGTATGCTGGAGTGCCATCATAGTATGCTGGAGTGCCCTCATAGTATGCTGGAGTGCCATCATAGTATGCTGGAGTGCCCTCACGGTATGCTGGAGTGCCATCATAGTATGCTGGAGTGCCCTCATAGTATGCTGGAGTGCCATCATAGTATGCTGGAGTGCCCTCACGGTATGCTGGAGTGCCATCATAGTATGCTGGAGTGCCCTCATAGTATGCTGGAGTGCCCTCATAGTATGCTGGAGTGCCGTCACGGTATGCTGGAGTGCCGTCATGGTATGCTGGAGTGCCGTCATGGTATGCTAGAGTGCCGTCATGGTATGCTGGAGTGCCGTCACAGTGTGCTGGAGTGCCGTCACGGTAGGCTGGAGTGCCGTCATGGTATGCTGGAGTGCCGTCACAGTGTGCTGGAGTGCCGTCACGGTATGCTGGAGTGCCGTCATGGTATGCTGGAGTGCCGTCATGGTATGCTAGAGTGCCGTCATGGTATGCTGGAGTGCCGTCACAGTGTGCTGGAGTGCCGTCACGGTATGCTGGAGTGCCGTCATGGTATGCTGGAGTGCCGTCATGGTATGCTAGAGTGCCGTCATGGTATGCTGGAGTGCCGTCACAGTGTGCTGGAGTGCCGTCACGGTAGGCTGGAGTGCCGTCATGGTATGCTGGAGTGCCGTCACAGTGTGCTGGAGTGCCGTCACGGTATGCTGGAGTGCCGTCATGGTATGCTAGAGTGCCGTCATGGTATGCTGGAGTGCCGTCACAGTGTGCTGGAGTGCCGTCATGGTATGCTAGAGTGCCGTCATGGTATGCTGGAGTGCCGTCACAGTGTGCTGGAGTGCCGTCACGGTAGGCTGGAGTGCCGTCATGGTATGCTGGAGTGCCATCATAGTATGCTGGAGTGCCCTCACGGTATGCTGGAGTGCCATCATAGTATGCTGGAGTGCCCTCATAGTATGCTGGAGTGCCCTCATAGTATGCTGGAGTGCCCTCACGGTATGCTGGAGTGCCGTCATGGTATGCTGGAGTGCCTTCATGATATGCTAGAGTGCCGTCATGGTATGCTGGAGTGCCGTCACAGTGTGCTGGAGTGCCGTCACAGTGTGCTGGAGTGCCGTCACAGTGTGCTGGAGTGCCGTCACAGTGTGCTGGAGTGCCGTCACGGTATGCTGGAGTGCCGTCATGGTATGCTGGAGTGCCGTCACAGTGTGCTGGAGTGCCGTCACGGTATGCTGGAGTGCCGTCATGGTATGCTAGAGTGCCGTCATGGTATGCTGGAGTGCCGTCACGGTATGCTGGAGTGCCGTCATGGTATGCTGGAGTGCCGTCATGGTATGCTAGAGTGCCGTCATGGTATGCTGGAGTGCCGTCACAGTGTGCTGGAGTGCCGTCACGGTATGCTGGAGTGCCGTCATGGTATGCTGGAGTGCCGTCATGGTATGCTGGAGTGCCGTCACAGTGTGCTGGAGTGCCGTCACAGTATGCTGCAGTGCCGTCACAGTGTGCTGGAGTGCCGTCACGGTATGCTGGAGTGCCGTCATGGTATGCTGGAGTGCCGTCACAGTGTGCTGGAGTGCCGTCACGGTATGCTGGAGTGCCGTCATGGTATGCTGGAGTGCCGTCATGGTATGCTAGAGTGCCGTCATGGTATGCTGGAGTGCCGTCACAGTGTGCTGGAGTGCCGTCACGGTATGCTGGAGTGCCATCATAGTATGCTGGAGTGCCCTCATAGTATGCTGGAGTGCCCTCATAGTATGCTGGAGTGCCGTCAAGGTATGCTGGAGTGCCATCATAGTATGCTGGAGTGCCCTCACGGTATGCTGGAGTGCCATCATAGTATGCTGGAGTGCCCTCATAGTATGCTGGAGTGCCATCATAGTATGCTGGAGTGCCCTCACGGTATGCTGGAGTGCCATCATAGTATGCTGGAGTGCCCTCATAGTATGCTGGAGTGCCATCATAGTATGCTGGAGTGCCCTCACGGTATGCTGGAGTGCCATCATAGTATGCTGGAGTGCCCTCATAGTATGCTGGAGTGCCCTCATAGTATGCTGGAGTGCCGTCACGGTATGCTGGAGTGCCGTCATGGTATGCTGGAGTGCCGTCATGGTATGCTAGAGTGCCGTCATGGTATGCTGGAGTGCCGTCACAGTGTGCTGGAGTGCCGTCACGGTAGGCTGGAGTGCCGTCATGGTATGCTGGAGTGCCGTCACAGTGTGCTGGAGTGCCGTCACGGTATGCTGGAGTGCCGTCATGGTATGCTGGAGTGCCGTCATGGTATGCTAGAGTGCCGTCATGGTATGCTGGAGTGCCGTCACAGTGTGCTGGAGTGCCGTCACGGTATGCTGGAGTGCCGTCATGGTATGCTGGAGTGCCGTCATGGTATGCTAGAGTGCCGTCATGGTATGCTGGAGTGCCGTCACAGTGTGCTGGAGTGCCGTCACGGTAGGCTGGAGTGCCGTCATGGTATGCTGGAGTGCCGTCACAGTGTGCTGGAGTGCCGTCACGGTATGCTGGAGTGCCGTCATGGTATGCTAGAGTGCCGTCATGGTATGCTGGAGTGCCGTCACAGTGTGCTGGAGTGCCGTCATGGTATGCTAGAGTGCCGTCATGGTATGCTGGAGTGCCGTCACAGTGTGCTGGAGTGCCGTCACGGTAGGCTGGAGTGCCGTCATGGTATGCTGGAGTGCCGTCACAGTGTGCTGGAGTGCCATCACGATATGCTAGAGTGCCGTCATGGTATGCTGGAGTGCCGTCACGGTATGCTGGAGTGCCGTCATGGTATGCTAGAGTGCCGTCACAGTGTGCTGCAGTGCCGTCACAGTATGCTGCAGTGCCGTCACAGTATGCTGGAGTGCCGTCACGGTATGCTGGAGTGCCGTCATGGTATGCTAGAGTGCCGTCATGGTATGCTGCAGTGCCGTCATGGTATGCTAGAGTGCCGTCACAGTGTGCTGCAGTGCCGTCACAGTATGCTGCAGTGCCGTCACAGTATGCTGGAGTGCCGTCACGGTATGCTGGAGTGCCGTCATGGTATGCTAGAGTGCCGTCATGGTATGCTGCAGTGCCGTCATGGTATGCTAGAGTGCCGTCACAGTGTGCTGCAGTGCCGTCACAGTATGCTGCAGTACCGTCACAGTATGCTGGAGTGCCGTCATGGTATGCTAGAGTGCCGTCATGGTATGCTAGAGTGCCGTCACAGTGTGCTGCAGTGCCGTCATGGTATGCTAGAGTGCCGTCATGGTATGCTGCAGTGCCGTCACAGTATGCTGGAGTGCCGTCACGGTATGCTGGAGTGCCGTCATGGTATGCTAGAGTGCCGTCATGGTATGCTGCAGTGCCGTCATGGTATGCTAGAGTGCCGTCACAGTGTGCTGCAGTGCCGTCACAGTATGCTGCAGTGCCGTCACAGTATGCTGGAGTGCCGTCACGGTATGCTGGAGTGCCGTCATGGTATGCTAGAGTGCCGTCATGGTATGCTGCAGTGCCGTCATGGTATGCTAGAGTGCCGTCACAGTGTGCTGCAGTGCCGTCACAGTATGCTGCAGTGCCGTCACAGTATGCTGGAGTGCCGTCATGGTATGCTAGAGTGCCGTCATGGTATGCTAGAGTGCCGTCACAGTGTGCTGCAGTGCCGTCATGGTATGCTAGAGTGCCGTCATGGTATGCTGCAGTGCCGTCACAGTATGCTGGAGTGCCGTCACGGTATGCTGGAGTGCCGTCATGGTATGCTAGAGTGCCGTCATGGTATGCTGCAGTGCCGTCATGGTATGCTAGAGTGCCGTCACAGTGTGCTGCAGTGCCGTCACAGTATGCTGCAGTGCCGTCACAGTATGCTGGAGTGCCGTCACGGTATGCTGGAGTGCCGTCATGGTATGCTAGAGTGCCGTCATGGTATGCTGCAGTGCCGTCATGGTATGCTAGAGTGCCGTCACAGTGTGCTGCAGTGCCGTCACAGTATGCTGCAGTGCCGTCACAGTATGCTGGAGTGCCGTCATGGTATGCTAGAGTGCCGTCATGGTATGCTAGAGTGCCGTCACAGTGTGCTGCAGTGCCGTCATGGTATGCTAGAGTGCCGTCATGGTATGCTGCAGTGCCGTCACAGTATGCTGGAGTGCCGTCACGGTATGCTGGAGTGCCGTCATGGTATGCTAGAGTGCCGTCATGGTATGCTGCAGTGCCGTCATGGTATGCTAGAGTGCCGTCACAGTGTGCTGCAGTGCCGTCACAGTATGCTGCAGTGCCGTCACAGTATGCTGGAGTGCCGTCACGGTATGCTGGAGTGCCGTCATGGTATGCTAGAGTGCCGTCATGGTATGCTGCAGTGCCGTCATGGTATGCTGGAGTGCCGTCACAGTGTGCTGCAGTGCCGTCACAGTATGCTGCAGTGCCGTCACAGTATGCTGGAGTGCCGTCATGGTATGCTAGAGTGCCGTCATGGTATGCTAGAGTGCCGTCACAGTGTGCTGCAGTGCCGTCATGGTATGCTAGAGTGCCGTCACAGTGTGCTGCAGTGCCGTCACAGTATGCTGCAGTGCCGTCACAGTATGCTGGAGTGCCGTCACGGTATGCTGGAGTGCCGTCATGGTATGCTAGAGTGCCGTCATGGTATGCTGCAGTGCCGTCATGGTATGCTAGAGTGCCGTCACAGTGTGCTGCAGTGCCGTCACAGTATGCTGCAGTGCCGTCACAGTATGCTGGAGTGCCGTCATGGTATGCTAGAGTGCCGTCATGGTATGCTAGAGTGCCGTCACAGTGTGCTGCAGTGCCGTCATGGTATGCTGCAGTGCCGTCACAGTATGCTGGAGTGCCGTCACAGTATGCTGCAGTGCCGTCACAGTATGCTGGAGTGCCGTCACGGTATGCTGGAGTGCCGTCATGGTATGCTAGAGTGCCGTCATGGTATGCTGCAGTGCCGTCATGGTATGCTAGAGTGCCGTCACAGTGTGCTGCAGTGCCGTCACAGTATGCTGCAGTGCCGTCACAGTATGCTGGAGTGCCGTCATGGTATGCTAGAGTGCCGTCATGGTATGCTAGAGTGCCGTCACAGTGTGCTGCAGTGCCGTCATGGTATGCTAGAGTGCCGTCACAGTGTGCTGCAGTGCCGTCACAGTATGCTGCAGTGCCGTCACAGTATGCTGGAGTGCCGTCATGGTATGCTAGAGTGCCGTCATGGTATGCTAGAGTGCCGTCACAGTGTGCTGCAGTGCCGTCATGGTATGCTGCAGTGCCGTCACAGTATGCTGGAGTGCCGTCACAGTATGCTGCAGTGCCATCACAGTATGCTGGAGTGCCGTCACGGTATGCTGGAGTGCCGTCATGGTATGCTAGAGTGCCGTCATGGTATGCTGGAGTGCCGTCACGGTATGCTGGAGTGCCGTCATGGTATGCTGGAGTGCCGTCATGGTATGCTAGAGTGCCGTCATGGTATGCTAGAGTGCCGTCACAGTGTGCTGCAGTGCCGTCACAGTATGCTGCAGTGCCGTCACAGTATGCTGGAGTGCCGTCACGGTATGCTGGAGTGCCGTCATGGTATGCTAGAGTGCCGTCATGGTATGCTGCAGTGCCGTCATGGTATGCTAGAGTGCCGTCACAGTGTGCTGCAGTGCCGTCACAGTATGCTGCAGTGCCGTCACAGTATGCTGGAGTGCCGTCATGGTATGCTAGAGTGCCGTCATGGTATGCTAGAGTGCCGTCACAGTGTGCTGCAGTGCCGTCATGGTATGCTGCAGTGCCGTCACAGTATGCTGGAGTGCCGTCACAGTATGCTGCAGTGCCGTCACAGTATGCTGGAGTGCCGTCACGGTATGCTGGAGTGCCGTCATGGTATGCTAGAGTGCCGTCATGGTATGCTGCAGTGCCGTCATGGTATGCTAGAGTGCCGTCACAGTGTGCTGCAGTGCCGTCACAGTATGCTGCAGTGCCGTCACAGTATGCTGGAGTGCCGTCATGGTATGCTAGAGTGCCGTCATGGTATGCTAGAGTGCCGTCACAGTGTGCTGCAGTGCCGTCATGGTATGCTAGAGTGCCGTCACAGTGTGCTGCAGTGCCGTCACAGTATGCTGCAGTGCCGTCACAGTATGCTGGAGTGCCGTCATGGTATGCTAGAGTGCCGTCATGGTATGCTAGAGTGCCGTCACAGTGTGCTGCAGTGCCGTCATGGTATGCTGCAGTGCCGTCACAGTATGCTGGAGTGCCGTCACAGTATGCTGCAGTGCCGTCACAGTATGCTGGAGTGCCGTCACGGTATGCTGGAGTGCCGTCATGGTATGCTAGAGTGCCGTCATGGTATGCTGCAGTGCCGTCATGGTATGCTAGAGTGCCGTCACAGTGTGCTGCAGTGCCGTCACAGTATGCTGCAGTGCCGTCACAGTATGCTGGAGTGCCGTCATGGTATGCTAGAGTGCCGTCATGGTATGCTAGAGTGCCGTCACAGTGTGCTGCAGTGCCGTCATGGTATGCTAGAGTGCCGTCACAGTGTGCTGCAGTGCCGTCACAGTATGCTGCAGTGCCGTCACAGTATGCTGGAGTGCCGTCATGGTATGCTAGAGTGCCGTCATGGTATGCTAGAGTGCCGTCACAGTGTGCTGCAGTGCCGTCATGGTATGCTGCAGTGCCGTCACAGTATGCTGGAGTGCCGTCACAGTATGCTGCAGTGCCGTCACAGTATGCTGGAGTGCCGTCACGGTATGCTGGAGTGCCGTCATGGTATGCTAGAGTGCCGTCATGGTATGCTGGAGTGCCGTCACGGTATGCTGGAGTGCCGTCATGGTATGCTGGAGTGCCGTCATGGTATGCTAGAGTGCCGTCATGGTATGCTAGAGTGCCGTCACAGTGTGCTGCAGTGCCGTCACAGTATGCTGCAGTGCCGTCACAGTATGCTGGAGTGCCGTCACGGTATGCTGGAGTGCCGTCATGGTATGCTAGAGTGCCGTCATGGTATGCTGCAGTGCCGTCATGGTATGCTAGAGTGCCGTCACAGTGTGCTGCAGTGCCGTCACAGTATGCTGCAGTGCCGTCACAGTATGCTGGAGTGCCGTCATGGTATGCTAGAGTGCCGTCATGGTATGCTAGAGTGCCGTCACAGTGTGCTGCAGTGCCGTCATGGTATGCTGCAGTGCCATCACAGTATGCTGGAGTGCCGTCACAGTATGCTGCAGTGCCGTCACAGTATGCTGGAGTGCCGTCACGGTATGCTGGAGTGCCGTCATGGTATGCTAGAGTGCCGTCATGGTATGCTGCAGTGCCGTCATGGTATGCTAGAGTGCCGTCACAGTGTGCTGCAGTGCCGTCACAGTATGCTGCAGTGCCGTCACAGTATGCTGGAGTGCCGTCATGGTATGCTAGAGTGCCGTCATGGTATGCTAGAGTGCCGTCACAGTGTGCTGCAGTGCCGTCATGGTATGCTAGAGTGCCGTCACAGTGTGCTGCAGTGCCGTCACAGTATGCTGCAGTGCCGTCACAGTATGCTGGAGTGCCGTCATGGTATGCTAGAGTGCCGTCATGGTATGCTAGAGTGCCGTCACAGTGTGCTGCAGTGCCGTCATGGTATGCTGCAGTGCCGTCACAGTATGCTGGAGTGCCGTCACAGTATGCTGCAGTGCCGTCACAGTATGCTGGAGTGCCGTCACGGTATGCTGGAGTGCCGTCATGGTATGCTAGAGTGCCGTCATGGTATGCTGCAGTGCCGTCACAGTATGCTGGAAGCCAGTCAGTATTTATCCAAGATTAAAGAATACTGTCATACGACATCATCGTGGTTCTACCTGGCAACAAGTGACGCAGACATTATTTTACTTGACTACATTTCACAGGAAGATCAGCCATGCAAAAAGGAAAGTATTTCACGCCAGTGTTTATGCGCTTCTACCCACACTTTCTCCCACTCCGCGGCAGTGTGGCAGTCGGGCACTTGCAGTTGCTGTCAGTTGTTGGACCGGGGAGACGTGTTCAGCCGAAGTATTCCAGGAGTCCAACATGTTCTACAGCAGGGAGAGGTTTACCTGCTCAAAGGCTGTGTTGAAGTCAATAAACACCATGTAAAAGTGCTTCTTCTGATTGGCTTCTCTATCTAAGGTATGACTGCTTTTTAAAACGCTTAAGGGAATCTTTCAGAATCCTTGTTTTCTGAATTTTACCAGGTTGATACATGCGCGTGTTGCTCTTGGTCCATTTGAAATGTTTATGCCATTCTATAATCATAGCTCCTCGTTCTGTTCTCTTCATTCCATTGGCTGGCATAGCGCTTCAGGCCTCTTCCTATGGTGGATCCAGTCTTCTGGAGGCAGCACGTCACCCCTCAGCATCTAATCAATGCATTCCACACACCCCTTGAAATGATGTGTCAAGGGAGTCATGTGTCCACATTATTTGTTCACTAGGTTTATGGTCTTTCCATCAAATGTTTTCCATCTAAAAAGTTTGCAACTAATGCATTTTTTCTATTTTTGTTTTTTTTGGGGGGGGGCAACCCCGCTTTTTACCCTTTATAATGCACCCAAACAACAATTAACCCTTTAGCCACCCCACCCCAAAAATGCTTTAGATGCAAAGTTTTTAGATGGAAAAAATTCGATGGAATGGCATTAGATGGAAAGACCAGATACCCTTCACTGTTAAGAGCACGACCCTTGCTGCCAACTTCCAGCAAGTTTGATTATTTTGGGATGGTGACATTGGTTAAACATGGTGGACAGGGTCCTGCTCTGAGCAACTGGTAGCCTTTAACTCCATCAGGAGTGGCCAGAAAGTGACATGAGATGGATGAAGGATTGGCGGAGAGTAAAGCCACAATGCATAAGGTGAGGTGCTGTGCTTGCCCTGTGCGCCCACTTCTCAGCAACATGTACTGAGGTGACCCCCATATCAAGGTTCCGTTTGCTGATTTATTCCACCTCAACTTCCCCAATATTCTCCCCTAATTCACTCCAAAAGCAGACCCTATAAAAAGGCGAGGAGGGGCATAAGCTGCTCATGCGCCTGCGACCCTCTTACTCACGGAGGCGAGGAGGGGCATAAGCTGCTCAGGCGCCTGCGACCGGAGGCGAGGAGGGGCATAAGCTGCTCAGGCGCCTGCGACCGGAGGCGAGGAGGGGCATAAGCTGCTCAGGCGCCTGCGACCGGAGGCGAGGAGGGGCATAAGCTGCTCAGGCGCCTGCGACCGGAGGCGAGGAGGAGCATAAGCTGCTCAGGCGCCTGCGACCGGAGGCGAGAAGGGGCATAAGCTGCTCATGCGCCTGCGACCCTCTCACGCAGAGAGGCGAGGAGGGGCATACGCTGCTCAGAAGCCTGCGACCGGAGGCGAGGAGGGGCATAAGCTGCTCAGGCGCCTGCGACCGGAGGCGAGGAGGGGCATAAGCTGCTCATGCGCCTGCGACCCTCTTACACACGGAGGCGAGGAGGGGCATAAGCTGCTCAGGCGCCTGCGACCGGAGGCGAGGAGGGGCATAAGCTGCTCAGGCGCCTGCGACCGGAGGCGAGGAGGGGCATAAGCTGCTCAGGCGCCTGCGACCGGAGGCGAGAAGGGGCATAAGCTGCTCATGCGCCTGCGACCCTCTCACGCAGAGAGGCGAGGAGGGGCATATGCTGCTCAGGTGCCTGCGACCCTCTTACACAGAGAGGCGAGGAGGGGCATAAGCTACTCATGCGCCTGCGACCCTCTTACACAGAGAGGCGAGGAGGGGCATAAGCTGCTCATGCGCCTGCGACCCTCTTACGCACGGAGGCGAGGAGGGGCATAAGCTGCTCAGGCGCCTGCGACCGGAGGCGAGAAGGGGCATAAGCTGCTCAGGCACCTGCGACCGGAGGCGAGGAGGGGCATAAGCTGCTCATGCGCCTGCGACCCTCTCACGCAGAGAGGCGAGGAGGGGCATAAGCTGCTCAGGCGCCTGCGACCCTCTTACGCACGGAGGCGAGGAGGGGCATAAGCTGCTCATGCGCCTGCGACCCTCTTACACAGAGAGGCCAAGGAGGGGCATAAGCTGCTCATGCGCCTGCGACCCTCTTACACAAAGAGGCGAGGAGGGGCATAAGCTGCTCATGCGCCTGCGACCCTCTTACGCATGGAGGCGAGGAGGGGCATAAGCTGTTCATGCGCCTGCGACCCACTTACACAGAGAGGCGAGGAGGGGCATACGCTGCTCATGCGCCTGCGACTCTCTTGCACGGAGGCGAGGAGGGGCATACATTGTTCATGCGCCTGCGACCCTCTTACACAGAGAGGCGAGGAGGGGCATAAGCTGCTCATGCGCCTGCGACCCTCTTACACAGAGAGGCGAGGAGGGGCATAAGCTGCTCATGCGCCTGCGACCCTCTTACGCACGGAGGCGAGGAGGGGCATAAGCTGCTCATGCGCCTGCGACCCTCTTACGCACGGAGGCGAGGAGGGGCATAAGCTGCTCATGCGCCTGCTACCCTCTTACACACGGAGGCGAGGAGGGGCATAAGCTGCTCATGCGCCTGCGACCCTCTTACACAGAGAGGCGAGGAGGGGCATAAGCTGCTCATGCGCCTGCGACCCTCTTACGCACGGAGGCGAGGAGGGGCATACGCTGCTCATGCGCCTGCGACCCTCTTACGCACGGAGGCGAGGAGGGGAATAAGCTGCTCATGCGCCTGCGACCCTCTTACACAGAGAGGCGAGGAAGCTCGGAGGCGAGGAGGGGCATAAGCTGCTCATGCGCCTGCGACCCTCTTACACAGAGAGGCGAGGAGGTGCATAAGCTTCTCCTGCGCCTGCGACCCTCTTACGCTCAGAGGCGAGGAGGGGCATAAGCTGCTCATGCGCCTGCGACCCTCTTACGCTCGGAGGCGAGGAGGGGCATACGCTGCTCATGCGCCTGCGACCCTCTTACACAGAGAGGCGAGGAGGGGCATACACTGCTCATGTGCCTGAGACCCTCTTACGCAGAGAGGCGAGGAGGGGCATAAGCTGCTCATGCGCCTGCAACCCTCTTACACAGAGAGGCGAGGAGGGGCATACGCTGCTCATGCGCCTGCGACCCACTTACGCACGGAGGCGAGGAGGGGCATAAGCTGATCAGGCGCCTGCAACCCTCTTACGCACAGAGGCGAGGAGGGGCATACGTTGCTCATGAGCCTACGTCCCCCTTACTCACGGAGGCGAGGAGGGGCATACGCTGCTCATTCGCCTGCGACCCTCTTACGCACGGAGGCGAGGAGGGGCCTAAGCTGCTCATGCGCCTGCGACCCTCTTACACACTGAGGCGAGGAGGGGCATACGCTGCTCATGCGCCTGCGACCCTCTTACGCACGGAGGCGAGGAAGGGCATAAGCTGCTCATGCGCCTGCGACCCTCTTACACAGAGAGGCGAGGAGGGGCATAAGCTGCTCATGCGCCTGCGACCCTCCTACGCACGGAGGCAAGGAGGGGCATAAGCTGCTCATGCGCCTGCGACCCTCTTACACAGAGAGGCGAGGACGGGCATAAGCTGCTCATGCGTCTGCGACCCTCTTACGCAGAGAGGCGAGGAGGGGCATACGCTGCTCATGCGCCTGCGACCCTCTTACGCAGAGAGGCGAGGAGGGGCATACGCTGCTCATGCGCCTGCGACCCTCTTACGCAGAGAGGCGAGGAGGGGCATAAGCTGCTCAGGCGCCTGCGACCCTCTTACGCACAGAGGCGAGGAGGGGCATAAGCTGCTCATGCGAGGAGGGGCATACGCTGCTCAGGCGCCTGCGACCGGAGGCCAGGAGGGGCATAAGCTGCTCATGCGCCTGCGACCCTCTTACGCTCGGAGGCGAGGAGGGGCATAAGCTGCTCATGCGCCTGCAACCCTCTTATACAGAGAGGCGAGGAGGAGCATAAACTGCTCATGCGCCTGCGACCCTCTTACACAGAGAGGCGAGGAGGGGCATAAGCTTCTCAGGTGCCTGCGACCCTCTTACACAGAGAGGCGAGGAGGGGCATACGCTGCTCATGCGCCTGCAACCCTCTTACGCACGGAGGCGAGGAGGGGCATAAGCTGCTCATGCGCCTGTGACCCTCTTACTCACGGAGGTGAGGAGGGGCATAAGCATCTTATGCGCCTGCGACCCTCTTACTCACGGAGGCGAGGAGGGGCATAAGCATCTCATGCGCCTGCGACCCTCTTACACAGAGAGGCGAGAAGGGGCATACGCTGCTCATGCGCCTGCGACCCTCTTACACAGAGAGGCGAGGAGGGACATAAGCTGCTCATGCGCCTGCGACCCTCTTACACAGAGAGGCGAGGAGGGAAATAAGCTGCTCATGCGCCTGCGACCCTCTTACGCACGGAGGCGAGGAGGGGCATACGCTGCTCATGCGCCTGCGACCCTCTTACACAGAAAGGCGAGGAGGGACATACGCTGCTCATGCGCCTGCGACCCTCTTACACAGAGAGGCGAGGAGGGGCATAAGCTGTTCATGCGCCTGCGACCCTCTTACACAGAGAGGCGAGGAGGGGCGTACGCTGCTCATGCGTCTGTGACCCTCTTATGCACGGAGGCGAGGAGGGGCATAAACTGTTCATGCGCCTGCGACCCTCTTACGCGCGGAGGCGAGGAGGGGCATAAGCTGTTCATGCGCCTGCAACCCTCTTACGCGCGGAGGCGAGGAGGGGCATAAGCTGCTCATGCGCCTGCGACCCTCTTACGCACGGAGGCGGGGAGGGGCATAAGCTGCTCATGCACCTGCGACCCTCTTACACAGAGAGGCGAGGATGGGCATACGCTGCTCATGCGCCTGCGACCCTCTTACGCACGGAGACGAGGAGGGGCATAAGCTGCTCATGCACCTGCGACCCTCTTACACAGAGAGGCGAGGAGGGGCATAAGCTGCTTATGCGCCTGCGACCCTCTTACACAGAGAGACGAGGAGGGGCATAAGCTGCTCATGCGCATGCGACCCTCTTACGCTCGGAGACGAGGAGGGGCATAAGCTGCTCATGCGCCTGCGACCCTCTTACACAGAGAGGCGAGGAGGGGCATAAGCTGCTCATGCGCCTGCGACCCTCTTACACAGAGATGCGAGGAGGGGCATAAGCTGCTCATGCGCCTGCGACCCTCTTACTCACAGAGGCGAGGAGGGGCATAAGCTGCTCATGCGCCTGCGACCCTCCTACGCTCGGAGGCGAGGAGGGGCATAAACTGGTCATGCGCCTGTGACCCTCTTATGCACGGAGGCGAGGAGGGGCATAAGCTTCTCAGGCGCATGCGACCCTCTTACGGACGGAGGCGAGGAGGGGCATAAGCTGCTCATGCGCCTGCGACCCTCTTACGCACAGAGGCGAGGAGGGGCATAAGCTGCTCATGCGCCTGCGACCCTCCTACGCTCGGAGGCGAGGAGGGGCATAAACTGGTCATGCGCCTGCGACCCTCTTATGCACGGAGGCGAGGAGGGGCATAAGCTTCTCAGGCGCATGCGACCCTCTTACGGACGGAGGGGAGGAGGGGCATAAGCTGCTCATACGCCTGCGACCCTCTTACACAGAGAGGCGAGGACGGGCATAAGCTGCTCATGCGTCTGCGACCCTCTTACGCAGAGAGGCGAGGAGGGGCATACGCTGCTCATGCGCCTGCGACCCTCTTACGCAGAGAGGCGAGGAGGGGCATAAGCTGCTCAGGCGCCTGCGACCCTCTTACGCACAGAGGCGAGGAGG
This sequence comes from Ambystoma mexicanum, assembly GCF_040938575.1. Lineage (NCBI taxonomy): Eukaryota > Metazoa > Chordata > Amphibia > Caudata > Ambystomatidae > Ambystoma > Ambystoma mexicanum. The sequence continues at coordinate 666,275,720 of NC_090940.1, read as the reverse complement.
GGCATAAGCTGCTCATGCGAGGAGGGGCATACGCTGCTCAGGCGCCTGCGACCGGAGGCCAGGAGGGGCATAAGCTGCTCATGCGCCTGCGACCCTCTTACGCTCGGAGGCGAGGAGGGGCATAAGCTGCTCCTGCGCCTGCAACCCTCTTATACAGAGAGGCGAGGAGGAGCATAAACTGCTCATGCGCCTGCGACCCTCTTACACAGAGAGGCGAGGAGGGGCATAAGCTTCTCAGGTGCCTGCGACCCTCTTACACAGAGAGGCGAGGAGGGGCATACGCTGCTCATGCGCCTGCAACCCTCTTACGCACGGAGGCGAGGAGGGGCATAAGCTGCTCATGCGCCTGTGACCCTCTTACTCACGGAGGTGAGGAGGGGCATAAGCATCTTATGCGCCTGCGACCCTCTTACTCACGGAGGCGAGGAGGGGCATAAGCATCTCATGCGCCTGCGACCCTCTTACACAGAGAGGCGAGAAGGGGCATACGCTGCTCATGCGCCTGCGACCCTCTTACACAGAGAGGCGAGGAGGGACATAAGCTGCTCATGCGCCTGCGACCCTCTTACACAGAGAGGCGAGGAGGGAAATAAGCTGCTCATGCGCCTGCGACCCTCTTACGCACGGAGGCGAGGAGGGGCATACGCTGCTCATGCGCCTGCGACCCTCTTACACAGAAAGGCGAGGAGGGACATACGCTGCTCATGCGCCTGCGACCCTCTTACACAGAGAGGCGAGGAGGGGCATAAGCTGTTCATGCGCCTGCGACCCTCTTACACAGAGAGGCGAGGAGGGGCGTACGCTGCTCATGCGTCTGTGACCCTCTTATGCACGGAGGCGAGGAGGGGCATAAACTGTTCATGCGCCTGCGACCCTCTTACGCGCGGAGGCGAGGAGGGGCATAAGCTGTTCATGCGCCTGCAACCCTCTTACGCGCGGAGGCGAGGAGGGGCATAAGCTGCTCATGCGCCTGCGACCCTCTTACGCACGGAGGCGAGGAGGGGCATAAGCTGCTCATGCACCTGCGACCCTCTTACACAGAGAGGCGAGGATGGGCATACGCTGCTCATGCGCCTGCGACCCTCTTACGCACGGAGACGAGGAGGGGCATAAGCTGCTCATGCACCTGCGACCCTCTTACACAGAGAGGCGAGGAGGGGCATAAGCTGCTTATGCGCCTGCGACCCTCTTACACAGAGAGGCGAGGAGGGGCATAAGCTGCTCATGCGCCTGCGACCCTCTTACACAGAGATGCGAGGAGGGGCATAAGCTGCTCATGCGCCTGCGACCCTCTTACGCACAGAGGCGAGGAGGGGCATAAGCTGCTCATGCGCCTGCGACCCTCCTACGCTCGGAGGCGAGGAGGGGCATAAACTGGTCATGCGCCTGCGACCCTCTTATGCACGGAGGCGAGGAGGGGCATACGCTGCTCATGCGCCTGCGACCTTCTTAGGCACGGAGGCGAGGAGGGGCATAAGCTGCTCATGCGCCTGCGACCCTCTTATGCACGGAGGCGAGGAGGGGCATAAGCTTCTCAGGCGCCTGCGACCCTCTTACGCACGGAGGCGAGGAGGGGCATAAGCTTCTCAGGCGCCTGCAACCCTCTTACACAGAGAGGCGAGGAGGGGCATACGCTGCTCATGCGCCTGCGACCCTCTTACACAGAGAGACGAGGAGGGGCATAAGCTGCTCATGCGCATGCGACCCTCCTACGCTCGGAGACGAGGTGGGGCATAAGCTGCTCATGCGCCTGCGACCCTCTTACACAGAGAGGCGAGGAGGGGCATAAGCTGCTCATGCGCCTGCGACCCTCTTACACAGAGATGCGAGGAGGGGCATAAGCTGCTCATGCGCCTGCGACCCTCTTACGCACAGAGGCGAGGAGGGGCATAAGCTGCTCATGCGCCTGCGACCCTCCTACGCTCGGAGGCGAGGAGGGGCATAAACTGGTCATGCGCCTGCGACCCTCTTATGCACAGAGGCGAGGAGGGGCATACGCTGCTCATGCGCCTGCGACCTTCTTAGGCACGGAGGCGAGGAGGGGCATAAGCTGCTCATGCGCCTGCGACCCTCTTATGCACGGAGGCGAGGAGGGGCATAAGCTTCTCAGGCGCCTGCGACCCTCTTACGCACGGAGGCGAGGAGGGGCATACGCTGCTCATGCGCCTGCGACCCTCTTACACAGAGAGGCGAGGAGGGGCATACGCTGCTCATTCGCCTGCGACCCTCTTACACAAAGAGGCGAGGAGGGGCATAAGCTGCTCATGCGCCTGCGACCCTCTTATGCACGGAGGCGAGGAGGGGCATAAGCTGCTCATGCGCCTGCGACCCTCTAACACAGAGAGACGAGGAGCGGCATACGCTGCTCATGCGCCTGCGACCCTCTTACGCACGGAGGCGAGGAGGGGCATAAGCTGCTCATGCGCCTGCGACCCTCTTACGCACGGAGGCGAGGAGGCGCATAAGCTGCTCATGCGTCTGCGACCCTCTTACTCACGGAGGCGAGGAGGGGCATAAGCTTCTCAGGCACCTGCAACCCTCTTACACAGAGAGGCGAGGAGGGGCATAAGCTTCTCATGCGCCTGCGAACCTCTTACACAGAGGCGAGGAGGGGCATACGCTGCTCATTCGCCTGCGACCCTCTTATGCACGGAGGCGAGGAGGGGCATAAGCTGCTCATGCGCCTGCGACCCTCTTACACAGAGAGACGAGGAGCGGCATACGCTGCTCATGCGCCTGCGACCCTCTTACACAGAGAGACGAGGAGCGGCATACGCTGCTCATGCGCCTGCGACCCTCTTACGCACGGAGGCGAGGAGGGGCATAAGCTGTTCATGCGCCTGCGACCCTCTTACGCACGGAGGCGAGGAGGCGCATAAGCTGCTCATGCGTCTGCGACCCTCTTACTCATGGAGGCGAGGAGGGGCCTAAGCTGCTCATGCGTCTGCGACCCTCTTACTCATGGAGGCGAGGAGGCGCATAAGCTGCTCATGCGTCTGCGACCCTCTTACTCATGGAGGCGAGGAGGGGCATAAGCATCTCAGGCGCCTGCGACCCTCTTACGCACGGAGGCGAGGAGGGGCATAAGCTGTACATAGAGGTGAGGGTGAGGGTGCTACTTGAATCTTGTCGTCGAAACTGACCCTGGCTTCTAGGATTCTCCTGTCATGAGCACTTCTCATCTCCGAACGCCTTTTTTGGTCCTCAGCCAGCTCCAGCTGCGTGGAATCGCATAATCAAACCACCTGATCCCACAGGCCTTCGGGGCCGCGTCATCTGGAACACTGCCACTTCAAAACAAGTCAAGAAACTCACTGTTTTATTGCCTTCCAGTGCCTTAATGCACTAGACAGGTTCCAGGAGGCCTCTCTTTCTATGAGAGGCCCGCCCACCATGAAAGGGGCCATCATGATACATGTTCCTTGCAGAGTGCCAAAGAGACATGGAGGCAGCCATCATAGGTCCTTGTTCAGAGCCGAGCCTCAATGTAGCGTGGAGGCGGGCCCTTATTTGAGGGCGACGCAGAAAGGCAGGTAGGAAGGGAAGAGGAGGGGGCAGTTCGGCAGTTCATCTATCTTAAAGAAGAGGGTGGCACCCCCGCCATGGCTCTGGCTGTATGCTGGGTCGTTTCTTTTCCATTTTTGTGCCGCTAGCCTGTCCTGGTGATGACAGGTTGCAAGCCCTCATGTCCGAGACAGAAGCACAAGTGCATGCATCACATTGCGAGAAGTGCCTGCGGTGCTGTGACATGCGCACGGCTGCACCGCGCCCTTTGCCTTTCATCCACTCAGAGGCCGCGGGCAACAGCACCTTGAATTACTCATCATCTGCCCGACATGAGAAGAGGTGACTGGTACACAGCGATGCCCATTCCACCAACGTATGCAAGAGAGTCATTGCCACCCACTTAAAATCGGCTGAGGTGGCATCGGAACAAAAGACCAACTTTGAAGCCATTACACCACCCGACCACACGCAGAGCTCGCAGTGGGACAGGCAACGCATCATGGACAAGTCAGGCCAGTCCATGGACATCAGTTCCTCACTAGAGCCTTGGCACAAGGCACCGCTCCCATTGGATGTAACCAGTAGCAGCAACCCGGGCTCCAGGTGGAGCAGGCATTCTGAAGTTCACATCGAAGATATCGGACCACAGGAGGATGAACACACACACAGCATTCACACACTGTGGGTAGGTCCGCACGTGTGTGATACAATACGTGCACTGTCTGAAGAAGACATGACTACAGTGAAAGACCTCAAACAAAAACGAAATGAATATGTTGTGCTCCGTGTGTTTGTCGATGGAGAACAACACGTGTTTCACAGCACGAGGCAACACAATGGTGAAACAATGAAGAATTGTGAGATGCGACTGCGTCTCTACTCGAATGAAAAGGCACTCAAATGCCACGTAATTGCACGGCGTGACCCATCAGCCCTACGGGAGACACGATCATAAAAAACCCTGCCCTTGTGGAAATACCGAGCATGGGCGTGGAGAAGCAGCGAGAAACAGTGGAGAAGACCAGCCTGCCAGCCACAGCCAGGACACCCCAAGGTCTTCAACCTCAACACCAGCTCAACAAAGTGTGAGCGTCTGCCACAGGTGCAGCTGGCCTCTTTCTCATGAAGGCCACTGGTCGCCATTGGCCAGCTGTGCACCACCTGTGGTAGGAAACACCACTGCAAGAAGGTTTGTAGAGCATCCAGAAACTCTAAGCCCACATCATACCCTGACAGAGGCGCAATGATAAAAAGCCAACAACACCAGAAAGGAAGGGACATTCCTTGCGTGCTCACTGACAGCCACCAGACCGTAGACCTACCTGCAAACCTCAGAGGCGACTGCGCTACCTAAACACCAACATGCCAGCTAGCCTTCCAGTGGTGACCTCAACAGGGGGTCTGTGCTTGTGCTCAGAAATAAGACAGCAACCTACTCTGGCCCCAATTCCCATGCAAACCCGACTGAACTTCTCTTTGTCACAGGGGCAACAGTAAGTGTAATAGAGGAGCAGGACTACGACAAACTACCACATCCACCGAAGCGCAACAATTCAGACATCAACATCTTCCCTTGCGGCTCAAACAGCCACTCAGTCGTGTACATCTATGAAACCCACAGAACAAAAATTCAACTCCATGTCAATAAAGCCAAAACCTAAAATGGCTGTGTACTCAGTTTCAAAATGGCTGTACTAATCGGACTAACACACATAGGCTATCGCCTGACAACCAAACACTACCAGAACACCAGAGACAAAATCAACAAACCATTCCCCTCACTAAAGAAAAAACCAAAAGGTGACTAGGTTCCTAAAGCGCTCTCCCGTCCAATACAAATTGCCACTTAAAAAAATGGTAAATACAAAGACTGTGGCATTAGTTCTATTTATTTCATGTGAGCCAACACGTGTTTCACACCTAGCTCTTCTTCACGGCTCAATGGTGTTGGATCCCCACTAGGGGAAATGCAGGCGCATGAGCCCCTGGGCCCAATGATACGTGGGAGCCACAATCTCATGCACAACCTCCTTTGTTTCAATACCAGCGGCAACTCCCGTAACCTCCCTCGGCCCTCCCCTTCCCCTGACGCCACGTCCTGGACGTCTTGTCCCTCGGCCGCAACGGCGGCCCACCCACACAACGATGTGGGTCAGCTGACATCTCCCACCTTTTTAACATGTGAGGCTCGGACTGTCTTTTCACCCCATTTCTTCAATGAGGCGAAGTGGTTTCATGCGGCTCCTCTGAGGTTGTCTCGCTCTGCTTGGGGTCATTCTTTCGAGAGTGGGTGTTGGGGTATTTATTTCGCTTCCTGACTCTTCCCCATCCCCTTGATACGGTTCTTCACGACATCTTTCCTCTTCACTACCGGCGTCCATTTCCCAGTGGTCTCCTCGGCATGGCATGACCCGCTTGAAGTGCGAGCTGTTTCTGGTCATGGACGAGCAGTCACTTCTTTGAGCCGTGACCATGGTGCCTTTCTTGTGTGTGACGACAAGAGGGGTGGGTGCGAACGTGGCTTCTTCCTTTCTGTTCTTTGGTTGCTTGAGCCATACTTCGTCACCTGGTTGCATGAGATTCTCACAAGCCTTTCTCTTCCTATCGGACACTTCCTTTGTTTTTGCCTTGCTTGCTTCATCGTTTCTTCTTGCCTCTTGTTCCAGCGTCGTCGGTTCTTGTGCTCTTGGGTCTTCTGGCAGTCTGGTCTTGACTGTTCTCCGAAATAACAGGTCTGCGGGGCATACCTCCATCGTACTATGGGGTGTGTGTCTATATTCCCTGAGCATTTGATTGAGAGCTTGCTCAAATGGCCTGTTTTGAATGTGGGCTATTTGCAAGGTCCTTTTGACATTGGCCATGAATCCTTCGACCATGCCGTTCGCCTGGGGCCATCGACGGGTTATTCGTCGATGCTGGAATCCCATGTAATTTGCAAACTTTTGAAAGTCATGGCTTATAAAGGTGGGACCATTGTCTGATTTTATGACCATGGGAATACCAGAGGCTGACAACATTCGATCAAGTGCCGGGATGACACTTGACATTGAGCTACACTCTACTATCTGTGGGCTGGCGTCCACAATTATTTCGGTGTCCCGGTCGGCATCGAAGTATGCCATGTCTTCTGCCTGCGATATGGCACCTCGGATCGCCTCGAACGCCTCTTGGCATTCCTTTGACCATATGAATGGTGTGTCTTTGCACGTGAGCAGGCGTAGTGGGTTGCTCAATGTTGCATAGTCTTTTAGGTATCTGGAGCAGTAGCTGGCTAGGCCCAAAAACGATCTCAGGTCTATCGTGTTTGCGGGGGGCGTAGCTGAGTTGAGGGCCTTGACTTTTTCCAGATCTGGTCTCATCCCTTTGTCCGAGAAGATGTGACCAAAAAATCTCAGCGATACTTTGGAGAATTCGCATTTTGCTTTGTTTAGGGTGAGTCCTGCTTCTTCGAGTGCTTGGCACACCCTGCGCAGTGCTACGTCATGTTCCTCTTGCGTCTTGCCGTATACCATGACCTCTTCGGAATAGTTCAGGCAGTTAGGGACATGTCTGATAACCTTGTGTATCTCCTCTTGAAAATTTCAGCAGTCGAGGAGATGCCAAAGCGGAGTCTTTTGTATTGAAATAGGCCAAGATGTGTTACGAACGTGGTGATGTACCTCGACTCAGGCGCTATTTCAATCTGGTGATATCCTTTTGTCAAGTCCAACTTTGAAAAAATTCTTGCTCCGTGGAGGAGGTGGATCATGTCGGTGATCCTGGGTGCCTGATGCCTCTCTCTCTCTCGATGGCGATGTTGGCTCTGCGCATGTCGACGCACAGGTGTATGGACCCATCTGGTGACTTCTTGGGGACAGGGACGATGGGCGACACCCAAGGTGTGAGACTCGATACGGTTTCGATGACATTCATTTTGATCAGTTTGTCTAGTTCCTCCTCCACCTGTCTTTGGATATTGAATGGAATCCCTCGGTAGTGCTGGGCCACTGGCTTGACGAGTGGATTAATGTGCAGGTGTACTTTTAGTTTCCCCAGGTCTGCAAATAGTTTCGGGAACGATTGTTGAATTGCATCTGGTTTGGCTAAATATTTATGGGCCATTAGCTGGTACAGGATGTGCACTAGGCCCATGTCCACTGCTGTTTTGAAACTTAGGATGCACCCGCTGTTGGCTTCAGTTTTTAAGATGTGCAGCGGGATTTTCATCGTGTGTTCCTTATGAGTGCACCGGGCGGTGATCGTGCCCTTGCATGGCAGAGGTGACGTGGAGCCGTAGGGGTAGATGTCGACCACCGCTTTCTTGATCTTTGGTTGTGGCGTAAGTGACTCATATGCTTGTTCGCTGATGATATTTACGGTTGCTCCCGTGTCGATCAGGAACTTCAACAGAGTGTCGTTTACATGAAGTGTCAGTACGGGGCTGTGTTGTGTGGCTGCGGTATTGTTATTTATGGCCCACACGTATCCCTTTTTCCTCTGATCTTCCTCGGATGATGGGGTGTTGCTGCTCCTGGGAGACCGCGTCTCAATGTACCTTACGAAATGCCTCCTGTGTGAGCGTCTCGTGTCCTCTGACGATCGTCTGTCTTCGTGTGGGTAGCAGCTTTTCCGCTCGCTGTCCTCTTTTCTCGTGGGTCTCCGGTCGTTCTCCCCTCTGGATCTGGGTAGGCTCTGGCGGATGTTTCTGCGCCTGTCTTGGGCGTGGAGTTTGCTTGGCGTGCATTGGCGCTTTCTTGCACATGGCCCTATAGTGATCCATCCTTCCACATGCAACGCATTTCTGGCCTATGGCTGGGAAATCTCCTGCGTGTGGGTATTCAAACCCGCATTTGTAGCACGTGGCCTCATGGCGCTTAACTCCGGGAATGGTGTTTGCGTATAGTTTGTTCACTGACTCTGAGTTTTCCCCCTGTTGGTGTAGGGACACTTTGCCTAGATTGTCCAGCTGTGAGTCAACTGCGGCTTCCATGCGGGCTAGTGCTAGTATTTCTTCCAGAGATCTTTGTTTTTGTAGTAGTTGCTTGCGAAATGGTTGTGACAGGCATCCTGCAATCACTTGCGATCTGAGAGCTTCTTCGTTGGAGTATTTGTGGAATTCACAGTGTTTCAATTTGATTCGAAGTCGCATCACGAAGTTGTCTATCGACTCTCCCTTATCTTGTTTGGTCATGTGGAATGTGTGACGTTCGTAGTCGACATTCGTGTGGGGTGCAAAGTAATCTGACAGTTTGGCGTGTAGTTTTCCATATGTGACGGTGTCGACATTAAGTAGTTCACCTGCAATGTCTCTCTCTGCCGGGCCCACTGCCATGAACAGCGTGTTCTTTAACCTTGCGTCATCCGTCAGACCAATGGCACCCATGTAGAACTTAAAGTCCTGGAGCCATGTGGTCCAGCGAGGTCCTAGGTTTGAGGTGTCACGTACTTCAAAAGGGTTCGGCATTTGCATTACTTGGGATGCGCACCCTTCCTTTTGTGCGTGTTGGATGTTATCATTTCCTCCTGATGGGGCTGCTGCTCCGCCCCTCCAGAGGATGAAGCTGTGGTGCTTGCTGAATCCGACATCTTGGTCGTGTCCTGTGGCCTTGTCCTGGGGTGGTGGGTAGCCGCTGGCTCTTGGGCGTGTTCTGTTAAGTTGCCTTCCTTTTCTGGTGCGTGGGATATGGGTTTTATGGCTCCCCTTGACGGCGCCTGTTCTCGTGCTCAGACAGTGCCGTTTTCTGGGTGATGTGTCGCACGTGGGGCGAGTGTTCAGCGCTCTGTGTTTGTGGTGGGTGGGGCGTGGTATATGCGTTGGGCGTGAGCGGTGCTTACCTGCGTGACGCCGCAACCCTTTCCTGGACCCACTCGACCTGCAGCATCATCCGTGCTGCACGTGTTTTCTCTGTGCGTAGCGGGCGCTTCCTTCACTCTGGAGGTTGGCGCGAGTCAATCGGGCCTCTCCCTCTCTCCGCTTGCGCTCCTGCACTTGTGGAGCGGGCACTTCTGCCGCGCTAGCGCGTGGGCGCGAGTCTTCCGGGCCTCGCCCTCTCTCCGTTTGCGCTCCTTCGTTCCGCGGTGCCTCGCGACTCTGAGGCGGTGCGGCTTATGAGCTGCGACCGTGTACGAGGTGCGCCAATGCACTAAACTGCTCAGCTGCAGACCTCTACACGGTGCCGGTGGGTTGTTTCGCTGCTCGGTGCCATTATGGGATCCCCACTAGGGGAAACGCAGGCGTATGAGCCCCTGGGCCCAATGATACGCAGGAGCCACAATCTCATGCACAACCTCCTTTATTTCAATACCAGCGGCAACTGCCGTAACCTCCCTCGCTCCTCCCCTTCCCCTGACGCCACGTCCTGGACGTCTTGTCCCTCGGCCGCAACGGCGGCCCACCCACACAACGATGTTGGGTCAGCTGACAAATGGAATACAGTTTGATGGTTCTAAGTTCAATTAATTGTCATTGAGACTCATATGCGTGACTGTGGATGATACACATACTAAATGGAGCCACGCCTTTCTCCAAGATGGACTTTAACAAGGTCTCCCACCAGCTTGAACGCACGTGGGAGTCTAGCTATATTCAAGCAATAGGCCTTGAGCTGGGGGGCATTACCACTTCAGGTACTGCCCTGGGGCCCATGGTTACACGCAGGAGCCGGGGCATTAACTGAAGCGGTAATACCTCCCCAGAGAGAGGATTATTGCTATTAGTACCCCAGCCCATTAGACCGTGGTACTAATAGTGTTTTTTTCAGTTGAGAAATGCTTCAGCGTTTAGCAACTGAAAAAATAAAATGAAATGGCCACTATAGAACAGGATATGTAGTCTGTTCTCCCTTTCCGTGGCGGCCATTCAAAAGTGTTGAAAAAATAAATAAATTAAGAAGATGACCGCCATGGACCGGGGAGAAGGAACTACATGTAGTCCCTTCTCTCTTTCCATGGGGGCCATTAATAAGTGAAGTTTCGAAATAGGGATTGCCTTACTGCCACAGGTTCTACAGGCTAAATTTGGAGTGTGTGCAGGACAAGAGAGAAGGAACCCAGGGAACATTGAACTGGAATCACCGCGCAGTGAGAAAAAACTGGGGTACCAGAATAAGAACATATCTGGACTCGGCCACATGAGGCGAGAACAGGGATTTTTCCTCTTTGGATTTATTGACTAAAGAGGCAAGACACCCCCATACCTGAATTTTTGATCAGGTAAGATAGTGCGTCCACACCATATATATAATGATGTATTGTTTATAGGACAGGCTTACTAAGATGCTTTGTCCTCCTCTTACGTTGCAGTATAGGCGCAGAGTTATCTAGCACCACTGCAGAATTTAGTCCATCGTTGACACGCGTCTCCATTAATTCACGTGGAGGTGAGTGCCAATCTGTATACACATAAACTGAGATTTACACACAAGATATATCTGTGTCTGAACAAATAAGAGATCGGAATTCTGATGTTATGTATATTGTTTGTTTGTTTGTAGATTGAGGTTTGATGACATCCTCCACCTTTTGACATTTCGGAGTGGTTGCAACAGAACCATCCGTCTCCTGAAGAAGGTCGCTTATATTTACCGGCTTGAATTAGGGGCCTATTGTGACGACCGAAACATATGTTGAGTTACAACAAATAAGCAATATGCTATTTGTTTTTGTATTAACACTTACTGTAATCACCAAGAGGTGTTGAAATTTATGTTAATATATTGGTTCTAGGTGGTCTGAGTACCACAAGTGTGGAATATTGACATGTATAGTGAGATTGTGAATGAATGATGGAATGAATGGTGGTGTTTAAATGTGGATGTTCAGAACAATAAATATTTGTGTAAATTGCTTATAAATAAATATATATATTTTGACAAGACCTGGTATTGTTTAAATGTGTACAGATGTTCTGATCTCATTTCGCCCAGGTTCATTTTTGTTGTTCCATTAATAAGTGAATACAAAAATAAACAAACAAGATGGCAATCTTCGAACGCAGGAGGGACTACACATAGTCCCTTTGCACTTTCCTTGGTGGCCATTTGCAAGTTGCGGACGCACCGCAGGAGGGAGCGCACACTTACCGTTATCCGGAGGGGGAAGATGGCGGCCTGCTATATAGTTTGGTAAAGCCCCCATTCTGAGCCTCCTCATTGGCTGGGAAGCCTAAGCTACACCCCCGCTGAGTACTAAAATGGTTTTAGCCACACATCTTGGATTATAAGTTAAAAACAACTGATATTTGGTGTTTCCTCAGCAGCAGATATATTCCAAGAAGAAATTCATAAAATAATTCAGCATGTCTCTAATTGCTTATATTTAGCAATGCGATTCATGTGTTTGGCAAGACTAAAGAGCAATCTGATGACAATGTAACATGTGTGTGCATGGTCTTAGAGGGTGCTCACGTAACTCTGAACAGAGACAGATGCACGTTTGGGAAGCATACACTGCAATTCTTTCATTACATCTTTACAGAAGAAAGTGCCTGCCCTAACCATCACTGCAAGACCACAGAACTTGGCCGACATTTGCTCATTCCAGGGCCGGGCCATACAGTGCACTAGATACAGCTAAGAGGTTGCATTAATTAGTGTCTCATTATGAAAACCTTCCAAACAGAATTAAGAATTTCTCTTGTCTCGAGATTGTCAAGAGGCATTTCATTTCAGGCTCCGTAGGATTGCTTCATCAGTGCACACATCCTATTTTTATCCCAAATTGAAAGCCAAGCTAACCATGGATGCCAGCCCAGTACGACCCATTGCCAACCTGGCCCAACATGACAAAAATTCTGAATTTCCAAAATGCCTCATTTCCTATGCCAGCAGACGTCTGTTGGATCCCGGGCAGGCCTATTCCCAGGTAGAGAAAAGAGCCTGTTGGCCGTGTGGGCAGATGCAATATTTCCATCTTTTCCTATATGGCCAGGAATTCACATGACCACAGACCACCAGGACCTCCGAAAGCATACATGTCACACCGCATTGCAAGATGAGGATTGCAACTACAGGACTTCAGATTTCAGATCATTCAAGACTGGAGAAAGACGCCAACCTGCCCGACCTCTTATGAAGACATCCAAATGGAAGCTACGGCTGGGAAAATTCAATAGCTCATCCATACATCAACTGGGTGGTGCACTACACAAACCAACTTGTGTATAACTACAAGACATACAAACAAACCCAGCGCAAGACAACACACAGTCAAATATCAATGAGTGTCTTAAGTCCAGCAAATAGAAACATGCCAAAGACATGTCCAAGGCATGAAACATTAAGGAGTCCAAAGATCTCGAAAACCTACAGCTGGTGAGAGTTGACATGTCACCACACAAATGTCATATAATATTGAAAGGAAACATAACCACCATCACAGTCTCACTCCTATATCTTAGCACTTGTCCCTTGACCTCTGATAGCAGCTTGTCTGTCTCCCCCCTTCACTCCTTGTCTTCTCCTCTCACCCCCCAGCTCCACCTTGAATAGTCTTGACCTTTTAAAATAGTCACTTGTTTGTTCCTCTCCTCCTCCCTTCTCTCACTCCCCACCTCTTGTCTCTCATGCACTGCAACAATTGTCGTCAGGCATAGTAATGTTACTGGTAGTATTGTCTCCTTTTTTCCGTCCTCGCCTCTCCCTTATTGTTCCATGCACTTGCACTATCTGTTATATGATATTTATTCTGATTTGTTTCAAGGACCTGTAAGAATGTAACTGTTTCTCCCATGTTGCCTCCCTCCTTGAAGCGCTTTGAAACACACAATTGTGCATAGGTGCTATCCAAATAAACTATCAATCAAAAGACAATGAATCGTAGTAATTGACTCATGGAGGGCATCAGGGAACTGTATCCACAAAAAAGACTATTGAGCAAAACATGTAGGTTTCCCAGAATCAGAGGAGGAAACCTTTGGTCACTGCAACACTGGCCACGCAGTATCCCCCTGCATATTGCAGGACCCTCGCCACACAATGACCCTACCTCAGACAATATGGGATGAAATTGCCCTCAGCTTTTTCAGACTACTTGAGTAGGAAACCAATATGGCAGTGGTAATGGACACATGCTTTGGTATCCTGAGATCCAACTGATTATATCCACTGCTGCTTTTCATGTGGATTCAGTCTTGGAGTACTACACATAGTCAAATCAGACAATGCCCCGCTCTGTGCAGGCCAAGGTTTCCTTTCTTTTGCTGGACGCATGAGCTTTCAATGTCGGTGTTAGTGTATTTTGAGCTCTTGGCTTAGACTCGACTTGTGCTTCACTCAGGGTGTTTCTTGGTTTCTTTCAGTTTTTGCTTGAGCTGGGAGGTTGCCGGTGGTTGAGGTGTTGCCCACACCTCGTGTCTTAATTAGAAATTGTATTCGTCCGGTTTACCTTGCTCTTAGGACACTGATATGGAGCCGAGAATCTCCCAAGTATCAGACAGACGTTACAAGGGGCCACCCGCGGGCGACTACAGGAGACTGTGCCCTCGCAACCTGCCAAAGCAGAAAAAATGGAAGGAATATTAGCCTTGATAAAGACCCAGAGGGGTCGGAACACTTGTCGGCTGACAAACAACAATAATAATGACATCAAAGATTAGAGCTTAATACTATGAACCCTAAACATCAAGTGTCTTTAATTATCCTACGCGCAAGGTAAACCGGACAAATACATTTCCCATATAGGGGCACTACACCAATAGGTCTGTAGGCAATGGCATGGTTGAACGCTTCATTGGCAACCTCTAACACGCCTTCCAAGTAGCCTATCAAAAAGAAAACAGTGGCGCAGACCCCATATCAAATGCTAAGAGACAATCGCAACATGTCACACAGCAACACAGGAGTGTGTCCAGCTGAGGTCATGTTTGGAAGGTACATTCACACCCACCTCCATGCTACCACAGAATGGAGACAGAAATGTGGGCTACTTGGGTGGCAGCAAACCATCAGATGAGGGGTACATTCCAGAAACTGATGAAGCACCTGAGCTCATCCCTCCAGAACTATCTTAAATATGACTTTCTCAAATGAGAAAGTGAACAACTCAAGGGATTGGAGAGATGTTGTAACTGACTTCATTTTGATGTGATAATGGCTAGGCATGCGGCTGCTATCTATTGGGGTGGGGGGTATGGGGTATGTGTGTGTAGAGTAAGGTGGCAGGAGATCTTAGAGGAGAGAGTCACTTAGTGAGGGGAAGGGGGCGAGTAGGCCTTACAAGCCAAAACAACCTGCAACCCTACGCTCCCACCACTGGCATCTTGCAGATAGGTCTCATTTCACTACCACACATTGCCACTGTCAATCCCTCTCTCCATATATATATATATATATATACGTTAATAAAGACTGCCATGGCTCCCGGTGTATTTTGTGCCACCTGTTTCCGTCATTTACTTCGCTAGGCTGCTCATATCACTGTGCTAAAAACTAATAATATTTCTTTGACAGAAAACATTTGACTGGTGATAGACACATTTGATGAAATGTAGTTGCAGTACAAAGAGATCTTTGGCACAAATGGACAATGCACCTGTACATTGCCCTAGTCTGGTTCAGCCCTTACCTGTTCAGCAGGTGGTCTTCTGATTTTGCTCCAAACCAGGGACTTCTTGGTTGATCTGCATAGAGATGTGTTGTCTGGCAGTGTAAAGTCAAGGGCGATAAGCGTTCTGACGCGGGCCACAGCAGCGCGGGGCTCAGGGGCTGCCTGGCGGCCACAGTCTCGCACTCTCTTGCCCCGCTGCCCATACTGTAGTTGATCACAGAGGGAGTGCAGAAGGCTAGAGAGGGGTAGTCATGTCGGCTTTCCATAAACGCCGAAGGGATATACACCGGACTGTGCTCGACGGACAATGTTGGCTGAAGACTGCTGTACGCCACGGGAGAGCCCAGGTCTGAGGAGGGGCTCTTCATTTCAGTCTTTCCACGTCCGAAGTCATAGAAGGGCTGAAGCTGACAGAACTCCTTGTGAGAGTGGGCAGCCATTTTGAATCAAAGCAAAAACTGGATGCGATGCATTTCAGGTCTTCAGGCGGTGATGCAGCCACTGAAAGAGAAGCAAAGCAAGGTGACGTCAGCAGCTTCTGTCATTGTGAAATGAAACACCAAGCCCCCAGGACTCATCAAGGCATGCTTCAAGGCTGGTGTGTGGATGCAATGTGGCGCCCCCAGGACTCATCGAGGCATGCTTCAAGGCTGGTGTGTGGATGCAATGTGGCGCCCCCAGGACTCATCAAGGCATGCTTCAAGGCTGGTGTGTGGATGCAATGTGGTGCCCCCAGGACTCATCAAGGCATGCTTCAAGGCTGGTGTGTGGATGCAATGTGGCACCCCCAGGACTCATCAAGGCATGCTTCAAGGCTGGTGTGTGGATGCAATGTGGCGCCCCCAGGACTCATCGAGGCATGCTTCAAGGCTGGTGTGTGGATGCAATGTGGCGCCCCCAGTACTCATCGAGGCATGCTTCAAGGCTGGTGTGTGGATGCAATGTGGCGCCCCCAGGACTCATCAAGGCATGCTTCAAGGCTGGTGTGTGTGGATGCAATGTGGCGCCCCCAGGACTCATCAAGGCATGCTTCAAGGCTGGTGTGTGGATGCAATGTGGCGCCCCCAGGACTCATCAAGGCATGCTTCAAGGCTGGTGTGTGGATGCAATGTGGCGCCCCCAGGACTCATCGAGGCATGCTTCAAGGCTGGTGTGTGGATGCAATGTGGCGCCCCCAGTACTCATCGAGGCATGCTTCAAGGCTGGTGTGTGGATGCAATGTGGCGCCCCCAGGACTCATCGAGGCATGCTTCAAGGCTGGTGTGTGGATGCAATGTGGCACCCCCAGGACTCATCAAGGCATGCTTCAAGGCTGGTGTGTGGATGCAATGTGGCGCCCCCAGGACTCATCAATGCATGCTTCAAGGCTGGTGTGTGGATGCAATGTGGCGCCCCCAGTACTCATCGAGGCATGCTTCAAGGCTGGTGTGTGGATGCAATGTGGCGCCCCCAGGACTCATCGAGGCATGCTTCAAGGCTGGTGTGTGGATGCATTGTGGCGCCCCCAGGACTCATCGAGGCATGCTTCAAGGCTGGTGTGTGGATGCAATGTGGCGCCCCCAGTACTCATCGAGGCATGCTTCAAGGCTGGTGTGTGGATGCAATGTGGCGCCCCCAGGACTCATCGAGGCATGCTTCAAGGCTGGTGTGTGGATGCAATGTGGCGCCCCCAGGACTCATCGAGGCATGCTTCAAGGCTGGTGTGTGGATGCAATGTGGCGCCCCCAGGACTCATCGAGGCATGCTTCAAGGCTGGTGTGTGGATGCAATGTGGCACCCCCAGGACTCATCAAGGCATGCTTCAAGGCTGGTGTGTGTGGATGCAATGTGGCGCCCCCAGGACTCATCAAGGCATGCTTCAAGGCTGGTGTGTGGATGCAATGTGGCGCCCCCAGGACTCATCAAGGCATGCTTCAAGGCTGGTGTGTGGATGCAATGTGGCGCCCCCAGGACTCATCAAGGCATGCTTCAAGGCTGGTGTGTGGATGCAATGTGGCGCCCCCAGGACTCATCAAGGCATGCTTCAAGGCTGGTGTGTGGATGCAATGTGGCGCCCCCAGGACTCATCAAGGCATGCTTCAAGGCTGGTGTGTGGATGCAATGTGGCGCCCCCAGGACTCATCAAGGCATGCTTCAAGGCTGGTGTGTGGATGCAATGTGGCACACTTCCGCCATTTTGGGAGCATCTCTTATGTGGATCTGTTGCAGGGAAAGGAGGGAGGCAGTATAGAGGGGGGGGAAGGTGTAACCCGCTGGTGTTAGACTCTGCCTCGCTCTGATTTAAGGTGGTGGAATGGCACTACACAGAGCTTGGAAAGGGGCAAGGGGTAAGTAACAGAAGACTAAAGGCGATTCAGTTCGTTGGGAATGGGAGCTAGAGGTGGTTAGGCTTCTGGAGATGTTTTGTTATTGAGTTGGTGTATTAGCGAGAACCTGTTGCGTTCCCATTTACTGTTTAGCTGTGTGCACACAGTGTTTTGACATGAAACAAGACTGGCCCACCTTAAGGGAAGAATGACCTTACAAGAGAGAAAGGAAGTCAAGGACACAGGGATAGAATGGAGGAAGAGGAGGAGCCCCTAGAGCCCGGGAACAGAAAGCTGCAAGGGAACAAAGGATGCTTTAGTCATTTTGTGGCTCCCTGTGTCTTTGTGTATGGTGGCCGGAGTTGAAGGGAGCGAGACCGAGCTGTTTAACACCAGAGCCACAAACTGGCGACGAAGGTCAGCATATCCAATGCCCGCTGTACTGAGAAATTACGCCCTCGAGGAGAAGCACAGCATCGACAATCCGCCGCATCTGGTGATTGAAGGAAAAAGTAGCAGGGGTCCCTGCTGTGAAGACGGCAGCCCACCACAACGGAAATTATAAGGAAGCAGCATGAGTCCCTGCCACATAGACGGCAGTCGGCCGCAATGGGCCATACATGGCAAAGATGGCACTCTCCCATAACGGCGCAATAAAGGATGTAGACAGGCAGTCCACCCCCTTACGCTGATCACGGATCCAGAAAAGGAGACATAGAATCAGGAATACCAGTGAAAGAAAAGCAATCCACCCAGTTAAGAGGCCACCAATCCCAGCCCATAGGATACATAAATACAGACACGCGGTCCGCCCTGTCACGCTGCCAATCCTAGCACCAGAAACAAAAAGAGGGTAAGAGGGGCAATCTGCCCCGTTGTGTTGGTACTGATCCCAGCCAAAAAGAAACAGAAATACAGACAGGCAATCCGCCCTATTACGCTGCCGATCCCGGCACCAGAGGAAAAGGGAAAAGGACAAAAAGAAAAGAAGGGCAACCTGCCTGGTTCCGCTACAGGCCGATCACAGCTGAAAGAAAAATCAAGACAGATGAGCAATACGCCCAAAGGAGCTGCCAATCCCGACTCCAGGTGGTATATGGAAAGAAAAGGGCATTCTGCCCAATAACAAGGAAAGGAGCAACCCGCTGCTCCACTGCCGCTCCGTGGCATAGTGACAAGGCCTGCCACCTTCCATAACAGCTCTGCAGTCTCCTGCCCAGCCAGCGTTCCTACTGCGTTCCATGAAAAAGCACTTTGTGTATCATTTTCTTGGGGTGCCGTCACGCCATAGTGGCTCCTTCTCCCTCCAAAGGGAACACTATAACATTACAGCAGATGGAGGGACCACAGTAAATCCAGGAAGTACAGCAAAAAGAAGGAAGAAAGTCGATGTAGCATGTGACGCACAACTGGCAATACGGGAAGGGGGACCAAAGAGGTACCTCTGCCCTCCAGAACTTAGGGACCTTCTGCCCTTCAGAACAAGCAGGCACTTCCGCCATCCAGGACAAAAGCAGAGGGACGGTCTCCCAAGACTAAAGGGAAACAGGAAGGAAGACAGCCATATGACGCTGATGGCGAAGGAGCGTGCCGTCCTAAGGGGGCACATAAAGTCCACTGACACAAAGAGGACGAGGCAAAAAATAAAGCAGACGCGGCTGAACTCAAGGAAGGCTGAGGAGAGAAGATACTGTCAAAAGAAGGGTTAAGAGTGGATCGAACACAGTGCCGCCACAGAGGAAGGAGAACAAACGCAAAGATGCACCCGGGACAAAGATGACAAACCAAGAAGACCAGAAGGGGTAACACAGTGGGCACCTCCTGATTGAGCAGACAATGGTAGAATACGATACTCAAAAAGAGGGAATGAAACAGAGGAAGACGAGGATAGAGGAAGGGGATGAGAAAGGGCATAGGACAGAGAAGGTGCACGAAGTGGGACTCACTCGATTGGACGAAACAAAGGATTAGTGGAAGTCTTCAAGGAACCAGGACTGGGCGGTGGAACAGAGACATCTCACTTCCAGTGGGACATGAACAGAGTGAAGAAGGCGGGAGAAGAAGGGAGAGCAAGAAATGAGGATAGAGAAAAGAAGAAACGAAAAGCCATTGCATGGCTTTGGGGGAACGGCTGCAGGAGGAGGTGATCAAATCTGCAAAGGTAGACTACAGCGAGTGGACACAAGAGCTTGGAAAGGTGGCAGAGGGCCCAATGGGTGATGTCCTGCCTCTGATAATATTCCTGAGCTGGCACACAGAAATCTGGGTGACCTGAGGAATGGGAGACAGCAAACGGAGACAAGAACAAGACGAATATCACGACGACCAACAGAAAACAGGAAAAGGAAAGCTGAACCTCTACAAGGATGATAAGCAGGGGGGAGGCGCTGTGACATGAAACAAGACCAGCCCACCTTAAGGGAAAGAAAGGAAGTCAGGAGGAAGGAAGGCAGGAAGAGGAGGGGCTACTAGAGCTGGAAAGGGAATAAAGGATGGTTTAGTCATGTTGTGACTCTGTGTGTCTTTGTGTATGGTGAGAGGAGTTCAAGGGAGCGAGACGGAGCTGCGGCTTCCTCGGGAAGATCACCGGACACAACACGTGGGTTTTGATGCTCCTTTATCCAAGAGGATGAGATGTTCTCACTGGTCTGTGTTCCCTCCTATGATGGGGGTTACCTTCGTGTTGATAATTAATATCTGGTGGCTCGTGCGCCAGCACCCTGGATGACCTGGGGAGAAGCATCTGACTGGGTGAATCTAGCCTCCCAGGTGTTATTGATTTAAACATTGTGCTGCTTTGCCAGTTTTGAACACTGATTGGGGTATTGGTCCAGGTGTGTGATGTCTTTTATGTGCTCATGTGCTAGATACATATTTACATAACACATTGGGTGTGAAAATGGTGTGTTGAAATGGCTTTGACAACATTTTGCCAATTTGCATATATATATATATATATACACATATATATGTTAGCTTTGTACAAAGCATCTAAAATAATATATACATTTATAGGGAAGAAATGTCCACAGACTATTATGTTGCTTTGCTCTCTGGAATGGTTGGTAATGCAGGGAAGCCCTGTGACGTCATCTGAGAGATAGCAGTGAGGCCTGAGGCTCCACCCCATGTGTGGGACACTAGGGCTTGGAAAAAAAGTGACCCCACAGAGAAGTGGATCATTGGAACGTGTGACTGCAAGTGGCATGAAGTGCTGGAGCCCCAGGCCTGCATGCGGTGATGGCCCTCCTCACATTCATCCAGGGTTACTTCAGGATTCGGCGCACGGTATGAATAAAGAAACGAAACTAAAGTAAACAACATATGAGAAGATCAGGAAACCTAGCATGGTCAGGACTAAGGCAGCGGGGCGGGTGGGGCTTTTCAGAAGTCACGCTAATGAGTGTCCCCAATGCAAGCAAGGATTCACCAATGATTTCATGGCAGAACCAGAAGTTCCCATCATGCAATTCACTGGAACTATCGTGGCAAGAGAAAACATCGCAAAGATCTGCACTACCCAGAACCCCTCCTGGCCATGATGCAGCCAATGAGAAACCTTGCTAGTAGCATCACAAGCCATGTCCAATGAGAGCCTCTACACCCTAGGAGCCGGTGCATGATTGGTGGCTACCAGTTGAAGTGCTGACTTATTGAGCTGTATGTGGCAAGCAGACTGTGGTGAGCTTACACAGCACTGCCACGGCATCCAGCACGGGTGCTTGGAAGGAGCACCTCACTTTGCCGTGTTGATTTTTTTATGCATCACTTTGTTCCTAAAAACAAACTATTATCAATACAGGATTTGGGTAGCAATTTATTTAATGGTGAATAAGTATATACTTAAACACATACATTAAGTCAGATTCCATTGTAAGGATATTTCATATTGTACAATACACTGGTGTCATCGGCCGATGTTCTCCCTCACTGACACGGTTAAATGAATGCAAATATATACCTCTGTTACAGATAACAATAGCAAATTATCTCAGCTACTGGAAGGTGACCCCTATCAGATTGCTGGTCACCACGCGCAGTGGAAACCAAGGACCTGTTTCAAGAATAGCTCTGTTGCTCTGAAGAAGAAAGTGACTGCCAGGGGGCATAAGGTGCCAAGAAGAGCCAGAAGATGGGTAGGAGGGCTGGAGAACAGGAGTTACAGGTAAGTAACTTATTCCTTCTCCCGCATGAGGTCTGGCATGGATTCACATGCTGGAGAACAGGAGTTACAGGTAAGTAACTTATTCCTCCTCCAGCATGAGGTCTGGCATGGATTCACTTGCTGGAGAACAGGAGTTACAGCCAAGTAACGTATTCCTTCTCCAGCATGAGGTCTGGCATGGATTCACATGCTGGAGAACAGGAGTTAGAGGCAAGAAACGTATTCCTTCTCCAGCATGAGGTCTGGCATGGAATAACTTGCTGGAGAACAGGAGTTACAGGCAAGTAACTTATTCCTTCTCCAGCTTGAGAGACCAGCCAGGAGAGGCCTGTTAGCTAGCTGACAGTATGAAATGCAGGAGGACAGCTGCTGTGCAAAAGATGAGTTCTAGATCAGCCAGGAAAGGCCTGTTAGGTAGCTGACAGTATAAAATGCAGGAGGACAGCCGCTGTGCAATAGAGGAGTTCTAGACCAGCCAGGAAAGGCCTGTTAGCTAGCTGATAGTATGAAATGCAGGAGGACAGCCGCTGTGCAATAGAGGAGTACTAGACAGGCCAGGAGAGGCCTGTTAACTAGCTGACAGTATGAAATGCAGGAGGACAGCCGCTGTACAATAGAGGAGTTCTAGACCAGCCAGGAAAGGCCTGTTAGCTAGCTGACAGTATGAAATGCAGGAGGAGAGCCGCTGTGCAAAAGATGAGTTCTAGATCAGCCAGGAAAGGCCTGTTAGCTAGCTGACAGTATGAAATGCAGGAGGACAGCCGCTGTGCAATAGAGGAGATCTAAACAGGCCAGGAAAGGCCTGTTAGGTAGCTGACAGTATGAAATGCAGGAGGACAGCCGCTGTGCAATAGAGGAGTTCTAGACCAGCCAGTAAAGGCCTGTTAGCTAGCTGACAGTATGAAATGCAGGAGGACAGCCGCTGTGCAATAGAGGAGTTCTAGACCGGCCAGGAAAGGCCTGTTAGCTAGCTGACAGTATGAAATGCAGGAGGACAGCCGCTGTCCAATAGAGGAGTTCTAGACCGGCCAGGAAAGGCCTGTTAGCTAGCTGACAGTATGAAATGCAGGAGGACAGCCGCTGTGCAAAAGATGAGTTCTAGACCGACCAGGAAAGGCCTGTTAGCTAGCTGACAGTATGAAATGCAGGAGGACAGCCGCTGTGCAATAGAGGAGTTCTAGACCAGCCAGGAAAGGCATGTTAGCTAGCTGACAGTATGAAATGCAGGAGGACAGCCGCTGTGCAATAGAGGAGTTCTAGACCGGCCAGGAAAGGCCTGTTAGCTAGCTGACAGTATGAAATGCAGGAGGACAGCCGCTGTCCAATAGAGGAGTTCTAGACCGGCCAGGAAAGGGCTGTTAGCTAGCTGACAGTATGAAATGCAGGAGGACAGCCGCTGTGCAATAGAGGAGGTCTAGACAGGCCAGGAGAGGCCTGTTAGCTAGCTGACAGTATGATATGCAGGAGGACAGCCGCTGTGCAATAGAGGAGTTGTAGACCGGCCAGGAGAGGCCTGTTAGCTAGATGACAGTATGAAATGCAGGAGGACAGCCGCTGTGCAATAGAGGAGTTCTAGACTGGCTGGGAAAGGCCTGTTAGCTAGCTGACAGTATGAAATGCAGGAGGACAGCCGCTGTGCAAAAGATGAGTTCTAGACCGACCAGGAAAGGCCTGTTAGCTAGCTGACAGTATGAAATGCAGGAGGGCAGCCGCTGTGCAATAGAGGAGTTGTAGACCAGCCAGGAAAGGCCTGTTAGCTAGCTGACAATATGAAATGCAGGAGGACAGCCGCTGTGCAATAGAGGAGTTGTAGACCAGCCAGGAAAGGCCTGTTAGCTAGCTGACAGTATGAAATGCAGGAGGACAGCCGCTGTGCAATAGAGGAGTTCTAGACCGGCCAGGAAAGGCCTGTTAGCTAGCTGACAATATGAAATGCAGGAGGACAGCCGCTGTGCAATAGAGGAGTTGTAGACCAGCCAGGAAAGGCCTGTTAGCTAGCTGACAGTATGAAATGCAGGAGGACAGCCGCTGTGCAATAGAGGAGTTCTAGACCGGCCAGGAAAGCCCTGTTAGCTAGCTGACAGTATGAAATGCAGGAGGACAGCCGCTGCCCAATAGAGGAGTTCTAGACCGGCCAGGAAAGGCCTGTTAGCTAGCTGACAGTATGAAATGCAGGAGGACAGCCGCTGCGCAGTAGAGGAGTTCTAGACAGGCCAGGAAAGGCCTGTTAGCTAGCTGACAGTATGAAATGCAGGAGGACAGCCGCTGCACAATAGAGGAGTTCTAGACAGGCCAGGAAAGGCCTGTTAGCTAGCTGACAGTATGAAATGCAGAAGGACAGCCACTGTGCAATAGAGGAGTTCTAGACCGGCCAGGAAAGGCCTGTTAGCTAGCTGACAGTATGAAATGCAGGAGGACAGCCGCTGTGCAAAAGAGGAGTTCTAGACCGACCAGGAAAGACCTGTTAGCTAGCTGACAGTATGAAATGCAGGAGGACAGCCGCTGTGCAATAGAGGAGTTCTAGACCGGCCGGGAAAGGCCTGTTAGCTAGCTGACAGTATGAAATGCAGGAGGACAGCCGCTGCGCAGTAGAGGAGTTCTAGACAGGCCAGGAAAGGCCTGTTAGCTAGCTGACAGTATGAAATGCAGGAGGACAGCCGCTGCGCAATAGAGGAGTTGTAGACCAGCCAGGAAAGGCCTGTTAGCTAGCTGACAGTATGAAATGCAGGAGGACAGCCGCTGCGCAATAGAGGAGTTCTAGACAGGCCAGGAAAGGCCTGTTAGCTAGCTGACAGTATGAAATGCAGAAGGACAGCGGCTGTGCAATAGAGGAGTTCTAGACCGGCCAGGAAAGGCCTGTTAGCTAGCTGACAGTATGAAATGCAGGAGGACAGCGGCTGTGCAAAAGAGGAGTTCTAGACCGACCAGGAAAGACCTGTTAGCTAGCTGACAGTATGAAATGCAGGAGGACAGCCTCTGTGGAATAGAGGAGTTCTAGACCGGCCGGGAAAGGCCTGTTAGCTAGCTGACAGTATGAAATGCAGGAGGACAGCCGCTGTGCAAAAGATGAGTTCTAGACCGACCAGGAAAGGCCTGTTAGCTAGCTGACAGTATTAAATGCAGGAGGGCAGCCGCTGTGCAATAGAGGAGTTGTAGACCGGCCAGGAAAGGCCTGTTAGCTAGCTGACAATATGAAATGCAGGAGGACAGCCGCTGTGCAATAGAGGAGTTGTAGACCGGCCAGGAAAGGCCTGTTAGCTAGCTGACAATATGAAATGCAGGAGGACAGCCGCTGTGCAAAAGAGGAGTTCTAGACAGGCCAGGAAAGGCCTGTTAGCTAGCTGACAGTATGAAATGCAGGAGGACAGCCGCTGTGCAATAGAGGAGTTTTAGACCGGCCAGGAAAGGCCTGCTAGCTAGCTGACAGTATGACATGCAGGAGGACAGCCGCTGTGCAATAGAGGAGTTCTAGACCGGCCAGGAAAGGCCTGTTAGCTAGCTGACAGTATGAAATGCAGGAGGACAGTCGCTGTCCAATAGAGGAGTTCTAGAGCGGCCAGGAAAGGCCTGTTAGCTAGCTGACAGTATGAAATGCAGGAGGACAGCCGCTGTGCAGTAGAGGAGTTCTAGACAGGCCAGGAAAGGCCTGTTAGCTAGCTGACAGTATGAAATGCAGGAGGACAGCCGCTGTGCAATAGAGGAGATGTAGACCGGCCAGGAAAGGCCTGTTAGCTAGCTGACAGTATGAAATGCAGGAGGACCACCGCTGTGCAATAGAGGAGTTCTAGACCGGCCAGGAAAGGCCTGTTAGCTAGCTGACAGTATGAAATGCAGGAGGACAGCCGCTGTGCAAAAGAGGAGTTCTAGACCGACCAGGAAAGACCTGTTAGCTAGCTGACAGTATGAAATGCAGGAGGACAGCCGCTGTGCAATAGAGGAGTTCTAGACCGGCCAGGAAAGGCCTGTTAGCTAGCTGACAGTATGAAATGCAGGAGGACAGCCGCTGTGCAAAAGATGAGTTCTAGACCGACCAGGAAAGGCCTGTTAGCTAGCTGACAGTATGAAATGCAGGAGGACAGCGGCTGTGCAATAGAGGAGTTGTAGACCGGCCAGGAAAGGCCTGTTAGCTAGCTGACAGTATGAAATGCAGGAGGACAGCGGCTGTGCAATAGAGGAGTTCTAGACAGGCCAGGAAAGGCCTGTTAGCTAGCTGACAGTATGAAATGCAGGAGGACAGCCGCTGTGCAAAAGATGAGTTCTAGATTGGCCAGGAAAGGCCTGTTAGCTAGCTGACAGTATGAAATGCAGGAATACAGCCGCTGTGCAATAGAGGAGTTCTAGACAGGCCAGGAAAGGCCTGTTAGCTAGCTGACAGTATGAAATGCAGGAGGACAGCCGCTGCCCGATAGAGGAGTTCTAGACCGGCCAGGAAAGGCCTGTTAGCTAGCTGACAGTATGAAATGCAGGAGGACAGCCGCTGCGCAGTAGAGGAGTTCTAGACAGGCCAGGAAAGGCCTGTTAGCTAGCTGACAATATGAAATGCAGGAGGACAGCCGCTGCGCAATAGAGGAGTTGTAGACCAGCCAGGAAAGGCCTGTTAGCTAGCTGACAGTATGAAATGCAGGAGGACAGCCGCTGCGCAATAGAGGAGTTCTAGACAGGCCAGGAAAGGCCTGTTAGCTAGCTGACAGTATGAAATGCAGAAGGACAGCCGCTGTGCAATAGAGGAGTTCTAGACCGGCCAGGAAAGGCCTGTTAGCTAGCTGACAGTATGAAATGCAGGAGGGCAGCCGCTGTGCAATAGAGGAGTTGTAGACCAGCCAGGAAAGGCCTGTTAGCTAGCTGACAATATGAAATGCAGGAGGACAGCCGCTGTGCAAAAGAGGAGTTCTAGACCGACCGGGAAAGACCTGTTAGCTAGCTGACAGTATGAAATGCAGGAGGACAGCCGCTGTGCAATAGAGGAGTTCTAGACCGGCCGGGAAAGGCCTGTTAGCTAGCTGACAGTATGAAATGCAGGAGGACAGCCGCTGTGCAAAAGAGGAGTTCTAGACCGACCAGGAAAGGCCTGTTAGCTAGCTGACAGTATGAAATGCAGGAGGGCAGCCGCTGTGCAATAGAGGAGTTGTAGACCAGCCAGGAAAGGCCTGTTAGCTAGCTGACAATATGAAATGCAGGAGGACAGCCGCTGTGCAATAGAGGAGTTGTAGACCAGCCAGGAAAGGCCTGTTAGCTAGCTGACAATATGAAATGCAGGAGGACAGCTGCTGTGCAAAAGAGGAGTTCTAGACAGGCCAGGAAAGGCCTGTTAGCTAGCTGACAGTATGAAATGCAGGAGGACAGCCGCTGTGCAATAGAGGAGTTTAGACCGGCCAGGAAAGGCCTGTTAGCTAGCTGACAGTATGAAATGCAGGAGGACAGCCGCTGTGCAATAGAGGAGTTCTAGACCGGCCAGGAAAGGCCTGTTAGCTAGCTGACAGTATGAAATGCAGGAGGACATCCGCTGTCCAATAGAGGAGTTCTAGACCGGCCAGGAAAGGCCTGTTAGCTAGCTGACAGTATGAAATGCAGGAGGACAGCCGCTGTGCAGTAGAGGAGTTCTAGACAGGCCAGGAAAGGCCTGTTAGCTAGCTGACAGTATGAAATGCAGGAGGACAGCCGCTGTGCAAAAGAGGAGTTCTAGACCGACCAGGAAAGACCTGTTAGCTAGCTGACAGAATGAAATGCAGGAGGACAGCCGCTGTGCAATAGAGGAGTTCTAGACCGGCCAGGAAAGGCCTGTTAGCTAGCTGACAGTATGAAATGCAGGAGGACAGCCGCTGTGCAAAAGATGAGTTCTAGACCGACCAGGAAAGGCCTGTTAGCTAGCTGACAGTATGAAATGCAGGAGGACAGCGGCTGTGCAATAGAGGAGTTGTAGACCAGGCAGGAAAGGCCTGTTAGCTAGCTGACAGTATGAAATGCAGGAGGACAGCCGCTGTGCAATAGAGGAGTTCTAGACAGGCCAGGAAAGGCCTGTTAGCTAGCTGACAGTATGAAATGCAGGAGGACAGCCGCTGTGCAAAAGATGAGTTCTAGACCGGCCAGGAAGGGCCTGTTAGCTAGCTGACAGTATGAAATGCAGGAGGACAGCCGCTGTGCAATAGAGGAGTTCTAGACAGGCCAGGAAAGGCCTGTTAGCTAGCTGACAGTATGAAATGCAGGAGGACAGCCGCTGTGCAATAGAGGAGTTCTAGACAGGCCAGGAAAGGCCTGTTAGCTAGCTGACAGTATGAAATGCAGGAGGACAGCCGCTGTGCAATAGATGAGCTCGAAAGAGCCTTGCCCATGCCAGACAGACCTAAAGTCACAAACAGCTGAGAAGACTATGAGAAAGTCTTAGTGCGAGAGATGTAGAACTGTATTCAGGGAATGTAAAGAGTGTTCCGCAGCAGACGAGGGGGAACCAAAGATAGCAGCAACACCACAGGTTTGTTAAGGTGGAATGAAGACAGAACCCTGGCCATGAAAGTCTGGTTTGTGTGAAGAACTACTCTGGATCTATGGGAAGTGAAATATTGAGGTTTGCAGGAGAGAGCCTGGATTCTTCCCCCAACCCGCCTCAGAGAGGTGATGGCCACCAACAGGCAGTCTTTGCACGAAAGGGGGCCTAGTGAGTTTGGAGAGGACCACATTCAACTCCCAAGCTGGAACAGGGGATTGAACAGGAGGGAACGAGTGGGACAGTCCTTTGAGGAATTCCTTAAGGAGTATGTGTGACCACAGAGAAGGTACAGCAGGGGAACGTGTACATCTGGAAATGGCAACTATGTGTACCTTGATGGAAGAATGAGTCAGCAAGACACCCTGACCTTCCACACAGAAGGGATTGAGGCCACGGCCAGAACACCAAAGGGAGAAACGTTTCCATTTGCTCTTGTATAAGGAAACCGTGGAGGATGCCCAGGTTTTGGCCAGAATATCTTGACAGTTCAGATGCAAAGGTATATTCCCAAATTCTATGAAAGCAGAAGCAATGAGATCAGATTAAGGGAGGGTGGGTCATGATGAGCACTGCTCCTTAGTCTCAGGACAGAAGGTTGATGAGCAGTGGTGGCCTGATGGGTGGTGCTGATGAGAGGCTGAGAAGTTCGAGAACCAGAATTGCCTCGGACAAGATGGACAAGACAATTATGTTGTAAGCAAATCATACAATTCTGGACCTAGCGCTGAGCAATTTTTTTAATTTTGTCATTTACCCAAACCTTTTCTAACATTTTCCTCATCTGTTGGGCACACACATGCGTAGGACTGTGTGCCATTACAACCATCATCATCACGTAAGCATCGGGAAGTAACCATTTTCCATCCACCGTGTCCACCCAACACCCATCATCATCAAGTTTTCCCAAACCCTCAGCCCACCTCTTAGCTTCTTCTACTGTGGCATCGGCTTGGATATCCTGTACAGACTCCACACCCTTATCCATCACATTAGCATTTTCAGTCTCCCCGGAAACATATATCTCAGTAAAGAGATCAGTGGCAGTTTGTCTAGCTATTTGATCAGCGAAAGCATTCCCTTTTCCAATGTTATCTACAATCTTGCGATGTGCTGCACATTTTACAACTGCTAAATGAGTAGGGAGCGCAAGTGCTGAGAGTAGTTGCACTATTAGGGTGCCATGTTGGATCTTGGTGCCATGCGAGGTTAGGAATCCTCTTTCTGACCAAAGTCTCCCAAAGTTGTGAACCACCCCAAAGGCATACTGACTATCAGTATATATATTTACTACAAGCCCTTCGGAAAGTTCACAAGCTCGGGTTAACGCTATAATTTCTGCGGCCTGCACAGAATTATGAGTAATTCTCTTAGTTTCCACAACCGTGCTCAAGGTAGTGATTGCATAAGCGGCTGTGGATGTACCATCCGGAAGCTTAAAGCAGGAGCCGTCACAAAACAGCTCTCCTTGCGGATTATCCAAAGAGGTATCTTTCAAATCAATCCTGCCCTTTTTTCTTGTTCGGTCGTATACAAACAATCATGTGAGTCTTCATCACCGCAAGTAATATCTTGCAGGAAAGGTAGGAGTTCAGCCGGATTAACGGTGCAACACCTCTTAATTTGAATGTGAGGGGCAAACAAGATCAATTCATATCTCGTCAACCGTGCGGAAGTCAGGTGTTGCGTTTCAGTTCCGTTCAATAGAACATCTACAGAGTGAGGAACCATCAGGGTCAAATCATGGCCTAGGACCATTCCCTCACTCTGCTTTACAGACACAGCAGCAGCAGCGACAACATGCAAACATCTTGGCAAAGCGCATGCTACAGGATCAAGGGCGGAGGAATAGTAACCACACGGCCTATTCTTCCCTCCATGCTCCTGCGTTAATACAGCCAAAGCACATCCATCACATTCATGTACACACAATAGGAAGGCCTTTTCATAGTTTGGTGTGCCCAAAACTGGTGCAGAGCATAATGCAGTCTTAAGCAAGTCAAATGATTGCTGGTGTTCCGAGGTCCATGGCAGCGGCAAAGAAATGCCCTTCTTCGTCAAGGCCAGCATCGGTTTTATCACTAGTGAAAAATTTGGGATCCACAACCTACAGTAAGAAGCCATACCTATCAAGGCCCTAACTTCCTTCTGCGTATTTGGGACAGACATGCCAGAAATGTGTTTTATTCTTCCAGGTGTCAATCTTCTTTCCTCCTTTGACAGAAGATAGCCTAAATAGGCGACCTCCTGACAACAATATTGAAATTTCTTAAGTGAAGCTTTGTGACCATGCTTAGCTAGATGAATAAGTAGTAACACAGTGCCCTCCTTAAAGGCACTCTCAGAGTCAGCAGCCAGAAGCAAACCGTCAACGTACTGAAGCAAAGTACAGGTAGAGGGCAATTCAAGGGTATCAAGTTGCTCTTTCAAAGCCCTACTATAAATACTAGGACTCTCTGTGTACCCTTGAGGTGCACGAGTAAATGTAAAAGAGCGTCCCCCTAAGCTGAACACGAACAAATATCTACTATCCTTGTGTATAGGAATACTAAAGAGCGCATTCTTTAAGTCCAGAACACTAAAGTAAGTAGCTGTAGCTGGAATCATGGTTAGGATTGTCGTCACATCAGGCACAATTGGAAATTGCGGTGCCACAACGTTATTAATGGCACGTAAATCAATTATAAAATGAAATGGAATTACATTATCGCCTTTCTTGTACATGGGTAAAATGGGACTATTACACAAACTTCAATCACACCGCGGTGCACAAAATCGGAAACAATACATTTTAAAGCTTGCTCGCCCTCAACCGAAATCTTATACTGGGGAATGCGTGGCAGCTCAATTCCATGTTTCAAAACTATTTTAACAGGCTCAATCTGCAAAACACCTGCATCATTGTCGTCAACAGCCCACAAGTTCTCTGGTACATCAATGAATTCTGGAGGCAAAAGTCTAGTCAGAAATTGCGAGGCAGAAGATTGCTGCGGTGAAATCGTCAAGCACACTCCATCGGAAGAACAATAAATCATTGCATTCAATTCTTTTAACAAATTCAACCCCAGCAAGTTTTCCCCGCAATCTGAGGTCAATAGAAAAGGACACTGGTCCGTAAAGGGACCCAAAGAAATAGGTACCGGCATAGAGACCGGATAAACAAATGGTGTACCGGAAAACCCTATAGAAACATTGGTTTGCCCTGACAGTGGAATGTTTGGAACCCGTGAACGATCAATGGAACACTTCTGTGATCCAGTGTCTATCAAAAACTGATGTTTCCTATTTCCAACTATCATTTCAAAGTAGGGACCTTTCTGATTGACGGGAATAGGTGTAGGTTCCAAACCCTGCTTCGGGAAATCCTAACGAAACAGAATATTATCAACGGGAAGCTCTTCAGATAAATATGCAGCGGAAGGATGATCGAATATGTTCCTAGTGTCTGCACTCGGAGTCTGATTGTCCTGTGAAAAAGGCTGTTGAGGGTCCTGTGTAAACTGACCTCTACCAGGGCCCCCTATGCCCGGGTGACCTCTGGATCGCCTACCCATATTATTATTCGACCTCTGTCGAAGGACGGGGCATTGTGCTCGCCAATGACCCTCTCGTCGACAATAAGCACATTGATTAATACTCACAGGACCCATGGGCACATTTCCCTGTGGGACATACTGACCTATACCCTGAGAGTTACCGCCTCTGGGGCCTCTGACAATTTGCTGCAATAGCACTGTAGTTTTTAAATCACCTTTCCGTTTTTCAATCCTATCTTTTTCATTATTTACACGATTCTCATAGTACTGAGCCATGTGCAGTACTTCTGATTGCGATTTCGCCTGCCAAGCGCTCTCAGAGGACATAATCTGTGACTGGATGTCAGGCAGCAATCCACGTACAAATTTGTCCACAAATAATCTTTTCCCAGACTCTGTGCCTAAGTCTTGTCCACTGAAATCTGAAAATACCTGTTTGAACCGATTAAAAAACCCGGTAGCACCCTCAGACTTTCCTTGGACACAGGCCGTAAGTTTGTGCCAAATAATTCTTTTTTCGGGAACTATGGTTTTTAATTTAGCAATAATTCTATCAGGCAGAGTTAATATCACCTGTTGTGGTCTTTTGTCAGCTGGCCTTTCCCCATCGAGCCTAGTTAAATTCGCCCATGTATCTCCCAACCCAGGTACATCGTCAATAGTTCTAACTTGTTTCCATAAATCTACGGGCAGGAGTACTGGAATCAATAAATCAATGTCACCTAAGGTGAACACTGAGGATTGCAAAACAGATTCCATCTCTTTATAGAACCCTGTCGGATTCTTCCTAATATCAGGAATAGACTGTCTAATGGTGGTCACTTCCTGTCGTGAAAATGGGACGTGGACAAACTGTGATACATAATGTGCAGGAATGTCCACAGCGGCTATACCTTGAGCAGCATTGGCCGCAACCTCAACCTTCGGGACAAATGGTTCGGAGGAACCTCTCTCATAGGCAACTGAGATGTAGGCAACTCCGAACGCTTACTAAGCAACAGAGCCAAGTCAAGCGCTAAAGCAGTCGAAGAAGTGTCAAGTGAAAAATCTCTTTTATAAATATTCAATAACTCTGTGGGACAACTAATCTTCCTCTTTACACATTCATCCTGCAGGTACTCCACCATTACCTGTATCACTTTCCTCTGCATTTCCAATGTATATTGGCTATATGTGTCATATACCTCAACTAGAGTTATCGATATGTCTGAAATCCATCTAATCGCATCTCTCTTACAAATTTGCAATTCCTCCGATATCGGTTTATGACACGGAAGGTACCATTATACTTTCCTCTTCATAATCCTCATTCCGTATCCTTTCTAACTCCTTTCTATACTCAAATAACCTCTCGACATGCTCATGTACCTTCTCCACAGTGTCTCTAGAAAGCGCTAGAGTATTTAGATCCCTTAACCCTTGCGGGAGATCCGCATTATTTAATCTTCCCCACATTATACATAACTGAATCCCCAAACCTTCAATAAAAACATTTTTCTCTGGAAAATTATCCATATTAAAAAGTGTGGAAAAAACACTAGCCTGATCATCCTTCTCCATACAATGTTTAGCCCATGCAGTTAACTCACGTTTCTTCTCCGGGGGCCTTACTGCGAGTGACAGCCTTTGAACCTGCACCATGATCGAAGACCACTTGGAAGAGGGGGAGCAGGCAAATTTGATGG
Source organism: Ambystoma mexicanum (assembly GCF_040938575.1). Classification (NCBI taxonomy): domain Eukaryota; kingdom Metazoa; phylum Chordata; class Amphibia; order Caudata; family Ambystomatidae; genus Ambystoma; species Ambystoma mexicanum. The sequence goes on along the minus strand of NC_090940.1, from coordinate 666,242,517 downwards.
AGGTGATATAACTGGTGCGATAAAAAGAGGCAGAGGAGCAGGTGGAGGGACAACAGGGTGAGTAGGAAGAGCAGGAATAACAGCAGGAAGAGGTACAGCAGTGGGAAGAGGAACATACGGAGGTGGCGCAGAGGCACCAGGCCTTCATTCATTTAATATTTTCTCAAAAAACTCATCAGAATCATGAAGATCTTTGGAAGGATAGATTTTCTGAATATCAAGTGAGAAAGCCCTTTCCATATTTTTAGCCGATTCAGACTGTTTATCCTGGTCATATAATAATGCTTTTTCGGCAATTGTTTTATGACGGCGCCATGTTTCTCTCTACTCTTAAGCTGTTGTAACGCTTCTTTTTTCCAATTCTGCAAAACATCAAATGCTGCAGGCCTAGCCTTTTTCTTTAACAATACTGACTCCAAATATTCAATGCGAGGGATCTCAAAACTACCAATGATTGGCCACTGAAGTTCGGAGGCATGTCTGGTTTGTCTGTGCCAAATATCATTAAATACTATACTTCCAATGCCATGCTTACAGTACATAGTACATGCCGGCGACCCCTCCTGTGGTGCGGGACGGCTAAATTCCAAAGATTGTCTATCACTGTGGAATAATGCCGTAAAACAGGTAGACAATTTCCCAGGCATATCTCAAATTCTTGGTGTTACCTGGTCAATAATTGTGTCTGCAGATACAATGCACCAAAATCCAAATTGCCAGGGTTAAATTAAGAGTCGGGTCACGACTCACCTGGCCAAACCTAAGGAGGACCGATCGGTACCTCTAAGAATCTTACCTAACTAATCTTACCTCGTGTATGGTGATTTCGGCAAATCTGCCCGCCTCGATAAGTGGAACCTCGTCAAGATGCCATCTCAGACCACATGCTAGTCGTCCAGGGATCGGATCGTGCAGCGCTGCTGAGGTGTCGCCTCCCATCCAGGGGCCCCTTACTTTGTTGTCACACCGTCCAATCCCGGTCTGATAGCGTGTGTCAACCTTCAACAATCCGGCATCAATCTTGAGGGTCCCTATTCGGGCACCAAATGTGAAAACAGAAACAAGATATCAAGGCTGAATACCCCAAAAGGAAATACACCGAACACGGGTTACAAAGGAACATACAAAGTACTTTATTCTCTACTGAATTCAATTACAAAAACAGTGCAAGGTCAGATAGCTATCGGCCCTCAGTACAACACAACAAACTCCAGCGTGGTTCAGTGTGTTCAGTGAGAGACGCTGTACATTAGAATGCATTCGCCTTTTATATACTTTGTGGGCACTATGTCCAGCCCCACTTCGGGTTAATATTCCACTTTATACATCACCAATTCTAGGGTTTGTTGCCGAATCCCAAATAACCGCATCTAACTGGTTTGTTTTTATTACATGTAACAATAAGCGTATGCATTAACTGTGTATTCTAAAGTTTCGCATTGCAGGTCTTCTTAAACATTAATACAATGGCCCTCATTACGACCCTGGCGCTAAGTGAAAAACGATGGCGGTAAATGGTTAGCGCCATCGTTTTCCGCTAGGTCCGATCATGACCCGTGACCGTTAACTACGATGCCATTAGCGGCATCGTAGTTAACGCTGCCGCTAACTGCGCCAATGGCACGCACGCGACCTCCCACACCGTACTTAGCGCCATGGCGTAAAGGTACGCGAATGCCGACCCAAGCGGACATGCACCTAACGCCATCACCCAGCCCGTTAAGTACCTTACCGCCAGGGTGCTAATTACGCCATCGTGAACCAACCGTAAAGGGCCTTGTGCAGTGAATCCAGCTGCCACAGGCGCACAGAATCAGCACAGGTGGAGGCAATACAGAGTCAGGAAGTACAAAAAGAGCACACCCAACCCCTTCCCAGACCCAGTCACACTCCACAATGATTCCAATAGGACTAGCAATGTTGGGGCTGGAGGACCTGATAGCAATGCAAGTGCTACAACTTCAACTACAACAACAACAACAATAGGCTGCACAGAGGAGACGCAGGAGGAGAAGGAGGGCAAGGCAGGGCCAGCAAGCCCCACCAGCACAGCCAGTGGCACCACGCAGGCAGCCCACAATCCCACGCATCAGAGCCAGTCCATTCAACCTCACCGCTGAGCAGATCCACACCCTGTACCGTTTGGACCGGGACACCATCAACACCATCGTATACATGATACACAAACAGCATGATAGAAACACCAACCGCCATCCCACCCCTACTGAATACCCCACCTGGCTGTGAGTAGCAGAGACAACGGAGCCAGATCATACCCTAAAGCAGCACAAACCTCAGCTGACACCACTAAACCTAATGCCCGATGTATGCAGCCCCACCACATGAATGAAGGTGTGCCCCAACATTGACACAACCATCTGCAAGTGCATTGTACCAATTCACACCACATTGACCTCAACGAAATGCACCTACATGCACATCACCAGACACCATCCACTGAAAGGCCTGTCCCCATAACTGCGCACGAATGAGGCACATGACGGACAGAAACATCAACACACCATCACACAGACAGCAAGGCCCACAAAATGTCCCTATCAACATCAGTATTGCTCACTGGGGTCATGATGATGCTGACAGCAATGTTGCAATGATGTGAGCGTTGACCTCACAGGACACGTGCCAGGCCACCAAAAAAAACGGCATGAACGAACACAGTGGATGGACACTCACAAGGCACTTGACCCCCCTGCATACATTGGTTGATGGCATGCACCACATTCCATAGGAGCCATGAGCATATACTGGTCGCATAGTGTGAATCAATTAGTGCATTCAAAAGAGGTCCGAAGTAACAGTTGGATGCAAGCCATGGTGGCACGTCATGTTTTGAAATAGACGTCATGACTGACACATACATTCTCGCCCACATACAGGTCATGCAGGCTATCCCCTGAAGAGGTGGCTCCTTACACCAGTCCGGAACCAACAGAACCAGCACGAGGAGGACTCCAACCGTGCACATACACGTACCCGTGTGGTGATTGAGCAGGCTTTTGGCCTATTGAAGGCACGGTTTCGCTGCCTCAGCAGGTCTGGTGGGGCACTCCTGTACCACCATGAGAAGATGGCAAAGATCGTCATGGCATGTGTCATGCTACACAATATGTGCGTCAGACGCAATGTGCCCCTGCCCCCTGATGCTGAACTGCAACCACCTGTCGATGAGGATGATGAAGGTGGGGATTCGGCAGCACCTCATGGAGGCGGCGATGCACAGGAGGGGCGTGAAATGCGTAGTACTCTGATCAACCATTTATTCTAGCACACGCGAATGGGGGGTGTCACCTGGAGATGACGATTGTGGCACTGTGTGCGTCTGTTATATGGACACTGGGGACTGTTTACCAATAAATCACACATACGCAATGAGCAATGTCCACACATCTGATTTGTGCAAATATGAAAAGTGTATTGTGAAAGTGATTTTGTTGAACACACCCACTCCCCCCTCCCCCCTGAACTCCCCAACACACCCACTCCCCCCTCCACCCTCCCCCCTGGAATCCCCAACACACCCACTCCCCCCTCCCCCCTGAACTCCCCAACACACCCACTCCCCCCTCCCCCCTGAACTCCCCAACACACCCACTCCCCCCTCCACCCTCCCCCCTGGAATCCCCAACACACCCACTCCCCCCTCCCCCCTGAACTCCCCAACACACCCACTCCCCCCTCCCCCCTGAACTCCCCAACACACCCACTCCCCCCTCCACCCTCCCCCCTGGAATCCCCAACACACCCACTCCCCCCTCCCCCCTGAACTCCCCAACACACCCACTCCCCCCTCCAGCCTCCCCCCTGGAATCCCTACAAAGGTGTGAGTAAGTCTGTGCAGCAGTGTCTGATGCAGGATTTCTCCACTGTCCGGCCACTATTGGCAGCCCCCTCCCCTGGCCCCCGGGGCACCCCTGCCTGTGCTGCGCAGGTTCCTCCCCGATCGGCGGATGGGGCTGCTTGGTGTCGAGCTGGCAGCCGAGGAGGTTCCTGCCTGCTCATTTGGACGCATGTCCCGAATTGTCTGCACAAGTTCAGTGATGACGTGCCGCACAGCGGCGAGTTCTGCGCAGATGTCCTTTGTGGAGTACTCTATAGCAGCCTTCACTGTCTCCGCACATTTCTCCATTGCTGCCGTTGACCCCCCCACATTCTGCAGCATGCTCATTGAGGAGCGAGGATAGTTGCTGCTGCCGGGTGACGATCTCCTCCAGGCTTAGTTGTTCTTTCTGGCCCATCGCTAATGGCAGTGGTATTCCCATTGGGCTGCTCACCTCCTGCAGCGGGGATGGAGAGCCTGGCCAATCGTCATCCTCTGTCTGCCCCTGTGTAGCACCCGCATGCGGGCTGCTTAGGGACAGGTAGGGGGAATGAGGGTGGGCAGTGGGGCTTCCGACATCAAACTCCTCAATGATCCCTGCTTCGCTATCGGAGGAGGCTGCGATGGCAGCAGTTTCCCCAATAGTGCTGCTTGCAGCAGAGCCTGTCCCTTCTGTGGGCACGATTTGGGTAATGTCTGCTGCTGCTGCTGCTTCTGTGCTGCCTGCTGGGGTGGCTGTCAGTGCCCTGTCCTGTTTTCCTGGCATGGATTTTGGATGCTGTGGGGTTTTCCTCGGGACGGCAGAGGTGGAGGGTTGTTGTGTTGGCACAGTTGTCCTGGCCCTCTTGGTGGGTGTGGAGGCAGTGGTGTCCTCATCCTCAAGGTCGGAATTTGAGCCTGTGGTGGAGCAAAGGAGGGAAAGTGTTATTGATGGGTCTGTGGACATTGGGCGGGCATTGTGACGACTGACATCTTATCAGTTAGTACATGCGGCACATTTGAGGCAGGGGAAAACAGGTTGTCTCCCTTTTGTGTGGAAGTAGCATGGAGGTATGTCGGTGCCTGCAGTTAGGGTGTGCATACTGCATGTGTACAGGGTGGAGATCGGATGTATCTGTGGGCAGTCTCCTGCTGATGTGTTGCATTTACACTATGGGGCAACATTGTACTTCACTTGAATGGACTTTGGTGAATTTTGCATGGCTTGATTTGAGCCACCTACCTGCATCGCCTGATGTCGGGGCTCCTCTCTCCATTCCTCCTACTCCTTCTATGCTCTCCATTCCGATGGTGGAGGCACAGATTTCCTCCCATGGCTGCAATTTGATAGGGGACTCCAATCCTCCCCCGGTTGCCGTGGCCAGGTTTCTGTTTGCCGATAGTATGCTCCTGACTCTGAGCCGGAGATCGTCCCACCGCTTGCGGCACTGTCTCACATTGCGGGGTGTTGTTCCCACGGCACTAACCCGCTGAGCTACCTGTGCCCATATGGCCTTCTTCTTGGCTATGGCCGGTCTGGTCATTTGGTTGGAGAATACCACTGCGGCGTTCTCCTGGAGGGTCTCCGCAAGCATGGTGAGCTCCTCTCTGGTGAAGCGGTCTTGCCGCTGGCGGTCACAGGCTTTCTTAACCACTTTAGGCATTTTCTTGCAGGAAGAAGGTTGATGATGGTATTTGCCGGGTCCCAGGCTCGGATGTCCAGTGGTTGCGGAGGATGGCAATGGATTGTGTTTTTAAAGATGGCCGCCGTGCTCTTTCCTGTTCCGCCGCAGTGACGCTACTTCCGGTTCCGCTTATCTACGGTCACCGCTAATTGCGGTGACCGCTAACTACGGTCACCGCTATGAACGGTGGTCGGGGTGGCGGTGGTGCACCTTGCGCGGCATACGATGCCGGTAGGTGCCGTTTTGGGGGCATTAACGCCATGGCGCAGTTTACATTACCGCCATGGCATAATGCTTGTGCGCGATGGGTCGTAATATGGCGCTCTTATCGCCATCGGACCATGGCGTTAACGCTCATTACGCCATGGCGGTAATTTCGATTACTTACCGCCTGGGTCGTAATGAGGGCCAATGTAGTAAAACAGATGTTCTTTGTCCAATATGTAAATACATTATCATAATATATACTCGTGGATTGGTTTCATTGCACGAGTAGTCTTTTTACACATAGGTCAATGTAGGACGAGGTCTCAGTTTATGACCTCAACAAGTAGCCTGCAGGCAGATTACACATTAGCGATGTACAGAGGTCAAGACGGCCATGTTTTATTTTGCAATGACATCGTCCACCATTTTAGCTCACAGGGTGACTTTTCCACACAAATCCTAAAATGGCGGTTTGACCTAAAATGGCGACCTACATGGATTAAAGGTCAGGACCTTGCAACGCAGATTCTCTCGCAAGCGACTTTCAAGCAGCTTGGCGTAGGCCAATATTAAATATATTTTCCACAATAGGAGGCTCAATATATTTTCTATTCCGACAAAAGGATTGACCTTATTGCTGGACTCTGCCAAGGGAATGGGTGGTATCCCTGTGCACTTTTATGGTCTGAAGCGTTTCATCAAATTTCTTGTCGAACAGGTCCTCCCCATCAAAGGGTATACCCACTACATTTGACTGGATGTCTTTGCGGAAATTAGTGGGCTTAAACCACCCTTGTCGGTGTAGAACCGTGCCATTGCCATCATCCTGAAACCATTGTCCGCAATATATACATTCACAGAAATTGAGTGGTCCGAAGTGGCCTCCTCTCCATGAAGGAGGGCAAAAGCGTTGTTCTTCTTATCATTCGGAAGAAAATTTAACATGGGAACCCATTTTATACTCCAACCCCCGTTCATGGTGGGACTGGATATCCACGGCATTAGCTGCCTTGAAGTGGTCACGGTAGTGGAGATGATGCGTTTTCTAAAGCAATCGAGCTGCTTGCCCTCCTTGTAGGGCAGGATCAATTATGGAGACCATTGATTAGCTGGATGCTCTCGGGCCACAGCCAACACCACTGAGTGCGGACTGGGTCGGGTCCGTAGACACTAAGGCACCGAATCAGGAGCCTTGTACTTCTTTTTAAATCTGTCCTTCGTGGGAGGGGCAGAAAAAGTATTCCTCATAGTCAAGAGACCTTCTTCTCAGATGTCCTCGAGGACAAGTATGGCAACCATAAAGTTTCCCATCTGCTACTTGCTGGTACAAGAAACCTTCCTTGTTTTGTTACTCCAAGATGACAGCAAACAATTTAGCAGCCCTAAACACGAGGGTGTGCTACGATATCATCAAATTTGTTTCATATATTGGTGTGGGTGAACACACCACTTTGAGAGACACCATCCTCAGAGTCAATATCTGTGAGGTTGATATAGGTAGGAGGAGGAAGAGCAGGCATGTGAACGCGTGGGGGGTGTCCAGTTGGAGGTGAAGGAGCTGGTAATGGACCAGTTGGAAGAACCTGACAGAGAGGCAAAGATGGAGCAAGTAGCCTATGCTGCAACTCCTAGACCAGAGTTTGGGGAGTGGATAGGATGTCCATACAAAGGTCACAAGGCTCCAGTTAAGTGGGAGGTTGCCAAGAGGATGGCCCAGTGGGAGCAGGGATTACCCGTGGGGGCAGCATAGTCGCAGAAGCATCAGCTGGAGTTGTTGGTGTCACTTCTACATAGTCGTCATCATCAGAAAACACACCTTCCTGATCTTCAAAATCGGCATCACTGATAGGTTGCAATTTGTCCTCAGATGGGACCATAGAAGGCCCTGAAACAGCAGGAGGAACATATGGAAACAGCTGAAAAAGCAGATGGGTACATGTACGCCTTGGCATGGCCGAAAGCGCAAACACTGAATCTCCAAACTGGGAAACCTCTGTAGGAGTCGCAGACAAAGAAGCATGCACCTTGGTCGTGGACGAGGTGGTCATAGTGGGTACAGATGTCAATGGTATACATTCCACTGTCGACAGAGCAGTAGACAAGGTCGTCGTTGGAATAGGCGTTGACCACAGGACCAGTTGACCCTGTCTTCGGGAGGATAGAATACTTGACCTGCTTATGAGTCATCTGGGGTCATAAATGAAGCCCTCTTTGACGGACCAGCATGTGGTGTCGCTGAGTGATTGTTTGCAGAAGACAAGTGCAGACCAGCAGAAGATGTAGGCGGGCATTTCGTGGAAGATGAAGAAGCAGATTTAGCTGACGAGGTTGTCACCAATGGGGGTCATGGACGATGATGTTGATGCTGTCATCAGCAAAGAGGCAGCCAATCTTGGGTCATATATACATTTTTAGCTCTTTTCACACAGGAAGAGTCATCATGGGACCTTGTCCTCTTGGAGGAGAAGATGCGCTCTAGGGGTCTGCAATGCCTGAGAGATGCATGGCTATGGACAGAGGCCGTATCAGAGGTTCTGGCACGATCTTCCAACCAAATCACCAACAGTAGGTGATGGTCTAAAAACATTTTGTTGGGAAAGGACTGGGAGATGGAGCAGTCGCCGATCTCATGGTCAGGATACAGACAATGGAGACAATCATCGTCAAGAACCTCCTCATATATGTTGTTCAAGTGACATGTAGAACAGGTCTTGAAAAGGCACTTATTTCTGGTGTTCAGACACAATTTCAAGGCCTCAAGGAAAAGCAGCTAAAAAAGGCACCTCCAGAGGCATTGTGAAACTGGAACAAAATCACAGATGGGCAGATGAAGTTCCTGGTGTGGTGAAGAAACAGTAGAAAAAACAAAGAAATATTCAACATATTGTCGAAGAATGGGGAGATTTTTTGAGAAATTCCAACACTGAATGTTGGGGGTGGAGCTAAGGGAGACCTGTCAATTGGCTGTGTGGCAATATGACCCAAAATGACTCTAACAGAGCACTACAGTGACAGTAGTTTATAAATTTACATGTAAACTGCTTTAATGTTACTAAGGATCCCCAGCCTGACGATGGGGAAAAGTCAAACAGAATGTGTGAATCTATGAAAGATCCAATGCTGGAGAAATCAATGAAACATGGAACAAGGATTGCCCCTCACAGAGCTTTCTGGAAAGACCCCTTGGTTCCTCTGCTGCTTTCCGATTTCCCAAAAAGAGCTTTATGGAAAGGCCCTGGCGTCTTATGCATTCATATTTACACCAGAACGCTTTGCCGATCAGAGAGCTTTCTGTAAAATATCTAGGTTCTTCTTCCTTCGGATATCCAACAGAGAGCTATGTGGAAAGTCCCTAGGTTATTCTGCCTTCGGATGCCCAACAGAGAGCTTTATGGAAAGTCCCCAGGTTCTTCTTCCTTCGGATGCCCAACAGAGAGCTTTATGGAAATTCCCTAGGTTATTGTGTCTGCAGATGTCGATCAGAGAGCTTTCTATAAAATCCCTAGGTTCTTCTTCCTTCGGATGTTCAACAGAGAGCTTTCTGGAAAGTCCATAGGTTCTTCTTCCTTCGGATGTCCAACAGAGAGCTTTATGGAAAGTCCCTAGGTTAGTCTTCCTTCGGATGTCCAACAGAGAGCTTTCTGGAAAGTCCATAGGTTCTTCTTCCTTCGGATGCCCAACAGAGAGCTTTATAGAAAGTCCCTAGGTTATTCTGTCTGCAGATGTCGATCAGAGAGCTTTCTATAAAATCCCTAGGTTCTTCTTCCTTCGGATGTTCAACAGAGAGCTTTCTGGAAAGTCCATAGGTTCTTCTTCCCTCGGATGCCCAACAGAGAGCTTTATGGAAAGTCCCCAGGTTCTTCTTCCTTCGGATACCCAACAAACAAAAAGCTTTATGGAAAGTCCCTAGGTTGTTCTGCCTGCAGATGTCGATCAGAGAGCTTTCCTTAAAATCCCTAGGTTCTTCTTCCTTCGGATGTTGAACAGAGAGCTTTCTGGAAAGTCCATAGGTTCTTCTGCTTCTGAATGTCCCTCATAAAGCTTTATGGGAAGACCCCAGGGGTCTTTTGCTTTCAGATATGCCTCGGGGAGCTTTTAGGTAAGTTCCAAGGTTATTTCCGCCTGTAGGTGCCCATCAGAGAGCTTTCTGGGAAGGCCCTAGGTTTTTGAGTCTTCAGATGTCCCTGAGCTAACTTTCTGGAAAGTCACCAAGTTCTTCTGCCTTCAGATGTCCATTAGACTGCTTTCTGGAAAGGCCCTATGTGTTTCTGCCAGGTTGGATTTGCTTGTTGATGGTGTCAATTCTATGGAGGTTTTATAGGTGTTACCTAAGGCAGAAAAAGGAAGGTGTCTCAGGCTCTCGTATGGAGACCTTTGTTAGCAGTTCCTGGGATGTGTTTAGGTTAACTCTAGTTTAAACCTTGGCCATTATTTTCAATTTCAGGCTAGATAAACATTTTATCCCTTAAAGTTATAGTACCCGGCTAGATGTGTGTTCCACTTTATACCCCAGAGCTCCTTTACCAGATCACAAGACTTTGTTCCCCTCCATCACTGAACATATGTGTCTTCCTCCTTAGGCCTATATGTTGTAAAGTCTCCTTGCAGGAAGCGATGCCTACTGCCTACTTGATTAGAGCATATTCCATTCGTTATAGCTAATTTCTCAGTGTCATGCTGTGGAGGGCTTTACCTGCACCCGAAGATGTTGACAGATAAACCTTTACCGGGCCCTCAGTTCCAGGCACGGGCAATGCCCTGGGATCTACTGTGTGAAGATTTCACTCCCAACCATCCCATCGTTGCACGGAGAGCTTCCTTTCCTCACTGCAATATTGGGCACAACTCTATGAGGCAGTGCCTACTTTCCCTACCACTGTTCTCCCTCATAACAACACCCACACCGTTTCAAGCAAGAATTCCACATCTTGCGAAAATGTCCCTCAACACACCTTGTCCTCATGTATTTTGAGGGCAAGCTGTCTTGGATGCCTGCATGAAGAACCCCACCCGGCTGGAGCAGAGTAATGAAGCCGGCACATGCGCCAGTTGGCCCTCGTTACCAGGATGATCTGGACAACCCTTCAGAAGTTGCCATCATATATTCAATGGAATTCGTGTGTAAACTCCTGGGGTCAGTAGATGCTATCGTGGTAGATCCTGCGAAGGAACATGACCCTACGTGTGGACACTAGCTCTGGAATGTTGGGCATAATAGTGCCCTCTCGCCAGAACCTGATGGAGACTGTAAATATTAGGTATCCCTTTAAAGGCCTGCCCAAAACTCAACATTGCATCGTGCAAATCCTGCACATCTCCCAACTCCACCCCCTAAATCGCTGCTACACGCAGATGCTTCCATTTATCCTTCTATTGCATTTGCCTGAAATGTTTTGTATCTTTCCCTTTGTATGAACAAGCTATTACAAGGCAAGTGCTTAGAGTTAGAAACAAACGAGCTTGAGTAGGGTGTGGGGGGGGCGATAATACTACGCTGATTCCTCTTAAATAAAAAAAACATGGTTGCTTTAAAAGCCGCCCAAGTCTTTGCACACATGTTTTTGATAGATCGAAATAGAGTTGCCTTAGCTTTGTGCTGACTGGTGAATAAAGATTTATAAGGACACATGGCAATTTAGAGCCCTGAAACACTTCACGCGAGCGCATACATGTAAACAGTATTCTCTGTGTACCGACAATTGGTTGGGATTTTGATCCCTCTAATCGCTGAAAGAAGGATTCAATATACAGAGGCTTTTAAATCTCTCCTGAAGAAAAGCAAAACAAACTCCATATGTACAACTCAGCTGAGCCCTCTCCCGCGCAAGGCTGCACACTCTATTTTGATGTTTTCACCCTTTTTTGTGAGTCCTTAATTTTTTGGAAAGTTGTATTTCTTGATGATGCTTATAAAAACCCCAGCCACTGGATTTGACCTGCCTGGACTGTGTGCTGCCGGTCTGGGGGCAGGTGTACCCCAGCCCTTCAGACTTGCCTCCTACTGCCAGGAGCAGCACCATAGCGGTTCCCGCCTCTTCCCTTCAGACCTTTCCTCCAGCAGTCAGGGGCATCACATTGCAGAGGCAATGGAAGCCAGTACATCAACACAATATTATATGTGTGTGGCTTGAATCTTAATAACTTAAGCTAATAGTTCAATCAAGGTGCCAGTGGACCACAGATAATTTGAATGAGAATTTCTACTTATGTTCAAGGCGCCTTTACAGACTCTGTCTGCAGGACTTGTTTTCGTTGGGATGAGATAATGTTCACAAGATCTTGCCAACTTCCTAAGCAATTTCCCAATGAAAGCGGTGGCGACTGATTGTCAGTCAATTCCATTTATTTCAGTAAAAATCATTTACCACTAAATCATAAACAACAAGAAATAAAACAAACAGCAGATAAAACACAGGCAAACTGATTATGTGAAAAATATAAATGGTGCTGCTACATCGTGACATGAAAACTAATACGCAAGAATAAGGAATAGATTGATCAATTGGGGAGCCGATACGTGTTTTTTCCTAAGTAAGAAAGTAAGACAGCAAAGTCCAAGCAACAAGAGGAGAATCGGCTAAAAGAATAAAATACATTGCAGGTCCATATAGACTAAAATTAAACTTGCGCAAGAGTTTGTTTACAAACCTTATCATGTGAGGCAGAAGGCAACAGGAAGGTCAGAAGATCTTTCGACCCGGTTAGGGTTGGTCCTCTTCCTGTATGTGTGCGGTGCTAGGACAGATGTCATCTTCAGAATGTAGGCTGTGAGTGTGGAGTGTGAGATTGGAATGTTATGACCCCCACTGCACAGATCACACTTTATGTTTTCAGAAGTGGAAACAGCGCACGTAGCAGCAGCAACCTTCAAGGGAAGTGAGTTAAACCGTGCCCGAGTAATAAGACAGGCTTCAATCAAAAACCTTGACTATGCGAGATATTTTTCAAGAGAATTTGTCGCTACTATAGCATGCGTTTGATCTGCACTTTGAGAACTTTATGCGTTCTCTTTGGACAGACATTTTTTCATGCAATATAGTGTTGTAGATCCTTGCAGCCTTGGGCTTAGTACTTTTAGGATTCAAACATATGCTTTCCATGTTGATCATGTTGGACAACCTTTTACATGTCTAAACCAGGGAATAGCCATAACACTTCTTTCAGAACTCATCAGCCTATTCAGTTAATGTATCGGGGTTCCCCCTGATGCGTAGCCATAAAGAGAATGGGTCTCTCCTCCAAAAATGATATCCCTAGCTCCTGACGGACTGCAAAGGTAGCAGCAGACATGGGTTCCTCGGTCACTTATTTTCTTTCCTCGGCTACTTATCTGTAACTGAGACAGAATAGAAGAACCCCATAGTCCCAATCCATACTTTATTATTATCACTGTCATTAGTACTTTGCTGTAGAGAATATCTTTGGCTGAGTAGATATTTAACATTCACGCAATCAGAGAGCATTTATAAGACTCTCCGCCTATCGCTTGAACCCTACTATTTGATTAGCACAATGCATTGATCCTGAGAGAACGGGTACAGGTCACACCCAAGTAATTATCGGATGCAACTTGATCCAGTCTTGTCCCTTTTACTTAGAAAGAGGGAGAAGGAGATCCGCCCTCCCTTATTGGAGGATAAGTGGGACACACATTGAATGGAAAACCTCAATCAAGATCTTGGGAACGTAGTAAAGAGGAACTCTCTATACTCAAAAATGTACAAAATCCTAAATCCAAAATTAGATTTTTGGAGTGTCTAGAGGAACGTTTGCTGTGCCAAGGTAAATGTCCATTGCTTCAGTATCAAGATAGATCAGCTGTATAAGAGCAACAGCCTTAATGCTGTCCAGCGCAGCCATGTCACACTTAGCCATACATGTTGCAGAACAGTTTCACTGGAAGCAAGAGTGGTATTGCTGGGGTTGTTTCCTTTGACATCTGTATTTTAACTATTGAAGGCAATCTAATCCTACCTGTCAAGAAGCTCCTTAACAATGCTCTGCATGTTTCTGAGGGTTTGAATGAAGCATTGTTGTCTGTGGGCTCTAATTTCATGTCAAATATGTACTCGCACTAAGGGGGAAAACCCAACTGCTTTGCAGCAGATCCATTAAAGCCTAAAACAGTGCTTTCAAAGTCTGGCTCATCTCTGGGACAGTACAGGGGCATGGGATAAAGATGCTCTTAAAGGCAGCTCCCCATTGCTTTAATTCCCAAACTATTGGATTCACTTAGTACAGCACAGGTGTGCTTGTGGTAGAGTCCATTTGTGTCACAAGAGATTATGACTGTAAGGGACCGTTTTATGAGAAATACAGCATTTTTGTTTCACAGATTTTGTCTGTGAAATTCAACAACTATACAGCGCAAATAGTCTTCATGTTCACATCATCCTATAATGATCTCACCTGGCGTTCCCACAAACATTACCAGCACAGACTGCATAAGTGCTTTATACATTCAGTTTCTTTGCGAAGTAATTGCCTATTGTTTCCCCCCTGAATTTCATGCTCATCCCTAAACATTGTTACCATAAACCCAGCAATGGTAAAGGCTACTCAAGACTGACTGGCAGCAGAGAATGGCCATCAGATATAACGCAGGCTAGGATTGGCCAGTTTCAAGTCGTTTGTGTCATGTTTTTCCTTTCCCTTACTTCAGAAAGCAATCCCATTTTATTGAGCTCCTCGTGCAGGAAAAAGAAGCTCACTCTGTGTTTTTATCTCAATGAAAACTGTGGGATGGTCAGGTGGTAAAAATGAGGTTCCAGTGCTTTCAGAATGACCCCTTTCTAAAGCACTAGCTCCAAACTTCAACTTTCTCAAAAGGCCAAGAGATGATTTGGTTTACAGTGACCACTTCTAAACACTTCTCGTAACCAGGGGCGGTTGTAATCACGCTATACGACCGACCTAAGGAGCTCTCACCGCATTTCCCCAACGTTTCTCCCCAAACCCAATCATTATGTATTTTGCTGTCTTGATGACTCGTTAAGTGATTTAGTGATTTAGGTTAGTTAGGTTTTCCCATGAAGTAGAAAGATCTAAGGCATGCAGCGGTATTCTCACATGGCTAATCCATGCTAGCTTGGAGCTCCCCTCATGCCTAAGGTCATCAATGAGTTTCCTCTTGCATTCCTCTAAGCGTGGATTTGCTGACAGTCAAATCCAGCCCTGTACAGGCTGGAGCAGAAGCAAATGGTCCATTACGGATTAGGTCTCATTTAGCAAGAACCAATTTACACGGTGCATATTTGGGAAGACCCGGGGCCTTCTTTAGAAATTCATTCTCTATTGATGCTTAATTCACCTTGCAATGGCCCCACAGCTCGGCACTATAGGATGAGGCCGGGGCAGATTGTATCTGAATGACTTCAACGTTGCTTTAATGGCCCTATGCCCATAGAAATGCAAAACTAGTCACCACTGAGCTATGTAGCCCTTTAGTATGCAATTATGTCTGCAAACTCTTTGCCCCAGTTGCCTGTAGAGGAGAATCGGGTTTCCAAATAGTCAGCAGTTATTACCACCATGTTCTGATGGTTTCTTCAAAAATATCAACTGTTAGAATTCGATTAGGAAATGTTGTGAGAAAGTGTAGCGCAAAACCTACTAGATCGATTTAGACCAAACCTTGATCTGAAGTAGGCGTGTGGTTCATCATGCGGGCTTTACACAGTTTGGTGAAAATCTGGACAGCGATTTATTTAAAAAGGTCAAAAACAGAGGTATAAATAGGTGCAAGTTATGTGTTAGGTCTGCAGACAGTTTCCAGACCCAAAGTCAGTGGGAAAGTAGGGCCATAAGCGGCAGATACCAGACCCAACTGTTTCAGTCTGACATCAATCCATCTGGGGGGCTGGGACCCCGATCTGCAGAAACATCCTTTGTGGAAGGGGGTGCAGTAGGCTCTCTGGGTTATCATGCCCTCGAAAGGTGCGAATTCCTCCTTTTTAGAAATAAAATGGCCAAATGTGTCTACAATGGCAAGTGACTCCAAGGCGGCTGGTATTCACACTCAGGGGTGCAGTCCACCTTTAGATGGGGGCTAGGAACAGCACACAGGTCTGTCTCTCACCAATATATCTGTTGGATTTGGGCTGCAGCCTAGGATGGATGGAGAGAGTTCATCTTGTGAAATGACGTCATTCCTGTTGGACAGCATGACTGGTGAACCGCGGACACTGTAGTGGGGCAGGTTTCTTGGATAGGGCACAGACGCACCTCGTAACGTCAGTTAGGGAATGTGACTGCATCCCAGTGACTGTCAAAAGGACAAAGGATGTATTTATTAGGAGGTTGTGAGGAGATGGAGGGGCGGTGTCAAGTGAACAAGGACAGATGGCGCCAGGGAACTCTGGCTTCCCTTATACGCCATTGAGGATGGGTGCCTGGAGACTTTTCCGGTAGCCTCTTTAGGGGGGAGCTAGTGCAATTGAACACCAGCTGGGTGCTCATGATAAAGTTATAGGAGACCAAATCCCGTTGTGTGGGTTTCTACCCTCACAGGGGCCCCTCGGTGTTCAGATGTCAGATGGGGTGGAGTGCCTCGCACACTGAGATTCACAGGGTGATCCTAATCAAGTGCAGAATTAGGGTCTCTGTGTCAGTCCTCAGGCAGTGTAGGAAGGCGGAGCAGGGATACAACGGAAGTCAAAAGGTGGTGTTAACGAGCTGAGAAGAACAAACATCATAATCAAGGAAACACGAGAAAAGGGCAACGGACAAACTTCTTCAATGCATGAAATAAAATATGCGATATGGAAGCCAAGGAAAAAACTAGGGAGAAGCAAAAAAGAAAGAAGTAATTTAGCCAACAGGCTGATATGGAAAAGGATCTGGAGACTGTGGACCCAAAAAAAGCTACTATTGGATTACTAACGGAGCAGCCTATGATCCAGCAGGATCGGCCAATAGGACTGGCCTCAATACTCTGTAGACAAGGTAAGAATTCAAACATTGGCTCGAAGGTTGAGGCGCTAAAGGAGAGGGTGACACCATCAATGTTAGGTGGACCGTCTTCTGGTCCTTTGGCTCATCCTGCTTCCTCTGATATCCAAATAATGATGCCTAGTTTGCCAAACGAGGAGCTGGGTGAGCTATTGGCTACATGGCCTGATCAGTCTGGGACAAGAGTCATAAATACAGAGGACAGATTGCAAGGGGCAGTCAGGATGGTCGCAAACACAGAGGGAAAGGTGACAGCCCCCAAACCCTTTGCTAAACCAAGAGTTTGGCTAAAACATCTACATATAAGGGAAAGTGGCAGAGCGGTAAATCGTAGCACTATATTGTCAGTGATGAAGGAAATTCCTGATCTTCTCTGTTTTCCACCTAATTTATTGAGCGTATAAGCTTCCCATATAAAGAAACTACGCATATAGCAGAGATGACTCTAAAAACGAGGATGGGTTTGATGGCAGTTTTGGACTGCACTGAGGACTTTATAAAATCGGGAATATTAGTAGTTCTCAGTCGTCCAGACTTTTCTCCCTTGTTTGAGAGGAAGACTAGAGATTTTATCTCAGCCCAATATAGTGGAGAAAGATGTGGGGGTCGAAACTGTACTGAAAAGAGAAGGAGAGGCGGAGTGAGGTTGAATGAGGCTCTGCGGAGGATGGAAATTTGGAAATGTGGACTTTACTTCCAGACATACTGGCCCAGGTGTTCCAGAAATTAAACATGGAGGGGAAGTTACTCTAGCAACGTCAAGGATGAATTTTATAAGTTGGAACAAGCTTGGGTCACGTTCTTTTAGAGACAGAGTAATGGCTGAATGTACCTTTCGCAACCACAATTTGATCTTTCAAGAGACGTGGCTGCGGAAGTCTTTTAAATTGGACGGCTTTGCGGTTTGGTAGGAATTGACTGCATGCCCAAATGGGGTAGACAATTGAGAGGTATGCTTATAGCAACACGAAATTCTAGATCTGAAATCCTGACATTAACATTCCGGCAATAGTGGCTATAAGAGTATTTTTTTAAAACAAGGAAGGTTATTAAATCCTTAATGGTCATTGATATATACTGGAAGCACGCACATTCCAAGTTATCTCTGTTTTTGGAGAGTGTGTCCGCTATTCAAACAGAAGGAAATAATAGGTTCCCTCAGATGGTGTGTTGGTAGCAGGAGATCTCAATTCACATTGTGTCGGAAATTTGAACACCTCAAATAAGGTCCTCAATGGGAAACGTAAAGGGGAGAAATGGCTACAATTTCTTGACGACTGGAATCTGTAATTGGTAATGGAACTGTAATGGACGATTTAGTCCTTAGAGCAACCTAGACAAATTGGAGGGTTAGCTTAAAGGATAGTTCCGGGACTTTTTTTTTATTGTCCCTACGGGTCGGCCATGTGTTTGTAAGCATAAATCGGTAGATCGTAGGAAACTTTCCTATGGACCTTACCCGACTTTTCGCCCATTATCGCACTCGAAATCAGCCTCCATTTTGTGATAATCCTATCATTCCGCCGCATCGACCTGGCTCACCTGCCTTTGCGGCACTAAATCAAATCCCCCGCCCCTGAGCCTGACATCAGCAGACGCGTACTGCCCATTTCAAGCACGTCTCGTGTCAACAATCGCTGCGCCTCAGCTATTGACGTGTTGCCATGGAAATGGCAGGACGCCTCTTTCCCTAATAAGTATAAACAGACCGTTTCACAACACACAGCAGCAGATTTTCGATTCCATTCCTCTCTCTGTGTTACTTTGAGTATTCTGTGACTCGTTTCAGTGCTCTGGTCAGCTACCTTCGCCGCTTGTAGCCCGTGTGAACACCTGTACCATCTCTGTAAATTATTTTACTATCTTTACCGCACAATGGCCACAATAATGCCGTATATGTACGAGCCCGAGTACACCGAGGAAGAACTACTGGAAAGTCAAGCACGCGAAAACGATGGGGATTCGGACGGCAGTTGGGAGGACCAGTCAACGGATGAAGAGCCTGGACCATGTCGCATGGACGGCGTCTCCACCTGGTGCACGTGCAATCGGTGCGAGCTAATGCCAACTGAGGAGGAGAACTGCTGCTGCCGTGAAAATTCCGGGTGCTTGGCCTACATTTCGGAAAGCGAGCAAAGTCTGCAGGAAGGCGAGCAAAGTCCGCAATGCATCACCGAGCTGCCAGAGTTCAGGGAAGCCTGCCTCTCACGGACCGTGTTGAGGATGATGATGGTGCTTATGCACGAACTTCGCGGCACTGTTCGTCCGCGTAATCCGAGTAACGAGTAAGTATACTCTGTTTGTGATGTCAGTGATGCCACCACTATTTCATGGTCGTCTCCCACATATAAAATTACATTTACATATCATTCGAACGCATGTAAATTTGTTCCATATAGTGCATTTTCTAGATATAATTTTTTTCTAAGAAAAATGACATGTGTTACCTGAATCGACATTGATAAGAAAGTTTGGTCAGTTTAATACAGTTTGCATCTTTTTTTTTCACAGGTGGTACAGGCTGGTGGCCTATCGTTGCTTCACTTGGTGGCTTCACGGGAGGCTCGGACACCGCGTTCGGAGAGTAATACCTGCCTGTGCGGTACTTGCCATTAGACAACATTTCCCCAGTGACAGTGGACAATACCGCGGATTTTCCCTCGATGTGCTGCAACCTCAACTTTACAATGTGTAATGTTTATTATTTATGTTTAATTAAAATCTAAAATAAAGCCCAACATATATTTTAACAATGGTTGTTTTGATTTTTTAAATGAATCTAGTGTATATTCTCCTGGGAGGGTGAGGTATTTATAAACTCACCCCCCTGCATTCCATGTAGTAGATCCTGCAGCCATCCTCTTACATTCAGTTAGATGGCCTCTCCTTGGTGAGGCCCTGCGGCAAACTGGTCTTGTCTGCACGACCACCGCCCCGATCCACCCCCCGCCCTATCAAAGGCAGTTCGCACCGGGGTACTTGTGCTGGCAAGTGGAGCTGTCAGGGAGCGATAAAGGCCAAGAGGTGCCAAAGACCATGTACACTTCAAAGTGGTCTATAGAGCATGGGTTGTTGTTCCCATGTCTACCTACAGACCCCGTGTCTCCTGCCAAGCATCCCCCCTCACGCTGGACGGCCCCCTGCAATCCACATAAGTGTGTCTCCATTCACGAGTCTTCCTGTGTCTTGTCTGCACGACCACCGCCCCGATCCACCCCCCGCCCTATCAAAGGCAGTTCGCACCGGGGTACTTGTGCTGGCAAGTGGAGCTGTCAGGGAGCGATAAAGGCCAAGAGGTGCCAAAGACCATGTACACTTCAAAGTGGTCTATAGAGCATGGGTTGTTGTTCCCATGTCTACCTACAGACCCCGTGTCTCCTGCCAAGCATCCCCCCTCACGCTGGATGGCCCCCTGCAATCCACATAAGTGTGTCTCCATTCACGAGTCTTCCTGTGTCTTGTCTGCACGACCACCGCCCCGTTCCACCCCCCGCCCTATCAAAGGCAGTTCGCACCGGGGTACTTGTGCTGGCAAGTGGAGCTGTCAGGGAGCGATAAAGGCCAAGAGGTGCCAAAGACCATGTACACTTCAAAGTGGTCTATAGAGCATGGGTTGTTGTTCCCATGTCTACCTACAGACCCCGTGTCTCCTGCCAAGCATCCCCCCTCACGCTGGACGGCCCCCTGCAATCCACATAAGTGTGTCTCCATTCACGAGTCTTCCTGTGTCTTGTCTGCACGACCACCGCCCCGATCCACCCCCCGCCCTATCAAAGGCAGTTCGCACCGGGGTACTTGTGCTGGCAAGTGGAGCTGTCAGGGAGCGATAAAGGCCAAGAGGTGCCAAAGACCATGTACACTTCAAAGTGGTCTATAGAGCATGGGTTGTTGTTCCCATGTCTACCTACAGACCCCGTGTCTCCTGCCAAGCATCCCCCCTCACGCTGGACGGCCCCCTGCAATCCACATAAGTGTGTCTCCATTCACGAGTCTTCCTGTGTCTTGTCTGCACGACCACCGCCCCGATCCACCCCCCGCCCTATCAAAGGCAGTTCGCACCGGGGTACTTGTGCTGGCAAGTGGAGCTGTCAGGGAGCGATAAAGGCCAAGAGGTGCCAAAGACCATGTACACTTCAAAGTGGTCTATAGAGCATGGGTTGTTGTTCCCATGTCTACCTACAGACCCCGTGTCTCCTGCCAAGCATCCCCCCTCACGCTGGACGGCCCCCTGCAGACCGCATAATGCCACGACATATACACGTCATTCATTCACAAACACACCCCTGTTTCGAATTCTTTATAACCCACTTCATATTTCTAATGAGAACTTCTTTGCGCTTTGCTAGTCAACCCGTGAAGGTGCTGGTTATCTGCTCTTTGTCTCTGTGAACTTCCGTGACCACTTTGAGCAAACTCGTCAGTTTGCAACCTGTGAACTGCTCCCTGTTCTACGACAAGAAACTACTCTGATCCCTGCATCTAACTGTTTGTTCGTCAAGGTAAGTCCATGTACCATAATCATTTTGCGTCCAATTTTTTAATTTATATCTATTTGCTAGTAGTCATCAAATTGCATCCATGTTTTCTTTTCGTTCACGACAGTACATGCAAGGAACTAGTCACATGTTCTGAGTTTAGTCAAATTACTTTTTCTATTTTTTGAAAGTTATTGAAATACTTATCCGCATGTGAATAACGTGTATAGTTCCAAGAACCAAAACGGACCTTGCATTGAACCTTTTATGTGTCATTTAATGTTTTAACACATTGGTATTCATAGAGAATTGTTGATCTTTACTTTTCAGAACTTTCCATAATGCCTGCCTGTTCCATTGGCGGTTGCCCTTCGAAGACCCATAACAAATCTGAAGGTACTATAATGCATGTTTTCCCTAAGACAATAGATCAGATAAGAGAATGGGTCCGATATTGCGGATATCCAGCCTCTGAGATAGAAAGTAGAGTCCTAGAAGTCTTTGCGGACAAGAGGGGTGATCGATACCGCATCTGCAGCAGGCACTTTAGCCCAGACATGTACTCCACATCATTGCTAATAAAGAAGAAAACACCGCGAGCGAGGCGAAAATTGCTCTCAACCGCTATTCCCACTCTATTCGTCCACATCCCTCCACTGGTGAGTCAAGTTTACGTATTTATCTCTCGGCATTGCGGTAGTGTGTAGCATTAGCTAACAATAATTTCCCCATTTATGTATCCACTCAATATGAAGGCGGAAGATTCTCCATCCGTGTCGTTATTGCAGTCATCAGCCACTTCAAGCGCCTATCGGGTAATCTTACTTAGCTATTCTGACACTGACTTGTTTTAGGCATGTAAATCAATAGTTTTAATTTATCGTGTAATTATTTTACCTAATGGTACACCACAGTACTCGTCCTCTAGTCTTTGTTTTCAGTTATAATTATTGTTATCCAAAATAATGCAAGTACTGTCTTTCAGGGAGATGCTGAGGAGTCCAACGCATTGACGACAACCGTAGATGTCACTCAGATGCTCGAGGTACGTTTCCGGACAGTTCCATCGATGGAAATCATCAGATCTTGCATTCTTGTAGCGTGATTGTTACACACAATGTTTCTTTCGTTTTTAGCCATTGGTATGTCCTTCTGTCGTCGCCCTCCTATGTGTCTTCTTTTTTCAATATTGTGTTCATTACTAATGAAAGTCCTATGTTTCAGGGAGTCGATGGAGCATTAGTCCAAGAAGAAGGGGGAGCATGCAGTTACGGGTCGGCGCAACAGCTTGCAGAAGTGTGCACCGCAGTTACAGCGTCCCTTGATGTTCTTATGCATTTCGAGGTATGGATACTGACAGATCAATCATGCGAGATCAAATGACGTGATTACATCCGCTATACTTCCTTCTTTATTAACGCAAGTACTATGTTTCAGGGAGCTGACGGAGCTTCTTCAACAAGAACATCACCCCTAGTAGTTGATGCAGATCTCTGGGTGGTGACACTTCCAACGATGGAGCAAATCGAATCATATTTGGATATCCATTATTTATTTTAGACAACTGATCATTTGTGCAGGTCTATTTAGATGAGCCGTTGACGCCTGCAGAAAGTTTATGTTCTTTTAAACAAAATAGAAAACCATACTAATGCAATTACTGTGTTTCAGGGAGTTGCTGAAGCGTCATCTTCAATAATATCATCAATGGAAGTCTATGCGGAGCCCGAGGTATGGATCTTGACAGTTCAATCTAACTAGATCAACAATGCGTGAACTATTGTCGTTTGAATGTTCTACACAATGCGTTCATTCGTGTTTTGCTATTGAGATGTACGTATGGGTATTGGTCCCCAAGTACATTTTGTGTTTTCAATATTATTATACATACTAATGAAAGTTCTATGTTTCAGCGAGTCGATGGAGCCTCAGTGAGTGATGGATGTGCTTATCATGAAAGTATAGTCGTTGCAGCGCGAGAGGAAGTGGAGACATGCACACACGAGTCGGAGCAACAGCGTCCAGATGTTGAAGTTCGAGGAAAGAAAGTTTCAAAGAAAAGAAAGCAAAAGAAGGTTAGTGTCCTGTTCACTATATTATGTTGTCTTTCACTGTCAATAGTTCAATACTGTAAGTTGTGTTTAAACTGAACATCCCTTTTCTAATCTGTCCTCTAGTTGCGAGTGGGTGTAAGAACTAGATCTACACAGACAGTGAAGCGAACGAGAGATGTTGCTTGTCAAACCTTTTGGCAGGGACTTGAGACTGGAGATGCATCGTGCCAATGGGAAGAATATGAAGTGATTGACAACGGAGCTATACCACCACCAGCCATTGATAGTGAATGTCCTCCTGGTAGTTTGGATGCAGTCGTAGATCAATTCACAGAATCCACACCCGCAAAAAATAAGAGCACGCGAAAGTTGAAGACATTGTTTTTTTCTCCCATCTCCGGACAAGGAACAGATGTTGCAATGGAAGAGAATGAAGTGGACGACAATGAAACACCATCAATATCACTCAGCATAGCGGAAGACGATATCAGAGATTGTACCTTTCATGCGAGTGACATGTCCTCAACGTTACAGGCCGAACCAGCTGGGATGCAGAGTGACAGTATAAGGAAAGAGGCCAAATTCATTGTATTCGATAGCTGTTTGATGGATATTATTATGATGATGAAATGTGGGCATTGGGTTGGTGGGGAAGTATGTGGGGAGCCATTGATTAATGTGACTCGTGCAATTCGAGGCACTAACCTTAAAATACATGCCACCTGTACACAATATCATCCGTTCGCATGGTCTGCACAACCCATGCTGGGGCAACTGCCAGCAGGCAATCTACTTTGTGCAGCGGCCGCACTTTTTAGTGGTTCAAGTTTTAAAAAGTTACAGTATTTCTTTCAGTTTGTGGGAATCCATTTCATTGCGAAAAGTCAGTTCTACAAATACCAAACCGATTATCTATTTCCAGCCATCAGCGAAGCTTGGAGAATGGAAAAAATGTCAATGGAAAGTACATTCGCGGGCAAACGCTTCAGGCTAGCCGGTGATGGACAATGCGACAGTCCAGGATTTTCAGCCAAGTACTGCACCTACCACTTTCAGGACATGGAAAGTAAGAAAATTGTGAGTTCGGTGGTCGTGCAGGTGTCACAAAGTACATCCTCAGTGGCCATGGAGAAAGTTGGCTTTGTAGCATCATTGCAAGAACTACAATCGCGGGGAATGGTGATCGACCTGATAGCCACGGACAGACACGTTTCAATTGCCAAGACAATGAGAGAACAGTACAAAAATATAAATCACCAATTTGACGTTTGGCATCTTGCAAAATCAATCAATAAAAAATTGTCGGCTGCAGGAAAAAAAAAAGATATGCAAGGTATTTCACAGTGGTCCAAGTCAATCAGCAACCATCTTTGGTGGAGCTCAAAAACATGTGAAGGGTCGTTGGAAATTCTACTGGAAAAATGGCGGTCAGTAATGTTGCACTGTAGCAACGTACATCGATGGTCGACAAATGAGCATTTCCACAAATGTGAACATGGCCATTTGTCCACAGAGGAGGCACGGAAGAAGAAGTGGTTGATTCCTTCATCACCCACTCACAAAGCCATTGAAAAGATTGTATTTGATAAAACTATAACAAGAGATTTGAGGGGACTCACGGAATTCTGCCACACAGGAGATTTGGAGGTGTTCCACAATATGTGCCTAAAGTACAGGCCAAAACGATTGCATTTTGGCATGGAGGGCATGATAAATCGGACTCTTCTAGCGGTCTTGGCACATAACCATAATGTTGGCCGTCAACAAAGTAGGACGACCGGAACTTTAGGGACGCTTCGCTACAATAAGGCCTTCACTAAAAGAAGTAAACAATGGGTGATCAAACCAGTGTTTGAGGATATGCAATATGAGTTTATTGAGAGACTTATCGTAGATGTCCTCGATAGGCACATACATGGAGTGGTGAACGAACCTATGCAGGGGACAACTGCATTGCCACCCAACATTGCCTCTGTTCCATGTCCACCTAAAGCAGAGCTCATTGAGAAATACACATCACGGTTTAAATGATTGTAATTCGATTGTCTGTTCTCTCGAGTCTCCTCATGTTGCAGGCCCATTGCAATTAAACCAAACAGTAATATAAATCATTTTTACAAAAATTATAGAATGTTTCCGTATTACAAACACATGGCCGACCCATAGGGACAATAAAAAAAAGGCACGCAGACAAGATGCCCTTACACTAACTGCAGCTAACTAGAAATGTGTGCTCGCTCAAAGTGAAGGTCAGCTGCTTTGATGTTTTGCTCGGGTGGCGGAACGGCCCACGACCCAGTATAAGGTTCTATTGTGATTTGACCTTGACAGGCCGGGACCATCCTGAAAGACTAAGAAAAGATAATGAATAAAATTTCAGAAACGAAACGATGAGCCACGTTCATTAGAAGAAGTAACGTCGGCAAAGAAGGAGTGGTGTTTCGGGTCTGCCCTACACAGAGACACAATGGAAAATGCAAATATAATGTAAGTAACTTTTGATGAGTTTATACCGCAATTTCATTACTATACAGTGGCTTTAAAGACGGGTTCAGTTGTACTTGTTCGTTCTATGTGGCATAGTGTTTTCTACCGCGCACTATCTTGAGGAGAAACATCTGCTTTTACTGAAGCACCTCAAAACCTTCCTCTTTGCTTCTGCTTTCTCTCTCCCTCTCCCCTGCTACAACTGGTCCACTGTCTGCGACCTCAGTCCTGGGCCCTTCCACTCTCCACCTGCACTCCCCCCCCCCTCCATGCCTCGCCACGCCTTTAAACACTTGTGTACACCCAGTAGCGCTGTCCTCGCTATGAAATGAATAATTTTAATAAGGATCTGATGGTGAGACTAATTTCATTTTTTATGTTTTTAGGTACATCATTCACTACTGTCTGTGTCACGAGTACCAGACACCGGCGGACGGCTTCTACAGCCGCCAGTTGCTTCTCCGCGTGAACAACGTTACCACCCTGACCATTTTATGGGACGATCGCCAAGTACAAGTATGCCCTTACGCGGTACTAACGGTTAGATGCAACATACCTACCGTTGTGGTGGCCTAGTGCCTCGTTGTTGGAACAGCCATGCGATTATCAGTGCGACAGAAGAGCTTATTTTTATCGTAAACCAACACCCTGTGTACTGCACACGAACATCGCTTCCCTCAAGACGAACTAATTTGGATCGAGAGCAAAGAAAAATGCAAATCGCTGAATATTCTCTAAACATTTGATGTCCAATAAACGTACTTTGCCAAATGTACAATCTTGCCGTTTGCTTTTAAACCACGGTTTCACATTCCGAATTGTGGTGCTGTATTGTGAGATGCTCTAAGACCCTGTGTACAGCAAAGGACCATCGCGTTCCTCAATACGAACTTTTTGGAACATGAGCAAATAAAAATGCAAATCGCTGAATATTCTCTAAACATTTGATGTCAAATAAATGTACTTTACCACATTTACAATCTTGCGGTTTGATTTCAAAGTACAGTTTCATATTCCGAATTGTGGTGCGCTGTATTGTGAGCTGATCTGTGTTGATTTCCGGGGTCTGTGTGGAGTCGCGTAGAAGACGCCTGGGCGCGTTTGCCTACGCAGCTCAGTCACGTCACGGATAGAGGCGGGGAATATGAATGTTTTGATAAAGTCTGTTTCAGGGGCGGGGGATTTGATTTAGTGCCGCAAAGGCAGGTGAGCCAGGTCGATGCGGCGGAATGATAGGATTATCACAAAATGGAGGCTGATTTCGAGTGCGATAATGGGCGAAAAGTCGGGTAAGGTCCATAGGAAAGTTTCCTACGATCTACCGATTTATGCTTACAAACACATGGCCGACCCGTAGGGACAATAAAAAAAAAGTCCCGGAACTATCCTTTAATATTGGATTATCTGGTAATATCCCTGACCTACATAATTGCTGTGAAACCCTGAGTATCAAAGAAATGGGTTCAAGTGACCATAGTCCCCTAATGGCAGCTTTTGTGTTTGATTTGCTGGAAACAAGAATTGGAACGTGTGTAGATGTAGTTATAAATATGGGAGATAACAGGATTTCAAAATGTGTTGGGGAGGGAAGAGAACTTAATGAAAAATTGAGAGATGTATTGGAACAAGGTTCAGGTTTGGACTGGGAAAAATTATATAGGCCAGAGGGTTTTGTGGAAGTCCTTTGGGACCTAGATATATCTGGTCCAATGAATGGGCGCTCCCACATCTCACACAGTCATAGCTTTGATGAGGAGACTATGTGTCGAGAGAAAGAGCTAAAAAGGGCGTTATGCAATGAATTGCTTGAGATCACAGAAATATAGCCGGAATCTTGAAGATGGCCAATCCATGCTGAAGGCAGGGTATGCCAGTAAATTAAGGAATTCTTGGGCAGTAATTAATAGTCATCAGCAACTGCAAGGGGCAAAGCAAAGCAACACAGTGTCGGAAGAGGATTGGGTGAACTACTTTGGCCATGAGTTCAGGGAAACAAGTGTGGCAATTGAGGTCATATCGAATGAGGTCCAGTGGGCACTCCAGTTGTCACGAGAAGCGATCAGGAATTTAATAGGTCGGGCATTCAACTCTAGAGCGGCTGGGCTGAACGGCCTATCAAACAGGACATTAAAAAATGATGTACCAACATGGTCACAAGTTTTGTTTCAGCTCTTTAAACAATACTAAGATTAAGAAAATGCCCGGAGTCCTGAAAGCAGGCTATCATTATACCCATCGATAAGAAGGGCGATAGGGCCAATCCAGTCAGCTACCGCCCTATTGCCCTTCTGGATGCATAGAGTAAAATCTTCTCAGGCATAGTGCTTGGAGAACTGGAAGAATGGGTGGAAAAAATACTATCTTATCAAAATCCCAAATTGGTTTTCGCAAAGGTCAATCTACAGCCTAAAAGTGTTCATTCTATATATTGTGAACAACAGCACCCGGAAAAAGCACTCACAGGTAGTCTGTAGAGCATGGATTGACCTATCAACGGCCTTTGACACAGTCAACAGGGGGAAACTGTTAGATAAGAATTGGTCCAGTCACACCGAGTGTGTCTACACAACACCTATCTGCTTGGTATTAGGTAACCCACCTTTTGGTATAGGTCTACACTGCACAAGTTGGTAGTGTGACTGAGCAGTCAGGCCTATCTAAAGAGGGGTAAATGTGAGCTGTAGAGCTGTACAATTGAAATCCGTAAACACAAGTAGCCAAGTAACACTTACACTCAAGGTTTCTGTTATAAATAGTTATTCATTTAAAATCAATTTTTAAATAACCGTTCTTTAAAAAGGCAATTCCTGCAACAATGTAAATATACTTTTAAATGACTTTTCAGAATCAGAACAAGTTAGTCGATAATCCTTGGATATGCTTCTTATACAATTTGTACACCCTGAGGTGACTTCAATCACAAGGACAGTAATGGCATGTATGTATCACACTAGTTATACTTTGCAGATTCTGAAGTTGCAGAAAGGAAAGGTTTAAGGAAGGGAAAAGTCAACCAGGTTCTCAGTAAATGTGAGGACACTTAATCTTCCAATGAAATCAAGACCAGCCCTTCCCAGCAGTAATAGTCTCAAACAAGTTAGCATCTATAAGGGATAGACATATCAAAGTCAATGGGCTAGAAGAGTCTGCAGGGAGCCAGCAGAGCCAAACTCAGTTTGAAACAGTCTATGGAGCTGAGGCACCTCTTAGAATCAAAGTCTTGCACAAAGTTAGAGAGTTTGTTAGAAAATCACTTGTAGGGTCACACGCTGTTAAGGCTGCGAAAGGAGAGTTGGAATCAACTCTAAAGGTAAGCCACTGAAATTCCCAACAGAGAAAAGCACAGCTCAAGGACAATAAAGTAATCACCAAGTACCCCAAGCCTAAACAATACTTCTGGTTTGAAGAATAGTGGTGTGATGCTGGAAATGCATCGGAGGGACAGGGCCTCTGTATCCTTCTCCTTTACTGCTCTTTATCGTGTGTTCTATCGTGTTTTCCGCACTGGAGTTCATGTGGGACTCCTGGCGGTGCAGCTCTCTTTCTTTTGGTTTGGTGAACGGACCCGTGGGATACCCTTATGGCACCCATGGGTGGGGGTACAACCCTGTGCCCCTAGAGTATGTTTTTGGGCACCTGTGGGTGGCCCACAGAGCAGGGTATGGGCTGGTGGCAGCTCCATGCTGAATTTGACAGGTGCGCGGAGTATCCTCCATTTTGGGATACCCCGGCTCTGCCATTGGGATCAGTTGATCCCTGATGGAAAACAAGATGGCCCCGGTGGCCTCTTGCTTTCTATTACCCATTACCTTGTTTTCCCACAGTCCTGGGAAGCCCTGACTCTGTCCCTTCCCCCTGACTGGCTGTTGGGTGGAAATGCCATATATGGTGTTGTTGTGAAGGCCCGGCCAGACTAGCTGGAGCCTTCTCGGTGATGTATGTTATGGGTACCTCCTGTGGGTGGGACCTGGGTGAATAGAGTGTGTGACGAATATGCATTCTGTGTTGTGGGTGTCTAGTATCTGGTGGTTGACACAATGACTGAGACAGCCCTGCCCGAAACCGGTATGAATGCAGCTTGGAGTGTTGAATGGCTCGGTACTTGTCCCAATACACATAACTTGTTGTGAGTGTCTGGAGAGAAGTGAATGGCCTGAATACCTCGTGTGCCTGATTGGCTGCCTGCCTGCATGAATGCCCGTAGTCGTGATTGGATGCTTGAGTGTGACCCAGCGGAATGAATGGGAGATTAACAGTATATCTGGGGACCTCTCACTGCTAGGAATCGTGTTCAGAAGCTGATGTCCACTATGACGAGTAACTGGATTAACTGACGCTTGACCTTGAAGCCCTGCTGAACGAGAAGAATTGCTGTTGCTCTCCTTCACAATCTGAAAGCTGCTGTGTCTCCAAGGACTGACCCAGAAAGGACCTGATAAGGCGCCCTCTTCCCGAGCTACGAGGGACCATCGTGCACAGCTGATCTTTGCCAAAGCTCCCTGGTAGACAGGCCTACGACAAGCTGCCGACCGGAGACGGGGACTACCATGGAATCCCAAACTGAAGCGCCCAGGCTATTGTCTGCCACCGTCGACGACCGCCGTTGCCGACTGGAGCCGCCGTGCTCCCGTTGCCTAAGAACTTCATTTGATCCAAGGACACTCTCGCCTGCACCGCTGCCCGTCTTATCCTGCCGGAGAAGGCCAGGCTGTTGACGCACTTAGGAGCATCTGCAGGTGGGTTTCCCGCCACCTACAGACCACAGAGACGCCGACGACTCAATGCCCTTGCTGGGCCACAGTTCTTCAAACTCTTTGTGGTCCAGAACTATCAACATCGAGGTGCCCCGCACGCCTCTTCCTTGCAGGACATTTACGCTTCCCCATCGACAAGCACCGCTAGGAACGAAGCTGCCACTTCACCACCGTAGTTCATCCTGTTCTTCATCGGACGTCGACGACCCATGACTCCTGCCTTAAAGGGAGGGCACTCAAGAAGGGCTGTCGATTCCCTGACGAGGAATGCTACAACACCAGGTACTTTGGAGTTGCTGAACTATTGGAAAGATTCTTGTGAACAATATATGGACTGGGCTTGTGATATATCTTTATTTTACAGATTGCGTAGGTGGGGGGATCTCCACACAGAACTGTGTCTAGGTATTGGGGCCAGTATTCTGCCAATTGTTGTAACCAACTGCTTTCCTCTTATATCTATGGTTGGTTTCCTTTACGAACTGATTTGTGTGCCATTTAACCATACAGTTGATGCACTTTAAAGAGATCTAATAGTAATTGTGGTACCACGTAGAACTGAATATTTGCCATTATAAATAACCAGGAACAAAGTGAGTTATTGTGATATTGTACATAACCTTGAATATTCATTATATAAAGACTGTGTTTTCAGTAATACAGTGTGTGGACATTCCTTTGTGGGGGCTTGGGGACTGCACTGTACTTAAGAACCAGCCCGCATCACCTCCTGAGAAGCTGGGCCTTGATTGCTCGACTACGTTACCAATAATAGAGAATCTTGGCTGGGGTACTCTGTGCCTCTCCTCTACCATATAGGAAGCAGAAGTACAGACACCCCGTTCAGTCTTTACAGACAACCTTTAGGGTAGAATAGTGGGCAGAGCCCCCAAGTTTGCAACGCCCATTTTCCAAAGTGGCCCCTCCCATCACCAGTTAGTCCCCCCCCGAAATGTAGGTTTCGTTGCACCCCTGAACCTGTTCTATGGGAAGGTGCCCACAGGAGGGTCTACAACCATGTTTTATCTCAATGTACCTTTCACCGCGAGAAAATATCCATTTGCATGTCAGTCTTTGTCCCACCCACAAGGGTAGCCCAGCACCCAAATGCCAGGTAATTCTCCTCTGAGCAAGAGTAGAAGTGTAGCCTGCCCTCGGCCCACGTTACCACACGAGGTGAAGGGGGCGCATCTCTTCCCTGTGGCTGTTTGCCCTTCATGAATGGGATCCATTTTGTTTTGCAGACGTGTGAGAGGCGAGCAGGCGATTTAGTCACTGCTCATCCTTGCCCCCCTGCAGAGCAGAGGTCATTCCACCGTGCAGACAGAAAGCCAGGATCCCGCTGGGGGAAGTCATTCAGGGAGACAAGGCGGGGGCCACGTAGAGAAGGCAAGGCTGTAGAATGGGGTGCATTCATCAATGCACCCAACTCCATATGAAGGAGAAGGCAGCGTAAGGCACTGAGCTGTGGAGTAGAAGGCACCAGCATGTTGATGGGTTCGCTTGAAAGCTATTAATGCGCTCTGCTCTGTACAGCCCTCCAGATGTGGGAACTGCCAGTAAACCGAGATGCACAAAAAAGAAGGAACACTTTTAAAAAAGCGCTTGATCCCCGTCTCTTCAACATCCCAACGATCCGTAAGAATTACAGCTTCAACTTCTTCTTGAGTTACATCCAACGTACACATCATAGACAGTCTTTCCTCGACGCTATCCCATTTCCCTGCTAGAAATAGTCCTGGCAGCTGCAGAGTGTGTTCTTTGGCAGATGGGCCATCCCCCATAAACACGAGTAGACCGGGGATCATGGACTCTGTGCAAGGAGCATATGGTTCCATGTGGGGGAAGGACCCGCAGTCACGTGTGAGCTCTGGGCTGGAGTCATTCTGCGGCCAGGCCACTGAGGACAGCGAACACCGGAGCGCCGGACCCATCGAGTGCACAGATCACCGCGCCTGAAGGAGCGAGAAGAGCCTCAACCACAGTGATGGAGTCATGTGTAGCGCCGGTGAAATAGGACAAGGTTCTGCCATAGAAGTGGCTTCCTAGATACTCAGTGTCATGCTCTGTGTGAGGCAGGAGGGAGTGAGAAGAGCCTCAACCTCAGTGATGGAGTCATGTGTAGCGCCGGTGAAATAGGATAAGGTTCTGCCACAGCAGTGGCTTCCTAGATACTCAGTGTCATGCTCTGTGTGTGGCAGGAAGGAGCGAGAAGAGCATCAACCTCAGTGATGAGGCCATGTGTAGAGCCGGTGAAGTAGGACAAGGTTCTGCCACAGAAGTGGCTTCCTAGATGGCAGGAGGGAGCGAGAAGAGCATCGACCTCAGTAATGAGGCCATGTGTACCGCTGGTGAAATAGGACAAGGTTCTGCCACAGCAGTGGCTTCCTAGATACTCAGTGTCATGCTCTGTGTGTGGCATGGGGGAGTGAGAAGAGCATCAACCTCAGTGATGAGGCCATGTGTAGCGCCGGTGAAATAGGACAAGGTTCTGCCACGGCAGTGGCTTCCTAGATACTCAGTGTCATGCTCTGTGTGTGGCAGGAAGGAGTGAGAAGAGCATCAACCTCAGTGATGAGGCCATGTGTACCACTGGTGAAATAGGACAAGGTTCTGCCACAGCAGTGGCTTCCTAGATATTCAGTGTCATGCTCTGTGTGTGGGAGGAGGGAGTGAGAAGAGCATCAACCTTAGTGATAAGGCCATGTGTAGAGCCGGTGAAATAGGACAAGGTTCTGCCACAGCAGTGCCTTCCTGGATACTCAGTGTCATGCTCTGTCTGTGGCAGGAGGGAGTGAGAAGAGCATCAACCTCAGTGAGGAGGCCATGTGTAGAGCCGGTGAAATAGGACAAGGTTCTGCCACAGCAGTGCCTTCCTGGATACTCAGTGTCATGCTCTGTGTGTGGCAGGAGGGAGTGAGAAGAGCATCAACCTCAGTGATGAGGCCATGTGTAGAGCCGGTGAAATAGGACAAGGTTCTGCCACAGCAGTGCCTTCCTGGATACTCAGTGTCATGCTCTGTGTGTGGCAGGAGGGAGTGAGAAGAGCATCAACCTCAGTGATGAGGCCATGTGTAGAGCCGGTGAAATAGGACAAGGTTCTGCCACAGCAGTGCCTTCCTGGATACTCAGTGTCATGCTCTGTGTGTGGCAGGAGGGAGTGAGAAGAGCATCAACCTCAGTGATGAGGCCATGTGTAGAGCCGGTGAAATAGGACAAGGTTCTGCCACGGCAGTGGCTTCCTAGATACTCAGTGTCATGCTCTGTGTGTGGCAGGAGGGAGTGAGAAGAGCATCAACCTCAGTGATGAGGCCATGTGTAGAGCCGGTGAAATAGGACAAGGTTCTGCCACAGCAGTGGCTCCCTGGATACTCAGTGTCATGCTCTGTGTGTGGCAGGAGGGAGTACGTTCTTGCAGTGTCAGTGCAATCAAGTAGGGTGGAAATGCACACAGGGAACATGCCCACTTATATAATCGGTGAATGTGCCTTAGATTGGTACAAAAACATAAACAAGAGAACCAGAGTCAAACTCTGGCAGCGGAGGGGTTATAAACATGTGCAAAATCACAGAAATTATAATAAAAACAGCAGGCGCACAGACAGAAGAACTGAGCACTGCAAAATAGACAAATACATGGATTGCATAGATTTGGGTGTGAAGGGACTCTGCAAAAGACCCTCGCCTGTCCTTGAAAAGTAGCAATACATTAAAACATTGCAAAGGAAAGAAATAACATTTTTTTTTTAAATAATAAGTTTCTCGCTTTTTATAATGGTTAATTATGCGCAGTGACATTCGCCATCCAGGCTCTCTGGTGACCCCCGACTTCGCTTCTAGGGACCTCCACACCCACAGAGCAAAGAGTTTACAGGCCCCATCAGGCCTGCCAACTTGCCCACTCACTGGCACTGCCAACTCTTACCATCTCTAGGGCCCTTCAGAATTCCTTAGGGCTTTGCTTCCCTGACACCTGCCCCTTCCTCCCGACGTTCATCCGGAGTTCCCTTCCTACTTGCCAAGCCCGTAGGGCCGGGTCCAGGAGGGTCCCCCGTCTGAGCCCACTCCAGAGCTCCTGCATGCTCGGTGGGGAGACCCAGAGCAAGCCCAACGCAGACTTTATTCCGAATAATACCAGGAAAGGCGATGAAGCAAACGCCTATAGAAACGAGAGAACCACCAACATAGGGGAAAGGATTTCCTAGCCAGGATGGAATAAAGGACGGGGCACCGCCTTACACTCCGATCTACAAAGCCTTCACTACTACCCGGACCTAAGATGTCTCGGGAGGATAGCTCAGGGGCAACGCGCTCGCCTTGGAAGCAAGACGATAGAGCACCACAGGTTCAATCCCCGGGTCCGGGCTAAGCGCGTTATAAATAACTTATCATATCATTGTAACCCCTCCCATGACTTCTAGTCAACATGTAAGTGTGATGTGGTTCCTCCAGCAAACGCAATGACGTAATAGTGCGCGACTTCCTTTGGACGTAGTGTTGGGTAAGATTCTTAATAGTATCGTTATCCCCTTGGTCTCTTTCGCCAGGACACTGCACACTCCAGCAGCAAATATGCGAGCATCCGTTTAACACAATCTTTACAGGCTTGAGGGTGCGTTTCTTCGGGTATTTGGACCCGGTTATCTCTCACACATAGCACGACTTAGTGCCCTGGGCCTAGGTGCATCACCCGCAGGAAGGCATCACTCCCGGGACGGGGGGTGCTGCTTCCAGCTTAAATGGCTACGTCATTCACTGTGGCCAATCAGAGTCCTTGCCTGTACCAGCACTGAGGTGTTTCCAATGGGCACTTTCGCTACAGTGGCCCTTTTCGCTGGTTATCGAGTGTTTAATTATTCAGTTTGTTTTTTCAAATGTATGAAGTTTCATTGGAATTAAGACTATATTTTTACAAATTTAGAATTGTATTTCTCCATGTTCCGTTTGCTAATCCACGCCCATGTTCTGTCTGGTATGTACAATTCATTCATTTACTGTCCATATACATGTATTCATTCTTGAATGCTACCCAATTCCTGTGATTTGATCGATAGAGGTTTATTTTATGAATTTGGTTTGTGGAATATTTTGGTTCATAAAATATTTTGCACTAGGTGACAGCCTTGATAAAGACGATGTGTCGAAACACATGTAGGCTGCTCAACACTGATATGTGTAACAGACTGTTCTAGAAAAATCAGATTACAACAAAAAAAATAAAATCACCCTTTTTTGCATAGCAC
The DNA here is from genome assembly GCF_040938575.1 of Ambystoma mexicanum. Classification (NCBI taxonomy): domain Eukaryota; kingdom Metazoa; phylum Chordata; class Amphibia; order Caudata; family Ambystomatidae; genus Ambystoma; species Ambystoma mexicanum. The sequence continues at coordinate 666,206,845 of NC_090940.1, read as the reverse complement.
ATGTTGCTAGTATTTCCTTGTGTTTGTCTATCTTTTATGGCTTGCAACTGGCAAAAGATTGACCTCTCACTGGCGTTTGGCGCACAGAGATCCCAGTTTACCCACTCTTGTCATTTGTACCTCAATGCACCGTTGGCCTTGTCTTGAAAGTCTGGCATCTCCCTTGACCCGATAGGCCTCTTTCAGAACTTAGTGTTGAGAGGAAGGAATGACTTGCCAGTAGTGATCTTTCTATGGATTCTTCTCCCATAGAGTGCTCATCTTGTTAGAGATTCATCCAGCGTCACCTTCTCTGAAAATATTTCAACAGGGGGCGTAGTGCCGCTCAGCATAGTCTCCCGTGTTAGGCCGCGCCACTCCTCGACAACGAGGTAACGTCAATCGCCGTACTAAAGGGATGCACTATTCCCCCTTAGCTCAGCTCCCCACATTTTGTACTTCGGGCTCGCCTTCGAGAGGGAGCATTCATCAATGGGGAAGGGCAATTTCATCAAAACCAAACATCAATAGCAAGCAACCTGGCACTTGCTTTTATTTTAAATTTTGTTTTTTATTAAACCAGCCAAACGGTCAATTTGGGTAGCAAATTGATGTTGTTTCATAAAAAAAAAATCTTCCTCCTATCATCTACACACAGAAGCGTGACCACGGACCGCAATTGAGACCCACCACAATGACAAGCGGGCATAGCTCCCACTATTGGGAGACCAAGCTCTGCCTGCTCAGAGCACTTGCCAACCCATTCTCCACTCCTGCCAGATGAACTGCAGAGGCCGAGATGTTGTTCTCCAGCATCCAGAACCATAAATGCATGGCCTCCCCGCGCATGGGCAGTGATCACATGCCTCGCTGCTTCCTGAGGTAGTACATGGTCACTGTGTTGTCCATCAGAACTATGACATGCCTCCCCTGCAAATAAGGTGCAATGTGTTCAGCGCAGGTCTGACTGCATGCAGCTCCAAGAGATTGATGTGGCAACATTGTTTCTCCCGGGCCCAGTGGCCAATGATTTGGAGAGAACCGTAATGATCTCCCCAACCCTTCAGTGAGGCACGTGTGACTACCTGTGCCTCTGGCCATGGCGCCCAGAAAGGCTCTGCTGCTAATATGTTCTTCCTGTCACTCCATCAGAGTAGGTTGTTGACCACAGACCTCGACACCTGGAGGACATCAGACATCTTTCTGAAGTACTGCGACCACAGAGCCCTGAGAAGCCACTGCAGGTATCTCATCCGGAGTCTCACGTGCGGCCCCAGGAAAATACAGGATGCCATGAGGCCCAGCAGGCGCCACAAGAAAGCAGATGCCGGGAGTCTGCTGGAATTCTGGAAGGGACTGACCATCTTTGCCACCTTGGTGACTCCCTCCTCAAGAGGAAATTCCTTCCCTTCCTTGGTGTCTAAGACTGCTCCCTTGAACTGGAGCCTCTGTTATGGTGAGTTCTGGGATTTCTGTAAGTTCAGGGAGAAACCCAAGTCGTGCAAGCAGCAAACGAGTGTCGTTGAGGTGCCTCAAAACTTGTTCTAGCAAACGCACTCGGATCAGCCAATCGTCCAAGTATGAGAACACAAAGATTCCGTCTCTCCTGAGACCGTCCGCTACCACTGCCATCAGCTTGGTAAAGACCCTGGGTGCAGAGGTCAAGCCAAAGGGGAGTACCTTGAACTGATGAAGTGCATCCATGATAACTACCCCCAGGAACCACCAGCTCTTCCTGTGGATAGGCGCATGAAAATAGGCTACCTGAAGGGCCAGCGCCACCAGCCAGTCTTGGTACTGTAGAGCCTGGAGAATTTCCCTCAACATCACCATCCTGAATTTCTCTTTCCTCAGGAACTTGTTCAAGTCCCTCAGGTCCAGAATGGGACGGAGTTGTCCCCCTTCTTGGGGACCAGAAAGTATCGAGAATACCAGTCCAAGCCTTTTTCTTTGTCTGGCACCTCCTCAAGGGCACCCTTCAAAAGAAGGACTTTCAGCTCCTCCTGGAGCTCCTGTTCTGGTTGTCGGGAAGACAGTGGAGGTCTGTCCGGTGGTCACTTCACAAACGGTAAACAGTTGCCCAACTCGACCAACTGAAGGATAAATGCGCTGGAATTGATGTCCTTCCATTTGCCCAAGAACCCAGAGACTCTGCCCTCCAACCGGAGAAGTATGGGGAGACATCAAAGAGGTTTTTGAGGCGTGGTTGCCATCGACACAGCAGCAGGAGTAGTCTGCCTCAACCCTCCTCTAGCTATCCCTAGATATGGGAATGTAAACTGTCCCTGCTTGGCCTGAGGGCGGTGCATCCGTCTTGGACAGGTAAAGTACCGCCTGTAGCCCCGATCTCGGACCAAAGACCCAGGCTGCTGCTGCACAGCCAACCCTAGTGATTTAGCTGTCAGATTAGAGACTTTGAATTATCCAAGAGCCTCATCAGAATTGGGGCTAAATAAATGCTCTTATCAAAGGCCAGATCTAGCAGCTTCGACTCTAAGCCCCTCGGTTAGGCTGACCTGTGCAGGACCATCAAAGTGGCCATTGCTCAGCACATACAGTCTGAAGCGTCCAATCCAGCTTGGAGCACCTGACAGGCATCTCCTTACCATTTATTATTTTATTTATTGCATAATTATATGGCGCCTATACACAATCTGTTTCTGGGTACCACAAGACAGAAGGCGGTGGGCGAACAAGGGGAATAAAAACAACAACGGGCCTACTAGGCTTGTGACATTCAGATTGTGCAAGTGCAGCACCAGGAAGTACAGGTGGGAGAGGTGAAGGGAGGGGGGCAAGGGAACGAGGGCCCATGGAGCATAGGCAAGTGCTACAGAGAGCCCAGGAGGTCAAGTGCCAGGGGATGACAGGGATCACCCACTGGTGCGGGGAAGGGGGTGGGCCGGACTCAAGGAGCTGCCAACAAACAGGTTGGACAGGGAGGGGCCGGGAGAGGCAGTGCTAGGTTGGGAGGGTGCTGAAGTAGACTGGACAAGGTTCTGTAAGACTCATAAGGGACCAGGCCGCCAATCGGAGCAGACAGAGGGGGATTTAGCAAGGGATGGCGAGTGGGAAGGATAAAGAGAAGAGCAGGGTTTTGAACCACTTCTGGAACTTGAGGAGTTCCTGCTCAAATCCAGAGGGAGGCTCCTGCCAAAGATAGAGATCTATCCCCCACTCTCTGCTTGGCTAAAGGATGTATCCGCAGAGAGTTGGAGCTATAGGACCGAAGTGCTCTTGCCGGGAGGTATTTAGGAAGAGAGAGAGATGGATGTAGCAGGTTCCCAGGCCCTAGAAAACCTTGTGGATGATGCAGAGGGTCTTGAACTTGATCCTTGCAGCCACCGGAGCCAGTGGAGAGATTTTAGGGCTGGAGAGATGCAGTCCCTGGGCTTGAGGCCAAGGATAAATCTCGCAGTCCTATTCTGGATTAGTTGGAGTGGGCGAAGAGATGAAAGAGGGAGATTGAGGAAGAGGCTGTTGCAGTAGTGCTTGCTAGAGAGGACCAGAGCTCTGGAGACTTTGAGCTTCTGGGGGAAGGTGAGGAAAGGGGGAATGCCCCTGAGGAGGTGGAGCTGAAAGGTGGACTCCTTGGCAAGGGCCGTGAAGTGAGAGGAGAAGGAGAGCGAAGAGTCAAAGATGACATACAGGTTTGGTTTTCTGCCTCACAAGAGGGTGGGAGGGCCTAAGGAGGGCAGCCAGAGAGTGGGAGGGAAAGAAGGAACAGGCATCCAAATGAGAAGGATCTCCGTCTTATTGTCATTAAGACAGAGATCATTGGCCGAGGACATGCCTGAATAGCAGTCAGGAAGTCAGGTATGAGAGAGGAGGAAGAGAGAGGAAGCTTGAAGGAGAGCTGTGTGTCATCAGCATAACACTGGAAGTGAGGGAAAAAGGTGGAGATCAAGTGGGCCAAAGGGGCCAGGTAGATGTTGAAAAGCCACAGCAATAGGATAGAGCCCTGAGGGAAACCGCAGGTAGAGTGAGGGGAAGAGGAAAGGGGCCAGTTGCACCTGGGAAGGTCGGTTAGATAGGAAGGTCTGCCAAGCCAGTGCCCGGTCCGTGAGTGTATCACAGAGAAGATTTATGAGGGTGGCATGATTAACCATGTCAAAGGCAGAGGAGAGATCGCTAAGGATGAGTATGAAGGGGAGTTGGAGTCAAAACTTTACAGCATGTCATCATGGGTGTTCAGGAGAGCAGTTTCCGTGCCTCTGGATGCTATGAAACCAGACTGGTGGTCGTGGAGCCAGGCAGCATATTTGGTGTGGTGGATCAGTTGGGGGATGAGCAACCTCTCGAGGAGTTTGCCCAGGAAAGGGTATGATGGGGATATGGTGATAGTTAGCTGCTCAGGAACAGTCATCAGGCAGCTTTTTTACTATGGTGTCCACAAGGGAGTGCTTGAGGGATATTGGAAAAGAGCCAGTGGCAAAAGAGTGATTACAGAAATCAGCCAAGGCAGGGTCGAGAGAGGAGATGTTGTCCTTGATAGTTCTGGAAGAGCAGAGGAGCACCTGTTTGGAGGATACTTTCGTAAAGCAGACCACTTTAGGGACCTCATCCAGTGCGATGGGATAGAAAGAGGAGAGTAAAGGTGACGGCGAGTGAGTGGCCAAGGAAGGGGAGGGTTGGGGGGGAAGAGGAGAGAGAGGACAGGATGTCCTGAGTTTTGGTGGTGAAGTGGGAGGCCAGTGTGGTGCAGAGGGCCTGGGAGGGCGGAAGAAAGTGGAAACTGCAATAGGATTGGTAAGTTCTTTATAGATTTTGAAAAGTTTTTCCATGTCACTGGTGGCACCAGAGATGCAGGCATGGACATGGGCCCTCTTCTTAGAGCGAATGAAAAGTCGGTTAGCCTTTAGAGCAGGCGACAGGCCAGTTTGTCAGAGGATGTGCTAACGCCCCATCTTTATCACTCCCTTCCTTGGGAAAAATCTGGAGAAGCTGGTCTTACCCCAACTTAACCAGCAAACTGAGCTTGTTGGTTGCCTGCACGACCATCAATCTGGATTCCGAGCATCCAGAAGCACGGAAACTGCTCTCCTGAACACTCAATTGTTTGCATCTCTAACTCACCAGCTGATATCATTCTAATTCATCTCTCCTCTGATTTTGACACGGTCAACCACTCCATCCTCATATAGCAGCTCCATGATACCCTTGGTATCTTGGCGTGGGCACTGGACGGGCTGACCTCCTTCCTCACGGACTGTCGCTCCCAGTTTATCCTGAGTTCTTTCTCCTCACCCACCTCTGTCTCCACTTATGGCATTCCCCAGGGCTCCATCCTTTCGCCTTGGCTCTTTAACATCTATTTCACCTCTCTTGTTCACCTTATCCCCACTTTCTCACCACACTTCCAGTGTTATGCAGACAACACCCAACTTTCCTTCAGACTGCCCTCTGCATCTCTTCTGACTTCCTCTGTCATTCCTGACTGCCTGTTCGCCATCCAGTCTTTGTGCACCTCCAATGATCTCTGTCTCAATGCCAGCAAGACTGAGATTCTACCTATCGGGACTCCTGTTCCTTCTTTTCTCCTCTCACTCAGGCCAACCTCGATGGGCTCTAACCCCTCTGCTTCCCCGGACCCAGAAACCTGGGAGTTATCTTCAACTCCTCCCTCTCTTTCATTCCTCCAAGAAGGCTCATTTCCAACTCTACCTCTTCAGATGCATCCTCCCTTTCCTTACTTTTTCCCAGAAGCTTAATGTCTCCAGAGCTCTGCTCCTCTCCAGACTGGACTATTATAGCAGCCTCTCCTTGATCTACCGTCTTCTTCTCTCCACCCCCTCCAGATAATCCAGAATAGGGCTGCAAGACTGTTACAAGGGTAACAGTATTTTACTGTTATTTATTTAGGTGCTTGGCTTTACAAGCATTAAAAAACAACATTCAAAATACATTCTTATGAATCCCTAAGCCCCAACCTTGCCTCTTGTTCATCAATTGCTGCAAAAGTAATGGGGGCAAAGGCAGGAAATAAGAAAAAAGAAAACAGTGGATGAAAAGGAAAAGGAAAAGGCGCTACATAGTTAGTACCACCCTGAATTGATAAGAACAGTGGATACAAGTGGCCAGTCTACCAGCCCAGCTGCCCCACTTGGGCCCCACGCGTGAAATATAATACATCAATTATTTCTAAAACTTTCTACAGGTAATTGATCAAAGCAATGATTAGGGATATCCATTCCTCTTGCATAAACATGATCCACCATTCCTCAGGAGTGGCTGTTGGTCATTCTGTAAAGAATTTGCCTAGGAATCGAGATCTTAGTGTTGTTAAAGTGTTACACTACAGTAGCAAATGTTTAAGAGTTTCCTTCTCTCCCTTCTTTTTACAGACCCGCAATCAGCACAGGTGTCACTCCCTTTATTCCTTGAGACAAGAACCTCCTTCTTTAGGTAAAGGTTTAATCACAATCTTATGTACATGGATCTGTAAAAACTGCAGGGAAACTTGTCCAGGTATTTTGACATGGTGTTATAAATCCGGCACACAGGCACCGATTGAGAGTATAATTAGAACTGTCTACCTTGCTCCTGCGTCTCGATCCAGTCTTTCCGCCAGGTCTTCATTTTTACTGACAATGGATTAGTCAGCATTTGCCCTACCGTGGTGTCTAGATTTGTCAGTGCCTCAATACAAGCATTCTTCCATCCATGCAAGGTTAATTCAGTGCCCTCGAGCAAAGCTCTCTTCATCAAACCAAAGCCTCTTGTCGGGGTCACTGATATACACTTACGATACTACGTTAGGCTTTTCCACGTCACTGTTGCCAGGAGAGAGATCAGGCCCAATTCTAGATGTGCCACCTGTATCTGAACACAATTTGGAAGTCTCAGGACTTTTTTCCAAAACAGGCTTTCCAAAGAACGCCCCACATTAGTTTGTAGGGAAAAGGACGCTTCTGCACCATATGTCATCATTGGTAGTGCCTTCATTCTGTAGAATGTTACCACAGGCACCATAGAGAATCGTCCATATTTTCTCAGAAGAAGGCGTCCCTGGGTTGAAATAGCCTTTATCTCCTTTCTCAGCATAGATTCAAGCCGATGTTTATACACATCCCCAAATAAATGAAGGAATCAACCCGGGTCAGCCTGTCATTGTCCAAAGACCAAGATGTTTTGTTGGTTGTTCTTCCTTTTGATGGTTGTAGAATCAGAATTATTGACTTCATTGCGTTGACTTTCAAATCGTTATCCTTTACGTAGAGCTGTAGAGCATGTAATATGTCTTTGAAGGCCAACCAGAGTTTGAGCTATTAACACAAGATCGTTTGCATACAGTAGGCGATCTAGGGGCACTCCGTGGATCCTGGGAGGAGAGCTCCTAGCTTTTCTTAATTCTTCTGCTAAGTCAGAAATAAAAAGGTTAAACAGGGCTGGTGCTTGCGGGCATGCCTGTATTGGCCCCCTGTTTGTTACTATAGGGCATGAGAGTGTTCCCTTCTGATCCAATTGTATTTGCAATGCAGTCTCTGAATGAAGGTCTCAAACTGCTTCCAAAGTGTCCCTTGTTCATTCCCTACTCTTCAATTTGGCCCATAATAGATCTCTATTGATTGAATCAAAGGACTGGGCCAGATCTATGAGGGCCAGGTAAAACTTTGATTTGGTCCTACAAGGTTGCATTTTTAAGACATATATCAGGAAAACGTTCAGAAATGTACCCATCTCCCTGACAAAACCCAACTGGAGGACATCAAAGCATCCGCACTTAGTGGCCCACGTCTCTCAGAATAAGTTTTACAAAGAGTGTGCCTGCAACATTAAGAAGGGCGATAGGTTGGTAGCTTCTTGGGTCCGACCTGTCTCCCTTCTTGAAAATCGGCACCACAATCGAGGTCTTCCATGATTTTGTTACCCTACCTTGACATTTAATTTGATTGAACAAGATCCACAGAAAGTCTAACCACAGCTCAGGTTCCTTCCTAAAGATGGCGTTCGTCAGGCAATGCGGTCTGAATTGCCTGCTTTCTTAATAAATAAAATGACCGCCTTATCTATAGGCAAGGTCCATTTCATCAGGCCTTTCTCATATAATTGAGTGTGGCCTTCATTCTCCACATTAAATAATGTGGCAAAGTGTTTGATCCAGGTATGGTTTGCAACCGTGTTTGTCTGATGTGCAGCTGCAGGGAACTCACTAAATGTATTAATTTCCAAACGTCGCCCAATTTCCTGTTTGCAATTTTTTTAAGCATTGTTTCAGCATCCTCTTGCAACATTATGTATCTTCGGGACTTCACCCAATTTTTATACTTAAGTGTGCACTCTTTGCCTAAAGTTAAACCGGGTAGATTGCCCCCTTTTTTAAGTCTCCTTAAACCCGATGTCAATGTTCTCCTTTCCACAACTAGCTCTGTATCAAAAAGTGCCTCTGCGTGAAAGAAGACGTCGACCCCACTTTCCTGGTTTCCACAAAGGTCATTAGCAATTTAGGGTACGCAAGTACTAATCGCTTGTCTCCAAAACGTGAGTTTTCTATACAGTTGGAGAGTTGATCTATCAGCAAAGTTATTCTTGAGGGGTTCACAGACAAACGATAAAGTCCTTGAGAAATTTCAATCGAGAAATGGTATATTTCGACAGGGACTCCCTGCATTACAGTACAGGTTAGCCTTATTATGCTATGATCACTGTTCTTAGTAGATAGTACTTCCAAGGTAGACACCTGGGGTAGTACGTTCCCCAGCAAATAAAAGCAATCCAAAACTTTGTTGTAATCACCGCTTTTCCATGTCGAATGCGTAGGAATGTCCCCCCTGGTACACCCATTAATTTCTTGTGCTTGCTTCTTCTGTCCATAGTAATCCTTTTTGTCCGCTTAGGTTACAGCGTCAATTTCTTTAGCACAGGATGTTTGGTTGGTCTCTTGGATGCTCATGTTAAATTCTCCACATACCAGTATGATTGGATCCAGTAAGGTTTCACATAGATTATCAATCAGGCCCATGATCACATCTTTGAAACCGGCATCTTCTATTCCCATTGACTTCCAATACAAATGGCATATTATTAACCATTCGGTGCCTTTAGTTCTTATGTTTGTGGTTTGATCCTTTAGCACTTCACTATATGGGTTCAAATTCCATGTCTTCGTTATTACAATCGATCTATCATGCTTTACCAAAGTTAGCAACCCTGATGTTGGTCTTCCTTTACTGCCCTTGTTTGCTGGATTCAGGTAAGCTGTGAACCCCTCTAATGTTGGCGGAATGAGTAGCCAAGTTTCCTGTAAGCAGATGATCTTGTAGTCATCCCATATCAATTCATTATTCACGAACAAATGGCCAAAACCTCTACTGTTCCATCTACCCATGATCAGTTTAGGCCGCGCTTGGTAGTTGCTTAGTTAGGCTCCTCTTTTGTTTATCACAAGCACTTCTGCCAAACATGACCAGGAATAATTCTCCTTTGGTTCAAAATACTCACCTTGGACCGTTCTAACTTGTCTTGGAGCTGCTTGAAATCCTCCTTTAATGATCTTGAAGTTCAGTTTTTCACCCTTCTCGGGCACACAGTTTTTACAATTCCTGTCAACTCGTCTTGTTAGGTTTTCAAGGTCATGATTAGGCAAAGACTTATTTCCTGCTGGTATCCCACCTGTACTCATCCTGACACCTGGGCCTTCGCACAAGCCAAATGTTACGTATTCTACGCGGAATGACAGCGCTGGTTCATCCGCGGCGTTCACGAGAAGAAGAGCACACTCGTGAGCTCCCCTCTGGAATCGATACAGGTTGCCATGGCGCTTGTTTGCACGCCGGCGCGTCTCGTGTCAGCGACACCTTGCAGGCGTAAGAAACGTGCCCTAAACCACGCCCCTCTGTACTTTAAAGCACCGCTACTCGTACAGCTCTCTGCTGCTAATTGTAGTGTTACTCTCCTTGCGGTTCCATTCCGTATTCCCTTCTGACTTTCAGTAAGTGCTCTATTTTTGATCTTCTGGTTCCCGACGTTTGGCTATTCAATTTGGACTGCATTTGGATACTCCTTTGGTTTGGTTACGCCCGCTCCTTTACTGACCTGGACTTCTTCACGGACTGCCTGCCTTTTTCCTCAGTGACTTCCTGGTACTACGGCCCACTAAGGTAATTGGCTGTCCTCTGTTCTCATCCACGGCCTCTTTCTGGTTCCTGAGGCCATTTCACTTGCTGCTATCCTGAACTGTGCATTCTAGTTAAAACCCATTCTGCTGGATTTTACAGTTATCCTTAACTTTGGAACTTGGTTTCTACATCCTCTGGGACTTCAACATTCTACAGTGAACTACTCTCCAAGTGCATATTGACGCTTTCCGGTACATGCACCAACCCGTCACTAGTGCGTCCCTCGTGCCGCCCGGGTTACTCTCCTGTACTAACCTACCTTTTTATTATTTTGTCCTTTTGTTGTTTTCCCTCTGTTTGGACTTCATTCAATCCTGCCAGTTTTCCCTTCAGGTCTTTGTTTCAATTATTTATCCATTTATTTCTGGGATGCTCTGGTGTATTACATTGGTGTAGAGGGTAATAGTTTATTTCTTTTGTAGGTTAATCCTATAGCAGAGTCCACTCCTCAAACCCTATCTAGGTACTCCTTAGTACTATTGTTTTCTTGCATTCCTTCATACCTTGGCTCCTCTAACCATCTTTGTATTCCTTTGCAGCATTGGTTGGCGGTGTGTGTTCTCCCCGCTCTTTTAGGTGATTGGCAATTCTGCCTGTTCAGGTTGAAACAGCAGAAGGGCACATCGCAGAAAAGAGCCCCTCCTTGAGGAAGCCTGAATCTTAGAATTCAGGGGGTGTCGGGTTACCAGAGGCTGTCTTGTGAATATCTGTGGAAACTACCTTCTCCAAGGTCGCCTATCTACAGGCAGTGATCAATTACCGGAGCGGTGAGTAACACCAAAACCCAGCGGCAGGAATAAATGGGCCGCTTCTAGAATCGCTTGCTTGATTAAGTTTCGATTCCAAGTGGACCACTACTTTATCCATCCGCCCTTCACTTAGGAATTCCACTCTTGCAAGATCAATAGTTGTTGATAGTCGCAATCTTGGGACATGATGGAGAAATCTAAGGACGTTGGACCTATTCATTATTACGCCATCATCAATGTGAAGAATCGTCTCCAAGGTGATATACATTTTACCCACCCCTGATGTCTTATCTCCCTTTTTAGCAAGCATTCTAGAAGCGTGCTCTTTTGAGTTATTAGTTGACAGGGGAGAAATGATCGACCTCTTCTCTTCCAGGCTCGGTGAGGGTGCCCCACACCTTTTCTGTAATCCTGCAATTGCTTTTGCTTTTTCATCTGGATCAAAGGTGAGACTGTCCCATTTAGATGCCTGTTTAGTCATTTGCTCCTTGTTCTTTGCCAAACTTTTTTTTCCAATGTTATGAAGGAATTGTCTGGTTTTCCCAAAAGCACTTCTCGGAGGTTGTCCGGTTTGCTATTTTATAAGTCCCTTGGTCCTTTACCAGCGGATCCACCACTACTGGCGTACTTGGTCTTGGGTCTTCTTCTCCAACCTCCACACCCTTGTGCGTAGATCGATCCGATGTGTCGTTTGTCACACAAATCCTATGTTCCGTCATCAAACGATCTGCCACAATTCGGATGCCAGGTTCCATAACCTCCATGCACAAGTACATGGATAAATCCAGGATTCTTCAATAATGTCCTCTTCAAAAGAAAATCTTTCTTGTAGTCTCTTTAAGGTAATGTTGACTACCCCTTCACTCTCCCCTCCTTGGGGGACCTTGGAGTTCCCTGGTTTTAGCCCAATGTTGGTTTTCTGGCTGATTGGGATATGCAGGGTGAGGGGTCTTCGGGTAATGGAAGCTGGACACCGGAGGCGAGACGCAGTATCCCCTTCCATGTAACACCTTTACCCCATCCCACCAGGTAGGATACTTAGGAACTCAACCCCCCGCCCCCACCATTTTCCAACACAAACACTTTCTCACGGACAGCCCACTGTGAAAGAAAACAGAATAACATACGAGCCGCATACCTGACGTGTCCCGATGAAATGGTCAGGCAGGGTCAGACAATTATTGATCATTGCAACACCTGACTTCCATCACACATCCCAACCCGGATAAAAGGTAGAGCATGAGAGCGCAGTCTGAGCAAGGCAAAGCACACGAGGAATCAGCAGTTCCAAGATGGCAATTCAATACGAGGTGAAAGACGACAAGACCGGAGAGGATTGCAAGGAGGGAATTGCCCTTGACCTTTTCAACGCAAGACCATTACGTTTTCTATTCTCGAAGGTTCATGAAAGTAAGACCAGGAATCAAGGCTGAAGAATCCTGCATTGTGTGTCAGAGGTACCCGGGGCTCTGCAGCGTCGATAGTCAAGGTTTGAAGAATAATTTGCTGCAGTGGTACTTTCCTTGGCTCCTACAACAAAGCAGTGCCAGCGAAGCCAGCACAGCCGGTGAGTTGGGCAGACTGATACCTTGCAAGCAGCAACATTGTATAGTGAAAACTGAAGAGAACAGTGTATGAAGCGTATGTGGCAAGTGACACAAACATGAATAACCAGCCGGTGAGTGATTGAACTTTGAAGCCAAGATGTGATACCGTAGGCAGAGTGATCTGGCACCACGTGAGTGCTCATTTAATAGTCTCTGTTAGGCATCCAACTGAAAGGTGACAAATGTTAAATGTGAAAAGGAGTTGTGAAATGAAAGTGGTCCTGCAACGTGTCAAGCCAAACCCCATGCACATTCGAAAGTCTTCTATAGTAAGAATATAAAGAAAGTAGATGAAGTTGTTGAGAGCCCGGCAGAGGGAGATCAGCTAAAAGCTTTGGTTAAAGCAAGTTTGTGTCAAGAGTTACATTTGGAATTGAAATTGGTCCGAGCTCGGCAGAGGGAGACTCATTGTGTTAAAAGGGATCTGAGCCCAGCTGAGGGGCATCTGGGGTGAGCCATGAGTCACCCAAGAAAGAATATCCTACAAACATTGTGCTAAGAGGATCTTAGCCTGGATGAGGGGGATGCAAGGTGACGAAGATTGTGTTAACAGGATCTGAGCACGGCTGAGGGGGATCTGGGGTGAATAGTGAATCACCTTAGAAATTGAGTACTTGTGAAAATCTGGAAAAGGAAAAGAACATATTTATTTTGCGCATCAGGCCCTGTGAGTGAAGAGACTTTGAAAGGCAAAGACACCTGGGCACGGAAGGCTGTGATGCTAATGATTGAACTGTATCCTCGTGCTAGAGAAGCCAGAGCCTGTGATAAGATAGAGTGTCCCACCTTGTCCCGTGCTGAAAACGCGGGGAAGGGAGGCCAATAGCCTGAACATCTGTACATATAATTTTGTGAGCCCTTCTTCCTTGTTTCTAACATTGTTTCGCACACTATTTGTATTTACAAGCAAGGACTGGCTATCGTTCTTTTAGTATAGGCCCTTTTATTTTGACAGGACACCACTAGGACTACGATATTATTATTCTATGGTCGTAGCTTTCTCCCATCTGTAGATTTAGGTTCAGGTAGGTGTGTATCACAGTTTTTTTGAAGTTCAATAAACGCCATTGTACTGTGGTCACTTGTGTCTGTCTTACTGTTGATACCATGCCTACCTTACAGCTGCGCCGCTGCTTTGGCTTAACTGTCTGCTTCTTAATTTATCTCCCTTGTTCTAAAGGTTTATTTTTTCTTTGTTTTGGCCCGTAGGATTGTCTAGGGATGTTGCAGTATTTCCTCATCTCTCTGAATAGGTAAATTAGTGGATTTGTTTCAGCTGATCCTTTGGCGGTTTTATACTTTGGCGCAAGGTCAGCACCATCTTGGATTTTCACTTGGAGCTTGTCCGTGGCATTGCATATCCCTTCGCGGGTTACCAGTGGTCCTGCGCGATGTTACTTCAGGACCGCCCATCTCTCGGGTTGCGGCTCTTCAGTATTCTGAGTTGGCAAGTTTGGGGAGTGTCCCCAGGTGCACCCTGGGTGAGCATAACTAAATGCAGAGAGTTCACTATTTGATCTATACACAGAGTGGATTTCCCAAAGTGTTCCCAGTGGGGAGGTGGCTTTGGGATACTCTTAATAGTGGGAATTGTACAGCAGGTTCCTGTTTGCGAGTTGGATTAATGTCGGGAGTGGTGGCATAGCCCCTTTTGAGGAAGCCATAGCATAGCCCGGTTTGGGGTGTTGAGCCGGGATCCACACCGTCCACTCTCTGGTGGGCACATCGGATAGCGGAAGGACCAACCCAGTCCCTAGCGGCTCTCCCCCACCACATAACAAGATGGGGAGTCTAACCAACTAACCACGTCGCCCAAAGGCCTACACAATGCATAGAAGCTCCTTTCTAGGCAAGAGCTCAACCTCCTGGATTCCCAGCTGGGGATCGGATGGAGATGGGGGGAGACCTCCCAAGGTAAATAACTTTTCCAGAAAGAGGTAATGTTCCCTGTGCCTTGCCCGGTGTGGAACACCTGTCACAAGTTTACAAATAAAAACAGAATACTGTGTGGTGTGAGGGTAGCCTGGCATACTGGGAAAGGGGCCCTTTTCATTTTAATTTAAAGAGAAGACATTTTAAGCAATACTTGATCTGTCAGTCAAAGGGTGTGGACATTGCACAGAAGGTGACGAGGTAATGCGCGGCTTTGCACAAGGTCAGGTCACCGGCATAGACACAGTAGTAATACACAATGAGATGCAATGCTCGGGGATTCACTCGGAGCTGTCAAGGCTGGCGACGCGCAGTACTTCCAGAGAGTACAGCTGTAATCACTGACTTTCGACGTGTCCAACTGAAGGATTTGGCGAGATGTGCTGCTGCTCGACTGACATTTAAAAGCAGTGATATCTTGAAAGTTAAAGACTGGCTTGTTATGTTCGATGCTATTCCAGTAGTGTGCAGGGTGGGCGGCGCGGAGGGAGGGGGGCATTCGCACGGCTTGGTACAGACCCTGCAGGATGCATTGCAATGCTGATGGCCTATCGTGCGCCTGCACATGGAGGCTTCCAGCTTGTGTATCAAGGCCTTCGAACAAAACCCTCTCTGCTGACAAGAGCTTAATATATCCACTTTCTGTAAATAGAGAGGTTTATGCAATCATACACCGACTTTCCCCGGACTCTCGGTGCTTTGGGTTTGCAGTCTCAGGAAGACATGCTTCTGCCCGAGATTGCGTCATGTTTAGTGGAGGAAGTTGGGATCAGAATCCACGTTTCCTGATTTCAAAGTCTTAAACACTGACATCTGGCAAGCCTTTTCAATTCATGGGAACTTACATGCCCTTCGGGCTTTAAGGAAAGCTCATACTGTCCATTAATGGAAATACTCTAGTAAAATGCAAGGTTGGAAGCAGAGGTGAAAAGGACGGGTGAAGGAGAAGGAGAGTATTGCTGGATATCATTCATAGAGGTGAAAGAGATGGGGAAGGAGAAGGAGAGTATTGCTGGACATCATTCGTAGAGGTGAAAGAGACGGGGAAGGAGAAGGAGAGTATTGCTGGATATGATTCATAGAGGTGAAAGAGATGGGGAAGGAGAAGGAGAGTATTGCTGGATATCATTCGTAGAGGTGAAAGAGATGGGGAAGGAGAAGGAGAGTATTGCTGGATATCGTTCATAGAGGGGTAAGAGACGGGGAAGGAGAAGTAGAGTATTGCTGGATATAATTTGTAGAGGTGAAAGAGATGGGGAAGGACAAGGAGAGTATTGCTGGATATCATTCGTAGAGGTTAAAGAGACGGGGAAGGAGAAGGAGAGCATTGCTGGGTATCATTCGCAGAGGTGAAAGAGACGGAGAAGCAGAGTATTGCTGGATATCATTTGCAGAGGTGAAAGAGACTGGGAAGGAGAAGGAGAGTATTGCTGGATATCATTCGCAGAGGTGAAAGAGATGGGGAAGCAGAAGCAAAGTATTGCTGGATATCATTTGCAGAGGTGGAAGAGACTGAGAAGGAGAAGGAGAGTATTGCTGATATCATTCATAGAGATGAAAGAGATGGAGAAGGAGAAGGAGAGTATTGCTGGATATCATTCGTAGAGGTGAAAGAGATGGGAAGGAGAAGGAGAGTATTGCTGGATAGTGTTCATAGAGGGGAAGAGACGGGGAAGAAGAAGGAGAGTATTGCTGGATATCATTCGTAGAGGTGAAAGAGACGGGGAAGGAGAAGGAGAATATTGCTGGATATCATTCGTAGAAGTGAAAGAGATGGAGAAGGAGAAGGAATGTAGTGCTGGATATCATTCATAGTGGTGAAAGAGACGGGGAAGGAGAAGTAGAGCATTGCTGGATATCATTCGCAGAGGTGAAGGAGACTGGGAAGGAGAAGGAGAGTATTGCTGGATATCATTCGTAGAGGTGAAAGAGACGGGGAAGGAGAAGGAGAATATTGCTGGATATCATTCGCAGAGGTGAAAGAGATGAGGAAGCAGAAGGAGAGTATTGCTGGATATCATTCGCAGAGGTGAAGGAGACTGGGAAGGAGAAGGAGAGTATTGCTGGATATCATTCTCAGAGATGAAAGAGATGGGGAAGGACAAGGAGAGTATTGCTGGATATCATTCATAGAGGTGAAAGCGACGAGGAAGGAGAAGGAGAGTATT
Organism: Ambystoma mexicanum; assembly: GCF_040938575.1. Lineage (NCBI taxonomy): Eukaryota > Metazoa > Chordata > Amphibia > Caudata > Ambystomatidae > Ambystoma > Ambystoma mexicanum. The sequence goes on along the minus strand of NC_090940.1, from coordinate 666,190,292 downwards.
GCTGGATATAATTCATAGAGGTGAAAGAGACGCGGAAGGAGAAGGAGTGTATTGCTGGATATCATGTGCTGCCGTGAGTAAGTATCAGAGTGCTTTCTTTTCAAGTAAGGATATAAGTTAGTGCTTCTTCGTTCTGTATGGTTCAATGACAATAAACACTCGTTCAGAAGACCCTGTGCAGTGACCTGTCACAGGTGATCTGCTGCACTGTAAACTGAGATATGTAGTGAGTTCTCCAAAAGGAAGTCCTCCCCAACATTTGGCTGATAAATCACTGCTCGGAATCAAAAGCAGTGAACCATGAGCTGGCCTTGTACACTTCAGAATGCCATCTTTGTGCTATTCAGGTCTGAGAGGGAAAGCATGTATGCAGCAGGCGGGCACGCCTGACCTTGATTGGGCTTTTCATGTTGGTCTTGAAGCCTGCATAGATGGTGCTGCAGTGATCTAGCCTTGAAGTCAAAGCAATGCATATCATCACGATTTTCAATATTAATATAGATTTTTCATAATCAGCCACTGATGGAGTTCATACATAAAATACATCACAATCATTTACTAATCCACATCTAACTTTAAACAATGCATCCAATACTAGAAGCACATGCAATCTCATCCCCAAATAAGCCGGTAAAGAATTAAAGCAAGAATGAAGGTGGCTCTGTAACCTCTAGGCAACTCTTCTTTCCTACCGAGGAACCAAGTGAGGAATGGATCTTTGCACACACTTTATATTATGTCAATTAACCAAAGCATTGGATACATTAGATCATTTAATGTAAAATACAACAGCCTTATTATATGCATGTATTGTAGGAATAATGACAACAAAATCGTACTAAAAAATGACAACATTGATACTCTGCAAAAGGTTTTCTTAAATACAAGTACGCCGACTACATAAAACCTATCTCATAACAATTGTGAAAGCTTGAAGGGCTCACCGTGTTTTGCGCTTCTTGTCAAGCTATGACAGAAATGGCGCTTTTATATTATTAGATCTTCAATTCAAATGATGGTCTAAAAAATCACCAATTTTCCTTAATGTATCCATTGGTAACCAATCTATGGATATATGGATACAAAAATGTGGACATTTGCATTGTTCCATTGAGTATTTTCAAATCTATGTAGGGGATGGATGAACATTTGGTGAAGCGCTGAGTAAAGCTACTGAAAGCTATTGAGGCGCTTGTGGTCTGACGAGCACTTTGAAATAAACTAATGATGACTATCGACTGTAAAATAAGAGGTTAGCACTAGGATAGAAGCACAATTTCCTCTTCTGCCCTTTGTGGGATTTCTAAGCATGCAATAGCAAATCATTTGAGCATATTAATCTATATCTGCAGAGGACTTTCTTCACATTTTTTTGCTAACTCTTTGTCATTATCGCCAACCAAGTTAGGAGAAATGCAAAGCCTCAAACCTCTGTTAATTTATTTTTGAGAAACTTGATCCAAAATGTATATTTCAGGGTTTTGGGTTTGAGCATTTTATTACCAAACTCAGCCTCTGTTCAGTATTCCTAGACAGTCAGCTGGATCTTCTGCCCCTGCTCATCCCACTGATGTCACCTTTGACCTAAAATTGACTGGCAAAGCTCCCTTATGAGCTCTTTCCAGCTCTTCCTCCTCTTTATTCTCCCATTCTAACATCTCTCCTCCTTCCCCTCCTCCTACAGATGGTTTCGCTCCCCTCCTTCCAAGTCCACCTTTCTTCAATGTCTCCCTTCCTTCCTCACGCTTGCAGATGTTTCTCTCCTTAGCCAGGATGGAGTAACTAGTCTGGAGAATGAGGTTCTCCTCATCAATGTCTCCAAGTGTTCACCTTTTTATCGTCTAATAATCTTTCTCTGCTTTTTTGGCAGCCCAGCCCTCACACTGAAGCTGGCAGCCCGGCCCTCACACTCAAGCTTCTTTCCTCTCCCACTTCTCTCCCCTCTACCTCTCTTTACCTCCTCACTCTCGTTCCCCAGTGATTCTCCTTGATACTGTCTCTCTTCCCCATCTCCGGCCCTTAGCGTCATTTGCTGTCCTTCACCAATCACCCAATAGTCAATGTTTTAAACCAATCCCTGGTCTGTAATTGGAGCCATGATTTGGGAAGGAGGAGTACCCGTACGAGGCAATGGATGCGGCCTTCCGATTCGCTACGGCTTGAATGGACTGTCAGTCTCCCATAGATGAGTGTGTGTTTGGGAGGGTCACTCCATGGGCCAATGGCATAAAATGGCGGCCCACCATCTTGCGGTCAGGCTGTCCTGTTATGGTGGCCGCCTAACTGTCGGTGTCGGGCGGTGGGTGGTTTTGATGCCTGTGTGTTTCCCAACCCTGACCCCTTAACTGCACGCCTCTGACTACAAAAGGTGGTGAGCTCTGGGGTCCGGTATCTCCAAATCACATTCATGCTGATGTCATCGATCTGTGTTATTTCTCTTTTTGGGGTGAAACGCAGTAGGGGGGATTGAACAGGATCCGGCTCATGAGTGTCTCTTACTAACAGGAGTTCTTGTGTTGCTCTCACACTCTGACAGCGTGCATGGCTGTGAAACTCGACAAACAGAGCATTTCAGCATTTGGGTGTTAAGGGAGAGTGTAGAGGCCCTGGGGTATCTTCTATAGACCACCACCGGGTTTTCATCACTTTGCTCATGTAAGGGTGCCCCTAACACAACCGGAAAAGTGGGCAGACATTTACAACAAATACAGAGATATTCCAAATGCAAGATTTAATTAAATACTTTAGGAATGCTATGTCCTAACTATATATGCGTGTCCTATTATCAGACATACATTTTGGAACAGTTAATGTTAAAAAGCAATTCACAGCGAACACTTCTCATGAGTTTCTGCTTAGTAAGTACAGTGAGAGCAAATAAGAATGATTAACACATTAGATGGGCAATTGCAAAAGAAGTATGCATTAATAAGTACAATTCACACAAACATGTATTCACAGAAACAAAATAAAAATGAAAAATCACAGAGATATTCATACCGAGTAGCTGACATTGGTTGGAAAGTTCATTTTTTTCTAAAGTAGAATGTACCTTGAGGTAGTCTGCAGAATTACTGTGGTTTCAAGTTAAGTGAGGTCTCAAAAAGTCCTCAAAGTTAAAGGAGTCTTTTTGTTATGAGATTGACGTGTCCTCGAAGCCTAAGTAAACCAAATGATTGACTAGGTACGTTGGTGCAAAGAATAATCAATATTGCACCTTCATCAGGACATATAAGGCATCCAATGTGTCATATCAGCATTGAGTCATGAGAATAGCACATCATCTGACAATATATTTCTTCACTAGGCAGGAGGGCATAGTTTTAATCTGCAAAAATTGGGGTTAAACATGATTCTCGAGTCTCGTGAGGATAGCTCAGGGGCAACGCGCTCACATTGGAAGCAGGACGATGCAAAGCAACACAGGTTCGATCCCCAGGTCTGCACTTAGAAACCTCTGGGTATTAAGCACGTTAGAAATAAACAATTATGTAAAAAGTAATAATGATATCATCATTGATGTGTTCAAAAGCTACACTTGGAAGGACAGGTTATATGTTTCTAAAAGCTGTGAGTGAGGAACTCTTCAACATACAGGGATGAAGATACATAATCAGTTACAAAAAGTGGAGAGGGGTTAAGGGGGGTGGAAGGGAAGAAAAAGACATCCCCCTCACTCTGTTCAGTAAGTTTTTAAAGTGGCAGACAACCCAAATCATTCGCACAACTAAAAAGGCTTAGTCCGGTGAAATTGCCCAAATCTGCTAAGCAAGTAGCTTCACAACATCCATCTACTCCTTTTCCTAATAGCACCCCGGGGGCCTTGCCCATTCGGCTTCATGTGGTGATCCAAGGGAGCAAGTTGCACCCCAGGCCATGATAGTGGCATGTAAGCAAATTATGGCTGCAGGATCTGGCTCCCTCCAAATTCTCCATCAAGATTTGATAGTTCTGTAGCCACCTATAAGGCCCATCCTTGTCGACCGCCATCGTGGGGCCCAATAGTCCTGGGATATTGCATCAAAATATTATTGACCTGAGTTAATCTATGGAATATGTTGACTGGGGGACTATGCGTACCACGCCCAATAGTGGAATATCGAACTTTGGGGGTAGGTCAACTGCTGTAACGCCCAATTCACTGATGCATAAAAGCATTCTGATCCCTCTCTGATACTGCTCCGCCCAAGTGTTTCACTGATGCAGAAAACATTTTGATCCCTTTCTAATAGCGCCCCACCCAAGTGTTTCACTGATGCGGAAAAGCATTCTCATCCCTCTCTAATAGCGCCCCACCCAAGTGTTTCACTGATGCAGAAAACATTTTGATCCCTTTCTAATAGCGCCCCACCCAAGTGTTTCACTGATGCGGAAAAGCATTCTCATCCCTCTCTAATAGCGCCCCACCCAAGTGTTTCACTGATGCAGAAAACATTTTGATCCCTCTCTAATACCGCACTACCCAAATGTTTCACTGATGCAGAAAATATTTTGATCCCTCTCTAATAGCGCCCCACCCAAGTGTTTCACTGATGCGGAAAAGCATTCTCATCCCTCTCTAATACCGCTCCACCCAAGTGTTTCACTGATGCAGAAAACATTTTGATCCCTTTCTAATAGCGCCCCACCCAAGTGTTTCACTGATGCGGAAAAGCATTCTCATCCCTCTCTAATAGCGCCCCACCCAAGTGTTTCACTGATGCAGAAAACATTTTGATCCCTCTCTAATACCGCACTACCCAAATGTTTCACTGATGCAGAAAATATTTTGATCCCTCTCTAATAGCGCCCCACCCAAGTGTTTCACTGATGCGGAAAAGCATTCTCATCCCTCTCTAATACCGCCCCACCCAAGTGTTTCACTGATGCGGAAAAGCATTCTCATCCCTCTCTAATACCGCCCCACCCAAGTGTTTCACTGATGCGGAAAAGCATTCTCATCCCTCTCTAATACCGCTCCACCCAAGTGTTTCACTGATGCGGAAAAGCATTCTCATCCCTCTCTAATACCGCCCCACCCAAGTGTTTCACTGATGCGGAAAAGCATTCTCATCCCTCTCTAATACCGCTCCACCCAAGTGTTTCACTGATGCGGAAAAGCATTCTCATCCCTCTCTAATACCGCTCCACCCAAGTGTTTCACTGATGCGGAAAAGCATTCTCATCCCTCTCTAATAGCGCCCCACCCAAGTGTTTCACTGATGCGGAAAACGTTTTGATCCCTCTCTAATACCGCCCCACCCAAGTGTTTCACTGATGCGGAAAAGCATTCTCATCCCTCTCTAATAGCGCCCCACCCAAGTGTTTCACTGATGCGGAAAACGTTTTGATCCCTCTCTAATACCGCCCCACCCAAGTGTTTCACTGATGCGGAAAAACATTCTCATCCCTCTCTAATACTGCCCCACCCAAGTGTTTCACTGATGCAAAAATGCAGAAAAGCATTCTCATCCCTCTCTAATACCGCTCCACCCAAGTGTTTCACTGATGTAAAAATGCAGAAAAGCATTCTGGTCCCTCTCTAATACCGCTCCACCCAAGTGTTTCACTGATGCGGAAAAGCATTCTCATCCCTCTCTAATACCGCTCCACCCAAGTGTTTCACTGATGCAAAAATGCAGAAAAGCATTCTCATCCCTCTCTAATACCGCCCCACCCAAGTGTTTCACTGATGCAAAAATGCAGAAAAGCATTCTAGTCCCTCTCTAATACCGCTCCACCCAAGTGTTTCACTGATGCGGAAAAGCATTCTCATCCCTCTCTAATACCGCCCCACCCAAGTGTTTCACTGATGCAAAAATGCAGAAAAGCATTCTGGTCCCTCTCTAATACCGCTCCACCCAAGTTTTTCACTGTTCAAAAATGCAGAAAAGCATTCTGGTCCCTCTCTAATACCGCTCCACCCAAGTGTTTCACTGATGCAAAAATGCAGAAAAGCATTCTGGTCCCTCTCTAATACCACTTCACCCAAGTGTTTCACTGATGCGGAAAAGCATTCTCATCCCTCTCTAATACCGCTCCACCCAAGTTTTTCACTGACGCGAAAATGCAGAAAAGCATTCTCATCCCTCTCTAATACCACCCCACCCAAGTGTTTCACTGATGCAAAAATGCAGAAAAGCATTCTAGTCCCTCTCTAATACCGCTCCACCCAAGTGTTTCACTGATGCAAAAATGCAGAAAAGCATTCTGGTCCCTCTCTAATACCGCTCCACCCAAGTGTTTCACTGATGCAAAAATGCAGAAAAGCATTCTGGTCCCTCTCTAATACCGCTCCACCCAAGTGTTTCACTGATGCGGAAAAGCATTCTCATCCCTCTCTAATACCGCCCCACCCAAGTGTTTCACTGATGCAAAAATGCAGAAAAGCATTCTGGTCCCTCTCTAATACCGCTCCACCCAAGTGTTTCACTGATGCAAAAATGCAGAAAAGCATTCTCATCTCTCTCTAATACCGCCCCACCCAAGTGTTTCACTGATGTGAAAATACAGAAAAGCATTCTGGTCCCTCTCTAATACCGCTCCACCCAAGTGTTTCACTGATGCAAAAATGCAGAAAAGCATTCTCATCCCTCTCTAATACCGCCCCACCCAAGTGTTTCACTGATGCATAAATGCAGAAAAGCATTCTGGTCCCTCTCTAATACCGCCCCACCCAAGTGTTTCACTGATGCAAAAATGCAGAAAAGCATTCTGGTCCCTCTCTAATACCGCCCCACCCAAGTTTTTCACTGATGTGAAAATACAGAAAAGCATTCTCATCCCTCTCTAATACCGCTCCACCAAAGTGTTTCACTGATGCAAAAATGCAGAAAAGCATTCTGGTCCCTCTCTAATACCGCTCCACCCAAATGTTTCACTGATGCGGAAAAGCATTCTGGTCCCTCTCTAATACCGCTCCACCCAAATGTTTCACTGATGCGGAAAATCATTCTGACCCCTCTTTAATATCCCTCCACTCAAGTGTTTCACTGACGCAGAAAACATTTTGATCCCTCTCTAATACCACACTAGCCAAGTGTTTCACTGATGCAGAAAAGCATTTTGATGAAGATCAACATCTATCTACTACGGAATTACCACAAGTCCCAGACTTTGGCCTCATCACGAGTTTGGCTGTAGCCCTTAAATGCGGTGGTAACGGTATTACAGCCGCATTTAAGGGCTGGCCCTATCACGAGTTGGGCGCTAAATCGACTGTTTTACCTCCAGCTTTTTTCTGGAGGTGAAAATCCCTGTTTTCGGCTGTATTACAGCCGGCTGTATTAGCCTGCATAATTAGCGCCGAAAATTCCCCATTGGTTCCAATGGACCCAATCAGGAATGGGGATTTACCGTTAAGGCCCAACTCGTGATCCGGTGGTAATACCACCGGACTGGTCGGTGTTAGGGCTATTACAGTCGGCTGTATTACAGCCGGGAATACAGCCCAACTCGTGATGAGGCCCAGACGGCTTGGCTCTTAAAGAACGCTCAACATAAAGTAACTCTGCCATCTCAAGGGATGATAACCAATAAACGATGAGGGGAGAAGAGACACTGACACTCCCGCAGAATGTTGTAGTCGGCATACAAGTACGGTACAGAGTAGCAAATGAGCTTGGATGTATAGGCGTAGCAGGGGAGGAATGAACTCCAGAGGGTAGAGAAATAGGGTTGGGTAGAGGGATCACTGTATAGCGAGATATTCTATAATAATTGGGCTTTCAGGGGGAGGGCAGTTTTATCTGCACTGTTAACTTGTTCCAGTGACTAGGGCATAGAAGAAAAGGGCCTTGTTCCTGCCCCCCCCCACCCACCCCTTGCTGTTCCTTGTTTCCAGCCTGGTGAGGTTGTACCTTCTGATGGTGCACTGGACTCCTAAAATGGTGGCTTTTCTCCGACCAGGGGAAAGGTGCTGGGCAACACCGCCGGGCAGCCCCAGGTGAGGCCTGGTAACTGTTGCCACATGGCGGCAGGCGCAAGAGAGGGGTCAGCGGCCCTCCCACCAGGGCCAGCTCCCCTCGTGCATAACAGATAAGGGAGACAGCCGTCTCTGGCGCTTTAAAGCGCAGGAAGGGGGAGGTAATAAAAATACCTCACCCTTCCATGAGAATATATGGGTGCATTGCACCCTGGGGTTGCAGGAATAGACAGGCAGAGGGAAGAACAAAGAGATCCCCCCTCATGGGGGCACAGATAGTCAGGTGCATGGCTGGCCGGGTGGGATGGTTCCAGCCCCCACAAGAGAGACTACAGAGACCCAGGGGCCTCCCTGGGTCCTATATAATGAGCTGCACGGGGACCCAAACAATTAGGGATGTTCGCTGTGTACTCAGCGTCTTCCCGATATTTTTCTTTGTGGTTTACTGTTCACTCAGTATCTTCAGCCGTAATTTGCAAAGTTTGCCGTACACGCAACGTCTTTGCATTTACTTTGGAAGAACATTGCCCTGTTCATTCATCACACATGGTGCCCGGTCGCAGTAACAGCGGGGAGAGAAGCCATCGTACGAGTCCCAGCTAAGCAGCGGCATCAAAGTGTGACGCGGTCATAGCGAAGAACCACTTCGAAAAGCACGGGCGGACGTTCTCGTTGGGAGTAACAGAAAGGAACGCCGGCCAAAGGAGCGGCTCTCGCGGCTGCACAGTTACATGTAAGTGAGCCCCTCTGTTTATGCGGTTGCCCGGCAACGAAAGCCACGGGTGGGCCGGAGTCTGGAAATGTAACAATTACACAAGGTATTTTGGAAGCAAGCCAACACGGGGCAGCGTGGGGAAATCATAACACGTGCTGAGACGTTTAGACAAAAGCAGCATGATTTTCGAACACTCAGGATACATGCTAACTATAAAAGCTGTTAGCGTAAAGCAGAACACACGTGGCCAATGTTTATAAGACTGTGCATTAATTGCTAGCATTTCAGCCATACGCAGGGGAACGCTGAGGGAAGCAATTCTGTGCGTTTATTCCATTTAAGTTTCACTTTTGCATGGCAATAGCATGGAATACACCGTACATAAATGCAGGACCAGGCATTTAGTTAGAATATCATTCTATCATTGTATGATCATACAAACAAGACAGTTAAAGTATTGACTCAATCTAAGTTGATTTCGTATGGCAACAGCACGGAATGCGGGATGAATAAATACAAGGGCAAGCATTTTTAGTTTGGATTGAAAATTCATACAGACACTCACATAACTGTAGAGGGAGGTTTTCGTTTTGCAAACACACAATTTTAAGTGCTGTACAGAACAAGGGTTTAATAAGCAGTCCAAGTAAGGACAACCTACAGCTGACAGTGCCCTGGTACGGGGCATAACACCAGCAATTACTCTGCATGGGTACCAAGCAATCATATATGTTTTGTTTGCAGACGGGGACCTTTGGGAGCTAGCTCCAAAAGTAAAAGTTTATGTCCTGAAGAGGACGAAGCATGGCACCCACTACTAGCGCGCCCCAAAAACCTAAATCACTGCACCTGAAAGTGGCAATCGAGGCAGCCAAACATTATGGCTGGGACTGGGTCAGGGAGCATTTGTACGGCCTACCTAAGGAAGGTGTGCCATTTCCAGCAGGCGTGGAGGACGCCCACCCCCCACCAAAGAAGAGCAAAACAACTGAGGGCACTGGCAAAGGTAACAACAACAGTATGCTGTCAAAATTATGTGAGAACATGAAAGAAATGCAACAGATGATGCTGGAATTTAGGGGCAAGCAACAGGTTCCCATAGACCCGGAAGGGGAGGCAAGCCATAACATACCGCCGGGACCCACAATAATGATAGACCCTATGACACTTCCTGTAGCGCCAACACCAGTCCCTACACCTACAGTGCTGCCAACACCAGTGGCCATGCCCATAGTACCAGCAACACCGGCATTTCCAACTGTAGTGGGAGCAACATCATTGCATGCACCCAGAGTACTAACAACAGCAATGAATCTACCAACAGGGCCAGACTCGGCAGGGCCCCTTAAAGCATGGGCAACGCCCACGCCGATCACTACGGGGCCAATACACACAAACAGCAGCAGCACGCCAGATATTTTGGTATTTAGCAGTGCCCAACTAGATTTAAAATTGAGATCCTTTGAAACAGAAATACTTAATCGATACAAAAAATCCTTGGCATGGAATATCAATATAACAATTAAAGAGGCCATATGGATCAAAGAATTCATTGAAATATTTTCACTCATAGAGGCCCAACGCAAAGGGAGGGATGCCTTCAGGGATCCCAAAAATATTGAAGACAATGCCTGCCAGGAACGCCCACTTAGAACAGACCTGGAACAACTGGTTGAAATCATTTGCTATTTTAGCAACAATCTACTTGGAAAAATTTCCCATGGACGGGCAAAACTATGGGAATATATGGACAAAATCAGAGAGGTAAAGCTCGCCCACAAAGGGAAAGGAGGGCTAGCATACGATATAAGATTCAGAAGTTCAGAAGAAGTATGTCAGAAAGGCCAGCCATAGAATGGGATGAAGTTCAGAACGATCTATACATACTGAGCTCCGAGCATCCATCAGAGGAGGAGGTTGCCCAAGTGACGGTTAAACCTAATAAGAACTCACAATGGGTAAACTGAAGTTTTGACAATGAAAAATCCAGAAAGGGTGAGCAGCCCTTTTGTAACAACCAGCATGGGCTGCTAGGTCGAATGCCCACGGACATATAAAAAATCTTGCCACAAAATCCAATATCCCGTGCAGGAATGATGGTAAAAATCAGTGCACATGGGGCAAGGAGTGCTGGTATAAGCACAGCTGCCTCAACTGCAATGGGGAACACACGGCAAGCAACTGCACCAGATTACCCGCCAAGAATACAAAGAAAGAAGGTCAGTGATATAATACTGCCGCCAGCCCTGGAACCAGGCAGAACCCCATCAACCCAAATAATTTTAGCAAGGCATTAAGGTGTTATCCCGACAAACAGGTCAGCTCAGCAATCCAGCAGGGTTTCCAGGAAGGGTTCATCATCCCCTTTAAGGGTGAAGGGTCCCGGGAAATCCCATTTTCAGGAAGCATTGAGGTTAATGCAGGACTGCGACAGGAATGCCCTAATGGCAAAACTAGACAGTGAGTCCGCTAGGTTTTACTTTTGAACATTTGTTTTATGTGGACAGATGCCTTCCGATGGGGGGCGCAGGATCCTGCACCTTATTTGAATACTTCAGCTCTTTTTTCCAATGGGCTTTTCGGAAAGAAGTACCTGGGCTTAGAGTAGTACATTACCTGGATGATTTTATGGTGATGGGTCCAACAGAGTCGGACGAGTGCAGTAGGGCTCTGACAGTTTTGGTCGAGATGGCGGCACTATGGGGCATCCCGCAGGCAGCAGAGAAGACGACGGAGCCACCCACGAACAAAGGTAGCAGATGGTGTATGCAGGATCCCAAAAACAAAGGTAGCAGATGGTGTATGCAGGATCCCAAAAACAAAGGTAGCAGATGGTGTATGCAGGATCCCAAAAACAAAGGTAGCAGATGGAGTATGCATGATCCCAAAAACAAAGGTAGCAGATGGTGTATGCAGGATCCCAAAAACAAAGGTAGCAGATGGTGTATGCGGGATCCCAAAAACAAAGGTAGCAGATGGTGTATGCAGGATCCCAAAAACAAAGTTAGCAGATGGTGTATGCGGGATCCCAAAAACAAAGGTAGCAGATGGTGTATGCAGGATCCCAAAAACAAAGGTAGCAGATGGTGTATGCAGGATCCCAAAACAAAGGTAGCAGATGGTGTATGCAGGATCCCAAAAACAAAGGTAGCAGATGGTGTATGCAGGATCCCAAAAACAAAGGTAGCAGATGGTGTATGCAGGATCCCAAAAACAAAGGTAGCAGATGGTGTATGCAGGATCCCAAAAACAAAGGTAGCAGATGGTGTATGCAGGATCCCAAAACCAAAGGTAGCAGATGGTGTATGCAGGATCCCAAAAACAAAGGTAGCAGATGGTGTATGCAGGATCCCAAAACAAAGGTAGCAGATGGTGTATGCAGGATCCCAAAAACAAAGGTAGCAGATGGTGTATGCAGGATCCCAAAAACAAAGGTAGCAGATCTCTTGATGAAAAGACAAGAACTGAGCACGAAAAACAAGGGCACAGTAAGGGAATTGCAATCACTGGCAGGCAGTCTCAATTTCGCCGCCAGAATCACACCACAAGGGAAAGTATTCTACAGGAGCCTGGATTTTAAAACCAGAGCATGCACCAAACCCCACCTCCACATCAGGGTAGGCAAAGAGGTGAAAGAGGATCTGAACATTTGGGGCGACTTCCTCACAAAGTACAACGGGACCACACTTTGGCACGCACCGTTGAACACAGGGGCAAAGAGGGTCCTCTTTACGGAGGCAGCAGGAAGCAAGGGGTTTGGGGCCATACTAGGCACAGAATGGGTGGCCGGGAAATGGCCCGAATCATGGCACACAGCAGGATGGTCAAAGAACATCACTCTGTTAGAAATATTCCCCATGTGGCTAACCATACACACATGGGGCAGGCAGCTGGGAAACACGGAACTCATGCTATGGTGTGACAACATGGCAGTGGTAGGAAATATAAACATGCCACCTAGTGCCCAGAGTACTTCGAGCCATCAAAGCGGTCACACTGCACGAAAAACATTGTCAGAGCAAAGCACATCACAGGAGCAGATAATAACATTGTGGATGCTTTATCTGGCTTTCAATGGGCAGGATTCCGGGAGCTGGTGCCATGCGCCCGGGAGAAGATGACACCAATCCCGGCAGACTGCGGGGCAATAATGGGAAGCTAGAGAGAGTTGCATCAACGCATGCGCTGGAAGGCGACGCCCGGGATGGACATCAAAACACAGGCACCTCAAAAACGGGTGCCAGCAGCATGCAGCCCACAGAAAACGTGAACTCTGCCACGGGGTTCCTTACAGAAATGGCAGAAAAAGCACTGGCGAGCAGCACGACAGCCCAGTACAGTAAGTGCTTGCAAACGGTGTTTAGAACAACAGGTTTAAACCATGTGGAATTAATAACAATAAAATACATAGAAATCTTTTTAAAGTGGGGCTCACGACCAGGGCTTTAAAAAAGAGTGGGCTAAGAGACATTTGGTAGCAATATCTTATTTTTCAAAATTACGGGGTGACTCTGACCCCACACAATGTGCTTTAATTTCATATGCAATGAAAGGTTGGGGCAGGGTGGTGGGACCTCAGGTAAATACCCGCCGCCCACTAGATTTTGATAAACTAGTAAAAATAACAAACCTATTAGACAGCATATGCAAGCATCCATATGAAGAATTATTATTTAAAATGGCGTATTGTCTGGCATACTTTGGGTCCTTTCGAGTGGGAGAGCTCATAACTTCTAGCCCCAAAGCCAACAATGGTGTAGGCATCATGGAAACCAGGGTGAGAAAGGACAGCGTCAAGATCGAAATACAACGATCAAAGCAGGAGCCAGAAGGGTCATTAACATTTGCTGCATTGACGATGCCCCAAACTGCCCAGTGTGCATCACCAACCTCTATTACGCGCAACAGCCCAAAGTGGGGGGGAGATTCCAAATCCACAGAGATGCCTCAGCTTTAAGTCACTACCAATTTAAAGGGGTGCTGACGAAGGTAATAAGCAAAGCGGGGTGGAATCCAAAGGAGTTTGGCACCCACTCTTTCAGGATTGGGGCGGCAACGTCCACATTGCAGGGTAAGCTGGGCACGCAGCAGGTAAAGAAAATAGGAAGATGGAAATCTGAGTGTTACAAAAAATACAGCAGACCAGAACTAATATAGTTTTCTTGTTCCCCTACTCCCCTGCACTCACCCGCCCACACCCGTTTTTTCCTCTCCAGAAAACCCTGCGGACCAGGACGCACTTTTAAAATCACCCTGGATAGTTGGTCATTCGTTTGTATTCAGGACGGGGCGTTGGGCCCAGGAAACTAAAGACGGCCCAGCGTTCAGGAACACGATTGCGTCATGGTGGGGCTACAGAGTCCTCCAATGGACAGACATACATGACAAGTTAGCCGACCTAGTCGCTTATATAGACCCTCCATAATTTTTTATAATTCACTTGGGGGGCAATGACCTAGTAAGCATGGGGAGAAAAGTTTTATATGAAGAAATATGCACCTCGCTAGCAGGCATTTTGCACAACTGGAGAGACACAGAAATTTTCTTTTCAGCAATACTGCTGAGGAAAACATGGCAAGGGGCCACATGTTTTAAATCTATAGACAACTCCAGGAAGAAGTTGAACAAAGGGATCGATAAATTCTGTATAGCCAGCGGTTTGGATTTTATAAAACACCCGGCCATAATGTTAGGTGACCCTGATCTGTTTCACCAAGATGGCCCCCAGCCATCTGGGCACGGCATGGAGCAATTCTATAGAGAAATCCCCAGTACTTTAGCTACCAGAGGCTGCAAATAACCTAACTTTTGAGGGAACACAGGCAGCCGAGAACCTGCCTCTGTGTGGCGGCACGGGCCATAGGGGGTAACCTCAGTACCCGGTGCCCAAAAGTACTATATTATTATGTTATGAGAGTTTAGTGTTCCATAACCATATCTGTGAACAGTAAAAACCTACGGCCTTTTATTGGCAACACTTGACCAATTGTTGTTGTGTCATATTTCACGGGGAGGGCAAGGGACATAAGACATGACGCTGTCATGACCCATAGAACTTGCCCCTTCTGGACTTCCTGGTCCTTATCGCGCCAGGGCTTGTATTCTTTGCTGCTCCCAACATGGCCGCAAGAAGGACTTGCCTCGCACCAGCTTTCACGTTGCACACGGCACGTTCTATAAATTGGCCACGCCCCCGCGGTCCTGCGCGTCTCAACACTATCGTTAGGTAGTGACTTGACGTGTGTGTGCTGTTCGGCGAATCCACTAATCCTAGATCCTGGTTCCTTCTTCCTTCCTTCACCCTTCCCTCTAATCTGCTCCTGGAATTCCCATTCTTGCGACCGCTACCTATTTTCCTGGACATCCTGGAACAGCAGTCTTCTCGGAACTCTGAACGCGCTCTGCAGCCGGACGAGACTCGAGCGAGCCTATACAAGACCCGATCCGTCCACAACAGGAATCCTCCCACGGAACAGAGCAAGAAGCGATCCCAGGTGAGACGGGGGGAGATTTACAAGAGACGCAGTCACTGCAACACATGTAAGATTGCCTGCATATGGGTCCAGCAGTTATTGGTTGTAACTGCTTTGTAGATGATGAAGGCAGTCTTGAAAATGTGCTTTGGATTTTCGCAGCAAAAGCAAAGTGTCCTGAATCATATTTATCCTGGTCAGTTGCCTCCTACGCTGCCCTTTCTGCCTACTCCGGCTTTATCTCGGACTGGGTCATGTTTTTCAACTTGTGGATTCAAAGGAACACTAATTAGCCCCCCTAGAGGGGGAGGGGGGTGAAACTGGCATGATCCTGCCATCTTGTCAGCAGAGGGTGCCGCCTCAGGGCCTGTAGGTTCCAGTCATGAGCCGGTTAGGTTCCTGAACTGTTCAAGTGTCCGGGCACCAATTCACATTAGCACCCCGGGCGGGGGAGCCAACGTATCAGGTGGCTAAGAACGTGGGATTGAACCGCCGGTACAAGCCCGCCTTCCAGCTTCAGCCTATCACACTCCTGCCCAGTGCAGTGCGCCTGGTCTTTATCAGTGGACCAACCTGATAAACGGCATACCCACAGCGCAGTAAATAATCCCCTGCGGTCTGTTGGAAAGGCCTGCTTAAGGAGATGCCGTCTTAAGTTCCAGAAGCTTTCTCACCACCGTCAGCCTTCCTTCATTAAGCCTCTCAGGGTTTCAGAAATGGTGGTGCCTCAGAAACGCTTCTGATTCTGAACCTCATCCTGACCCTTTCGTTGCTTGCTCTCTTTAGCTCCTGATTCTGAAAGCAAGTTGCACTCCCTTCTAGGCAAGCCCCTTCTTCCAGCTTGAAGCCTGGCTCGCAGATATCATGTGTGGCAGTGACCATGTATGTTGCCCAGTTTCCAGTGTCATTGCATGTAGCTGGGTTATTCCCAGAGGTCCCCGCTTTTTAGGGCTAGTTCTAGACTCGGCGCTGGACCCGCTGTCTAAACAGGCGTCCTGCTTAATCGGCTCTTCGTCTTTGGGACTCTGCTTTTCTCTCCCCCATATCTCCTTAGCTGCTGATTTAGGTCCCTGCGTCCCACTCACAGGCCAGCATGTCCATGGGTTCCCTTTCAGCCGTGTCCCAGTTCCTGAGGTCTTTTCAGCCTGTCTTCTGTTCTGGTTTGTCTCAGTGGGGGGTCTATCCCTTCACAGGCCATGTGTGTTTAGCTGCCAGGGCCCTTTCCACAGTTCCAGCAACAGTTGGAGTAGGAGGGGCCGTTTCTATTTTCTGTTTGGGGTCCCTTATAGTCTGACATTGGTCCCAGCCTCATCCTCGTCATGTCGCGCGAGCTTTCCTAATGGTGAGGGGGATATTGTCCCATTGCCCCCCAGAAACCTACATCCCTGGTTCTATGTGCCATTTCTGCTTCACTGACCCGATAGGCTACTCCTGTTCTGTTGATCAAAGACCCATCGAACCCTAAGGCTGTTGGTGGTCATATCCTCAGTGTTAAGCAGGTTGATGGTAACCACCAGGGCATAATAGTTATTATCTATTCTTTCCCTTAGGATATTGAATTCTAATGGCTGGCATTTTTTCAGCAAGTGATGATAACCTGTAAAGTTTGGTGATTTTGAATAAGCTGTTTGAGCCCTTACTTAATTTAACTTATCGGTTTGCCAGGACAGGGGCAGAAAAGTGAATGAACAGTCCAAGTTGCAAGGGATTGCTTTGAGTAGCCCAGTATTTTTCTTTAACCTATTTTAGTTGATTTCATATTTGCAAGAACAGATCATAAAACAGCAGTGATGAAATAAAACGTACACACAGCAATAGAGTCTTGCATAGCAATCAACAAGCCTCTAGGCGCTTTCTCCCTCTAGCATGCAACTCCTTCCCAGAACAGGCACCCGTAGGAAGTAACCTGTCACAGGTGTCATGGGCTGATAGCAGGGCTCACAGACCGTCCCACATGTATGCACAGCACAAAGTTCCTCCAGGTGGAGAGAGGAGAGTGTCTGGCACGTGGAGATGAGGTTTATGTCCACAGGCAATGACAAGAAATGGGTAGTCCATGTCCACGGGCAAAATAATGAAATGGAGCGTTTATACCCGCTGGCATAGACAAGAAATGGGTAGTCCATGCCCACGGGCAAAATAATGAAATGGAGCGTTTATACCCGCTGGCATAGACAAGAAATGGGTAGTCCATGCCCACGGGCAAAATAATGAAATGGAGAGTTTATACCCGCTGGCATAGACAAGAAATGGGTAGTCCACGCCCACGGGCAAAATAATGAAACGGAGAGTTCATACCCGCTGGCATAGACAAGAAATGGGTAGTCCACGCCCACGGGCAAAATAATGAAACGGAGAGTTCATACCCGCTGGCATAGACAAGAAATGGGTAGTCCACGTCCACGGGCAAAATAATGAAACGGAGAGTTCATACCCGCTGGCATAGACAAGAAATGGAGAGTTCATACCCACGGGCATAAACAAGAAATGGAGAGTTCATGCTCAGAGCTCCCTCAGCTTTGGTTTATTTAGAACTTGGCATAGTCCCGGCCACTCCACTGATTTTTGCAAAACCAGCCTTCCTGCGGGCCAGATCATGGCAACGACGTGGCTTGGAATCCTATCAGGCGGCATCGTTGCACTTCCGCTCTTTGGAGGGAGGAAAACGTGCAAAATGGATCTCTAACGTAAACACTGTCCTCAGGGATCGGGATGCCCCAGTTCTATGGCCATCCCCGATGGACCCCACAATGTCATCTATATTGAATTTGAAGCGTCCCCTAAAATCCAGGAGCAGCGACTCTCTTGTGATCGGTGCCACCCGTCTAAAGAGAGGTTTGGATTATATCCAGCACAGGGTGGTCGCAGGCTTCACATTTTATTTGGGTTTTATTTCTCCCCCATTCGAAAAATCTTTATATTTATATTTATATGGGCGATCGCCACGTTCACCAAAAACTGGCAGGCATCCAACCCAAGTGGATGCCCCCTTTGTGGGGCTGCAAAGGAGAGCGACCTGGTTACTAAGAAGGAGGAGTCTGGGGTTGGCCGATGGGGCCAGGCTGCGAGGTGCTCTCTCCTTGTCCCACAATGCGACCTGTCACCTTTAGAGGCCCGCTCCCCCTGAGGTTTTATATAGGTTCCTGAGCTTGATAATGCTCCAGCGGGCCATGTGGATTCCATTTACTGATGTCAGCTGGATAGTTAATGAACAGGCCCCCTGTGCCGCCGCTGTATATGTTCCTCCTCTTGCTCGGTCACCCAAAGTGCAATTGGGACTGGACTATATCTGTCGGGGCAATGCTTTATTATAAGTCGGTGGATGTATATGTACTTTGATGGGTCTTTTGCCAAAATAACGTTTATTATGAATGTATATTTGTAGCATCACTCAAAATATCACATGAAAACGTGACATTTTCTCCCGATCACGTGATTGGAAAGTAGTCCCTTTATAGAGGTAGCCCCTCAGATGTTGCCTGACTGCTCTTATGCCCAGATGGCCCACCATGCTGCTCCAGCTTTCCTAGCAGGACGCCTGTTGTGCTCTCCATCTGTGCCACTAGTGTAAGGCTATCTTCTCTGCGCAACACAATGTCACATTCAAATCCATCTACATGTATTCCTCACACTGAGTCACTTCACTGTGCTGCGCGGTGGCAAGGAACACAGCAGCTGGGACAACATTCTTGTCTGGTGGTCCTCGACATCTAAAGGGTCACCCATCACACTCTATTGACCAGCACAGAAGCCTCTGTTTCTTTACATCGTATGGGACATTCTTGCCTGGTAGTCATGCCATCTGAAGTGTCACCCATCACACTCTATTGACCAGCACAGAAGCCTCTGTTTCTTTACATCGTATGGGACATTCTTGCCTGGTAGTCATGCCATCCGAAGTGTCACCCATCACACTCTATTGACTAGCACAGAAGCCTCTGTTTCTTTACATCGTATGGGACATTCTTGCCTGGTAGTCATGCCATCCGAAGTGTCACTCATTGCACACCATTGACTAGCACATAAGCCTCTGGTTCTTCTCATTTTATAGGACATTCTTGTCTGGTAGTCATGCCATCTAAAGGGTCACTCACACACTATTGACTAGCACAGAAGCCTCTGGTTCTTCACATCATATGGGACATTCTAACCTGGTAGTTATGCCATCTAAAGGAAGACTCATTGCACACCATTGACTAGCACAGAAGCCTCTGGTTCTTCTCATTTTATAGGACATTCTTGTCTGGTAGTCATGCCATCTAAAGGAAGACTCATTGCACACCATTGACTAGCACAGAAGCCTCTTGGCAAGTTTATCATATGTATGTGTTCTCTACTGAAACCATATGCCTCTAGCGCCCAGTCCATAAATACCCAGGCGGCGCGATTGTCCAGTGGAATCAGCACCAGGGGGACAGGCAGTGATTCAGATCATACTTCAATGCCCATCAGGAGATGGACGGTTCCAATAACCTCTCTACAGTTCATGCGCCCCACATGACTTTTATTTCCAATCTTTGTCATCACTGATGCTGGCATTTCTCTCTGCTTATATGTGTCATGAACCATCAAACTCGCCCCTTCTGGTCCTCCTAGTCCCTGACACGTCAGGCCTTACACTCCATAATACTACCAACATGGCGGCAAGCTCAGAACGCTGCTCACCAGTCTTCACGTTCTACGCAGCGTCCTCTATAAAGAAACCACACCCCCCGTGGCCCCGCGAGTCTCAACGCTGCTACTAGCTGTGATCGGACGTGTGCTCCGTACCTTCTCTTGTGCTACTTGCTATCCCCTGGCCCCTGGATTCCCTTCTCCCGACTTCTTCCTTCTTATCCAATCTTCCCGGAATCCCTGCGTCGCTTCCGCGTGCCCCCCTACTCCTTCTTGAATATTCCCGGAGTTTTCCGTTGATCCTGGACATGGAAGCTGAATGTAATCTGGAAGCCGAGGACGGCCGAGCGGGCTTATTTAAGTCCCGAACCATACGAAAGAAGACTCCGCCGAAAGAGGACAAAAGGCAACACAGAAAGGTGAGAAGGGGGGAAACCTATGATAGATTGAGACGCCACCTGACCGAAGTCGATATAGACATGGAGGCGGCCATCCAGGATCTTATGCGTGGCATGCAAGAACTAACGACCGAAGTACAGAACTTGAAAGCGGAAAACGCAACGCTAAAACAATTGGTACTTTCACGTGACTCTGCCACAAAGGACAGTGTGCTATTGGGTGGCATTGTTGACAAATATGATGGCTGTGCAAAAACCCTCCGGGGATTCCTGGATTCTTGTTTGGTCCACTTTACCGTTAAACCTTATTATTTTTCCACCCCCAGGGCTAAAGTGGGCTTTATTATTTCTCACCTTTCCGGGAATGCCTTAGCCTGGGCCACACCATTAGTTAACACCGGAGATCCCCTTTTGGATGATTATGATGGATTCATTCAAGCACTAAAAACCATGTTTGACCGCCCAGAACAGGTCTTTAGTGCTCAAGAACGTTTACTCGATTTCCAGCAAGGCTCTCAGGACATGCTCACCTACGTAACTCGATTCAAGCAATTGGCTAAAGAAGCGGGTTGGCCTTCTGAAGCTTGCTTCACCCTCTTTCGAAGAGGGCTAAATGAAGATATTAAGGATGAATTAGCCAGGGTAGCATGTCCTAGTTCTTACCAGGCACTTATGGATCTTGCTCTACAGATTGATTTTCGCATCCAGGAAAGAAGGGCAGAGAAAAGGAAGACCAAGTCACCTATCCAGAAAAATCATCTTGTGGGCCCTTCAAAAGCTGAAGATTCTCCTGTTCCTACAAATGAACCCGAACCCATGCAGCTAGGGGCCTTCCGTGGACCCATATCCCCCCAAGAAAGGTTGAGAAGGATCCATACTGGCTTATGCATGTACTGTGCCTCGGACAAGCATTTGGTCAGAGAATGTCCTTTAGCCCCTCCACAGCGTTTGGGAAACGCCATCTCCCGATCCTAGATGGAGCTTAGTTTCGGGAGACAGATGCAGGCTCCACATCTATACCATCCTTGAACTCTCCTGGACAAAACTCCCTGGTAATCTTACAGGCCTTCCTATCGTCATCCAAGAAGGAATCCTACCCCATTCTGTCACTAGTGGACTGTGGGGCCATGGGGATATTCATAGATCAGGAATGGGTCCTTAAACATCATATTCCCTACGAATCCCGGAACGTCTTGCAACCTGTAGAAGCAATTGATGGAAGACCTCTTTCTTCTGGACCCATAACCCTTCAGACTAAGGAAATTGAGCTTGCTATAAACCATCACCGAGAAAAGATAAAGTTTGATATCATAAAATCTGCCCATTACCCAATGGTAGTGGGAATGCCCTGGCTACAAAAACACAACCCATACATCAATTGGACAGCAGGTTCCCTGTTCCTAGGTTCCGAATTTTGCATGTCCCATTGTCTGCTCCTGGATCCTTCTCCGACAACATCAGAAGAACGTTCAACAACTCAGCAAGGTCCTCTTATGGTCTCCAACATCATCCAGGTTCCTAAAGCCTACCAGGAATACGCCAATGTGTTCTCTTCTGCTATTGTCCAAGCCTTACCACCCCATAGGCCTGAGGACTGTGCTATTGAAACCGAACCTTCAGCTGTGATTCCCTTTGGAAGGATGTTTATTCTGTCTGAAGCTGAGAAAAAGGCCCTTCGTGAATACCTAGATACTAACCTAGAAAACGGCACCATACGCCCATCCAAGTCTCCGGCTGGAGCCTCATTATTTTTTGTTCCTCAAAAAGACACCAAGGAGCTCAGACCTTGTCTTGATTATCGAGGTCTTAATCAGTGCACCCTTAAGGATCGTTATCCATTACCCTTGATCTCAGATATCCTGGAAGCCGTAAGAGGAGCCGGAATATTTACCAAATTGGATCTCAGGGGTGCTTATCATTTGATTCGTATTAGAGAAGGAGACGAATGGAAGACAGCCTTCAGAACACCCTTTGGTCATTATGAATACTTGTTCATGCCCTTTGGACTCTCTAATGCTCCGGCAATCTTCCAACACTTTATGGACCGGGTGTTTTCGGATATGCTATTTCTTTTCGTCATCGTCTACTTGGACGATATTTTGATATTCTCTAAGGATCTTCTCAAGCATGAAGAACGTGTTAAAGCAGTGTTACAACATCTACGTGAACACAAGCATCTAGCAAAACACGAGAAATGCGTTTTTCATGTTTCCACTGTTCACTATCTAGGATTTGTCCTTAGCCCAGATGGCATGGGAATGGATCAATCCAAGGTCAAGGCTATACTATCCTGGCCAACTCCGACCACCGTAAAACAGATCCAATCTTTCCTGGGCTTGGCCAATTTCTATCGGAGGTTTATACCATCCTTCTCCGAGATTGTTCAACCGATCATCTCCTTGTTGAAGAAAGATACTCCCTATCATTGGACCCCAGCCCAGGAGAAGGCCTTCCAACGCATGAAAACATAGTTCCCACAAGCCCCCATCCTGGCTCAACCTGATATAAATCGACCATTCCTAGTGGAAACAGACGCCTCTAACTATGCCATCGGAGCAGTTCTTAAACAGGAACTCGATGACGGACTGGAACATCCTATTGCCTATCTTTCACGGACATTGACCTCCAGTGAAACCCATTACTCAGTCTTAGAAAAGGAACTTCTAGCCATCCGTCAAGCCTTCACCGAGGGGCGTCATTTACTTCTAGGAGCTGAACATCCTGTCCAGGTTCGAACGGACCATCTAAATCTCCAAGTGTTACAGGAACCTGGAATGCAGGAACAGCCGTCAGGCCCGTTGGGCATTCTCCTTTGTCCAATACCAGTTCCAGATTCACCATGTTCCGGGAACACAAAACGTAATCGCTGACGCCTTGTCTCGGCGCCCTGACTATGAACCTCCTGAAGACCGAACATTTCCCAAGATGTTTCCCCACACAATATTTGTAGCCCAGGCGACCAGCCTCCTAGATGAAGTCCGCATTCAGACTCAATCCTCGGAGCTCTGGAAAGATATCTCGGACAAGAACCAGTGGAAATTGAAGACCAAACATGGATACTTGTTCAAAGACAATGCCTTGATCATCCCAACACAAAAACTACAGCAAAGGATAATAAATCTCTGTCACAATACTCTTTACTCCGGGCATCGTGGTATTACCAATACCCTCCGATTAATACAAAGGCAAATATGGTGGCCCGGAGTGAAAACTGATGTACAAAGGTATATCCAGGCATGCTCTGTCTGTAATCAAAACAAACATAACAACAAGAGACCAGTGGGTTTATTGCAGCAACCTCCACTTCCAACAAGGCCTTGGGAATTCATAGCAACAGACTTCATTGTGGAATTACCACCTTCCAGGGGATACACAACCATCATGGTCACCATTGATTTGTTCACTCATGTGGCCCATTTTACACCTCTGTATAAACTGCCATCCTCGTCAGAACTTGCTGGAATTTTCCTGGAACACATATTCCGACTGAATGGACTTCCTTCCAAGATCATATCGGACAGAGGGCCCCAATACATTTCCCAGTTCTGGAAACATCTTTGCCAAATACTAGGAATCCAACACGCTCTTTCCTCAGGATATCATCCCCAAACCAACGGAGCCACAGAGCCCGTAAATCAAGCCTTGGAACAATACCTCAGTTGCTTCACTACCAAGGTCCAGGATGATTGGTCCCTTTTAATACCAGTGGCTGAATTCGCCTATAATAATTCGGACCACTCTGCTATTAAGACCAGCCGTTTTTCTGTAGCCAAGGATTCCACCCTTCGGTTCTACCCTCCATCCTTCCTCATCCTACACCAGTTCCAACAGTCGATTCCTGGATTGAAATGCTCATTAATGTTCAAAGAGAAGCCAAAGAACAATTAGAAAAGGCCAGGACCCAGTCCAAACTGTATGCGGACTCCAAACGAAGACCAAGCCCCTCCTACACAATAGGGGATAAGGTTTGGCTGTCCTCGAAACTGCTACCACGGCATTTGCGACCAAATAAATTGGCTCTTCTATATTATGGGCCATTCCTTATAAAGGAAATCATCAACCCAGTGGCCTACCGACTGAAGTTACTAGACTCCTGGAAGAAAATCCACCCAGTCTTTCACATGTCCTTAATGAAGCCATATGTCCAGACCTCTCAAACTAACCTTCGGCCCAAACCAGTACTCGTCAATGACCAACTGGAGTATGAGGTCTCCAGGATTTGCGATTCTAGTTATAGACGTGGCAAACTCCAGTACCTGGTGGAATGGAAAAGATATCCTCCCAGTGAACGCACTTTGGAACCTATCTCAAATCTAAATACCCCCAGGTTACTCAGAAGGTTCCATCTCATACACCCGGGCAAACCCGGTGGAACGAGTTTCCGGAGGAGGCATGCTGTCATGAAGCATCAAACTCGCCCCTTCTGGTCCTCCTGGTCCCTGACACGTCGGGCCTTACACTCCATAATACTACCAACATGGCGGCAAGTTCAGAACGCTGCTCACCAGTCTTCACGTTTTACGCAGCGTCCTCTATAAAGAAACCACACCCCCGCTGCCCCGTGCGTCTCAACGCTGCTACTAGCTGTGATCGGACGTGTGCTCCGTACCTTCTCTTGTGCTACTTGCTATCCCCTGGCTCCTGGATTCCCTTCTCCTGACTTCTTCCTTCTTATCCAATCTTCCCAGAATCCCTGCGTCGCTTCCGCTTGCCCCCCTACTCCTTCTTGAATATTCCCGGAGTTTTCCTTTGATCCTGGACATCGAAGCTGAACGTAATCTGGAAGCTGAGGACGGCCGAGCGGGCTTATTTAAGTCCCGAACCATACAAAAGAAGACTCCGCCTAAAGAGGACATCAGGCAACACAGACAGGTGAGAAGGGGGGAAACCTGTGACAATATGTCTGCATCTATGTTAAGTTACCGGAAGTTGCTGCCACTCTTCTCTGCCCGTCAGGAGATTATACCATGGATTTAAATGTTTTCTGGCACACAATTTATTTTTGTGCAACGTTTAACAGCACTTAAATGTATAGAAATGTATTACTTTTCCATTCTATAATTAAAAAACCATTTGCTTTAAATAGAACTATACATTGAAACAGATGTGTTTTAAACTAATCTAACTTTTTCTTAGCAGAAAATCCATGGCTTCCATAGACTTTATGAGAGGTTCTGTGCATTGGTTTCAATGGATATACTCTCCAAAAGGACAAAAGCATCTGACCTCTGCCTCCTTGGAGGCTGCAGGGATTGTGAGGTATCCATACCAATACCTATAGCCTCACCCCTGCACAATATAACTCATGCCTACAGTTGTGCCTTTCAATCAGCCGCACAACACGTACAAACCTGCCGTCCTGCAGCCCTTCTGCCAAGTGAAAACACACGCACACATATATATATATTGACTAACAAAAATATTGTTAAAGGGACGTTATGATTAAGTTGCGCTGTTAAAAACCTATCCCCTTTACTGAAAAAACTATGCTAAAGGAAGGTTCTAGTTACAGTGCCCTATTAAAAACCTATCAAATTCAGTGATAAAACGTTGGTAAAGGGACGTTATGCTTCAGTTGCCCTAAGAACAACCTAGCATATTCAGTGCAAAAACTTTTGTTACAGAGACGTTACAGTTACTTTGCACTAACAGCCTATCCTTACTATGGTTACAAGTAAAACCGAAAAACCCCAAAATTTTGCCAGTTATTGTAAGCTAAACTACCATAACTCGCACCATCACTGTGCACTGCTAAGACTAACACCCATGACAACAAAGATGACATTATAAATGCAATTGATGACAACACTGATGACGTCACATGTCTGGCTCCCTCTTTTTTTCACTGACATATGTTGGGCAGGTGGTTTTCTTCACTGACAGTCAGGAAGTAAACATTCAAAAGGTACTATGTTTGAAGACCTTACCCTTCTCATATGTTCTTACACTACGTTCCTAAGGGTTCAGTCACATCATATGATATATATACATAGCGGAAGAAGCAGGCCTGAAACACAGCAATCAGTTCTGTGCATGAAGATAATCAGTGCGGTTATCAGCACTTTCTGGTAATACTGCTTTTGTTTTGCTTACTTTACTTTCCCTGTATATCCTCATATTTGTATGCATTGTGATCTCTTTATGTTTTGTGTGTAGTAGTACAAATATGTAGTTTGTGAGGCGTTATTAGCTACTTATTACATGCTTCACAGTACGCAGAACTCTGACACTGAAGTATTCATCGTTTTACTATCCAACATGGCAAAAGTTGAATATTCCACCTCTATGGTGCATGCTGCAGACCACCTTACTCACTGCTGTCCAACGTGGGGAGGCGAGCTGACATTTATTCTTTATATTTGAACACTGACTTCACTTTGCATACATATTCTCTTTTCTCACACTTTTTGTACAAGAGATAGGGCAGGCATTAGGTTTTGTTAGTATAAGCCATTTCGATTTGACAGACTCAACTAGGACTGTTTTATTTATTATTTGATGGTCGAGACTACTGCCAGCTTAGCTATAGGGCAAAGTAGGAGTTTGTCCAACCCCATTGAAACTTCAATAAAGGTTTTACAAATTGTACCTTTTGTGTCCGTGTCCTACTTGTGATATCATGCCTGCCTTACAGTAGACCATTTCTGCAGTCTTTTTTGCATCGACAACTCCAGGTGAGATGGAGAGGGGTGTTCAGGAAGTGGAACCGTGGTCGTAGTATTTTGATATAGATGACATCCTAGCTCTGATCATGAAACTGAGCACCTCAAGAGCCCCGGGGCCAGACGGATAAACTAATAGCATACTTAAACGTAACCTGGAGCAGTGGGTGGAATTCGCCTACCAGCTGTTGCGACAAATATTGAGGGAAAAGAAGGTCCCCCTATCTTGGAAAAAGGCTCTGATAGTGGCAATTTTCAAGAAGGGTGATAGAACGAGTCCTAAAAACTATCGCCCTTATAGACATTTTGGGGAAACTCTTTGCTGCTTTGATATTGAGTCATTTTACGAAATGGGCTAAGGCCCCCGACAGAAAGGTTTTATCAAGGAAATGGGAACTTGCCTCAATCTTTTCCTACTTAATGTCCTGAAAATGAAGCGAAAAAGGATAAAATCAAAATGCATATAGCATTTGTATACTTGGAGCAGCCCTTTGATGGTATAAGTAGGGAAAGATGGTGGAAAAAACAGGAAAGTTGTCAATGTCGGTCCATTTGCTTCAATCTATGAAGGAGTTATACTCCAGAACATCGATGCAGGTCCGCTTGAACATGAGGGGGGATTGCCTAAAGAAATCATGAAATATCGTGACCTTAAGCAGGGCTGTCCATTAGCGCCAGCCCTGTTTAATTTGTACTTGTCAGATTTAGCTGAATATCAGACTCAGGTTATAGCTCTTCCCCCAGAAATGTATGGAATCCCAATACCTTGGATCCTAGATGCCGGCAATCTGATCCTGATTGATAAAACACCTATAGGCCTGAAAAGGAGACTCGCTTGCCTAAAAGAATGTATCAGGATAAACAATGTTTGAATTAATGTTAAAACATCTAAGGTAATGATCCTAAATTCAGGTAAAGGGAATCAAAAACTTAAATTTAAATGGAGAATTGGAATGGAAAGTTTGTAGAGAATAGAAACCATCACGTATTTGGGGGTGTGTGGGACCCAGAGTATGATCGAGACCCCTTGTGTCATGGGTCTGAGAGTAAAAGTTAAACATTTGGTGGCCCAGGGTATGGTCTTGCATGGTAGATAGGCAGATTCTCGATGATTCCCATTCTGACCTTTTATAATATGAAGTGGTCCCGATCTTTAGAGGGAATTGTTTGGAAGAGAGTTTTGCGACTACCAAGGGCGACTCCCTTGGGCACTTATTAGGGCTGAACTGGGGTTGCAGTCGTTATACTCATTCAGCCTGTGGAAGTCGTTAATGTTATTTTGAAAATCCCTCATTGCTAAATCATCTCCCCCATTGCAAATGTTAGATTCAGTACCAGGTAAAAGCGTGGAGTGGCCACTGGACTATTGGAACGAGAAGTGCATCAAATGTTTGGCAAACTTGAATATTACGTTACAAGATCTATTTGCTAATCCTATGCAGTGAAAGCCAAACTGTATCGGAATGATTGGATATCAACCCAAGAATAAAGGGATTTGAATAAGCTAACGGTAGATCAAAATGGGAATAGAGGGCTTTGAGATCTACCCCAAAGCACATGCTGGAACATCCTTGTAGGAGGTATAGAAACAAATAGAGAAATCAGCAATGTCATGTAGGGTTTTGTGATCGAGAAGGCTCCATAGAGACCCTGAAACATGTCATAGTCTCCTGTAGGGGCCTGGCAGCCAAGAGAACACTCTATTTTGGGAGATTTGTTAAGCGGGTGGAGTCATGGTCGGAAGATGCGTTATGGAAAATGTTACTCTAGCAGGCAAACCCATCACTAATGTTTGCACTAGTGAAATTTACCAATTAAATCTTTAAGGTCGAAATGAAATGACACCTGGGTAGAAATGTGTGGGGGGTTATACTGGCGTTTACCTCCCATCTAGAATGAAGAACAAAGTTGACTTGTGAGGGAAGAAGCAAGGAGGTTGTTTTGTGAGGGGGTGGCGGTTATGTCCTTGCAATGTTGATTGTGGATATTGGAATTTTTGTTGTCTTTTTTTTTAAAGAATATGTAATGATGTGAGAGGATGTGGAATTGGGAAATGAAACAGAAAAATAGTTAAAGCTTTAAAAATAAACCAATTGAAAAAAAGAAACAAAAAAAAGGATGTTGGTGAACAAAAAAACAGCGCAAAACGTTGCAGTACGTTTATAAAAGTGTTAAGAATGGTGCTAGGAGGTGGGGAAGGGCACAGTTTTAAGTTCACATTTTCTACATGTGCTGAAAATGCTGCTATATTGGAGTAAGTAGGATATTAAGAAGTTGTACTTAATTAATGTGATCAATTTCATATGTGATGTCATCTTTGATGTCCTGGGTGTTAGTCTTAGCAGTGCACGGTGGTGGTGCGAGTTATGGTTGCTTAGCTTACCATAACTGGCGGATTTCAAGGGTTTTTCGGTTTTACTTGTAACTATAATTCCCGATTAGCAAAGTTTTTTCACTGAATTCATATATCCATATAAGATGCTCTGCTTCTCCGGGTTTCTCATCTTTGGGAGAAGGCCATCCAGTCCTGGTTGCAGTCCTGCATTCCCATTTATACTTCCCAGAATGCATAGCAACAGTGCCTGGAGGACCTACTCGCGCATGGAAAGCACTCACATACACATAACACCTGAAAATGTGCAGCTGGTTCCGAGCTGCTTGCGCGATTGCACAAATATAACTGAACACGTGAATGAATTAAACAACGGTGCGTTCCTTTTATCTATACTTTGGAATTCATAGGACTGGTATTTTTATTTTAAAATGCATAGGGTTGACGATGATATCTGAAAGGATTAAATGTGATGAATTCAAGGTATTTTCCTGCAAGCAGATGTCTAAACCTCTTAGGAATTGCATGCGGTGTGAAGGGAACGTTTTCTTTTATTTTGGGCTGTGCTCAAAGGATTGCGTAATGCAGAATACATCATTTAAGAGCAAGAACGCATAATTCTGCAAGAGAAGAGCGCCTGATTTTTTGGAGGGTGCCTGCCCCATGCAGGGTTGTCACCTGCAGTAGCCATGCCCTAGAGGGTCTGATGTCTTGCGGGGCACTGCTGTCGCTGCCCATCCTGGCGAGGCCGGCACCTGCCACACGCTCGCTTTACACTAATAACAATGCTTTGCTTGGCTGGAAATCTAGCATCTTTTGGGAAAGGTCAGGGAAGCTGCTCAGATGGTCTGGCATGAGGGTCATTAAGTGAGAATACATCAGCTGGACTGGATGGCGTTTAGTAAAAAGACATGTCTACATGGGAATTATAAAGCATGACGCTAGCTGGGGAGTGATGGAGGGGTGTCCAGAGGGGTCACAGCTGGGGCAGGGGGCTACAAATAAGGGCTTCAGTGCCAAGCAAGAAAGAAGTGTTGAAGACAAGCCTAGCAGGCTGATTTGACTCTGCAGCAAAGTCTTCTTCCCAAGGATCAATGCAGCATCTCAGTGTGGCTCAACCTCACACAATGTGAGGGCCCGATGCTCTCCCCGTAACTAGGCTGACACTGGGGGCAGGCTGCAGAGCAGCACATGGGGATGGCAGAGAAGAGATGTTCCAATCCTCTGGAAATAATGCATGCAGCCCTCGTCATTCACTGGGCAACACTGGTGGCATGCGTTGTGGCTTCTAAGCGCATCCGCTCAGCCATGTTTGCACGGAAGCAGACATGCAATCCCAGATTAGTGCTGCTTCAGTTCCGACAGACCTTGAGAAGTGAGGATTTGTGCCATAGAAGCCACCGGCGACCATCTAGTGAAAGGAACTGGTGCTCATGAAAGGAACTCTACTGCGATGGCCAGCAGGCATGGCCATGCCATCTCTGGCCTCCCTGAGCAGACTGCCCACAGGAGTCTGTGCTCCTTGGGGTGTTGGCCTTGGATTGAATGCAATGTGGACAGGAAAAGGGAGGCCCCTGTGAGGACATGGATGGTTCTACCTGCAGGTGGGTCGCAGAGATCCACAAGATCCTGGTGCCCACCCGGATGTGATCTCTGCAGGAGAGCACTAATTCAGGTGTCAATGCAATGTCCTGCATGAGTACGACCTCAGAGTATGAGAGGGTTGGGGGCCTTCAAAGATCATGAGATGAGAGAACAAATCGGTGTCACTTTGATGATCACAGATCAATTTCGTGGCACATATCAACAATGGCAAATATTCCAGCATCAAATGCCTACAACCGGTCTCCACCACTGTGCAAAAACATGGCAGATGAATCTGGGCTCAACCCCACATTAAGAGTTGCTCATCAACTCTGTGGTTCAGGACTTCTCTAAAAAAAAGAAAAGTTACTCACAGTAGTGACTACTCTACTCCTAGTTCAGAGTTCCGCTTTCCACCAGACCGTAAGAGCATCCCCAACAGGGAGTGGGACCAGACCCTTTTGCACTACACTGAACCAGCGCTGCCACTGTACACCACAAGTTTATGCCATTGCAAACAATAAGTCACAATTGTCATTTTAAACTATTTCTGTGAGGCTGGAGCCCTCAATATGTCCAAGAGGGCTGTGCGTGCAAGCCAGTCATGGCCCATTGGTCATGCACCAAAATGACCTCCTGCGTGATTCCTGCAGAGAGAGGCAGTGATCCTGGGAACTGTTCTCTGCGACATTGCATCCAACATAAAGGGCAGACGGGTGGAAGGTCACGATCCATCATGAATATGTCACTGCCTCACTACAACCCTACTCTCTTTGCTCAAAATATGAATATAACGATTCATATTTTGTCTGGTTGGGTTGTTCTGGGATTAGTGTGCGTTTCAAGTCATCGCTATAAAACTCAATTTTATTTTAGTCCAGTGATTCACACTTTATTAGCATCTAACTTGATCACATGGTTTCCACGCTTTCATTTTTTGAATCTTTTTTTAATCTTGCCAATTATTTTGATATAAATACTTTTAAAGGTAGTCAACAGAGTCGGCTCTGGCTTACTTTTCCTTGGCTGAATTCTGTGACCTGGCACGTGAGTAATTTGCAGGAACTGGGATGTGCTAAACTGGCAGTGGATTTTTTATTGACAAAGTAGAATCTGGTATATGCTGAATTTATTTCAAACCATATAACATATCCTTTGAAATACTCCTTAGATATTTTTTGCATATTGCTTTTGCACAAGCAGCCCCAAAAGAAACAAATTAACTACACTTGTCAAAATCCTAGATGGAGGCGCGCCAACGAAACAAAGGGCGAAAGATGTAACATTTCTATCCAGAGCAGCAAACAGATTTGTTTTTCTTTCAACGTATAAAGAAAATGTGCCCTTAAATCTACGTTGTCCAAGTTACAGTGGGAGAAAAAGAGTCCTGTTGAGAGGCATTTTGCACTAATACATACAAATTATGAAAATCATGTTGCCAAAGGAAGCTGCCTGCGATGCTAAGAAGTAGATAAGCAAAGCGCTGAAATGCAAACGCTGCTAGAAGCATCCATCAAAGCTGCTCATTATTTGATGAAAAACAAATGTACTTTTACAGATTGTGCAAAAGGAAAGGGCGCAGTGACTCCTGTGGCTGAGTCTGTTGTGAGAGATTTCAAAGTATTTCCTGAATGTATGTCTGCCGTGCCAGGTGTGCAGTTAGATGCAAACAATATGGCACTATTAGCCAATGCGATTGCCTATCTCTGCGAATCTGCCCCTTTCAGACATGAACTTCCAGAAATCTAACCTTTGACCCCGTCGGACAGCATCTCAGTGCTGTTGCTGTTTCAAGCTGCACACCAGATCACTGAGCACTGGTGGCTAGTATGCAGTGCCAGCCTTCACATTGAACGTCCAGATTGGCTTCCTACATTCTGATATGCTTGACAATGTGTAGGAGACAGCTGTGAATAAATAAATAATGAAATAAAGATGTTTTTGAAGTTGTTAATATCATGGTAAAGGCAAATGTTATTCCTTTTTTATATAAAGAGCAAATAAACCACCCAAACAAATCTTGGTACAAATGGCAATAGTCATGGACATCACCCCCCGATAAGCTCTCGCCAGTAGCTCCCCCCATGGACATCACCACCCAAGAAGCCCTCGCCAGTAGCTCCCACCATGGACATCACCACCCGAGAAGCCCTCGCCAGTAGCTCCCACCATGGACATCACCACCCGAGTAGCTCTCACCAGTAGCTCCCCCCATGGACATCACCACCCGCGAACCCTCGCCAGTAGCTCCCACCATGGACATCACCACCCCAGAAGCCCTCACCAGTAGCTCCCACCATGGACATCACCACCCGAGAAGCCCTCGTCAGTAGCTCCCACCATGGACATCACCACCCGAGTAGCTCTCGCCAGTAGCTCCCACCATGGACATCACCACACGAGTAGCTCTCGCCAGTGGCTCCCACCATGGACATAACCACCCGAGAAGCCCTCGCCAGTAGCTCTCACCATGGACATCACCACCCGAGAAGGCCTCGTTAATAGCTCCCACCATGGACATCACCACCCGAGAAGCCCTCGCCAGTAGCTCCCACCATGGACATCACCACCCGAGTAGCTCTCGCCAGTAGCTCCCACCATGGACATCACCACCCGAGAAGCCCTCGCTAGTAGCTCCCACCATGGACATCACCACCCGAGAAGCCCTCGCCAGTAGCTCCCACCATGGACATCACCACCCGAGTAGCTCTCGCCAGTAGCTCCCACCATGGACATCACCACCCAAGAAGCCCTCGCCAGTAGCTCCCACCATGGACATCACAACCCGAGAAGCCCTCGCCAGTAGCTCCCACCATGGACATTTCCACCCGAGAAGCCCTCGCCAGTAGCTCCCAGCATGGACATCACCACCCGAGTAGCTCTCGCCAGTAGCTCCCACCATGGACATCACCACCCGAGTAGCTCTCGCCAGTAGCTCCCACCATGGACATCACCACCCGAGAAGCCCTCGCTAGTAGCTCCCACCATGGACATCACCACCCGAGAAGCCCTCGCCAGTAGCTCCCACCATGGACATCACCACCCGAGTAGCTCTCGCCAGTAGCTCCCACCATGGACATCACCACCCAAGAAGCCCTCGCCAGTAGCTCCCACCATGGACATCACCACCCGAGAAGCCCTCGCCAGTAGCTCCCAGCATGGACATCACCACCCGAGTAGCTCTTGCATGTAGCTCCCACCATGGACATCACCACCCGAGTAGCTTTCGCCAGTAGCTCCCGCTTCTTGGCCATTAACTCCAAGCAGCTCTTGCTAACGTAAAGGATGGAATGCCTTGATCTAGAAATATCGAGTCCTGACCACAGGTGGTAACCCGCGTGAGCCCCTAGTGTGGCCCCCACCCCACAAGAGAAGAATGAGTAGTCATTACCACTGACTGGAGGACAGGTGTCAGAGGAGCACCGTCCATCATATTACCTTCCTCCTTCCACCAAAGCAGATCTCCAATAAGCAAGCCCAGCGTGGAACTATTGTCCGATTGAGCATCCTTTCCATGATCCCAACATGTCCCCAGGTACAGTTGAACTTGTTTCATCTTGAGCCTGGCGGGCGGAACTGACAATATGCAAGTAGCCATCAGCCCAAATAGGTGCAGGAACCACAGAACTGACGTGATCTCTTGGCTCAGAAAGTGTTCAATAGCCCTCAAAAGATTGTGGTGTTCTTTCGGAGATGGAAACATGGCTTTCTTCAGAGGGTCCCACATGAAGCACATGAAGGTCAGATTTTGGGTGAGGTCAAATCTGACTTATTAAGTCAACTGAGAACTCCAGATTGAATAGATTGGCCCTCATTACGACCCAGGCGTTGGACCATGGTGCTAATAGCACCATGGTCCATGCCGGTAACTTACCGACTCCGTCATGGCGGAATGGGGAATTACCGCCCCATTCCGAGGTTGGCGGGGCGGTAATTCCCCATGCCACCATGGCCCTTCCCCATTCCCATTTTTGCCTCATAGGGCTCAATGGGAATGGGGAAGGCGCTAAGTACGGTGCCGCAATTTGCGGCACCGTACTTAGCACCAAGCTCCCTTTGCGGGTTGGTTTTTTCAAGCCTGCTAAAAGCAGGCGTTAAATTGCCACCCGCAAAGGGACCTCGTAATCAGGCGTTAAGGGTTTAACGGCGCCGCCACCTTTTACGGCGCCGTTAACCCCTTAACGCCTGTGTTGTAATGAGGGACATTGTCAATTAACCTGATCAATGTGAGATTGGCTTTGCCTGGTGACCTGTCCCTGGCTAGCCAGTTGCCCAGGCATGGGTAAACATTCGCCTTCACGCTCCTTAGATATCCAGCAATCATATTCATAAATGTTGTAAAAATATCTGAGGCAGAGCTGAGACTGATAGGCAAAACATTGCAATGGAAGTGCCTCGCCATAACTGAGAGGTGTAGGAACCGTTGGTGATCTTGCCAAATTGGAACATCTCGAAAGGCGTCGTCCAAGTCCAGGGCACATTGCCAGACACCAGCACAGAGGGACTCTACAATCAGAGCAGTGGTCACCATATTGAATTTCTCTTGGGGTAGCTAAAGATACAACACGCACGCCAGACAGGGTTCTTCTTTGGCATTGTGAAGATCAGAGAGTCAAACCCTCTGCCTGTGTCCAAATAAGGAACTGCTTCTTGGGATTCTAAGAGCTGGGTAACTTCCCTGAGCAGAGCTGTACAGCTGATCTGTGTAAGTGGGAGAGGAGCAGGCGCAGGAAGGGAGGGGAAGGAAAAACCCTGTGGAAACCACCAAAAGTAACCACAAGTCAGCTAATGCCAGGGCTCCACATTCAAAGACAGTCTGCCACTTACAGGGGGTGTGTGTACTTGGATGCCACCCTCACAGCTTTTCTGTGTCAGAGGCTGGTGATGAGGAGGGGGCATTGGAAGCCCTTCTTTGTTGTACACTGTGGTTTTCAACTTTGCGTGCTAGGTGACCTATCCGGCTGCCTCAATCCCTATTCCTGGAATCCCACAAAACTCCAAAGGGAGTGGATCTGCTGTTGCTTCTAGATTGTGACTGGTTACATTGTTTTGCTTGTGGTTTAGACATAATTGCTAGAGGTGTTGCAGTCTGTGAGCTCTCGTTTTTCTTTCAGGGTTCCTCATTGGCAGAGGAATGTAAGAGATCGGTATCTGAAGGGTAGATCCAGAATGTCTTCTTGAACATTGGAGGAGTAATTGTTTGCTCGCACACATGCAGATCGCTTCATGTCTTATCCAAAGCAAAAGCCTCAAATAGCCCTATTTATATGAGCCAATGAGGACTCAAGATTTGGAGCCACCACTTTTGGCTCTAACAATCCTGCTTTGAAAACAACCTGACCATTAACGGGAAGTTCAGGTAGAAAATCTCCAATTACCCGCCATTATTTTAGATTGGCCCGCAGCGAAAAACACGCCTGCATGGCTGTCATAGGTGAAGGCTGCATTGGAGTAAATGTTTCCCCTGTAGAACTCTAGGAGTCTGTCTTCCTTTGAGGGCCAGGCGATGATTATGTGGATACAGTGTCAGCCGTAGGGGACAATTTGCCACATAAGGAAGCAGCTGCTATGAATACTGAGAACAGATCCTCTGTACGAGTGTACTTTTCTCTTCCAACAGACTAAATCTAGGGTCTACCTTCTTATTGACTGCTTGGCATGAATATATTTTTTCCAAAACTTCATGGCCAGAGAAAATGCACTCTTTTGCAATGAAATACCTTACTGAGTTGATGCTCTGAGGGACAACATCTTAGCTTGGATCCCGGTGATGAAAACAATGGTGTCATCACTTGTTAACCAGCAGTGACCTCTCCCCATGTGGCCAGGGGATGGCAGCCGCTACCAGATCCTGACCCCGGTGGCAGCTATATGAGGGAGGATCACAAGGGGGGAGACACCCTCTGGGCAGTATCAGGGCTCCATCGGACAAGGCATGGTATTCCCTTTCCTCTCTTGAGGATACTCCATCCATACTGAATGCCTTAATGGCATGTTGTTACACCTCCCCTCATGCACCCAGGAGAGGTACCGAAGACCTTCTAACGAGATCTGTGTGTAAACCATCAAAATCTGACTTACCCCCAAGACACTTCACAACATCGTCTCAGACTCTACCTACAAGTCATCCGGAGCTGACTTGCTCTTAAAGAACCATTACCTAGACTTTACATGTGAAATATGAAGAATTAACTTTCATTCCTATAACTCCAAGAATACTGGAACGAGGAAGATGAGCTGAGTAAGGCAGAGTAAAGAAGACCAGGAACACAAGCTGTGGGCTAGTTGTTGTTAACGCATACCTGTGACCAGAAAATGTAAACAGCAGAAGCAGCTGAATGAGAGGTGCTGCTGGAGGCAGAGAGCTACTCCTCTTGGTACGGACAGAGATCGCTGTGGAGCCAATTGGCTCAAGGAAGAGGAAAAGGCAAGATGATTTTAAGAGGGAACACGCTGCAAGAACGGCAGAAGCTGGTTCATGGCTCCTGGGTGTTTGCAAGTGTTGAAAGGCAGCGGTTGCCTTTCCAAAGCCCGAAAGGAAGCAGAAGAGCCCAGCAGGAATCATGAGAGGCAGAGAGCTGAGTAACATAGGTGGCGAGAAGAAAGGAAACGCCAAACGACCGGCATCGGCTTGCCGCAGGAGAAACAAAGTGTGCCATCAAGAGCCGGTGAGTCCACGAGAGAGAAGCAGGGGCAATCGGGCATATTAGCAGCCATGCCAAATGTGAATAACTGTTAAGGAAGCAAATGAACTACATGAAAGAGAAAGAGCCAGTGAGCTTTTTGTCAAAAGGGAAAACAGAACAAAAGTAAGAGACTTTCAAGTCTGGGAGTGTATGAAATACACATATAAGAAAATCCCTGGCAGGATAATATACCAGGCAGATACAATAACAGATAAAACAAAACTACGTGAATATCAGGTTTGCAAGAAAAGTGCTGGCAGGAGAGTATACCAGGCAATTGCAAGTGTGTTTGTATATGAAAGTCCTGGTAGGAAGCTCGCCAGGCAAGGACACACTGAATAGTGTATAAGAAATACACCACCAAAGGTGGTTCTTAGAAGGCCCCCTCTCCTCCCTGCCACCTGGTACAGCTGTACCCCTCCTCTGTCTCCCTCTGTATCCTACCCCCGCTGTATATCTGTTATGTTGTTACCAATGAAAAGCACTCCGTTATGCATAGGTAATGTTGTACACCTCTGTAAAGTGCTCCATTATGTATATGTATTGGTGTATACCTCTTTAAATCACTCTGTTGCTTCTCAAATCTGGGTCTGCACTCAATAAATAGCATGATACCATAGTAATAAAAGGACTAGCAAAAAGGCTGTATGAAACCAAAGGGAAGAGGAGTGAAAACCTGGCAGGAGAGTAGACCAGGTAGTCTAACAAGACAAAGACAAAGATTCAAGTTGTTTTGTGTACCAGTTGTGTTGTGGAACAAGAGAAACTCAAGAAACTGATATCTTTGAATATACAACAGAGGGAAGAGCCTCGCAGGACAAGGCCGCATTGTTGAGCGACGCAGGTGTGCAGGAGACGCTGCCTGATGATACGTAGCATGCAAAGCTATGTCCACGCTTCCGTGCCTCGAAGAAATGAGGTACGGACTCTCTGCAGCAAAGCCCTTGTAAGACAAGGCCGTAGTGTTGAGTGACGCAGGTGTTTGGTGGTGAAAGGGTAGCGGCGTAGACAGTGAGTGCAGACAACCTCACCCTCCTGTCTGCGGGCGCAAGGTAAGAAGGTGCTGCGAGAGTTAGCTTGCTACTCTCCCTGCATCACCCCTAACCTGGTGACCGTCTCACTCTTACACACGCATTATTTACCCGTGACACCCTATGCGCTCGCTCTTTCTCCCTGCCTACGTGCGTTCCCTTGCATCCTAGGCCACTTGTGCTCCCTCGCATCTAAGGCTGCATGCACTCCCTTGCATCTTGGTCATGAGCGCTCCCTCACATCTTAGGACGTGCACCCTCCCTCGCTTCTAGGCTGTGTGTGCTCCCTCGCTTCTAGGCCGTGTACGCTCCATTGCTTCTAGGGTGCGTGCACTCCCTTTGCATCTTAGGCTGTCTGCGATCCCTCGCATCTTAGGCTGCGTGCGCTCCATCGCATCTAGGCTGCAAGCTTTCCCTTTGCAACTCTTAGGCCACGTGCACTTCCCTCTCTACTTGGCTGCGCACTCCCATCCTCTCTCTCAGTTGCTGCGCTCCTAGGTCCCCTCTCTCCTCAGCATCCCTTCCCTCCCCAATTGTGTACTGTTCTTGACATTTGTCTCCACGGTTCTTGGCTTACATTGATTTACATTGCCTGCATTCCTGCTATGTTCGTTCCTTACTTCTAGGTTCCTTTGCTGATTGTACTATTCTTGTTGTTTTTGTTCCTCCACGGTTGTTGGTTTACGCTGCATTGCCTGCATTCCTGCTGTGTTCCTCCTTTACCTCTAGGTTCTCTTGGTGATTGACTTTTTTGTCCTCTTGTGCTCAGTTTGTGCTTCACTATAGTGCCTGCTTCCTCCAATCTAGATTCCCTTTTGTGCTCTTTGTTCTGTTATTAGCCCCCAGGTCCCTTGATGCGCTCTGTGCCTTGTTGCTCGTTACCCAGAACTGCATCCTCCTTTTTAGGTTCCTTATTGTGCACTGTACTTTGCTGGTGTCTATGCATTGTATCTGATTTTTTGTCTGTTGTCCTGTCCACCATGCCCCCCCTAGTGTTCCCCCCACCTGCCTGCTCCCCAGCACTGCCCACTCCCTCCCCCCCTTTCTCTTCACCCAACTCTTTTTCTTTTCACCCACTATGGTACTCTCTGTCTCACCTATCTTCTCTAACTGCTTTTCTATCGACTATCCTGACCTTCTTACTAAGTCTGGCAGGAAGAAGTTCAAAAGGGATATCCTGGTCTCCAACCCAGGCCTTCCTATCGCTGATACCTACACCAGTGCTTCCTGCAGACAGACCTCCACCGACATCCTCTTTGTTGTTCCCTCTCCAGGCCTTTGGACTCCCCATATGGTCTCTGTTCTCTCTCCTTCTTGCTCTTCTCCCATTAATGGTGGCACCTGGTGGGAGGCCCTCCTGCCCCCTCCCACTCCTCCAAGACCATCATTAATGTGAACCTAAATGGCACTAAGGCCCCCAGGCCAACCGTCTCCTTTTTGATAGATGTTTCCCGCGTCTTATCAACTTCCTTTCCACTACTGCTATTCCTTCTTTCCCCTCTTTAGCTCCTCTGCCACCTCCATCCTCTGCCACCTCTGCACATCCCTCTGCTGCTTCTCTGGCCACCGTGTTGCCTCCTTCCTCTGTCACCCCTCTGGCACCATCTTCCTCGCCCAGGCTCCTCTGCCGCCTCCATCCTCTGCTACCTCTGCACCTCCCTCTGCTGCTTCTCTGGCCACCATGCTGCCTCCTTGCTCCGCCACCCCTCAGGCACCCTCTTCCTCCTACCAGGCAACCTTGCCTTCTCCTACTTCCTCCTCCTTTGCCCTCCCTCGGGCACCTCCAACACTTTGGCAGGGCATACCTTTTACCTTTACCACTCCACGGAAATTTTTCAAAGGGGGCATCCTGCTCCACATTGCCACTCTCAACTCTCGTTCAGCTGTCAAACACTCTTCTGACATCTGCCATCTCCTGCAAGAACTTGATTTGGATGTACTCGGTCTCACCGAGACTTGGTTCACGGCCAGTTCTGTCACAAGCGTTGACACTCTCCTTCCAGATGGCTACAAGATCCTCTCCATACCCAGAAGCAGCCATCCCGGTGAGGGTGTAGCATTGATCTTCCCAGAGTGGATCCCTCTTTCTATCATTCCTATGCAGGACTATTCCTCCTTTGAAGGCCTGGTCTGCAGGCTCTCTCTCTCTCTCCTGGCCTCTCTCTCACTGTGGCCACTATCTACAGGCCGCCTGGCCAGGCCGGCCTCTTCCTCTCTGAGTGGGCTGACCTCTCCTCCTCCCTCCTCCGCTCTACCTCTCAACTTTTCCGCCTTGGAGACCTGAACATTCACCTGGATGCTACTTGCCCTTCTTAGGGACTCATTTGCAACCTCTGCGACTCTCTCTATTCTTCCCTCTGGCCCGACTCACTCTACAGGGCACACTCTCGATGTTCTGATCTCCTCAGACCTCCCCCTCTCTATCCCTCTCACCACTTCTCTATCCTTGATCGATCACTTCCTCCTCTCCTCCCACCTCTCTCTCTCTACCTCTCAGACCAAGCTGACCCCTGCACTGCCACCTACCTACTCGGTCACCCGACCCATGCAGCGTGTGCCAGTTGAGGCTTTTGCTGCTACTTTCTCTCCTTCTTCTGCACCTTTGGCTGACTCACATCCTGACACAGCCCTTTCCAGCCTTCCTCTTTCTATCTGTAACACTCTTGATGTCCTTGCTGCTGTCATGAGGATCCGCTTCAAGCCCAAATCCAAGTAGAACTCTTGGAATTACTCAGACTTCGTCACCCTTAAACGCAAGTGCGGGGGCGCTGAGAGGAAGTGGAGGGCATCAGGCGCACCCTCTGACAAACTGGCCTGCTGCCTGCTCCAAAGGCAATACAGACTCTCGATCCTCGCCAAGAAGAGAGCCTACATCCAAGCTCGTGTCTCTGCGGCATCTAACAACTCGGCCAAACTCTTGACAATATGCAAAGAGCTGGTCAACCCTGCTTTAGTCTCTACCTCTCCTGTTCCCTCCAAGGACCTCTGCATGGCCTTGGCTTCTCATTTCATCACTAAAACTCAGGACATCCTGTCCACCCTCTCTTCTTCTTCTTCCTCCTCCTCATCCCCCACGCCTGGCCCACGTGGGGCCGTCTTTCCTCCTCCCTTCTCTCCCTTTCCCTTGTTCACCCCAAACGATGTTTCTAGACAAGTCTGATCTATGAATGTCTCCTCAAAGGAGGTGCTCCCCTGCTCATCCAGAACATTCAAGAACCACATTGACACCCTTGCTCCAGCCCTGGCCGATTTCTGCAATCACTCTTTTGCCACTGGAACCTTCCCCTGCCCCCTGAAGCACTCCCTTGTGCACCCCCTTCTTAAGAAGCCCTCTGCCGATCCTTCCTCTCCAGCCAACTATCGCCCTATCTCCATCACTCCTTTCCTGGGCAAACTCTTGGAAAAGCTGCCTATCTCCCAGCTTAATCTTCACACTGAATATGTTGGTTGTCTCCACGACCACCAGTCTTGCGTCACAGCTGCCAGAAACACGTAAACTGCTCTCCTGAAAACCTGTGAAGACCTGCTCTCGAACCTTGACTCTAACCTTCCTTTTGTCCCCATGCTTCTCGATCTCTTCTGCTTTCCATACAGTCAACCATGCCATCCAGCTCAGTTGCCTCAGTGATAACCTGGGTATCACTGATCAGGCCCTGGCCTAGCTGACCTCCTTTCTCACTGATCGACCCTCTCAGGTACAATTGTGGTCTTTCCTCTCTTCTGGCTCTCTCTATACTTGTAGTGTCCCTCAGGGGTCTAACCTTTCTCCCTGGCTCTTCAACCATTACCTGGCACCTCTTGCCTACTGCATTGCCGCTTTCTACTCCAACTTTTAGTGCTATGCTGATGACACCCAGCTCTCTTTCAGGCTGCCTTCAGCCGCTTCTTCTCCTTCTTCATACCAGTCTGTCTTTCTGCAA
Organism: Ambystoma mexicanum; assembly: GCF_040938575.1. NCBI lineage: Eukaryota > Metazoa > Chordata > Amphibia > Caudata > Ambystomatidae > Ambystoma > Ambystoma mexicanum. The sequence continues at coordinate 666,147,974 of NC_090940.1, read as the reverse complement.
TTCAGAAATGGTGTGAATCCAATGATCTCTGCATTAATGCCAAGAAGACTTGGAGCTTCCTCATCGGAACACCAGCTCCCTCCTTTCCTCTCCCTCTCTCTCTGGCTGCCCACTCTGGGCCCCCTGCATGCTCCTGCCTGTGAGGTTAAGAACCTTGGAGTCATCTTAGACTCCACCCTCTCCTTCTCTCCTCACATCTCTGACGTCTCTAAGAAGCAAACTATCAACTGGAACTCCTCAGAGGTATTCTTCCTTTCCTCACTTTCCCCTCATAAACTCACTGTCTCCAGAGCTCTGGTCCTCTCTAGGCTGGACTACTGCAACAGCTTCTTTCTAAATCTTCCTGCGTCTACTCTGCGACCTATACATCTTATCCAGAACAGACCTGCAAGACTTCTCCTTGGCCTCAAGCCCAGGGATCGTATCGCCCCAGCTCTGAAATCTCTTCACTGGCTCCGTCTGGTGGCAAGGATCAAGTTCAAGACCTTCTGCCTCACCCACAAGGCTTTCTAGGGCCTGGGATTGCACTACCTCCAACTCTCACTTCCTAAACATCAGTCGCTTTTCCAGACAGAGAGTTGGGGCCAGATATCTCTCTGCGGCTGGGGCCTCCCTCTGGAACAGCTCCCATGCCTCTCTCAAACTTGAGCAGAACCACCTCTGGTTCTGGAAGCAACGCAAGCCTTTCCTCTTTGCTTCCACTTTTTCTCTTCCTCTCCTCTGCTGATGCCTCTTCTGCCTCACGCACTGGTCCCCTGGCAACCCTCTGAACTTGGGCCCAGGCTCCTGCATGTCCAGTTGCCCTCCGCACTGCCTCCTAGCTCCCCCAGCATTTGTAGCCTGTATCTGAAACCCTACAATCCCCACCCTCCGCACTTTAATCCACCCGCTGACTGCACTTGTTGAGTTTCTGCACTTAGCCACCCGTTGACTGGACTTGAGTTACCTGCACTTCTCCTCTCCCCCTTGGCACTTCTCCCCTTCCTCTTCTGTGCACTTGCACAATCTGAATGACACAAGTCCTAGTAAGATCGTTGTTTTGTCCTCCCTCTGTTTCCCCCTCCTCGTCTTGTCGCACCTAGAAACACTTGGGTACAAATGCGTTATAAGTGCCACATCGTATCATATCAAGAGAAACCCTGGACAAGGGAACCACATCTGGAATAAGGAACTCAATCCTTCTGTAACTTTTTAGCTGGAGTTACGCATTTTTTTCTTTTTGAACATTCATAAATCACTCAAGGCCAAAGACAATACCCTTTTCACCTTAGAGATTATGTTGTTAGAATGTGGGGGCAAGCATAGTACTTTGGGCATGAGACGGTTTTGCTTTGGACATTCTGACATTGACAGACCCTTGGTTATAAGTAGGGAAACACCTCTAGTGCAGGGACAGACGAGGCATTTCCCCAACCCCTTTTATTTTAACGAAGGTCTTTGACCAAAACATGACTCCCTTGTGTCCGAGTCTCATTCCTGGTTCCTCACACCCCTCTCTCTCTCGCTGTTCATGCTTTTGGGAGTGGAACCGGAGGAATTCCGGCAACCCCTCCATGTGATCATGGAAAGCTTTGACCGATAAGGGGTAAGCCCCCGTCTTCCTCTTCATCTATGTGTCTGATCGCCGTAGTCACCGGACGCGACTTCACCTTCTCAGAAGCTGGACTCTGACCGCTTCTTGGTCGGTCCTGAGGAGGGTCCAAGGTCCTGCTGATTTGGTGGTTCCAGCTGTTGAGGCTTAGCTGATTGAGGGTGTGACTCCTGTGGCGGAGGCAAAGCCAGTTGCTCCTGCATCATAGGAGGAGTATCAGAACAGGGACTGTCAGCAGCTGTGCCTGGGGTATCATCAGAGGAGGAGGTGGTGGAGTTTTACACACCACCTCACTTATCAGATCTTTAAGGATATTAGTCATCTGATGCGACTTCAATAAAGCCATGCATCTGTTGAAGAATGGTTTCTTGCATGCTGCAGAAGATGTTTCAGACACAGGACGAGGAGCCGGGTTCGGTGTCCAAGTAGCTGTGGCCGGCATACAAGGAACTTATCTGGTATTATTATTAATATTATGGTATTTATTGAGCGCAGACCTAGCTTTGAGAAGCATAGAAGCACTTTACAGAGGTATACACCAGTACAGATACATAACAGAGTGCCTTACAGAGGTATACAACAGTACAGATGCATATACAGTGGGGGTAGGATACATATGAGCACAAAGGAGGGGTCCGGCTGAACAGGGTGGCAAGAAAAAGTGGGGGAGATGGCGTCTAGCGAGTCAGGTGGCGAGGGGCAACGTGATGGACTAGGTGTTCAGGAGGTAAGATTCCTTAAAGTGGTGGGTTTTTGGTTATTTTCTGAATTGTAGGACCTTGGGGCCGATCCGATGCTGATGGGAAGGAGGGTCCTTAATCTTGGGGTGTAGACAGAGAAGGCTTGTTTTCTGGTCCTTTCCATGTTGCAGTGGTCAGATTTCAAGTCTGCATGTGTCCTGGCTTGTGGTGGTGCGCTGTCCACCAGAGATGTTGAGTTTCTCTGCGAGGTAGCTGGGTGACTTGCGGGCAACTGTTTTATAGATGATGCAGCAAGACTTGAAGGCGATTCATGCATGCAGTGGGAGCCAATGAAGGTCGATGAGGGCCGTGGTGATGTGGTCATATCTGCGTAGACCCTTGGCACTTCTCAGGCGCACAAGGGGGGACGATGAGAGACAGAGAGCTACAGAGATAAAGATAAACGAAGAACACACAGACAGACAGCTAGACAGGCGTGTCAGGGAGACAGATAAACATCACCAGACAGAGAGCTACAAAGGTAAAGATAAAAGAAGGACACACAGACAAAGAGACAGCTAGACAGGCGTGTCAGGGAGATAGATAAACATCACCAGACGGAGAGAGCTACAAAGATAAAGATAAAAGAAGGACACACAGACAGACAGCTAGACAGGCGTGTCAGGTAAACAGATAAACATCACCAGACAGAGAGCTACAAAGGTAAAGATAAAAGAAGGACACACAGACAAAGAGACAGCTAGACAGGCGTGTCGGGGAGATAGATAAACATCACGAGACGGACAGAGAGCTACAAAGGTAAAGATAAAATAAGGGCACACAGACAAAGGGACAGCTATACAGATGTGTCTGAGAGACAGATAAACATCACCAGACAGAGAGCTACAAAGATAAAGATAAAAGAAGGACACACAGACAGACAGCTAGACAGGCGTGTCAGGGAGACAGATAAACATCACCAGACGGAGAGCTACAAAGGTAAAGATAAAAGAAGGACACGCAGACAAAGAGACAGCTAGACAGGTGTGTCGGGGAGCTAGATAAACATCACCAGACGGACAGAGAGCTACAAAGGTAAAGATAAAAGAAGGACACACAGAAAAAGGGACAGCTATACAGATGTGTCTGGGAGACAGATAAACATCACCAGACAGAGAGCTACAAAGATAAAGATAAAAGAAGGACACACAGACAGACAGCTAGACAGGCATGTCAGGTAAACAGATAAACATCACCAGATGGAGATCTACAAAGGTAAAGACAAAAGAAGGACACACAGACAAAGAGACAGCTAGACAGGCGTATTGGGGAGATAGATAAACATCACCAGACAGATAGAGAGCTACAAAGGTAAATATAAAAGAAGGACATATACACAAAGAGACAGTTAGACTGATGTGTAGGGGAGACAGATAAACATCACCAGAGAGCTACAAAGATAAAGATAAAAGAAGGACACAGAGAGAGAGAGCTAGACAGGCGTGTCGGGGAGACAGATAAACATCACCAGACGGAGAGCTCCAAAGGTAAAGATAAAGGAAGGACACAGAGACAAAGAGACAGCTAGACAGATGTGGCAGGGAGACAGATAAACATAACCAGACAGACAGAGAGCTACAAAGATAAAGATAAAAGAAGGACACACAGACAGACAGCTAGACAGGCGTGTCAGGCAGACAGATAAACATCACCAGATGGAGAGCTCCAAAGGTAAAGATAAAAGAAGGACACAGAGACAAAGAGACAGCTAGACAGATGTGTCAGGGAGACATCACCAGACGAAGAGCTATAAAGGTAAATATTTTTTTTTTTTTTATTTATTTGTTTATAACCTCATAGGTTTTTACAAAACATATTCAAAATTCGCATTCCCTGTTGCGCAGTTTGTGTACTTCCTAAGGACACCACTCCTGGAGACTCCTTTCATTACTCTAGACTCGAGAGCAGGCTTAACGTGGGTGCCTCCTCAGGGCACGCCTGGAGGCGCTTATAATTTGGCCCATTAGCTCTTTGCAGGGCGACAGTCAAAAATTTTGCGGCTGTCCTGGACCATTTAGCCGAGTCCCCGGCTATCAGCCGTGACCAGGAGGTTTCCTCATCCAACATCTTGGCTTCGTTGAAGAGTGGTGTCAGATAGGATTGTCTCTCATAGGATAGGGTTGGACATATCATTAATAGATGTCGGAGTGATTCTCGGTTGTCCGGCACACTGCATAGACGACATTCCGCCGATGGGGACAGCGCTCTACTAGATAGAATTTCGCTAGTAGGCAATAAGTTCAGCCGTGCCCGCATAAAGGTTCTTCTTAGATTTTTTTCCGGGAACTTGTCACAGTACTTTAAGGGTTCCTTTAGGCGATTGTGAGAGGGAGGTAGGTGCTTTAACGATTTGTATGAAAGAGCTTTTTCGTTTGTGCAAATCCAATCTTGCTGCTCTAACTTTGTTTTGACACGGCATGGATTTGAAATCAGTATTTCTTCATCACACACTACCGCCTCCATAGCGATCTTGATTTTTTTTTCCCAATCTACCAAGGCTTTGCAGTTCCGTCCTTGTAGTTCAGCTGCCACGATTTTGAAAATCGGGGGGGAGCTTTGGAGCAGGATCTTCCTGTATAGTTGAATTGCACATATGGTCACCACCGCTCCGAGAGATAGCAAACCTAATTCTCGATGGATTGCTGGAAGGGGAGCTGACTTAGGTAGGCCTAATACTGATTTCCAGATGAAGCCTTCCAGACGTGACCATAGTTCATCAGGGAGATTGAGGTTTGCCGCCATGCCGTAAGTAATGGTTGGAACTACTTTCGTTTTGTAGAATTGCAGGGCGGGGAACCATGAGAATTTTCCAAATTTCCCATCGACTGCCCGCATTTGAGAGGTTAAGTTTCGCGCTTTGGACCAAAGCGAGTTTTGGAGTGAGTTTTCACGGAGCGTGTTGTCGAGCATTACTCCAAGATATTTATATTCGGTTATGACTTCAATTTTTGTTTTTCCCAAAGCCCAGCGAAGGTTGATTTAGTGCTCTTTGTTGATTTTGAGAGCATCAGGATTTTGGTTTTCGTTTTGTTGATTTGCAAATTGTTCGTGCTCATATAGGCCGCCACGTAGGTCAACTGGCGCTGAAGGCCGATTGCTGTTTGGTCCAGTAGAACCAGGTCATCGGCATAACATAGCTTAGACACTTTCTCCCCTCCTACTTTTGGAGGGAATGCTCTCACCATTTTCTCAGACTCTTGATAGTCCCCGATAAATGCAATAAACAGGGCCGGGGCCAGGGGGCATCCCTGTTTGACTCCCCGTTTGGTGTAAATCATGTCGGAGAGGGCCCCTTGCTGGTTTAAACGGACCCTTAACGATGTTTCCGTGTGAAGTGCCAGGATGGGGTCGAGAACTGGTCTCGGACAGTTCCATGCTGTCAGTTTGGCCCATAGCTTAGTACGATCTACTGTATCGAAGGCCTGCGAGAGGTCTATTAGTGCCATGTAAACTTTAGTAGCTCCCCTCTTTACGTTGGCTTTGACTATACTCAGGATCAGAAGATTAATTGCCGTTCCTGTACCTTTTTGGAATCCTGTCTGGAAACAATCCATGGCTGGGGAGATGGCGGCCCAATCCTTGAAATGTTGTAACAGCAACGAGGCAAAGATTTTCCCAATTATATCTAGGAGTACAATCGGTCTGTAGTTAGCCGGTTGGTTTCTATCACCCTGTTTGAAAACAGTGACTAAAACTGCCTCTGTCCAGGATTTTGGGACTTGCCTCTGGGTCTGGCATTGGGTAAAGAGTTCGCAAATTGCATTTGCCCATGCTAATGGATGCCTTTTGATATCAACATTTGTCAGCCCGTCCGGGCCTGGTGCCCTTGAAGCTTTTAGCTTGGCAATTGTTCTTAAGATATTTTCCTGATTCGCTAAATCGATCCATGGGTATTCCCCTCCTTTTTTAATCTGCTGGGGCGAGTCCCCTGGTACGCGGTATAAGTCTGAGTAGTGGGAGATCCAGTTTTGTTCAGATACTGAACTCGAGAGTGGCGGCGCTTTTTGGCAATTTCTATTTCTGAGCAATGTCCAAAAGTCTTTGGTCTTTCTCGTAGCCCCAATTACCAGCATGGCTTCCGCATCCTTCTGGTAGAGTGCTTGCCGATGGTGTTTTATCCATGCCTTGTAAATCTTCTCGCCAGTATGGTATTCAGTCCATGCCTCCCCCTTCCCTGCCTTGATCGCTTTCTTTTTTAGCTTTCTCAGCTCCAATCTTTTTGTCACCACCTCTTGATTGAACGTGTGGACGTGGTTGGGAGGGTTTTTCATCTTTCCTCCAAAACTTGTTTTGTAGGGCACAAGTAGCGATACATATTCAGGTCTTCCCTCTATTAGATTTTCCAGAGGACCCCCCTTTTTGCTTTAGAGCGATTTCCAACCCTCGCACGTTGTTAGATGAGAGACGAAGTCGGTTTTGCTGCATATTCGAACTTACCCCTGGTAGGTAGTGCGCTCTTTCCTTCTTGAGACCTCCCCAGGACATCTGCAGCAGATTGTGGTCACTTTTTAGTGTCCGGTGTACTGTGAAGTCCGTCAAATACGGGATCAAACCTTCGGTGATGTAAATGTAATCGAGAGTAGCCTCCGCACCCGACCTTTCCCATGTTGGAATTTGGGATTTATGCTCCACCAGTTCTGCCACATTGTAAAGTTAAAGGTAAATATAAACGAAGGGCACACAGACAAAGAGACAGCTAGACAGATGTGTCAGGGAGATACAGATAGAAAACATAAAAAAGAAATGATTTAAAAAATAATAGACAACTGTTTTCCTTGTTATCATTTACTCCTTAAACATACCACACAACCACACCATTTCATAATATAAGTAAAAAGCAAAATCGCACTGAATGGAATTGGAGAAATTATAAAAAGAGGTCACCAACCGCTCCAGGGAATTAATTACAGCTATCAACGTGTTCTTTACAAACTGATGTGTAAGGCAGTAAAGTTAAAGTTCCTTAAAATGAAAAGTTTGCAAGATCTCAATTGTAAGTAATCACAAAAATCATTTAACACATTTAAATCCCTGTTGGGAAATATGTGACTTGACAGAAGCACACAGGAGAGATTTGCAAAAATATCAGGCATTCGCCAACAGATGGTACAAAATGTCTTCCTCAGTAAACACCTAAACCCTGTCAGCTTGTAAGTGTAAGCATGCTGAAGACTGGCCCTAGGGGCATCCTGGCATTGCTATTGCATGGTGTCTGCTCGTGTCCATCACCCGAGCCCAGCCCATGGCTGGCAAGTCCTCATTGGGCATCACTGGTTGGATCTGACATTGCATGAACCCGCCATTATCTGCCCCCCCAGGAGCAGCAGCTAAGCACCTTCCTTGCACCCGGGCACTCTACTAAGGTGGCTCCCGTGCTCCACCTTACACGAGCGCCTAGAGAAGTGCTTGTTTTGTGGTGCGAAAGGCTCTGGTCCCGTCCCCATGCGTGGATGATATTTGATAGGTTATTTATAACGCGCTTAATACCCAGAGGTTTCAAGGCGTAGATCCGGGGATCGAACCTGTGATGCTCTGTGTCGTTTTGCTTCCAAGGCGAGCGCATTGCTCCTGAGCTCTCCTCCCGATGCTCATACAGTATGGAGAAAAGGGTACGGGACTTTGGAGTATCAGTCAATAATGATGCATAGTTCAAGCTGGCCTTATGCTTTGGATGGAATTAGGCTGTTAGTGCTATTAATATCTGTAAAAAGAAGAAATATTATACGATTATAGAGGAATGAAACAACCCACCATTAGTAACCCTTATGAAAACCGGCCCTCAAAATGCACCACTGGCATATTTGCCAACCCTACAGATTTCGGCAGTAGGCTATTGCTTTTTGAGCAGTCCTACCGCCTACAGATTTGGGTGCAGATCCTACTGCTTTTTACAGTGGCGGGTAATTTATGTGACTCTAAGGCAGGCTGCAGGACAAAGCATGCAACACATTAGTTAGTCTGTCTGCGCGGTGGGCGGGTAAGTGATTACTTTGAGTGACGGGCTCAGACCAATCCACTGTCCTGACAGCTGCGTGACTCTGTCCTGCACTCTTGCCGGGACAGGCCTTAGGTGAACCACCAGTGAAGGCAAGTGGCAGAGCGTACCACCATTACACAGCATCTGCCTATCAGACTGAGGAGGGTATCAGTCTCCATGTTGTTCAGTGTTCAACCTGCACTGCAGGAATAAATATGTACTGCCCGGGCTGCTGCTACAGAGCAGTGGCAAACGTTGCCTACCAGCTCTGTGTGATTACCTTCTGTGAAGTTAGGTAATTGAATTTGGTGTTAACTTACCATTCAGAAATACACACGTTTAACATTTGAACATCTTTCCATGCGCTGTTTGATGGGTTGTGTATTTTAGAATGCTTCAATGCTGCCAACAATGCACGTTTTGTATTTTCCTGTGCTGTCATTGTTATGCGAATTAGTTTTGATCTTGACAACTCCTACATCTTTTTGGTCACAGAATGTTGGCAAGTATGTAATACCGATATACCGCCAGAAAATAAGAAGACAGACGTTGCTTGCTGAACCTGTGTGCGGTTGCATGTGGTCGTGTGCAGCAGGGAGGTAATCAAGCAGTGTGGCCTGGACTGCCTCTTTTGGGGTGAGGTCAAGCTAGATGTTCATACGGAATTGCAGGATGGAAAACGCTGGCCTGGAAAGGTTCCCATAGCAATGTCAGAGTTTATGGTTAATTTGAAACCTTCCAGCTATGAACCTTCTGTTATGTTAGTACCAGAAAATAAGTCAACTCCATTTCCGACTAGATTGCTACGGCCCTCCAGCCCAAAACGGCTCCAAGAGCAGCCCACAAACGCTTTAAGCTTGGAGGCAAGCCATCAATGTACTGGATCCAGGACTCTGGAATCCTCTCACACCTAAGAGCAGAATCTAACCACCTGCGACTTAAAAAGCTTCTGAAGACAGAAACCTTCAGCTGCCTTTGACTCACCTCTGGAGGCTAGAGGCAAGCAAATTAGGGATGCGGGACAGGCAGTCCACGCTCCCCTCATGAGTCTTCATTCTTGTGCTGTTCCTTGTTCTTAGAGTCTATGGGCCTCATTGCAAGTATGGAGGTAGACATGCCGCTTTTAGCGGCATGGCTACCTCCATACCGGGTACCGGGTCCGGGGCTCCTTAAATGGGGAAATACCGGGCCATTCTGACCTTGGAGGGCCGGTATTTCCCCATTCAGGGAAGCCGACCCCAGGACATCCCCATTCCCATTCGTGCCCCCGTAGGGCTCAATGGGAATGGGGAGGGTGCATCCTGGTCTCCTCACGGGACCCGCTAAGGACGCCTGGTTTTACCAGGCGTCCTTAGCGGGTCCCGCGAGCAGACCTCGTAATGAGGAGGTAGGGGGTTAACAGCGCCGGCAGCTCTACTGGCGCCATTAACCCCCTACCGTCAGGGTCGTAATGAGGTCCTATGTCATGGTTACTACCCTTTCTTGCTTTCCTCCTTTTCCTCTCTTCTTTCATTGTGACGTGTAGTGTGATACAAGCCTTCCAAATGAATAGAAAAATAAAGGATATTCTGTCAGGGGTCATCACTGGCTTCCCCCGGGGCATGGGGGGTGCATGGGCATCCTGAGTCTTCAGGCACAGTGTATGGCTTTATTGATATTACTGTCCTGGCACCAGCCAAGGGCCTTGCTAATGAGCTGGTGACTCGTCCAGCAAGCCGCACTGTCGCTGGGATTCTGCTGCTACTTGGGACGAGTGATAGGCCTAAAGATGTGGCGGGTCGTGCTTATGGCGACTCAGCCAAGGTCAATGTGGTCGTTGTAGGGGAGATAGCGTAAGGGGACCAGTCGGCTAATGGGCAATAGCAAGGTGTGTGGAGGCTCCTGAGGAGTGCTTTCATTGGAGATTCATGGTTCGATGGAATTGGTCGAGTTCAAGTCTGCTGGTGAGCTGAGAGCCGGGTTTTGCTGTGTTGTTACCTGTTGGTAAGAGGTGTTCTAACTCTTCCATTTCATGACGAATTGCCCGGCTTCACCAACAGCCCAGTGATGGACACCACAAAAAGTGCACCTCCAAGCGTGGTGATGCTCGGCTCAGCCCTTGGCTGGGATCTCGAGCAGCAACATGTAATAATAGGGACACTCAGGGCAGGCCTGGGCAGGACACGAGTGGTGATGGAGGCATGCAGGCTAAAACATGTGCGTTACTTGTGGTTTAAGAGAGCTTCAAAGTCACTGTGAGAGCCGGACTAGCCATCTCGCCAATGTTCTGTGGCTTGTGTGAGAAACCTGAAGGTGTCTCACCCGCCAATTCCCGGGGGTCTGTCATCCAGGTGGCCAGGACACGGCCATCGCTTTTGGATCCAGTTCCCGGGGGTGGACCAGTGCAGTAGGATCACCTGGATGAGGGGTCCTCAGGAAGTGGAAGTGGGAAACACCAAGAAAGAAAGGATACCTATAGGCCTTAGGAAACAGCACAGCAAAGGAACATAGCCCAATACTCAGAATACAGGCGAATCAGACGGCAGCAGAGTTCCTAATTGACACGGGGGCGACCGTGAACGTAATAAGCGAAAAGGTCTATAAAAGCATACCAAATGCCCCTTGCCTGCAACCAGCTCGAACACTCATTTTTCCATATGGATCAAAGACCCCGCTGGCATGCAAAGGGTTCTTCATGGCATCGTGTCAATATAAGGAACATGAAAAGAAGATCCCCATGCACGTCCTGGAGGCAGCTACTGAGAGCGGATGCATACTGAGCTATCGAGCAGCTATAGAAATGGGACTAATCCACATATTGTACCGTCTCATGGTACACAAATATCTAGACCCCACCGCAAGCATAGACCAAGTCTTCCCATCACTGTTCAAAGGCCTCGGAATGTTGAAGGGTAGGCAGATAGAACTCCACATCGACACCACGGTCACGCCCATAGCACAACACTACAGAGGAATACCCATCAATATTCAAAAACAAGTTGAGAATGAACTGACAAAGCTGCTGGAGGCAGACATCATTGAGCCCGCGGAAGGACCTACCCCATGGGTCTCTCCAATTGTACCCGTGCCCAAAAGAGACTCCCAAGACATCCGAATATGCGTAGACATGAGAAGGCCAAACGAGGCCATATTAAGGGAACGCCACCAAGCCCCAAGAATAACCGACATGGTACATCTGTTGAACGGGGCCACTGTGTTCTCAAAGCTGGACCTCAACAAAGGGTATCACCAGTTGGAACTCAGCAAAAGCTCCCGATATATAACCACCCACCTAGGACTCTTCCGTTACAAACGGCTATGTTTTGGTGTGTCGTCAGCGGCTGAAATTTTTCAAGCAGAAATTCATAACGTCATCAAACATGTACCAAACTGCCTGAACTACAGTGACGACATACTGGTGTTCAGACAAAATCAAAAGCAACACGATGACACGCTGATCAGAGTGTGCATGGCCTCGGAAGAGGCATGGCTCACACTAAACAAGGACAAGTGTGAATTTCGCAAGAAAACACTCCGTTTCTTTGGTCACATATTCTCCGAGAAGGGAATGACACCCGACCCGGAGAAAGTCAGCGCACTCCGAGAAGCCAAGCCGCCCGCCACCACATCAGACCTCAGGTATTTCCTGGGCCTTGCAAGTTACTGCACCAGATACATAAGAGATTTCGCCTCCATTAGCGAAGCCCTCCGAGCGCTCACCAAGCTCAACACAGACTTCACATGGACACCACAGTGCCAAGAAGCGTTTCAAACAATCAAGGACCGCATCTCTGACGCCCGAAACATGGCATATTTCGACCCCAAAAGAAAGACAGAACTTATTGTCGACGCTAGTCCCGTCGGCCTAGGCACCATTTTAACACAACTAGATGACAGAGAAGAAGGCAGAAAACACATTGTAGCCTAGGCCAGTCGAAGCCTTTCCAAGACCGAACAAGCCTACTCCCAGGCGGAGAAGGAAGGCCTGGCTGTAGTCTGAGCCTGCAAACACTTTCATTTGTTCCTATATGGGAAACCTTTTGTAGTCGTAACGGACCATCAAGCTCTCATCTTCATCTATGGCAATCCTCAGGCAAAAATGCCGCCACAAATAGCTCGATGGGCACTCCGACTACAAGACTATCAATTCTCCATCACGCACAGACCCGGAAAGGAGCAGAACCCTGCAGATTTCCTCTCGAGACATCCAAAGGACGCGTGTGGACCAGAAAAATCCATAGCTGACCAGTATATAAGATATGTCATTCACAGCAACACACCGCAAGGACTAGACATGGATCACATAACTCGTGAGTCAAACACGGACCAAGGAATACAAACTATCCTCCGATGCCTAGAAACAGGCCGATGGAAGCAAGCCAAACAAATTCGAGAGACGATGAACGAAGACACCAAGCAGGACATCAAGTGCTCTCTAGCGGTGAAAGAAGAACTTGCAAAATCAGACGAAGGAATGCTGCTAAAAGGCACAAAGCTTGTGATACCGCGCAGACTGCGCCAGAAAGTACTAGAACTCGCCCATGAAGGACACCGAGGGATTGTATCCACCAAAAGGATGCTAAGGCAGAAACTATGGTTCCCACAACTAGACACTTCAGTAGAGGAACTATTACAAGACTGCCCCACCTGTGCACTTGTAAAGCCACACACCTCCCCAGAACCCCTAAACATGACCGCGCTGCCCGAGGGGACCTGGGAAGAAATAGCTGTGGATCATTTTGGGCCCATGGAAGGAGGAGAATACATTCTGGTGGCTGTTGATGAATACTCAAGGTACCCCGATCTACAGATAGTCCCATCAACATCAGCACATCATACCATACCAGTCCTGGATCGCATGTTCGCAACATACGGAGTACCTAAGGTAGTAAAGTCCGACAATGGACCTCCGTTCACCGGGCAGGACTTCCAAAGATTCGCCGAATACATGGGCTTCAGGCACAGAAAAGTGACACCCCTATGGCCACAGGCCAATGGAACAGTCGAGCGGTTCATGAGCAACATCAAACGCACTACACAAATTGCTCGCATTACGGAAGAAGCTGTTGAGAAGCTGTTATACCAACTCATGCGAGACTACAGGAATACGCCACAGAGCACCACTGGAAAACACCTTCTGAAATAATGTTTGGGCGAACGATAAGAACACGAATACCTCACGTAGCCGTTGAGGAAGATCAATACGAAAGGGATGCAGAAATGAGGGAAAAGGACAAACGCATGAAGGAGAACATGAAAAGAGCTGCAGATACCACACGACGAGCCAACACAAGTGATTTGGCACCAGGAGACATGGTGGTAGTCCATCAGCCCCAGCATAGGAAAAACATAGCACCATTCAACGAGGACCCTCTCCTCATCGTCCACAAGAAGGGGTCACTTATCACTGCAGAGGGAGACCGCAAGTCCATAACAAGAAACTCATCTCACTTCAGACGAGTGTCGAGGACCCCAGCTTTACGTGACACAAACTTGAGTGATGATTTCACCCCATGGGACGTTCCATATGAAGGAGACAGAGAAGACTCGGACGGATACGTAGTTTCCTAGACCCGGACAGACCCGTCGACCAGGACCGAGAGTCGGCCAGCGAGAACGAAAAGGAAACCCCATCGCCTCATCGAGGAAATTAACTGAGCCGGACTTAAGGTTTGGTGACAGGAGGGTGTGATGTCCTCACTCTTTCTCCTTGGACGGAAGTCCTCTGTTTATGTTTGTGTTTGTTTCGCGGGCTGCGACCCGCGTGTGTTAAGGGGCGGGGTTACCGCCCGCAGGGCAGTTCGAGCCTGGGTTCACGGAATAAAGACGTGTTGTACCCCAGCTCTGCGTCGGCCCTCTCTTTGGCATGAATGAGTGTGAGTCCGACGGCAGAGTGTGAGGAGGTCCATGTGTGAGCACATTACACCTGCAAAGCAGACAGCTGAGCCTCATTGAAAGACTCGCATTCAAATATACATGTTCAGTTGTTGCTGGAGCTTACTACCAGAACTATGCAACAATACTTAAAAACACACAACTTAATACAAATAAAGTCAAAGTGCAAAAAAAGCAAATGAGAGTTCATATCTCTCAGTTAAATCATTAGACTGGGGTTGGGATGTGAAATGTTTACTGCCACTGATGACCACAGAACACCCCAACTCCCAAAAGACGGTGTAAAGGTTTTTATTTGTTTTTCTTCCCTGGACGCTAAGGGCTGTGTGATGAATCTAGCGGGGTCGTCACTACCTTTCTAGGGGAAATCTCTCTCATCTGGCCAGAGCAAGGCAGAAGCTACCTGCCTCTGACCCCGGGTGGCTATCTGTGGGGAGACCACATGGGGGAGGTGACCCTCGGGGAGGTGAAGTGAATCCACTGGATCAGATCAGGCCTTTACCTGTAATCCTTAGTAACACTTATTTACTTTTCCCCCATTCTTGTATGGCATATTGGTGTGGACAGAATCTCCACTGTTTACTACTCACCAACTTTAAGTACACCCCCCCCTCAATAAGACTCAGACGAGGAAGAGGGATGGAGTGATGACGATCAATAGAAGTGGCAAGCCAACGCCACGTTCTAATCATTGGAGGATGTTAGCAGGTGCCGGGACATTCAAATATGGCACACGAGAACACAACAAGAGACTCAGTCCTCCTGACGCTGGTTGGGATATGGGAGGAGAGCAGGCTGCAGACCGGAGCGAGGAAACTACCGAGAGCGATGTCCGGGGAAGTCAGGCAGAAGAGTGTTCGCCGCACTGTCACCACGGACAGCAGGAGATGCCGAGAGAAGGAGAGGCAAGGTGGGAACCGAGAAACCGACGAGTCACGCGCCCAGTCAGCAACCAGGAAGCCGAGGAAACAGTGAGACGTGAAGGACGCCGAAACAGCCAAAGAAGCCCAGAGAAAGAGGTTGGGATACCGGAGTACTTCAGGGCGGATGCTGCATACTGTTAGTAAAGAGCATAAACTCAAGTAAGGGAGCTGGTACATTTCATAGAATTAGAAAAGGGTTGGTGACCCGATATATAGAAATTATAACTACCTGGATACAGAAGAGAGTGAATGCTGACAAAAGTTTAAACCTGGGATTTGCACTCAAATACTGAGTGAACTTAAAAAGCCCTGGCAGGTCTGAAAAACCAGAGGGTGTTTCACAACCCAGCCCCAGGGGATCCTGTAGTTAGGTGGCCAGTGAAGGTCCATCGCTTTTGGATCCCGACTGTTAGGCAGAAACCTGTGCAGTTCCCTTTGGGAACACTGCAAAAGATTGAGTAACTACAGGTGTTAGCAGTAAACCCACTTGGTAGCAGTCTGTACCACCCAGATTTACCTGGTAGCTGTGGCTGAGCAGTCAGACTTCCCTCAAGAAGAGTTAGGCAGTATGCAAAGTATACACACTAAGTACTCAGATACAATAATACAAGCAAACACTGACCAGAGCTTTGGTATCAAAGTATATAATTATTTATTTAAAAACACACTGTTTGAAACACTCCAGCACTCTTATTGTAAAACACTCTAAACACAGTTACTATTATAATATATACAACCCTTATTCCTTATCAGGTAAGTCTTAGTTAACACCACTTATTTCCAGACAGAGGTGAGCGCTTAACTATAGATGGCACTCCAATAAGTTCATGAAGAAGGGAGGGAAAAAGACAGAATATGCAAAGATGCACCACTCTAAGATTTAGGAACACTTTTAGCAAGGCAGAAGAGCAAAAAGTCACTTGTGAGCCAAAGTCCATAGGCTGGGCCCACTCTTAGAGAGAGCAGAGCACAAATGCGCCCAAGATCACACAGTTACACTAGGCTTTGAAAGTCTTGCAGAGAGTTCGAAAAGAGTTTAGAGAGGCTCAGAAAAGTTTAGCCAGGGTGTCCCAGGCTAACCCAGGTTCGAAAGCCGGGGGCTAAATCTACCCCGTACAGTTAGTGGCAAGGGAAGCCAGGCGGAACACTGGACCTTAAGTGGGAAGGATCCTCCAGCGGTGGTAGTTCTTCCTGGCAGTGGGTGCAAGTCTCGGCGTCATCCAGGGGAAGAGAAGATCTCGACTTGGAGGAACGCTGAAGGTTGTTGCATTGCCAGGGAAGAAACCAGCCGTGGAGTTTTCCGGTTAAAGGATTTATTTCGCGGTCGAGGTAAAACGTGGTATTCCGGTTGCCGGGGTGCTTGGCACAGGCAAGGCGGCCATGAGATGCGTCGGGAAGGCGAAAAGTTGGTGAAACTGGTTATCCCCACCAGTCAAAGGAAGAAGACTCTCCGGCGGGAGATCTCCTCTGTCGTTGGGAAAAGTGGTGAGACGGTCAAGCAGGGCTCCACCGGTGGTGTCGTTGTGGCAGGTCGGCTCAGCTTCTCCCTCGTCGGATTCTTAGGTCGTGTGGCGACTTCTGAAGTTCCAGTCACCAAAGCCCTGCTTTTATGCAGAAAACCCCCATTCACTCAGCCTAGCTGTCACTCAAACATGCAAACTGGTGAGCCGGCCGGCTCACCACTTGGGCCAATCAGGACGGAGTGCGACTTGAGTTGCCTAGGCAACTCAGTTCAGGGTGCCTAAATCCCCCTCAACCCCTCCTAAGTACCCCAGACAGAGTGGCACCACTTTGGAGGGCTTCTGTGGAGAAGCCCGCCAAAAAGTGGAACAAAGGGCTCGACTTGGGTTGGAGTCACAGAAGAGAACACAAATGCCATTTTAGAACCGAGTTTTGGCAAAAAATACCAACCGGAGAATTAATAATAATTAAATAAACCAGCGGTATGTTCGAGGCTATCGTAATTAAATAAATAAAGATAGTAGCCTCGAACAATGGGAAAATCCCATAGAGAAATATTTGTGGTTGAATATAAAAAGTAGTATCCACTGCCACTAGCCAAAACTCGATCTGGGGGGACGGAGACGTGCCCCCTCGACTAACAGACCCCGGGGCAATCAAATTGCCCCAGCCAGTATGTCCACAATATGATGGTTTGTACTGGTTCTGTTCAGAATTCAAGACTAGTAAAGTCAATGGTGACTTTACATGCCCTGGGAGACAGTAGTCAGGCCCAGGGTATGGAGTCTATACTGGGGGGTCACTATGACACCCCTGTGTTACTGCACTGAGGGTGCTGTGTAACACACATCACAAAAACACATGAAGCCCTATGGAGTAAAAGACCCCATAGCCCATTAAACACATCTAGAGTCAAAGGAACACACTCAAATCATGTCCAAGAGTGAGGGTAAAAGAGTCTCACTCTTGGCAGGAGAAAAAAATAAACCCCAAAAATCCAGCAAAGCTGCTGGGGGACTCACTAGGTTAGGAAATTCAGCCTAAGCAGAGAATTCTCCGTAACACCGACCCTGGAGGTGGACAAGCAAGAGGGGATCACCTGGGTAGGGAATCCTCAGGAGTGGGGGAGAGACACCAGATGGCGAGACATGGTATCCCCCCTTTCCCAACTGTAATCTAACTTCTATCCCTACCTACTTTCTGGGACACTACAACTCCCATGATCCTTATCCCTTCTATGCCAGCAGAAACACTGAGACAAGGAAGATAAGGACTGAGGCTAGAAAGACTAAGTCTAGCACTTTACAGTGGCCCTGTCCCACTAATGAGGCCAGGCGGGGTCAAGCACACAGGGCCTCATTACGACCCTGGCGGTAAGGGGTTTACGCCAGCGTTAGCTGCGCCGACCCCTTACCGCCAATTACGAGGTCCCCTAGCGCCATGGTGCTTTTAACACTTGCTTTTAGCAGGTGTTAAAATCCATGGCGCTAAGGGACCATGGAGTTAATTACGCCACCGTAATTTACGGTGGCGTAATTAACGCCTTCCCCACTCCCATTATGCCCTATGGGGCAAAAATGGGAATGGGGAAGGGTAAATGGGGATTGGGGACTTACCGCCCCGCCAAGGTCGGAATGGGGCGGTAAGTCCGCCAACCACCAGGGCGTAAACGTAGTTTACGCCATGGTGGTAAAGTCACGGCCCAGGCGGTAACTTACCGCCTGGGTCGTAATGAGGCCCACAGTCTTAATCACATACACCTGTCATACATTAACTATCACGCGGACGATAAAAGGTGGAGCGCACAGACACACTTTGAGCAAGACCAGGTACGAGAAGGAGCAGCTCAGCCAGGGCTGTGGGGAACCAGGCCACGGAGAACGGAAGGCCAAGAGGTTGTTTGACTGCAAGAGAGAGCAAGAGGACGCCAGGCGAGAGATCTGTGTTTCCAAAGGGCCTGAGAGGTTCACCGTAAGAAGCTGAAGAGCTGAAAGGAATATTCCTTTGATGTGCTGGAAAGTTGCCAGGTTCCCTCCCGTGACAACAGGAGTGTTGGGGAGGGACCAAAGGGCCGATAGTGGAGGCACGACCTTGAAAAGACGCTAAAACCAAACACAGCCGGTGAGTTCGTGAATGTAGCGAGAGCCCGGTTTGTGAAAGGCGTTTGTGAAAGCAGTAACAAGCAAGGTTACACATCTGAAGTAAAAGCAAGAAGGGAAAGAGACGATTGTTCTGAAGCGATACAAATCAGCAGAGTGGTCCTGCGAAACGAAGCACAATGCAGAAAGTCTCTTTGAATCGTGAAAAGTATTTCCCGGTGAAGAGAAGTGTTGATGAACTTTAAAGTAAACACAATGAAAGAAAATCAAAGCAGGAGGTTGCTAGAAAGTGAACTGTGATCCCAAAAAGCTGGTTTAAGGTTTCTGAACTTTCATTTGCTTATGAGAAAAGCAAAGCCAAGCAGAAGGTTGCCAGAAAGTGAAACTACAATACCGAAAGGCATTTCACGAGACAGGCTCGAGCCCGGTAGAGGGAAGCCTGCAGTGGAACTGGGTTGGTCGATGTGGTCATGCAGAGGTCTAGCAAAATCCTCTGCAGTTTTGAAAGTCTTCGACTGATGTGTTGAACTGAACAAACTCGAACCCGACTGAGGAAAGTCTGATGGTGAATAGCCTCGAGCCCGACTGAGCGAAGTCTGATGGTGTGCTTTGTGTAAAAGCTTGGGGAAGGGAACCCCAAGAGAAAAGGCAGGTTTGAGCCCAGTAGAGAGAAGCCAGTAATTGAACTGTGATACTTGGGACAGGTTCGAGCCGGCAGAGGGAAGCCTGTAAATTGAACTGTGATACTTGAGACAGGTTTGGCCCGCCAGAGGGAAGTCTGTAATTGAACTGCATACCTGATTTGTGTAAAAACGTGGGGAAGGGAACCCCAAGAAAGAGGAGTCTGGAGCCCGACAGAGGAAAGCCTTCACTGTAAACTGTGCTGTGATATTTTAAAAAAGGACAGACTCGAGCCTGACTGAGGGAAGTCTGATTGTGAAAGAAGGATGAGACCCAGACTTGGGTGAGAGAAACCCTATGCATCTAATAGCTGTTGAAAGACCTGACACACGCTCCCAAGCCGTACCTGCCAGCCAAAGTGTGGCCCGCCTATCCTTACCCCAAATCCCGAGACCCTGTGCTTTGAACGTGGGGAAGGGAGATGTAGCCAGATCATAGAAGTCATTCTGACATTTATTTTTGAAACACTATTTTCCTTTGCAAACATCCCTTTTCACATTTGTATATTGAGAGCGAGGGCAAAGTTAGGTTTCTTTAGTATAGCCCCCTTCTTGTTGAGACAAAACTGACCAGGACTGTTCTCTTTTAGTTGATGGTCGGGATTACTCCCATATTAGCTAGAAAGCCAGGCAGGAAGCCTCCAACCCTTTCTGAAGATATTAAAAAAGGTTTTTGAAACTTACATCACTTGTGTCTGTCTAACTGTTGATACCATGCCTTCCTCACAAAGGAGAGTAAACCAGTCACGCAGCGAGTCTGGGACGGTATCGGTCAAACATGCAACATTACCAATACAGCGCCTTTGCGCAGAACAAAATTCCTGACCCTGATTACACTGACTAAGGGGAATAAAGTTGCAGGGGTGTCCCCAGCTCCCATTGTTTGGGGTAGTTGGGATCAGGGGTTGCAGGGGTGTCCCCCGCTTCCATTAGCTGGAGAGCAGGGACAAGAAAGTATATTTCAAAAATGTTTTTAAAAAAAAGAATCCTGTGTCGCCAGCTCCGACCACCGTAAGTGGGAGGAACTGACTTGCAGGGACAGAGAGAGTGTGCCGCCGAAAGGTAAGTAGGGAGGGGAGGGGAAGGCGGGTTGCGACTGCGGATCAAAGTGATCTCTGTGATCACTGCGCCACCTCACAATGGAAGTCGGCTTTTTGAACGTCGACATTATGGGCAGCATAGTGATCACATATATCCGTCTGGGACCCGCACCAAAGTAGCAAGATTATAGACACCCTGGCAGGAGAGTAAACCAGGGATTGGAGAACAGGGGCAGAAACGCCCATATGTGAATTGTGGATTAAATTGTGGAACAGCTGAGAGGGCTAAGGGGAAGTAATCCCCCCTCCTTGAATTGTGGACAGAAAGGCAAGAACCATACTCTTTTTTGCAAAAGCACTGTATATTTGAAAATGTTGTGTAAACGGTGAAAACTAAAGTTAATATACAAAAGCGACATTTGAAGAACCAGAAGAACTATAGGATAAGGGAAGGCCCCTTCTCTGGTGGGACTTTATTGACTTTTCTTTTCTTCACTTTAGAAGTTGGTGCTTGGAACTTTGGAAGGAAGCTGCAGGTGTTCAGCTAAAAGACATCCCCATTTCCCGGCATATTGAGTTTAGTGTGCGAGGGTCAGTTTAGGATTTTGGACACGGGACAGAGAACTCTGTTGATTTAGACTTCCTGACACTTACGTTCCTTAGTTTTGCTGAGGCAGGGAATCATCTCTTAGAGTTAGGGGTAGGTAGGATTTTCCCAACCCCTCTTTTTGTCTTGATAATAAAAGTCTTTGGTCAATACTAAAAATGGCACTGTGTACGAGTTTTACTCTTGGTCCCTTACAGCTGTCACTCTGTCTCTCATCTAGAATGCACCAAATGCTCCTGACCCCAGGTTAGTACCCACCCATTGTTTCTCCCTAATGTCTAAGAGTTAGCTTTCTATTGGTGATGGCCTAAAGGCGACTGCCATATCTATACACTATCCTCTGGCTCTTCTTAAGCTAGCCCGACACTATGCTTGAGGTTCATTTTAAGTGGGGTAAGTGGGATTATGCCTTTCGGATGCTCAACACTTGACTCTGCCTCCTTCCTCTCACACCCTGATGTTCCTCTGCCTGTCTTTTACTACTATTCTCTTCCCCCTATTCTCCTACAAATAACTCCACCCACCTTCTCTCCTCTCTCTAATTACCTCTTCCTCCTGTGTACCTCTGATGTCTCCTTCTCCTTCCTTCCTCCACCTTCCAGTGTTATTAGTCCTTTTCCTCCACACTGATAATACCTCCTCCACACTACTACGTCCTTCTCCACACCACTACTACTCTTGCATCTACAAATTAATACTACACTGCCTCCTCAAACTACTACTGTGCTCCCTTCTTCACACGACTACTACTCCGCCCCACCTTCTATTCACGCTCCCTTTTTTCACTGACACAATCACTTTCCACTCACTCCCTATGCTTCCATCACTCTCACTCCCCCACCTTGCACACACACTCATTACACAGTACCACTTGCTCTCTCTAGGCAATACCTCAACTGTGCTCTAAATCGCCTCAAGTCCATTGTCCTTCCGCCTGCTGGTCTCTTGGTCCACCACCTCCTCCTCCTCTGTCAGGACTGGGGCAATTGGGAGTGTTTTGGGGCTATGGGGCCAGTTACAGCCTCTGTTGGGGACTTAGGGGGAGTTAGGGAGGCCCTCAGGTGTTCAACCAGCTTTTCCAGGCGTGTTCTCCACCCTTTTTGCAGGAACAAGGCCAAGGGATGGAGAACCGCCCGGAAACTACATTACCCAGCAGGCCGTGTGCTTCACAGGCCTGCTGGGAGAAGAAGGACCACACCCGCGCTAGTGCGCATGCGCGAGCCGCGCCCTGGAAGCACTACTCGCAATCCTGACCACCGGAAAGAGAGGAAGTGCTTACGAGCTCCTGGAGGCACGCCTACGCGGGGCACCGCCCGCCTGCATCAACCCCTGGCCCAGCGTACACGGAAAAGCTAAGTACTTGTCTTTATACTAGAACAGCTGATTTTTCCCGTCGGACGGAGACACGCTAAGCGCCACAGGGAAAGTTTGCAACCTAGCTATCCAGAAGCACGAGAATGCGACGTATTAACATTTTGCATGCAGTGCATGAATATTAACCCAGTGTTGGAGTTAACCAGGCGGTGAAGTAACCGCACCTGTAACAATCTTTAACCCTTTGTTAGGGAGAATTCTCTGTTTAGGCTGAATTTCCCTACCTAGTGAGTCCCCCAGCAGCTTTGCTGGATTTCTGGGGTTTAATTTTTTTCTCCTGCCAAGAGTGAGACTCTTTTACCCTCACTCTTGGACATGTTGAAGTGTGTTTTCTTGGTTAAACCTTGTGTTGAATGGGCTATGGGGTCTTTTACTCCATAGGGCCTCATGTATTTTTGTGATGTGGGTCACACAGCACCCTCTGTGCCGTGACCCAGGGGTGTCCTAGGGACTCCCCAACATAGACTCCATACCATGGGACTGACTACTGTCTCCCAGGGCATGTAAAGTCACCAAAGACTTTGCTAGTCTTGAATCCTGAACAGAACCAGTACAAACCATCATATTGTGGACGTACTGGCTGGGGCAATTCGATTGCCCCAGGGTCTGTTAGTCGAGGGGGCACGTCTCCGTCCCCCCTGATCGAGTTTTGGCTGGTGGCAGTGGAAACTACTTTTTATATTCGACCGCGAATATTTCCCTATGGGATTTCCCATTGTTTTAGGCTAACACATTTAATTATTTATTTACGGTAGCCTTAAACATACCGCCGGTTTATATATTTATTTTTATAACTCCGGTTGGGACTTTTTGCCAAAACTTGATTCTAAAATGGCGTTGGTGTTCGCCTCTGTAACTCTGACCCAAAGTGGAGCCCTTTGTTCCACTTTTGGCGGGCTTCTCCACAGAAGCCCTCCAAAGTGGTGCCACTCTGTCTGGGGTACTTAGGAGGGGTGGAGGGGGATTTAGGCACCCTGGACTGCGTTACCTTGGTAACTCAAGTCGCACTCCGTCCTGATTGGCCCAAGTGGTGAGCCGCCCGGCTCACCACTTAGCATGTTTGAGTGACAGCTAGGCTGGGTGAATGGGGGTTTGCTGCATAAAAGCAGGGCTTTGGGGACTGGGACTTCAGAAGTCGCCACAGGACCAAGAATCCGACGAGGGAAGAGCTGAGCCGACCTGCTTCGACGACACCACCCGGTGGAGCCCTGCTGAACCGTCTCACCACTTTTTCCCGACGACCGAGGAGAACTCTTAACGGAGTGGCTCCTTCCCTTGACTGGTGGGGACAACCAGTTTTCGCCTTCTTTCCGTTCTTTGAGGTATCTCGTGGCCGCCTTGCCTGTGCCAAGCACCCCGGCAACCGGAATACCACACTTTACCCCCATACCGCGAAAGTCGGTACCAACCCTTTAACCGGAGGACTCCGCGGCTGGTTTCTTCCCGGGCAGTGCAACGACCCTCTTCTTCTGCTCTTCAGCGAGAACTTCTTCTCCTCTGACCGACGTCGAGCCCTGCTGCCACTGCCTGGAACAACTGCCCCCGCTGGAGGATCCTTTCCGCTTAAGGTACTGTGTTCCGCCTGGCTTCCCTTGCTACCGACTGTACGGGGTAGATTTAGTCCCCGGCTTTCGAACCTGGGAGTGCCTGGGACACTTTGGCTAAACTTTCTGAGCCACTCTAAACTCTTTTTGACTCTTTGCAAGACTTTGAATCTCTAACTAACAGTGTGATCTTG
This sequence comes from Ambystoma mexicanum, assembly GCF_040938575.1. Lineage (NCBI taxonomy): Eukaryota > Metazoa > Chordata > Amphibia > Caudata > Ambystomatidae > Ambystoma > Ambystoma mexicanum. The sequence goes on along the minus strand of NC_090940.1, from coordinate 666,123,870 downwards.
GGCACATTTTCGCTCCGGCTACTCTAAGAGTGGGCCCTGCCTAGTGACTTTTGCTCACCTGTGACTTTATTCTTCTTTAAGCCTATTGCAAGTGTTCTGGACCTTAGAGTGGTGTGTCTAACCTATTTCTGCTTTTTCTCTCCCTTTCTTGGAAACTACTAGAGTGTCATCTAACGTTAAGCACTCACCTCTGTTTTAATTAAGTGGTGTTTACCTAGAGTTGTCTAGATAGGAGAAAGGATTGAATCTACTTTCATTATAACTGTGTTGAAGTGCTTTTACTATATTTTTGCTAGAGTGTTTTTAACTTATGTGTATTTTAAATAAATAACTATATACTTTTGAAACCAAGCTCTGGTCAGTGGTTGCTTGTGCTATTGTGTTTTGGTACATATTGTGTATACTTTGCATACTGCCTAACTCTTCTTGAGGGAAGTCTGACTGCTCAGCCACAGCTACCAGGTAAATCTGGGTGGTACAGACTGCTACCAAAGGGGTTTACTGCTCTACCTGTAGTCTTAAATCTTTTGCAGTGTTCCCCAAGGGAACTGCACAGGTTTCTGCCTAACACTGGTGTACAGCGGTGGGATTTGTATTGAGTATACATTTTATTGTGCTTTAGATACCTTAGTGCAACTAACCACAAAGCTTAGCACTGAAAAAGTAAAACCTCTAACATGTCAGTTATAGAAAGCTATAGTCAAGAGTCCCTTGCAGCCAAAACTGCTGATTGTTTAAGAGTGCTCTGTAAACATAAGGATCTCCTGACTAAGGGCAAGAAAATGGAGCTGATTGAAAGATTGTTAGCTAACCAAAGTCTGGGTGATGGTTCAGAGGAACCTACCACTCCAGCAACTGTAGATGACAGTGTTGAAGTTAACATGGAGCAAAATGTTGATGTTTCTGAGGAAGAGTCAGAAGAGGAGGGTGAGGCTGTTGTAACTGTCCCCCCTAGGCCTCTGCCTGCTCTACCTGCTGTGCCTACTGGACCTTTACCAGGTCCCACATTTAGTCCTCAATACTTTGAACTAGAGAAAATGAAGCTAGAATTGGAGTATAAGAAACTTAATGCTCAAACTGACAAAGAACTAAGGCTAAGGGAAATGGAGCTCAAGTATGACTTAGAAATGAAGAAATTATCTGTTGAGAATGTTTCTCTCTCTGGCTCCTCTAGAAGTTCCAGTCCTAAAAGACCCCGGATGCCTAAAGAATTGGTTGGTATGTATGAGCCTAAGTTGGATGTGTTGGATTGGTTGTCTCTGTTTGAATATAATCATGGGCTCCAGAACATCACAGGAAATGACTTACTCACCTGGTTGTTCTCTAGGCTTCCCCCTGTTGCAACTGATGTGGTAATGGAGATGGGGGAGGAGGATAGAAAGGACTATGAATGTGTGAAACTAGCTTTGATAGCTAGGTTTGGGAAGACCCCTTCCCAGTATCTTAAGAGGTTTAGGAGCCTCAAAAAGCATGATGGTACCCCTTGGGCTACCTGGGTGAATGAATGTTTGAAAAACTTAGAGGGATGGATTAAGGGTTACAAGGTGAACACTTATGAAGGTATGAAGAATTTGTTTATGTTGGAGACTATTTATGATGCCTGCTCTCCTGAGCTCAGACAACACTTGGCTGATTCCAGGGAATTAGATTCCCGGAAGCTAGCTAAGGCTGCTGACTTGTGGGTTGCCAACAGGGCCACTCACAAGGATTCTGGGGTAACTCAGAAGAAGGATGGGGAAAAACAGTCTAAGAAGGACTCCAAAGAGAATTCTAATACTACAAATTCCAAAGAGGGCCCCAAACAAAACTATAAGGGTAAGCCACAAGGGAAACCAAATCAGGCTAGTGTACCTTCTGGTCCCAGACCAGAAGGAGGTCAGAACAAGCCTCCATTCCAGCGAGCCTTTGGCTCATGCTTTGTTTGTAAGGCTACTGACCATGTGAAAGGAGATCCCAGATGTAAGGGTAAACCTTCAGGGGTCCAGCTTGCCTCCTTAGCCTTCGCTCCAGAAGAGGAAGTACCTATGGCAAGTGGAAACTTTCTATTACTAGCTGATGAACCCACTGGAGTCTCAGCTAGTGTTTCTTTAGTCTCTCTGGGGTTGTGGGAGCAACAGAATTTAGATGTCTATAACTCTATCCCAGATAATACTAAAGAGTATTATAAGGACAGTGTCCAGGTGAATGGTCAGGAGACTCCTGCCATTAGGGACACTGGAGCCAGCATAACTGTGGTGGATGAATCATTTTTCAAGGCAGAGGATGTTGCTAAGGCACCCAAATGCCTCACCAAGTTAGCTGGTGGGCCTGTGCAGATGTGTCCCCAGTTACCAGTTCTCATCCAATGTAATGATATGGCTGTAAAAATACCTGTCAGTGTACAATGTGAAGTGCCAGGTAGGGTTCTGTTGGGTAATGACCTCAAAGCTCTTGGAGTTGTATCTCATACCCCCAGACCTCCTAGCAAAAGGTTTCAGGAACTCACAAAACCTGCAAGGGAGAAAACCCTGAGAGGGTTATCTCAGGAGATGATGACAGAAATCACTCCTCTACCACTGGAGCAACTTACTGCAGTAACTACCAGATCAGGGGCAAAGGGGCAACCCAAGACTCCTAGGAAAAAGCCAGCAGCAAGCACTCCAGTGCTTCCAACAAGGACTTCCCCTAGGTTGTCCAAAGTTACACCTGTAACTCCACCTCCAGCTGAGGCTGAGAGGGAGGTACAACCCTGTGTGGTTGAGCTAGACTCTGAGGAAGAGCTAGAAGGAGGCCCCAACCTTATTGGAGATTTGGACCCTGAGGACCATCCTGAGCTGCAGTCTTTACTGGCAGAAGGTGGGCCTAGCAGGGCAGCTTTTCGTAAGGGGCAAAGAGAATGTCCAACTCTGGAGGGTCTCCGCCACCAGGCAGCTTCTCAAGCTGATGGGCAAGAGCCTGGGAAGTATAGGTTGCACTGGGAAGATGGCCTCTTCTACAGTGAACCCACTGAGTCTGAACCTGGAGACTACAAACGCCTTGTAGTCCCACAAGAAAACAGACAACAGTTCTTACAACTAGCCCATGAGATACCTTTGGCTGGCCACTTGAGTTTCAAGAAGACCAAGGAAAGGCTCTCACTCTACTTTTATTGGCCAAAGATGGGGGCCGAAGTAGATAGATATTGTAAGAGCTGCCATACCTGCCAGACTTCTGGTAAGGTTGGTTCCAAGAATGTGGCACCTTTAGTGCCTCTCCCAGTTGTGGGAGTCCCATTTGAGAGGGTAGGGATTGACATTGTTGGTCCCCTTGATCCTCCAACCTCCTCAGGCAACAGGTTTATCCTTGTTGTAGTAGACCATGCTACTAGGTACCCCGAGGCCATTCCTATGAGGACTGTTACAGCTCCGGCTGTGGCTAAGGCCCTCCTTGGTATTTTTACCAGGGTTGGGTTTCCTAAGGAGGTAATCTCTGACAGGGGGTCAAACTTTATGTCCCACTACATGAAGGCCATGTGGAAAACCTGTGGAGTTACCTACAAGTTCTCAACCGCCTACCACCCTCAGACAAACGGGTTGGTTGAAAGGTTTAACAGAACCATGAAGAGCATGATAGGTGCTTTGGAAGAACCCCTTAAGAAAAAGTGGGACCTTCTACTGCCATGCCTTCTCTTTGCTTATAGAGAAGTCCCTCAGGAGGGAGTAGGTTATTCTCCCTTTGAGCTTCTCTATGGCCATCCAGTCAGAGGTCCATTGGCCCTGATTAAGGAGGGGTTGGAAGGTGCTCCTCCCCTCAAGCCAGTCAGAGTGACTGACTATGTGATAGGTCTCCGGAGGAGAATGTCACACATGATGGCAGAAGCAAGTGACAACTTGAAAGCTGGTCAAGCCCTGGTCAAACATTGGCACGACCAGAAGGCTAACATGGTTGAGTTTACTCAAGACCAGCTAGTTCTAGTTATGCTCCCAACAAGGCAGAGGGCCTTGCAAGACAAATGGATGGGACCCTTCAAGGTTGTGGGAAAACTTGGAGAGGTCAACTATCTGGTGGATCTGGGCAGACCCAGGGAAGCTCCTAGAGTCTTCCACACCAACCGACTAAAAGCCTACATCTCCAGACCTGATGTAGGAGCCTTGCTCCTAGCTTCAGCTGCAGAGGAGGAAGAGAGTGAATCTCTCCCTGATCTCCTCAGAGGTGTACCTTTAGATGAAAAAGTTGAAGGAGTCAATCTCTCTTCAGACCTGACACCTGAGCAACAAGAGGAGTGCAAATCTATGTTAAATCAGTTTGCCTCCCTGTTTTCACTGTCACCAGGCTTGACCCCTTGGGGCCAGCATGAGATACTCACTGGTGACTGTCTGCCAGTCAAAAGCAGAGGATACAGAATGTCAGAACATATCAGAGCCCACATCAAAGGAGAGGTCAAGAAGATGCTTGATCTCGGGGTAATAGAACCCTCTACTAGTCCATGGTCTAGCCCAGTTGTGTTAGTACCAAAGGCAGGATCCAAAGACTTGAGATTCTGTGTGGACTATAGAGCTCTAAATGCAGTCACCAAGACTGATGCCCACCCTTTGCCCAGGACAGATGAGTTGGTGGATAAACTTGGTGCAGCCAAGTACCTCAGCACATTTGACCTGACGTCAGGCTATTGGCAAATAGCCCTGACAGACCATGCCAAGGAGAAAACTGCATTTTCAACCCCAGTTGGCTTGTACCAGTTTAAGGTCATGCCTTTTGGACTGAAAAATGCACCTGCCACATTCCAAAGGATGGTGAACCAAGTTCTGGCTGGGATGGAAGATTTCTGCATGGCATACTTGGATGACATTGCAGTCTTCAGCCACTCCTGGGAAGAACATGTGAACCACCTAGGACATGTGTTGCAGGCTCTGAAACAGGCCCATTTGACAATCAAAGCCAGTAAGTGCCAGATTGGTCAAAGTAAAGTGGTCTACCTTGGACATGAGGTAGGAGGTGGAGAAATAAGGCCTTTGCCCAGCAAGATTGAAGCTGTGCAAAATTGGACAACACCAACTACTCAAACCCAAGTGAGAGCTTTTCTAGGCCTCACTGGGTATTACAGGAATTTCATTGAGAACTATGGGACCATAGCTTCTCCACTGAATGTAATCTCCTCGCCCAAATTCCCTAAAAAGGTAAAATGGAATGAGGAGTGCAATCAGGCCTTTGAAAAACTGAAGAAAGCTCTTTGCCAGGCTCCAGTATTGAGAGCTCCTGACTACCACCAACCTTTCATTGTACAAACTGATGCTTCCAATGTAGGTATAGGTGCAGTTCTAAGCCAACTGGATGAGAAGGGTAGGGAGCACCCCATTTGCTTCATCAGTAGGAAACTGAAGGATCCTGAGACAAGGTGGGCAACTATCGAAAGAGAATGCTTTGCTATTGTGTGGGCACTGAAGAAGTTTAGGCCATACTTGTATGGTTCTACTTTTGTTATTCAGACTGACCACCAACCCTTGAGATGGTTAATGCAAATGAAAGGGGAAAATCCAAAACTATTGAGATGGTCAATCTGCCTGCAAGGGTTTGATTTCACCATTGAGCACAGGTCAGGGTGTCACCATCAAAATGCTGATGGACTCTCTAGGATGTATATCATCGACTAGAGGTATGAGGTTCATCCAGGAGTGGATTAAATCCTCCTGTCCCTTAGTCTGGGGGGGGCGAGTGTTAGGGAGAATTCTCTGTTTAGGCTGAATTTCCCTACCTAGTGAGTCCCCCAGCAGCTTTGCTGGATTTCTGGGGTTTAATTTTTTTCTCCTGCCAAGAGTGAGACTCTTTTACCCTCACTCTTGGACATGTTGAAGTGTGTTTTCTTGGTTAAACCTTGTGTTGAATGGGCTATGGGGTCTTTTACTCCATAGGGCCTCATGTATTTTTGTGATGTGGGTCACACAGCACCCTCTGTGCCGTGACCCAGGGGTGTCCTAGGGACTCCCCAACATAGACTCCATACCATGGGACTGACTACTGTCTCCCAGGGCATGTAAAGTCACCAAAGACTTTGCTAGTCTTGAATCCTGAACAGAACCAGTACAAACCATCATATTGTGGACGTACTGGCTGGGGCAATTCGATTGCCCCAGGGTCTGTTAGTCGAGGGGGCACGTCTCCGTCCCCCCTGATCGAGTTTTGGCTGGTGGCAGTGGAAACTACTTTTTATATTCGACCGCGAATATTTCCCTATGGGATTTCCCATTGTTTTAGGCTAACACATTTAATTATTTATTTACGGTAGCCTTAAACATACCGCCGGTTTATATATTTATTTTTATAACTCCGGTTGGGACTTTTTGCCAAAACTTGATTCTAAAATGGCGTTGGTGTTCGCCTCTGTAACTCTGACCCAAAGTGGAGCCCTTTGTTCCACTTTTGGCGGGCTTCTCCACAGAAGCCCTCCAAAGTGGTGCCACTCTGTCTGGGGTACTTAGGAGGGGTGGAGGGGGATTTAGGCACCCTGGACTGCGTTACCTTGGTAACTCAAGTCGCACTCCGTCCTGATTGGCCCAAGTGGTGAGCCGCCCGGCTCACCACTTAGCATGTTTGAGTGACAGCTAGGCTGGGTGAATGGGGGTTTGCTGCATAAAAGCAGGGCTTTGGGGACTGGGACTTCAGAAGTCGCCACAGGACCAAGAATCCGACGAGGGAAGAGCTGAGCCGACCTGCTTCGACGACACCACCCGGTGGAGCCCTGCTGAACCGTCTCACCACTTTTTCCCGACGACCGAGGAGAACTCTTAACGGAGTGGCTCCTTCCCTTGACTGGTGGGGACAACCAGTTTTCGCCTTCTTTCCGTTCTTTGAGGTATCTCGTGGCCGCCTTGCCTGTGCCAAGCACCCCGGCAACCGGAATACCACACTTTACCCCCATACCGCGAAAGTCGGTACCAACCCTTTAACCGGAGGACTCCGCGGCTGGTTTCTTCCCGGGCAGTGCAACGACCCTCTTCTTCTGCTCTTCAGCGAGAACTTCTTCTCCTCTGACCGACGTCGAGCCCTGCTGCCACTGCCTGGAACAACTGCCCCCGCTGGAGGATCCTTTCCGCTTAAGGTACTGTGTTCCGCCTGGCTTCCCTTGCTACCGACTGTACGGGGTAGATTTAGTCCCCGGCTTTCGAACCTGGGAGTGCCTGGGACACTTTGGCTAAACTTTCTGAGCCACTCTAAACTCTTTTTGACTCTTTGCAAGACTTTGAATCTCTAACTAACAGTGTGATCTTGGGCACATTTTCGCTCCGGCTACTCTAAGAGTGGGCCCTGCCTAGTGACTTTTGCTCACCTGTGACTTTATTCTTCTTTAAGCCTATTGCAAGTGTTCTGGACCTTAGAGTGGTGTGTCTAACCTATTTCTGCTTTTTCTCTCCCTTTCTTGGAAACTACTAGAGTGTCATCTAACGTTAAGCACTCACCTCTGTTTTAATTAAGTGGTGTTTACCTAGAGTTGTCTAGATAGGAGAAAGGATTGAATCTACTTTCATTATAACTGTGTTGAAGTGCTTTTACTATATTTTTGCTAGAGTGTTTTTAACTTATGTGTATTTTAAATAAATAACTATATACTTTTGAAACCAAGCTCTGGTCAGTGGTTGCTTGTGCTATTGTGTTTTGGTACATATTGTGTATACTTTGCATACTGCCTAACTCTTCTTGAGGGAAGTCTGACTGCTCAGCCACAGCTACCAGGTAAATCTGGGTGGTACAGACTGCTACCAAAGGGGTTTACTGCTCTACCTGTAGTCTTAAATCTTTTGCAGTGTTCCCCAAGGGAACTGCACAGGTTTCTGCCTAACACCCTTTAGGGAACTTTCATAGGAACGGCATTTTGCACGCACGTGCACTAACTTTGTATTGCTATTTTCAGCTATTTGAACTGATCGGACCGGAGAGACGTATCACGGCCCACCAACACGAAAAGGCCGGAGGACCTAGAACTCCTGCAGAAGCCAGAGCTAAGTGTATTAGCACCCTGGGTGCATATTATTGTTTTCTACCCTCACATGGGGTAATGTGGGGAACTTGAGTTTTGCATAGTTGTGGGAAGTGACCACTTACGTGACATGATGTGGGGAGGTCCTTGCTAACCACACAAGGGGAGTGCCTACATGAAGTAATGTGGGGAAGGTGCTGAATTACCCGCGTTTTAAGGGTGGCAGTGTCAAAACAAAAAGCTGCCGCAGTGAACCAAACACTGTGGGGCCTATTGGTTAGAGGCTCCAATACAAAGGCCTCCCATCTGATTGGTTGGAGTGAGTGTGCAAGGGCGGAGTCACTACCAGCGAGGACAGCACAGGAGTCGAGGAGCATGTTTCCCTAATTTCCCGTACCCATCCACTGTTATCCCCTAAACCTCTTTCCAGTTATCTTGAACTCCCTCTACCCATCCACTCAATGGACCCTAACCCTCTTTCCCCAGAGGGTTGCGGTGGCCTGTGGTTTCTATTTCCCAGGTTGCAAGACCCAATGGGGAGGTAGGAGTTTGTGCTGCCTCTGTGCCAGTCAAGAGGAGCAAGGACCCGACATCCTCTAACCTCGCTGAACAACCCACACCTTCCTGCTTCCTCTTGGATCCCTTATCCTCTCGCTTCTTCTCCCTTTGGTTTGCTGCCCTAGCAAATCGGGTCCTATCTTCCCCCTTCGGGAGCTGTAACAACCATGTGTGTTTACAAATAAAGGGTTAAGCCCGGCCACGTTTCCCTGTATACTGGGCTGCCGTGCTGCAACCATTGGAACCTGTGTTACATAGTGTCCCAGTTCATAGTAGTTAGCAACACTCTGGTAATCTCAAAGTCAGGGAAATAAAAGTTGGTCGAAAGCGCTCTGCAGCTGGTCCATGTTGTGTGGGTTTTGTTACATCTGCCGCAGCTGTTAGTGTACCATGTGCACTGGTACTGAAGAGTGGTGCATGGCGCTCCTGGCCGCTGTACAGTATTTGCATTTGTATTTATCTGGTTTTATATAGCGCCTTACACCAAAGCGCTGAACATAAGACAAGAACCGTACAATAAAATGAAATTAGCATTTAAAAAACAGCATATATCTGCGATTACAGCAACCTTCATTAACCAGTCGAGAGGAGGTACGATCGCAGAGAGAAAGGAAAGGATGGAAGAAAGAGAAAGTGGGAGAGCATTCCAGTGTAAGGGTGCCAAAAGAGATAAAGAGTGAAAATTAGATTGAGCACAGGGGGGACGAGGAACTATAAGAAGCGAGCGGCCCGTCATTAACGGGCCTGTTGTTAGCATGCTCCCCATTCCCATTGAGCCCTATGGGGGCACAAATGGGAATGGGGATGGACCGGGTCCAGGTACCCTGAATGGGGAAATACCGGGCCCTCTGAGGTCGGAATGGCCCAGTATTTCCCCATTCAGGGAATCCAGACCCGGACCCGAGTTTGGGGGTAGCCATGCCCTTGTTAAGGGCTTGGCTACCCCAAACTCGTAATGAGGCCCCTAGAAAATAAAATGTTAAACAGTGATGGAAAGAGAGCCCTCCTAGGTCAATCATAGAAGATGAGATGGAATCATGATGAGCAAGCAGAGAACATGAATAGAAGCATTAAATACAGATTTCAACAGAGCTAGGCGATATAAAGGAAGTCCAAAGAGTGCAGAAGAACAGTAGAAAAGCAGCGAGAAGATTAGAGCAGACACCAATATTTCAGTGGCCTTAAAAGTCATGAAAGAACAGGCTTTTCGAAAATTGTACAAATGAAATTGATAGGAATGGGCAGATAAGGAAATAAAATGACTGAAAGAAAGATCAGAATCAAGATAGAGACCCAGATTAAGGGCCACTGAAGAAATTAAGTCCCAAAAAGTGGTCTGACGTTTAAGTCTTAATGGCAAGGAGACAGGCGCTAGGTTTATGGTGAATGTCATCAGTAAAGTGTGCAAAGGAAAGAAAGAGCTGCGTGTCATCAGCGTAGAAGTGATACGAAAAACCAAAGGAGGCAATAACCCCAGCAAGCCAGAAGGTAGAATGTGAAAAAATGAAAGGACTAAGAACCGAACATTGAGGAACACCACAGACAAGTGGACACGTTTTAGAAGAAACCCCCGCCCAGGAGACTGAGAAAGTCCTTTGGGACAGGTATGACTCAAGCCATGCTAAAGTAGAGCCAGAAAAGCGAAAGAGGAAAGAGCAGACAAGAGAAGTGTGTGATCAACAGTGTCGAAAGCTGCAGAGAGATCCACGAGAACAAGAAGAGAAGACTGCCTAGCGTGACGTGCAGAATGAAGAGAGTCCAAGATGGAGAGAAGAGCAGTCTCAGTGGAATAACCAGGGCGGATCCCACATGCAAAACAAGGAAGGATAGAATTATGAGAAACAAAAGTGGAAACCTGAGAATAAACAATGCGTTCAAGAATTTTAGAAATATAAGGTAGGAGTGAAATAGGGCAAAGATTAGAGGAAGAGGATAGATCAGCAGAGGGTTTTTCCGAGATTGAGATAATAGCAGCATCCGTAAATAAAGATGGAAAAACAGAAGAAGATAGGCAGGAATTAAACAGAATTGTGAGCTAGGGAACAAGTGGAGGATGGATTTTAGGAATAAGTGCAGATGGTATGGGATCTAGTGGGGAGGAGGTGGGGTGAACACCAGCAAGGAGACGGAAGGTATCTTCATTAGTAATGGGTGCAAACCCAGCAAAGATTTCCTTGGGAGATACCAGAGAGTAAGAAGGGGTCATTATAAGTTTCACACCATAGTGACTAACGCACTCCTAGTCCATAGTCCCCTCTCCTCCATACTGTATAGGGATGTCCCTCGCTAGGATTGGGAGATGGAACCTTTTTCACCAGAAAGATCATCTTCCCCTTTAAATTTAGATGCGTGTGGGGGCACGGCCCTGGGAGTGTGCGCCCCCTTGACTCTGCCCACTGGCACCACTCCTCAGTCCCCTTTGACACGTCAACAATATTAACATTGCCTAATGATACCAGTTTTATTAGGGGGAGGAGGGTGGGACGTATGGAGGAAAGGGAACTATGGACTAGGAGTATGTTAGTCTCTACGGTAACTAATCCTACGTCCCGTCCCCTTTCCTCCATACGGTATGGGTGTTACAACTGAAAGTAGCCCCAGGGTGGAGAGTTGCCCCTCCTTAAGAAAACAAGTTCCTTAACAGTGCCTGACCAAATGCTCCGTCCATCCTGGCGCAGGCATCCAAGCAGTACTGCTTGCAGAAGGCCGAGGGAGTAGCCCACGTAGCCGCTTTGCTGATAGCCTGCCACAGGACGTGTCTTTGGAAAGCTACCACCGTGGCCTTAGTTCTGATGGCGTGGGCATGCATGTTTGCTGGCAATGGTTTATGCTGCCCCTCACATTCCTCCTTGATGGCCATAACCATCCACCTTGCTATGGAAGCCTTGGAGGCCAAACGTGATGAAGAGGGTGTCTGAGTTGCAGAAGCTCTTGGTTCTGTCCAGGTAGAATCTTAGAGCACGTCTGACATCCAGACAGTGCAATACCCTCTCAGCGTCATCCTTAGGGTCTGTGAAGAAAGTCGGTAACACTATCTCCTCATTTAGGTGAAAAGAGGAGACGACCCTCGATAAAAATGCGGGGTGTGTTCTGAGCACCACCTTGTCCTTGTGGAATGTAGTATATGGCTCTGAAGCCACTAGCGCCTGGATTTCAGTGATCTGGCGTGTCGAGGTAAGGCCCACTAGCAGGGCTGTCTTACTGGTAACTAGCCTGATGTCTGTGGACAGCACAGGCTCGAATGGCTTATGCGCCAGGGCGCCCAGGACCGCATGGAGGTGCCACATGGGTGTGGTTTCTTGATAGGTGGATGCAGTCGAGTCAGCCCGCCAAGTGCCTCTTAACCACCGGGTTCGAGGATGAGAATTCCTCCTCTTCTGAGTTCTTGTAAGATCCCATGGCCGCCAGGTAAGTGCGGCATGTGTCTACCTGCACCCCTGAGTGTGCGAGGTGTGCAGAGAAAGATAGAACGCCGTCCAACGTGCAAGCCAATGGATGAATTTCCTTTGATTCTGCCCAGTGACAGAACCTGGTCCACTTGCTTTTGTACTGGCTCCTAGTGGCGTCACTCCTAGCCCCCTGTATAATGGCCAGTGTAGCCTGTGACAGGTGCAGAGGCTTCAGGGAGACCTGTTCAGGAACCACGCTGTGAGGGCTAAATTCTGCAGGCAGGGAGGGGTGGATCACTGTGCCCCCCTGCTGAGAGAGTAGGTGCGCTGGGCCCAGCGGGAGGTGAACCCGGGCCTGGTCCGACAGGCTGAGAGGTTCTGAGAACCATGGTCTTGCTGGCCACCATAGGGCCATCAGGATGACGCGAAGGCCCCTCGACTCCCTAATCCTGCAGATGACCCTGTGCACCAGGGGGGTGGGGGGGAAAAGCGTACGTGTTCATGTTGTTCCACGAATCTGCATTGCATCACCTAGCAAACCCCTGCCTTGCCCCTGCCAAGAGGCGAACTGGGGGCACCTCCTGTTGGCAGTGGTGGCCTCACCCTCACAGACATTTCCAGGGGAAGACATGCCTGGATTGGAGGGTGGGATCATGTGAAGGAAGTTGGACGTTTAAAGACTGTCCTTTGAAGAAGGAAGTGCTTTACTGTCATTGTTTCAACTTGTTGGTTTGCTGCTCGAGTGGTAAATGAAGAGAGCAAGCATTATACTTTGCCTCTGTGTCTTTAATAGAATTATGAATTTGCTGCACGCTGATCTGGAAAATCTGAATAGTCAATAAAGGGTTGGAAAGGGGGGGGCCCTGATGCATCTGTTTCACCCCCTTATCCTTTGAGTAAGGCCTATTGCTATCAGCTTACGAATCCTCGCTCTTATCATTTCCCACATGTGTTCTGCTTTATAGATTTCAGAAATGCACCTCAAGGCAACATGGCTAATCCTACTAAATGGCACATGCATTTCAGAGAAGCGCACTGCATCATACAAGTAATGGACACACATGAAAATGATTCGGCTAAACGTACAATGAATACACATCTAAAATCAGAATATTTAGTAAAGGCAAGGCTAAGGGTGCATACAGACAGAGAGGTGCACGAAAGGCCGGCTGCTGTGCAAGCAGTTACTCTGCTAAGTCTCCCTGCAATGGATAATGCAGGCCAGCACTACTCAACAGATGGGAGATTAAGCACCTTGCAGTCTGACCTTTATTTAAAAAACAAAATGATGCCTGTTGACTAAAATACCCAGCCGCCTGCTTGCACGCCATTCTGGGTCTAATGAGGTGAATTGCACAGAGGACCCAGACACCAAGGAGCGGTGCAAAAGCCGGCCTTGGGACACAAACCGACCTTCCTCAGGATCGATGCAGTGTAGAGGCAGCAAATGCCCTGTGCCAAGCAAGTTGCAGCTGAGAGATGAGTCGCGTTCATCCGAGCAATATTCCAAATCCAATGCACAGAAGTAGTGCTTCAGTGTGAGCTAAGGTTTACTGTGAGCAGTGCTTCAGTGTGAGCTAATATTTACTGTGAGCAGTGCTTCAGTGTGAGCTAAGGTTTACTGTGAGCAGTGCTTCAGTGTGAGCTAATATTTACTGTGAGCAGTGCTTCAGTGTGAGCTAAGGTTTACTGTGAGCAGTGCTTCAGTGTGAGCTAATATTTACTGTGAGCAGTGCTTCAGTGTGAGCTAAGGTTTACTGTGAGCAGTGCTTCAGTGTGAGCTAATATTTACTGTGAGCAGTGCTTCAGTGTGAGCTAAGGTTTACTGTGAGCAGTGCTTCAGTGTGAGCTAATATTTACTGTGAGCAGTGCTTCAGTGTGAGCTAAGGTTTACTGTGAGCAGTGCTTCAGTGTGAGCTAATATTTACTGTGAGCAGTGCTTCAGTGTGAGCTAAGGTTTACTGTGAGCAGTGCTTCAGTGTGAGCTAATATTTACTGTGAGCAGCCCTTCAGTGTGAGCTAAGGTTTAATGTGAGTAGTGCTTCAGTGTGAGCTAAGGTTTACTGTGAGCAGTGCTTCAGTGTGAGCTAATATTTACTGTGAGCAGTGCTTCAGTGTGAGCTAATATTTACTGTGAGCAGTGCTTCAGTGTGAGCTAAGGTTTAATGTGAGTAGTGCTTCAGTGTGAGCTAAGGTTTACTGTGAGCAGTGCTTCAGTGTGAGCTAATATTTACTGTGAGCAGCCCTTCAGTGTGAGCTAAGGTTTAATGTGAGTAGTGCTTCAGTGTGAGCTAAGGTTTACTGTGAGCAGTGCTTCAGTGTGAGCTAATATTTACTGTGAGCAGTGCTTCAGTGTGAGCTAATATTTACTGTGAGCAGTGCTTCAGTGTGAGCTAAGGTTTAATGTGAGTAGTGCTTCAGTGTGAGCTAAGGTTTACTGTGAGCAGTGCTTCAGTGTGAGCTAATATTTACTGTGAGCAGTGCTTCAGTGTAAGCTAAGGTTTAATGTGAGTAGTGCTTCAGTGTGAGCTAAGGTTTACTGTGAGCAGTGCTTCAGTGTGAGCTAATATTTACTGTGAGCAGCCCTTCAGTGTGAGCTAAGGTTTAATGTGAGTAGTGCTTCAGTGTGAGCTAAGGTTTACTGTGAGCAGTGCTTCAGTGTGAGCTAATATTTACTGTGAGCAGCCCTTCAGTGTGAGCTAAGGTTTAATGTGAGTAGTGCTTCAGTGTGAGCTAAGGTTTACTGTGAGCAGTGCTTCAGTGTGAGCTAATATTTACTGTGAGCAGTGCTTCAGTGTGAGCTAATATTTACTGTGAGCAGTGCTTCAGTGTGAGCTAAGGTTTAATGTGAGTAGTGCTTCAGTGTGAGCTAAGGTTTACTGTGAGCAGTGCTTCAGTGTGAGCTAATATTTACTGTGAGCAGTGCTTCAGTGTAAGCTAAGGTTTAATGTGAGTAGTGCTTCAGTGTGAGCTAAGGTTTACTGTGAGCAGTGCTTCAGTGTGAGCTAATATTTACTGTGAGCAGCCCTTCAGTGTGAGCTAAGGTTTAATGTGAGTAGTGCTTCAGTGTGAGCTAAGGTTTACTGTGAGCAGTGCTTCAGTGTGAGCTAATATTTACTGTGAGCAGCCCTTCAGTGTGAGCTAAGGTTTAATGTGAGTAGTGCTTCAGTGTGAGCTAAGGTTTACTGTGAGCAGTGCTTCAGTGTGAGCTAATATTTACTGTGAGCAGTGCTTCAGTGTGAGCTAATATTTACTGTGAGCAGTGCTTCAGTGTGAGCTAAGGTTTAATGTGAGTAGTGCTTCAGTGTGAGCTAAGGTTTACTGTGAGCAGTGCTTCAGTGTGAGCTAATATTTACTGTGAGCAGTGCTTCAGTGTGAGCTAAGGTTTAATGTGAGTAGTGCTTCAGTGTGAGCTAAGGTTTACTGTGAGCAGTGCTTCAGTGTGAGCTAATATTTACTATGAGCAGCCCTTCAGTGTGAGCTAAGGTTTAATGTGAGTAGTGCTTCAGTGTGAGCTAAGGTTTACTGTGAGCAGTGCTTCAGTGTGAGCTAATATTTACTGTGAGCAGTGCTTCAGTGTGAGCTAATATTTACTGTGAGCAGTGCTTCAGTGTGAGCTAAGGTTTAATGTGAGTAGTGCTTCAGTGTGAGCTAAGGTTTACTGTGAGCAGTGCTTCAGTGTGAGCTAATATTTACTGTGAGCAGTGCTTCAGTGTGAGCTAAGGTTTAATGTGAGTAGTGCTTCAGTGTGAGCTAAGGTTTACTGTGAGCAGTGCTTCAGTGTGAGCTAATATTTACTGTGAGCAGCCCTTCAGTGTGAGCTAAGGTTTAATGTGAGTAGTGCTTCAGTGTGAGCTAAGGTTTACTGTGAGCAGTGCTTCAGTGTGAGCTAATATTTACTGTGAGCAGTGCTTCAGTGTGAGCTAATATTTACTGTGAGCAGTGCTTCAGTGTGAGCTAAGGTTTAATGTGAGTAGTGCTTCAGTGTGAGCTAAGGTTTACTGTGAGCAGTGCTTCAGTGTGAGCTAATATTTACTGTGAGCAGTGCTTCAGTGTGAGCTAAGGTTTAATGTGAGTAGTGCTTCAGTGTGAGCTAAGGTTTACTGTGAGCAGTGCTTCAGTGTGAGCTAATATTTACTGTGAGCAGTGCTTCAGTGTGAGCTAAGGTTTAATGTGAGTAGTGCTTCAGTGTGAGCTAAGGTTTACTGTGAGCAGTGCTTCAGTGTGAGCTAAGGTTTAATGTGAGAAGTGCTTCAGTGTGAGCTAAGGTTTGCTGTGAGTAGTGCTTCCATGTCAGATAAGGTTTACTGTGAGTAGTGCTTATGTGTGAGCTAAGGTTTACTGTGAGCAGTGCTTGAGTGTCAGCTAAGGTTTACTGTGAGCAGTGCTTCAGTGTGAGAAAAGGTTTAATGTGAGCAGTGCTTCAGTGTGAGAAAAGGTTTAATGTGAGCAGTGCTTCAGTGTGAGCTAAGGTTTAATGTGAGCAGTGCTTCATGCGAGTAGTGCTTCAGTGTGAGCTAAGGTTTATTGTGAGTAGTGGTTCAGTGTGAGCTAAGGTTTAATGTGAGCAGTGCTTCAGTGTGAGCTAAGGTTTAATGTGAGCAGTGCTCCAGTGTGAGCTAAGGTTTAATGTGAGCAGTGCTTCAGTGTGAGCTAAGGTTTAATGTGAGTAGTGCTTCAGTGTGATCTAAGGTTTATTGTGAGTAGTGCTTCAGTGTGAGCTAAGGTTTAATGTGAGCAGTGCTTCAGTGTGAGCTAAGGTTTAATGTGAGCAGTGCTTCAGTGTGAGCTAAGGTTTAATGTGAGCAGTGCTCCAGTGTGAGCTAAGGTTTAATGTGAGCAGTGCTTCAGTGTGAGCTAAGGTTTAATGTGAGTAGTGCTTCAGTGTGATCTAAGGTTTATTGTGAGTAGTGCTTCAGTGTGAGCTAAGGTTTAATGTGAGCAGTGCTTCAGTGTGAGCTAAGGTTTAATGTGAGCAGTGCTCCAGTGTGAGCTAAGGTTTAATGTGAGCAGTGCTTCAGTGTGAGCTAAGGTTTAATGTGAGTAGTGCTTCAGTGTGATCTAAGGTTTATTGTGAGTAGTGCTTCAGTGTGAGCTAAGGTTTAATGTGAGCAGTGCTTCAGTGTGAGCT
Source organism: Ambystoma mexicanum (assembly GCF_040938575.1). Taxonomy (NCBI): domain Eukaryota; kingdom Metazoa; phylum Chordata; class Amphibia; order Caudata; family Ambystomatidae; genus Ambystoma; species Ambystoma mexicanum. Next base: position 666,106,862 of record NC_090940.1, on the reverse strand, counting down.
AAGGTTTAATGTGAGCAGTGCTTCAGTGTGAGCTAAGGTTTAATGTGAGCAGTGCTCTAGTGTGAGCTAAGGTTTAATGTGAGCAGTGCTTCAGTGTGAGCTAAGGTTTAATGTGAGTAGTGCTTCAGTGTGAGCTAAGGTTTATTGTGAGTAGTGGTTCAGTGTGAGCTAAGGTTTTCTGTGAGTAGTGCTTCAGTGTGAGCTAAGGTTTACTGTGAGCAGTGCTTCAGTGTGAGCTAAGGTTTAATGTGAGTAGTGCTTCAGTGTGAGCTAAGGTTTACTGTGAGCAGTGCTTCAGTTTGAGCTAAGGTTTATTGTGAGTAGTGCTTCAGTGTGAGATAAGGTTAAATGTGAGTAGTGGTTCAGTGTGAGCTAAGGTTTAATGTGAGCACTGCTTCAGTGTGCACTAAGGTTTAATGTGAGCAGTGCTTCAGTGTGAGCTAAGGTTTAATGTGAGCAGTGCTCCAGTGTGAGCTAAGGTTTAATGTGAGCAGTGCTTCAGTGTGAGCAAAGGTTTAATGTGAGTAGTGCTTCAGTGTGAGCTAAGGTTTATTGTGAGTAGTGGTTCAGTGTGAGCTAAGCTTTAATGTGAGCAGTGCTTCAGTGTGAGCTAAGGTTAAATGTGAGTAGTGCTTCAGTGTGAGCTAAGGTTTAATGTGAGTAGTGGTTCAGTGTGAGCTAAGGTTTAATGTGAGTAGTGCTTCAGTGTGAGCTAAGGTTTAATGTGAGCACTGCTTCAGTGTGAGCTAAGGTTTAGTGTGAGCTGTGCTTCAGTGTGAGCTAATGTTTAATGTGAGCAGTGCTTCAGTGTGCGCTAAGGTTTAATGTGAGCAGTGCTTCAGTGTGAGCTAAGGTTTAATGTGAGCAGTGCTCCAGTGTGAGCTAAGGTTTAATGTGTGCAGTGCTTCAGTGTGAGCTAAGGTTTAATGTGAGCAGTGCTTCAGTGTGAGCTAAGGTTTATTGTGAGCAGTGGTTCAGTGTGAGTTAAGGTTTTCTGTGAGTAGTGCTTCAGTGTGAGCTAAGGTTTAATGTGAGTAGTGGTTCAGTGTGAGCTAAGGTTAAATGTGAGTAGTGCTTCAGTGTGAGCTAAGGTTTATTGTGAGTAGTGGTTCAGTGTGAGCTAAGGTTTAATGTGAGTAGTGCTTCAGTGTGAGCTAAGGTTTAATGTGAGCAGTGCTTCAGTGTGAGCTAAGGTTTAATGTGAGTAGTGGTTCAGTGTGAGCTAAGGTTTAATGTGAGCAGTGCTCCAGTGTGAGCTAAGGTTTAATGTGAGCAGTGCTTCGGTGTGAGCTAAGGTTTATTGTGAGTAGTGCTTCAGTGTGAGCTAAGGTTAAATGTGAGTAGTGGTTCGGTGTGAGCTAAGGTTTATTGTGATTAGTGGTTCAGTGTGAGCTAAGATTTAATGTGAGTAGTGCTTCAGTGTGAGCTAATGTTTACTGTGAGCAGTGCTTCAGTGTGAGCTAAGGTTTAATGTGAGTAGTGCTTCAGTGTGAGCTAAGGTTTAATGTGAGCAGTGCTTCATTGTGAGCTAATGTTTACTGTGAGCAGTGCTTCAGTGTGAGCTAAGGTTTACTGTGAGCAGTGCTTCAGTGTGAGCTAACGTTTACTGTGAGCAGTGCTTCAGTGTGAGCTAAGGTTTATTGTTAGTAGTGGTTCAGTGTGAGCAAAGGTTTACTGTGAGTAGTGCTCCAGTGTGAGCTAAGGTTTAATGTGAGTATTGCTTCAGTGTGAGCTAATTTTTACTGTGAGCAGTGCTTCGGTGTGAGCTCAGGTTTACTGTGAGTAGTGCTCCAGTGTGAGCTAAGGTTTAATGTGAGTAGTGCTTCAGTGTGAGCTAATTTTTACTGTGAGTAGTGCTTCGGTGTGAGCTAAGGTTTATTGTGAGTAGTGCTTCAGTGTTAGCTAAGGTTAAATGTGAGTAGTGGTTCGGTGTGAGCTAAGGTTTATTGTGAGTAGTGGTTCAGTGTGAGCTAAGGTTTAATGTGAGTAGTGCTTCATTGTGAGCTAATGTTTACTGTGAGCAGTGCTTCAGTGTGAGCTAAGGTTTAATGTGAGTAGTGCTTCAGTGTGAGCTAAAGTTTAATGTGAGCAGTGCTACATTGTGAGCTAATGTTTATTGTGAGCAGTGCTTCAGTGTGAGCTAAGGTTTATTGTGAGTAGTGGTTCAGTGTGAGCTAAGGTTTACTGTGAGTAGTGCTTCAGTGTGAGCTAAGGTTTAATGTGAGTAGTGCTTCAGTGTGAGCTAAGTTTGAATGTGAGCAGTGCTCCAGTGTGAGCTAAGGTTTACTGTGAGCAGTGCTTCAGTGTGAGCTAACGTTTACTGTGAGCAGTGCTTCAGTGTGAGCTAAGGTTTATTGTTAGTAGTGGTTCAGTGTGAGCTAAGGTTTACTGTGAGTAGTGCTCCAGTGTGAGCTAAGGTTTAATGTGAGTAGTGCTTCAGTGTGAGCTAATTTTTACTGTGAGCAGTGCTTCGGTGTGAGCTAAGGTTTATTGTGAGTAGTGCTTCAGTGTGAGCCAAGGTTAAATGTGAGTAGTGGTTCGGTGTGAGCTAAGGTTTATTGTGAGTAGTGGTTCAGTGTGAGCTAAGGTTTAATGTGAGTAGTGCTTCATTGTGAGCTAATGTTTACTGTGAGCAGTGCTTCAATGTGAGCTAAGGTTTAATGTGAGTAGTGCTTCAGTGTGAGCTAAGGTTTAATGTGAGCAGTGCTTCATTGTGAGCTAATGTTTAATGTGAGCAGTGCTTCAGTGTGAGCTAAGGTTTACTGTGAGCAGTGCTTCAGTGTGAGCTAACGTTTACTGTGAGCAGTGCTTCAGTGTGAGCTAAGGTTTATTGTTAGTAGTGGTTCAGTGTGAGCTAAGGTTTACTGTGAGCAGTGCTCCAGTGTGAGCTAAGGTTTAATGTGAGTAGTGCTTCAGTGTGAGCTAATTTTTACTGTGAGCAGTGCTTCGGTGTGAGCTAAGGTTTAATGTGAGTAGTGCTCCAGTGTGAGCTAAGGTTTAATGTGAGTAGTGCTTCAGTGTGAGCTAATTTTTACTGTGGGCAGTGCTTCGGTGTGAGCTAAGGTTTATTGTGAGTAGTGGTTCAGTGTGAGCTAAGGTTTATTGTGAATAGTGGTTCAGTGTGAGCTAAGGTTTAATGTGAGTAGTGCTTCAGTGTGATCTAAGGTTTAATGTGAGCAGTGCTTCAGTGTGAGCTAAGGTTTACTGTGAGCAGTGCTTCAGTGTGAGCTAAGGTTTACTGTGAGCAGTGCTTCAGTGTGAGCTAAGGTTTACTGTGAGCAGTGCTTCAGTGTGAGCTAAGGTTTAATGTGAGTAGTGGTTCGGTGTGAGCTAAGGTTTATTGTGAGTAGTGCTTCAGTGTGAGCTAAGGTTTAATGTGAGTAGTGCTTCAGTGTGAGGTGAGGTTTACTGTGAGCAGTGCTTCAGTGTGAGCTAAGGTTTACTGTGAGCAGTGCTTCAGTGTGAGCTAAGGTTTAATGTGAGTAGTGGTTTGGTGTGAGCTAAGGTTTATTGTGAGTAGTGGTTCAGTGTGAGCTAAGGCTTATTGTGAGTAGTGGTTCAGTGTGAGCTAAGGTTTATTGTGAGTAGTGCTTCAGTTTGAGCTAAAGTTTATTGTGAGTAGTGGTTCAATGTGAGCTAAGGTGTATTGTGAGTAGTGCTTCAGTGTGAGCTAAGGTTTAATGTGAGTAGTGCTTCAGTGTGAGCTGAGGTTTAATGTGAGCAGTGCTTCAGTGTGAGCTAAGGTTTACTGTGAGCAGTGATTCAGTGTGAGCTAAGGTTTACTGTGAGCAGTGCTTCAGTGTGAGCTAAGGTTTACTGTGAGCAGTGCTTCAGTGTGAGGTAAGTTTTAATGTGAGTAGTGCTTCAGTGTGAGCTAATTTTACTGTGAGCAGTGCTTCAGTGTGAGCTAAGGTTAAATGTGAGTAGTGCTTCATTGTGAGCTAAGGTTTAATGTGAGTAGTGGTTCAGTGTGAGCTAATGTTTACTGTACTGTGAGCAGTGATTCAGTGTGAGCTAAGGTTTATTGTGAGTAGTGCTTCAGTGTGAGCTAAGGTTAAATGTGAGTAGTGGTTCAGTGTGAGCTAAGGTTTAATGTGAGTAGTGCTTCAGTGTGAGCTACGGTTTAATGTGAGCAGTGCTTCAGTGTGAGCTAAGGTTTAATGTGAGCAGTGCTTCAGTGTGAGCTAAGGTTTAGTGTGAGCAGTGCTTCAGTGTGAGCTAAGGTTTATTGTGAGTAGTACTTCAGTGTGAGCTAAGGTTAAATGTGAGTAGTGGTTCAGTGTGAGCTAAGGTTTAATGTGAGCAGTGGTTCAGTGTGGGCTAAGGTTTAATGTGAGCAGTGCTTCAGTGTGAGCTAAGGTTTATTGTGAGTAGTGGTTCAGTGTGAGCTAAGGTTTTCTGTGTGTAGTGCTTCAGTGTGAGCTAAGGTTAAATGTGAGTAGTGCTTCAGTGTGAGCTAAGGTTAAATGTGAGTAGTGGTTCAGTGTGAGCTAAGGTTTAATGAGAGCAGTGCTTCAGTGTGGGCTAAGGTTTAATGTGAGCAGTGCTTCAGTTTGAGCTAAGGTTTAATGTGAGTAGTGCTTCAGTGTGAGCTAAGGTTTAATGTAAGCAGTGCTCCAGTGTGAGCTAAGGTTTAATGTGAGCAGTGCTTCAGTGTGAGCTAAGGTTTAATGTGAGCAGTGCTTCAGTGTGAGCTAAGGTTTAATGTGAGTAGTGCTTCAGTGTGAGCTAAGGTTTATTGTGAGTAGTGGTTCAGTGTGAGCTAAGGTTTACTGTGAGTAGTGCTTCAGTGTGAGCTAAGGTTTAATGTGAGTAGTGCTTCAGTGTGAGCTAAGGTTTAATGTGAGCAGTGCTCCAGTGTGAGCTAAGGTTGAATGTGAGCAGTGCTCCAGTGTGAGCTAAGGTTTACTGTGAGCAGTGCTTCAGTGTGAGCTAACGTTTACTGTGAGCAGTGCTTCAGTGTGAGCTAAGGTTTATTGTTAGTAGTGGTTCAGTGTGAGCTAAGGCTTATTGTGAGTAGTGCTCCAGTGTGAGCTATGGTTTAATGTGAGTAGTGCTTCAGTGTGAGCTAATTTTTACTGTGGGCAGTGCTTCGGTGTGAGCTAAGGTTTATTGTGAGTAGTGCTTCAGTGTGAGCTAAGGTTAAATGTGAGTAGTGGTTCGGTGTGAGCTAAGGTTTATTGTGAGTAGTGGTTCAGTGTGAACTAAGGTTTAATGTGAGTAGTGCTTCATTGTGAGCTAATGTTTACTGTGAGCAGTGCTTCAGTGTGAGCTAACGTTTACTGTGAGCAGTGCTTCAGTGTGAGCTAAGGTTTATTGTTAGTAGTGGTTCAGTGTGAGCTAAGGTTTACTGTGAGTATTGCTCCAGTGTGAGCTAAGGTTTAATGTGAGTAGTGCTTTAGTGTGAGCTAATTTTTACTGTGAGCAGTGCTTCAGTGTGAGCTAAGGTTAAATGTGAGTAGTGCTTCATTGTGAGCTAAGGTTTATTGTGAGTAGTGGTTCAGTGTGAGCTAAGGTTTAATGTGAGTAGTGCTTCATTGTGAGCTAAGGTTTAATGTGAGTAGTGCTTCAGTGTGAGCTAATTTTTACTGTGAGCAGTGCTTCAGGGTGAGCTAAGGTTTATTGTGAGTAGTGGTTCAGTGTGAGCTAAGGTTTAATGTGAGTAGTGCTTCATTGTGAGCTAATGTTTACTGTGAGCAGTGCTTCAGTGTGAGCTAAGGTTTAATGTGAGTAGTGCTTCAGTGTGAGCTAAGGTTTAATGTGAGCAGTGCTTCAGTGTGAGCTAAGGTTTATTATTAGTAGTGGTTCAATGTGAGCTAAGGTTTATGGTGAGTAGTGCTTCAGTGTGAGCTAAGGTTTAATGCGAGTAGTGCTTCAGTGTGAGCTAAGGTTTAATGTGAGTAGTGCTTCAGTGTGAGCTAATGTTTACTGTGAGCAGTGCTTCAGTGTGAGCTAAGGTTTAATGCGAGTAGTGCTTCAGTGTGAGCTAAGGTTTAATGTGAGTAGTGCTTCAGTGTGAGCTAAGGTTTAATGTGAGTAGTGGTTCAGTGTGAGCTAAGGTGTAATGTGAGTAGTGGTTCAGTGTGAGCTAAGGTTTATTGTGAGTAGTGGTTCAGTGTGAGCTAAGGTTTAATGTGAGTAGTGCTTCAGTGTGAGCTAAGGTTTAATGTGAGCAGTGTTCCAGTGTGTGCTAAGGGTGAATGTGAGCAGTGCTTCAGTGTGAGCTAAGGTTTACTGTGAGCAGTGCTTCAGTGTGAGCTAAGGTTAATGTGAGCAGTGCTCCAGTGTGAGCTAAGGTTTAATGTGAGCAGTGCTTCAGTGTGAGCTAAGGTTTAATGTGAGTAGTGCTTCAGTGTGAGCTAAGGTTTATTGTGAGTAGTGCTTCAGTGTGAGCTAAGGTTTATTGTGAGTAGTGCTTCAGTGTGAGCTAAGGTTTAATGTGAGTAGTGCTTCAGTGTGAGCTAAGGTTTAATGTGAGCAGTGCTTCAGTGTGAGCTAAGGTTTATTGTGAGAAGTGCTTCAGTGTGAGCTAAGGTTTAATGTGAGCAGTGCTTCATTGTGAGCTAAGGTTAAATGTGAGTAGTGCTTCAGTGTGAGCTAAGGTTTAATGTGAGTAGTGCTTCAGTGTGAGCTAATGTTTACTGTGAGCAGTGCTTCAGTGTGAGCTAAGGTTTAATGTGAGTAGTGCTTCAGTGTGAGCTAAGGATTAATGTGAGTAGTGCTTCAGTGTGAGCTAAGGTTTAATGTGAGTAGTGGTTCAGTGTGAGCTAAGGTTTAATGTGAGCAGTGCTTCAGTGTGAGCTAAGGTTTAATGTGAGTAGTGCTTCAGTGTGAGCTAAGGTTAAATGTGAGTAGTGGTTCAGTGTGAGCTAAGGTTTATTGTGAGCAGTGCTTCAGTGTGAGCTAATGTTTACTGTGAGCAGTGCTTCAGTGTGAGCTAAGGTTTAATGTGAGTAGTGCTTCAGTGTGAGCTACGGTTAAATGTGAGTAGTGCTTCAGTGTGAGCTAATTTTTACTGTGAGCAGTGCTTCAGGGTGAGCTAAGGTTTATTGTGAGTAGTGGTTCAGTGTGAGCTAAGGTTTAATGTGAGTAGTGCTTCATTGTGAGCTAATGTTTACTGTGAGCAGTGCTTCAGTGTGAGCTAAGGTTTAATGTGAGTAGTGCTTCAGTGTGAGCTAAGGTTTAATGTGAGCAGTGCTTCAGTGTGAGCTAAGGTTTATTATTAGTAGTGGTTCAATGTGAGCTAAGGTTTATGGTGAGTAGTGCTTCAGTGTGAGCTAAGGTTTAATGCGAGTAGTGCTTCAGTGTGAGCTAAGGTTTAATGTGAGTAGTGCTTCAGTGTGAGCTAATGTTTACTGTGAGCAGTGCTTCAGTGTGAGCTAAGGTTTAATGCGAGTAGTGCTTCAGTGTGAGCTAAGGTTTAATGTGAGTAGTGCTTCAGTGTGAGCTAAGGTTTAATGTGAGTAGTGGTTCAGTGTGAGCTAAGGTGTAATGTGAGTAGTGGTTCAGTGTGAGCTAAGGTTTATTGTGAGTAGTGGTTCAGTGTGAGCTAAGGTTTAATGTGAGTAGTGCTTCAGTGTGAGCTAAGGTTTAATGTGAGCAGTGTTCCAGTGTGTGCTAAGGGTGAATGTGAGCAGTGCTTCAGTGTGAGCTAAGGTTTACTGTGAGCAGTGCTTCAGTGTGAGCTAAGGTTAATGTGAGCAGTGCTCCAGTGTGAGCTAAGGTTTAATGTGAGCAGTGCTTCAGTGTGAGCTAAGGTTTAATGTGAGTAGTGCTTCAGTGTGAGCTAAGGTTTATTGTGAGTAGTGCTTCAGTGTGAGCTAAGGTTTATTGTGAGTAGTGCTTCAGTGTGAGCTAAGGTTTAATGTGAGTAGTGCTTCAGTGTGAGCTAAGGTTTAATGTGAGCAGTGCTTCAGTGTGAGCTAAGGTTTATTGTGAGAAGTGCTTCAGTGTGAGCTAAGGTTTAATGTGAGCAGTGCTTCATTGTGAGCTAAGGTTAAATGTGAGTAGTGCTTCAGTGTGAGCTAAGGTTTAATGTGAGTAGTGCTTCAGTGTGAGCTAATGTTTACTGTGAGCAGTGCTTCAGTGTGAGCTAAGGTTTAATGTGAGTAGTGCTTCAGTGTGAGCTAAGGATTAATGTGAGTAGTGCTTCAGTGTGAGCTAAGGTTTAATGTGAGTAGTGGTTCAGTGTGAGCTAAGGTTTAATGTGAGCAGTGCTTCAGTGTGAGCTAAGGTTTAATGTGAGTAGTGCTTCAGTGTGAGCTAAGGTTAAATGTGAGTAGTGGTTCAGTGTGAGCTAAGGTTTATTGTGAGCAGTGCTTCAGTGTGAGCTAATGTTTACTGTGAGCAGTGCTTCAGTGTGAGCTAAGGTTTAATGTGAGTAGTGCTTCAGTGTGAGCTACGGTTAAATGTGAGTAGTGCTTCAGTGTGAGCTAAGGTTTAATGTGAGCAGTGCTTCAGTGTGAGCTACGGTTTAATGTGAGCAGTGTTCCAGTGTGAGCTAAGGGTGAATGTGAGCAGTGCTTCAGTGTGAGCTAAGGTTTACTGTGAGCAGTGCTTCAGTGTGAGCTAAGGTTGAATGTGAGCAGTGCTCCAGTGTGAGCTAAGGTTTACTGTGAGCAGTGCTTCAGTGTGAGCTAAGGTTTACTGTGAGCAGTGCTTCAGTGTGAGCTAAGGTTTAATGTGAGCAGTGCTTCAGTGTGAGCTAAGGTTTATTGTGAGCAGTGGTTCGGTGTGAGCTAAGGTTTACTGTGAGTAGTGCTCCAGTGTGAGCTAAGGTTTAATGTGAGTAGTGCTTCGGTGTGAGCTAATGTTTACTGTGAGCAGTGCTTCAGTGTGAGCTAAGGTTAAATGTGAGTAGTGGTTCGGTGTGAGCTAAGGTTTATTGTGAGTAGTGGTTCAGTGTGAGCTAAGGTTTAATGTGAGTAGTGCTTCATTGTGAGCTAATGTTTACTGTGAGCAGTGCTTCAGTGTGAGCTAAGGTGTAATGTGAGTAGTGCTTCAGTGTGAGCTAAGGTTTAATGTGAGCAGTGCTTCAGTGTGAGCTAAGGCTTACTGTGAACAGTGCTTCAGTGTGAGCTAAGGTTTAATGTGAGTAGTGCTTCAGTGTGAGCTAAGGTTTATTGTGAGCAGTGCTTCAGTGTGCGCTAAGGTTTACTGTGAGCAGTGCTTCAGTGTGAGCTAAGGTTTAATGTGAACAGTGGTTCAGTGTGAGCTAAGGTTAAATGTGAGCAGTGGTTCAGTGTGAGCTAAGGTTTAATGTGAGCAGTGCTTCAGTGTGAGCTAAGGTTTAATGTGAGCAGTGGTTCAGTGTGAGCTAAGGTTAAATGTGAGCAGCGGTTCAGTGTGAGCTAAGGTTTAATGTGAGCAGTGCTTCAGTGTGAGCTAAGGTTTAATGTGAGCAGTGCTTCAGTGTGAGCTAAGGCTTATTGTGAGCAGTGCTTCAGTGTGAGCTAAGGTTTAATGTGAGCAGTGCTTCAGTGTGAGCTAAGGTTTATTGTGAGTAGCGGTTCAGTGTGAGCTAAGGTTTAATGTGAGCAGTGCTTCAGTGTGAGCTAAGGTTTAATGTGAGTAGCGCTTCAGTGTGAGCTAAGGCTTATTGTGAGTAGTGGTTCAGTGTGACCTAAGGTTTGATGTGAGCAGTGCTTCAGTGTGAGCTAAGGTTTACTGTGAGCAGTGCTTCAGTGTGAGCTAAGGTTTACCGTGAGCAGTGCTTCAGTGTGAGCTAAGGTTTAATGTGAGCAGTGCTTCAGTGTGAGCTAAGGTTTAATGTGAGCAGTGCTTCAGTGTGAGCTAAGGTTTATTGTGAGTAGTGGTTCAGTGTGAGCTAAGGTTTAATGTGAGCAGTGCTTCAGTGTGAGCTAAGGTTTAATGTGAGCAGTGCTTCAGTGTGAGCTAAGGTTTAATGTGAGCAGTGCTTCAGTGTGAGCTAAGGTTTAATGTGAGCAGTGGTTCAGTGTGAGCTAAGGTTAAATGTGAGCAGCGGTTCAGTGTGAGCTAAGGTTTAATGTGAGCAGTGCTTCAGTGTGAGCTAAGGTTTAATGTGAGCAGTGCTTCAGTGTGAGCTAAGGCTTATTGTGAGCAGTGCTTCAGTGTGAGCTAAGGTTTAATGTGAGCAGTGCTTCAGTGTGAGCTAAGGTTTATTGTGAGTAGCGGTTCAGTGTGAGCTAAGGTTTAATGTGAGCAGTGCTTCAGTGTGAGCTAAGGTTTAATGTGAGTAGCACTTCAGTGTGAGCTAAGGCTTATTGTGAGTAGTGGTTCAGTGTGACCTAAGGTTTGATGTGAGCAGTGCTTCAGTGTGAGCTAAGGTTTATTGTGAGTAGTGGTTCGGTGTGAGCTAAGGTTTAATGTGAGCAGTGCTTCAGTGTGAGCTAAGGTTTAATGTGAGCAGTGCTTCAGTGTGAGCTAAGGTTTAATGTGAGCAGTGCTTCAGTGTGAGCTAAGGTTTAATGTGAGCAGTGGTTCAGTGTGAGCTAAGGTTAAATGTGAGCAGCGGTTCAGTGTGAGCTAAGGTTTAATGTGAGCAGTGCTTCAGTGTGAGCTAAGGTTTAATGTGAGCAGTGCTTCAGTGTGAGCTAAGGCTTATTGTGAGCAGCGCTTCAGTGTGAGCTAAGGTTTAATGTGAGCAGTGCTTCAGTGTGAGCTAAGGTTTATTGTGAGTAGCGGTTCAGTGTGAGCTAAGGTTTAATGTGAGCAGTGCTTCAGTGTGAGCTAAGGTTTAATGTGAGTAGCGCTTCAGTGTGAGCTAAGGCTTATTGTGAGTAGTGGTTCAGTGTGACCTAAGGTTTGATGTGAGCAGTGCTTCAGTGTGAGCTAAGGTTTACTGTGAGCAGTGCTTCAGTGTGAGCTAAGGTTTACCGTGAGCAGTGCTTCAGTGTGAGCTAAGGTTTAATGTAAGCAGTGCTCCAGTGTGAGCTAAGGTTTAATGTGAGCAGTGCTTCAGTGTGAGCTAAGGTTTAATGTGAGCAGTGGTTCAGTGTGAGCTAAGGTTAAATGTGAGCAGCGGTTCAGTGTGAGCTAAGGTTTAATGTGAGCAGTGCTTCAGTGTGAGCTAAGGTTTAATGTGAGCAGTGCTTCAGTGTGAGCTAAGGCTTATTGTGAGTAGTGGTTCAGTGTGACCTAAGGTTTGATGTGAGCAGTGCTTCAGTGTGAGCTAAGGTTTATTGTGAGTAGTGGTTCGGTGTGAGCTAAGGTTTAATGTGAGCAGTGCTTCAGTGTGAGCTAAGGTTTAATGTGAGCAGTGCTTCAGTGTGAGCTAAGGTTTAATGTGAGCAGTGCTTCAGTGTGAGCTAAGGTTTAATGTGAGCAGTGGTTCAGTGTGAGCTAAGGTTAAATGTGAGCAGCGGTTCAGTGTGAGCTAAGGTTTAATGTGAGCAGTGCTTCAGTGTGAGCTAAGGTTTAATGTGAGCAGTGCTTCAGTGTGAGCTAAGGCTTATTGTGAGCAGCGCTTCAGTGTGAGCTAAGGTTTAATGTGAGCAGTGCTTCAGTGTGAGCTAAGGTTTATTGTGAGTAGCGGTTCAGTGTGAGCTAAGGTTTAATGTGAGCAGTGCTTCAGTGTGAGCTAAGGTTTAATGTGAGTAGCGCTTCAGTGTGAGCTAAGGCTTATTGTGAGTAGTGGTTCAGTGTGACCTAAGGTTTGATGTGAGCAGTGCTTCAGTGTGAGCTAAGGTTTACTGTGAGCAGTGCTTCAGTGTGAGCTAAGGTTTACCGTGAGCAGTGCTTCAGTGTGAGCTAAGGTTTAATGTAAGCAGTGCTCCAGTGTGAGCTAAGGTTTAATGTGAGCAGTGCTTCAGTGTGAGCTAAGGTTTAATGTGAGCAGTGCTTCAGTGTGAGCTAAGGTTTAATGTGAGTAGTGCTTCAGTGTGAGCTAAGGTTTATTGTGAGTAGTGGTTCAGTGTGAGCTAAGGTTTACTGTGAGTAGTGCTTCAGTGTGAGCTAAGGTTTAATGTGAGTAGTGCTTCAGTGTGAGCTAAGGTTTAATGTGAGCAGTGCTCCAGTGTGAGCTAAGGTTGAATGTGAGCAGTGCTCCAGTGTGAGCTAAGGTTTACTGTGAGCAGTGCTTCAGTGTGAGCTAACGTTTACTGTGAGCAGTGCTTCAGTGTGAGCTAAGGTTTATTGTTAGTAGTGGTTCAGTGTGAGCTAAGGCTTATTGTGAGTAGTGCTCCAGTGTGAGCTATGGTTTAATGTGAGTAGTGCTTCAGTGTGAGCTAATTTTTACTGTGGGCAGTGCTTCGGTGTGAGCTAAGGTTTATTGTGAGTAGTGCTTCAGTGTGAGCTAAGGTTAAATGTGAGTAGTGGTTCGGTGTGAGCTAAGGTTTATTGTGAGTAGTGGTTCAGTGTGAACTAAGGTTTAATGTGAGTAGTGCTTCATTGTGAGCTAATGTTTACTGTGAGCAGTGCTTCAGTGTGAGCTAACGTTTACTGTGAGCAGTGCTTCAGTGTGAGCTAAGGTTTATTGTTAGTAGTGGTTCAGTGTGAGCTAAGGTTTACTGTGAGTATTGCTCCAGTGTGAGCTAAGGTTTAATGTGAGTAGTGCTTTAGTGTGAGCTAATTTTTACTGTGAGCAGTGCTTCAGTGTGAGCTAAGGTTAAATGTGAGTAGTGCTTCATTGTGAGCTAAGGTTTATTGTGAGTAGTGGTTCAGTGTGAGCTAAGGTTTAATGTGAGTAGTGCTTCATTGTGAGCTAAGGTTTAATGTGAGTAGTGCTTCAGTGTGAGCTAATTTTTACTGTGAGCAGTGCTTCAGGGTGAGCTAAGGTTTATTGTGAGTAGTGGTTCAGTGTGAGCTAAGGTTTAATGTGAGTAGTGCTTCATTGTGAGCTAATGTTTAATGTGAGTAGCGCTTCAGTGTGAGCTAAGGCTTATTGTGAGTAGTGGTTCAGTGTGACCTAAGGTTTGATGTGAGCAGTGCTTCAGTGTGAGCTAAGGTTTACTGTGAGCAGTGCTTCAGTGTGAGCTAAGGTTTACTGTGAGCAGTGCTTCAGTGTGAGCTAAGGTTTACTGTGAGCAGTGCTTCAGTGTGAGCTAAGGTTTAATGTGAGTAGTGGTTCGGTGTGAGCTAAGGTTTATTGTGAGTAGTGCTTCAGTGTGAGCTAAGGTTTAATGTGAGTAGTGCTTCAGTGTGAGGTGAGGTTTACTGTGAGCAGTGCTTCAGTGTGAGCTAAGGTTTACTGTGAGCAGTGCTTCAGTGTGAGCTAAGGTTTAATGTGAGTAGTGGTTTGGTGTGAGCTAAGGTTTATTGTGAGTAGTGGTTCAGTGTGAGCTAAGGCTTATTGTGAGTAGTGGTTCAGTGTGAGCTAAGGTTTATTGTGAGTAGTGCTTCAGTTTGAGCTAAAGTTTATTGTGAGTAGTGGTTCAATGTGAGCTAAGGTGTATTGTGAGTAGTGCTTCAGTGTGAGCTAAGGTTTAATGTGAGTAGTGCTTCAGTGTGAGCTGAGGTTTAATGTGAGCAGTGCTTCAGTGTGAGCTAAGGTTTACTGTGAGCAGTGATTCAGTGTGAGCTAAGGTTTACTGTGAGCAGTGCTTCAGTGTGAGCTAAGGTTTACTGTGAGCAGTGCTTCAGTGTGAGGTAAGTTTTAATGTGAGTAGTGCTTCAGTGTGAGCTAATTTTACTGTGAGCAGTGCTTCAGTGTGAGCTAAGGTTAAATGTGAGTAGTGCTTCATTGTGAGCTAAGGTTTAATGTGAGTAGTGGTTCAGTGTGAGCTAATGTTTACTGTACTGTGAGCAGTGATTCAGTGTGAGCTAAGGTTTATTGTGAGTAGTGCTTCAGTGTGAGCTAAGGTTAAATGTGAGTAGTGGTTCAGTGTGAGCTAAGGTTTAATGTGAGTAGTGCTTCAGTGTGAGCTACGGTTTAATGTGAGCAGTGCTTCAGTGTGAGCTAAGGTTTAATGTGAGCAGTGCTTCAGTGTGAGCTAAGGTTTAGTGTGAGCAGTGCTTCAGTGTGAGCTAAGGTTTATTGTGAGTAGTGCTTCAGTGTGAGCTAAGGTTAAATGTGAGTAGTGGTTCAGTGTGAGCAAAGGTTTAATGTGAGCAGTGGTTCAGTGTGGGCTAAGGTTTAATGTGAGCAGTGCTTCAGTGTGAGCTAAGGTTTATTGTGAGTAGTGGTTCAGTGTGAGCTAAGGTTTTCTGTGTGTAGTGCTTCAGTGTGAGCTAAGGTTTAATGTGAGTAGTGCTTCAGTGTGAGCTAAGGTTTAATGAGAGCAGTGCTTCAGTGTGGGCTAAGGTTTAATGTGAGCAGTGCTTCAGTTTGAGCTAAGGTTTAATGTGAGTAGTGCTTCAGTGTGAGCTAAGGTTTAATGTAAGCAGTGCTCCAGTGTGAGCTAAGGTTTAATGTGAGCAGTGCTTCAGTGTGAGCTAAGGTTTAATGTGAGCAGTGCTTCAGTGTGAGCTAAGGTTTAATGTGAGTAGTGCTTCAGTGTGAGCTAAGGTTTATTGTGAGTAGTGGTTCAGTGTGAGCTAAGGTTTACTGTGAGTAGTGCTTCAGTGTGAGCTAAGGTTTAATGTGAGTAGTGCTTCAGTGTGAGCTAAGGTTTAATGTGAGCAGTGCTCCAGTGTGAGCTAAGGTTGAATGTGAGCAGTGCTCCAGTGTGAGCTAAGGTTTACTGTGAGCAGTGCTTCAGTGTGAGCTAACGTTTACTGTGAGCAGTGCTTCAGTGTGAGCTAAGGTTTATTGTTAGTAGTGGTTCAGTGTGAGCTAAGGCTTATTGTGAGTAGTGCTCCAGTGTGAGCTATGGTTTAATGTGAGTAGTGCTTCAGTGTGAGCTAATTTTTACTGTGGGCAGTGCTTCGGTGTGAGCTAAGGTTTATTGTGAGTAGTGCTTCAGTGTGAGCTAAGGTTAAATGTGAGTAGTGGTTCGGTGTGAGCTAAGGTTTATTGTGAGTAGTGGTTCAGTGTGAACTAAGGTTTAATGTGAGTAGTGCTTCAGTGTGAGCTAATGTTTACTGTGAGCAGTGCTTCAGTGTGAGCTAACGTTTACTGTGAGCAGTGCTTCAGTGTGAGCTAAGGTTTATTGTTAGTAGTGGTTCAGTGTGAGCTAAGGTTTACTGTGAGTATTGCTCCAGTGTGAGCTAAGGTTTAATGTGAGTAGTGCTTTAGTGTGAGCTAATTTTTACTGTGAGCAGTGCTTCAGTGTGAGCTAAGGTTAAATGTGAGTAGTGCTTCATTGTGAGCTAAGGTTTATTGTGAGTAGTGGTTCAGTGTGAGCTAAGGTTTAATGTGAGTAGTGCTTCATTGTGAGCTAAGGTTTAATGTGAGTAGTGCTTCAGTGTGAGCTAATTTTTACTGTGAGCAGTGCTTCAGGGTGAGCTAAGGTTTATTGTGAGTAGTGGTTCAGTGTGAGCTAAGGTTTAATGTGAGTAGTGCTTCATTGTGAGCTAATGTTTACTGTGAGCAGTGCTTCAGTGTGAGCTAAGGTTTAATGTGAGTAGTGCTTCAGTGTGAGCTAAGGTTTAATGTGAGCAGTGCTTCAGTGTGAGCTAAGGTTTATTATTAGTAGTGGTTCAATGTGAGCTAAGGTTTATGGTGAGTAGTGCTTCAGTGTGAGCTAAGGTTTAATGCGAGTAGTGCTTCAGTGTGAGCTAAGGTTTAATGTGAGTAGTGCTTCAGTGTGAGCTAATGTTTACTGTGAGCAGTGCTTCAGTGTGAGCTAAGGTTTAATGCGAGTAGTGCTTCAGTGTGAGCTAAGGTTTAATGTGAGTAGTGCTTCAGTGTGAGCTAAGGTTTAATGTGAGTAGTGGTTCAGTGTGAGCTAAGGTGTAATGTGAGTAGTGGTTCAGTGTGAGCTAAGGTTTATTGTGAGTAGTGGTTCAGTGTGAGCTAAGGTTTAATGTGAGTAGTGCTTCAGTGTGAGCTAAGGTTTAATGTGAGCAGTGTTCCAGTGTGTGCTAAGGGTGAATGTGAGCAGTGCTTCAGTGTGAGCTAAGGTTTACTGTGAGCAGTGCTTCAGTGTGAGCTAAGGTTAATGTGAGCAGTGCTCCAGTGTGAGCTAAGGTTTAATGTGAGCAGTGCTTCAGTGTGAGCTAAGGTTTAATGTGAGTAGTGCTTCAGTGTGAGCTAAGGTTTATTGTGAGTAGTGCTTCAGTGTGAGCTAAGGTTTATTGTGAGTAGTGCTTCAGTGTGAGCTAAGGTTTAATGTGAGTAGTGCTTCAGTGTGAGCTAAGGTTTAATGTGAGCAGTGCTTCAGTGTGAGCTAAGGTTTATTGTGAGAAGTGCTTCAGTGTGAGCTAAGGTTTAATGTGAGCAGTGCTTCAGTGTGAGCTAAGGTTAAATGTGAGAAGTGCTTCAGTGTGAGCTAAGGTTTAATGTGAGTAGTGCTTCAGTGTGAGCTAATGTTTACTGTGAGCAGTGCTTCAGTGTGAGCTAAGGTTTAATGTGAGTAGTGCTTCAGTGTGAGCTAAGGTTTAATGTGAGTAGTGCTTCAGTGTGAGCTAAGGTTTAATGTGAGTAGTGGTTCAGTGTGAGCTAAGGTTTAATGTGAGCAGTGCTTCAGTGTGAGCTAAGGTTTAATGTGAGTAGTGCTTCAGTGTGAGCTAAGGTTAAATGTGAGTAGTGGTTCAGTGTGAGCTAAGGTTTATTGTGAGCAGTGCTTCAGTGTGAGCTAATGTTTACTGTGAGCAGTGCTTCAGTGTGAGCTAAGGTTTAATGTGAGTAGTGCTTCAGTGTGAGCTACGGTTAAATGTGAGTAGTGCTTCAGTGTGAGCTAAGGTTTAATGTGAGCAGTGCTTCAGTGTGAGCTACGGTTTAATGTGAGCAGTGTTCCAGTGTGAGCTAAGGGTGAATGTGAGCAGTGCTTCAGTGTGAGCTAAGGTTTACTGTGAGCAGTGCTTCAGTGTGAGCTAAGGTTGAATGTGAGCAGTGCTCCAGTGTGAGCTAAGGTTTACTGTGAGCAGTGCTTCAGTGTGAGCTAAGGTTTACTGTGAGCAGTGCTTCAGTGTGAGCTAAGGTTTAATGTGAGCAGTGCTTCAGTGTGAGCTAAGGTTTATTGTGAGCAGTGGTTCGGTGTGAGCTAAGGTTTACTGTGAGTAGTGCTCCAGTGTGAGCTAAGGTTTAATGTGAGTAGTGCTTCGGTGTGAGCTAATGTTTACTGTGAGCAGTGCTTCAGTGTGAGCTAAGGTTAAATGTGAGTAGTGGTTCGGTGTGAGCTAAGGTTTATTGTGAGTAGTGGTTCAGTGTGAGCTAAGGTTTAATGTGAGTAGTGCTTCATTGTGAGCTAATGTTTACTGTGAGCAGTGCTTCAGTGTGAGCTAAGGTGTAATGTGAGTAGTGCTTCAGTGTGAGCTAAGGTTTAATGTGAGCAGTGCTTCAGTGTGAGCTAAGGCTTACTGTGAACAGTGCTTCAGTGTGAGCTAAGGTTTAATGTGAGTAGTGCTTCAGTGTGAGCTAAGGTTTATTGTGAGCAGTGCTTCAGTGTGCGCTAAGGTTTACTGTGAGCAGTGCTTCAGTGTGAGCTAAGGTTTAATGTGAACAGTGGTTCAGTGTGAGCTAAGGTTAAATGTGAGCAGTGGTTCAGTGTGAGCTAAGGTTTAATGTGAGCAGTGCTTCAGTGTGAGCTAAGGTTTAATGTGAGCAGTGGTTCAGTGTGAGCTAAGGTTAAATGTGAGCAGCGGTTCAGTGTGAGCTAAGGTTTAATGTGAGCAGTGCTTCAGTGTGAGCTAAGGTTTAATGTGAGCAGTGCTTCAGTGTGAGCTAAGGCTTATTGTGAGCAGTGCTTCAGTGTGAGCTAAGGTTTAATGTGAGCAGTGCTTCAGTGTGAGCTAAGGTTTATTGTGAGTAGCGGTTCAGTGTGAGCTAAGGTTTAATGTGAGCAGTGCTTCAGTGTGAGCTAAGGTTTAATGTGAGTAGCGCTTCAGTGTGAGCTAAGGCTTATTGTGAGTAGTGGTTCAGTGTGACCTAAGGTTTGATGTGAGCAGTGCTTCAGTGTGAGCTAAGGTTTACTGTGAGCAGTGCTTCAGTGTGAGCTAAGGTTTACCGTGAGCAGTGCTTCAGTGTGAGCTAAGGTTTAATGTGAGCAGTGCTTCAGTGTGAGCTAAGGTTTAATGTGAGCAGTGCTTCAGTGTGAGCTAAGGTTTATTGTGAGTAGTGGTTCAGTGTGAGCTAAGGTTTAATGTGAGCAGTGCTTCAGTGTGAGCTAAGGTTTAATGTGAGCAGTGCTTCAGTGTGAGCTAAGGTTTAATGTGAGCAGTGCTTCAGTGTGAGCTAAGGTTTAATGTGAGCAGTGGTTCAGTGTGAGCTAAGGTTAAATGTGAGCAGCGGTTCAGTGTGAGCTAAGGTTTAATGTGAGCAGTGCTTCAGTGTGAGCTAAGGTTTAATGTGAGCAGTGCTTCAGTGTGAGCTAAGGCTTATTGTGAGCAGTGCTTCAGTGTGAGCTAAGGTTTAATGTGAGCAGTGCTTCAGTGTGAGCTAAGGTTTATTGTGAGTAGCGGTTCAGTGTGAGCTAAGGTTTAATGTGAGCAGTGCTTCAGTGTGAGCTAAGGTTTAATGTGAGTAGCGCTTCAGTGTGAGCTAAGGCTTATTGTGAGTAGTGGTTCAGTGTGACCTAAGGTTTGATGTGAGCAGTGCTTCAGTGTGAGCTAAGGTTTATTGTGAGTAGTGGTTCGGTGTGAGCTAAGGTTTAATGTGAGCAGTGCTTCAGTGTGAGCTAAGGTTTAATGTGAGCAGTGCTTCAGTGTGAGCTAAGGTTTAATGTGAGCAGTGCTTCAGTGTGAGCTAAGGTTTAATGTGAGCAGTGGTTCAGTGTGAGCTAAGGTTAAATGTGAGCAGCGGTTCAGTGTGAGCTAAGGTTTAATGTGAGCAGTGCTTCAGTGTGAGCTAAGGTTTAATGTGAGCAGTGCTTCAGTGTGAGCTAAGGCTTATTGTGAGCAGCGCTTCAGTGTGAGCTAAGGTTTAATGTGAGCAGTGCTTCAGTGTGAGCTAAGGTTTATTGTGAGTAGCGGTTCAGTGTGAGCTAAGGTTTAATGTGAGCAGTGCTTCAGTGTGAGCTAAGGTTTAATGTGAGTAGCGCTTCAGTGTGAGCTAAGGCTTATTGTGAGTAGTGGTTCAGTGTGACCTAAGGTTTGATGTGAGCAGTGCTTCAGTGTGAGCTAAGGTTTACTGTGAGCAGTGCTTCAGTGTGAGCTAAGGTTTACCGTGAGCAGTGCTTCAGTGTGAGCTAAGGTTTAATGTAAGCAGTGCTCCAGTGTGAGCTAAGGTTTAATGTGAGCAGTGCTTCAGTGTGAGCTAAGGTTTAATGTGAGCAGTGCTTCAGTGTGAGCTAAGGTTTAATGTGAGTAGTGCTTCAGTGTGAGCTAAGGTTTATTGTGAGTAGTGGTTCAGTGTGAGCTAAGGTTTACTGTGAGTAGTGCTTCAGTGTGAGCTAAGGTTTAATGTGAGTAGTGCTTCAGTGTGAGCTAAGGTTTAATGTGAGCAGTGCTCCAGTGTGAGCTAAGGTTGAATGTGAGCAGTGCTCCAGTGTGAGCTAAGGTTTACTGTGAGCAGTGCTTCAGTGTGAGCTAACGTTTACTGTGAGCAGTGCTTCAGTGTGAGCTAAGGTTTATTGTTAGTAGTGGTTCAGTGTGAGCTAAGGCTTATTGTGAGTAGTGCTCCAGTGTGAGCTATGGTTTAATGTGAGTAGTGCTTCAGTGTGAGCTAATTTTTACTGTGGGCAGTGCTTCGGTGTGAGCTAAGGTTTATTGTGAGTAGTGCTTCAGTGTGAGCTAAGGTTAAATGTGAGTAGTGGTTCGGTGTGAGCTAAGGTTTATTGTGAGTAGTGGTTCAGTGTGAACTAAGGTTTAATGTGAGTAGTGCTTCATTGTGAGCTAATGTTTACTGTGAGCAGTGCTTCAGTGTGAGCTAACGTTTACTGTGAGCAGTGCTTCAGTGTGAGCTAAGGTTTATTGTTAGTAGTGGTTCAGTGTGAGCTAAGGTTTACTGTGAGTATTGCTCCAGTGTGAGCTAAGGTTTAATGTGAGTAGTGCTTTAGTGTGAGCTAATTTTTACTGTGAGCAGTGCTTCAGTGTGAGCTAAGGTTAAATGTGAGTAGTGCTTCATTGTGAGCTAAGGTTTATTGTGAGTAGTGGTTCAGTGTGAGCTAAGGTTTAATGTGAGTAGTGCTTCATTGTGAGCTAAGGTTTACTGTGAGCAGTGCTTCAGTGTGAGCTAAGGTTTACCGTGAGCAGTGCTTCAGTGTGAGCTAAGGTTTAATGTGAGCAGTGCTTCAGTGTGAGCTAAGGTTTAATGTGTGCAGTGCTTCAGTGTGAGCTAAGGTTTAATGTGAGCAGTGCTTCAGTGTGAGCTAAGGTTTATTGTGAGTAGTGGTTCAGTGTGAGCTAAGGTTTAATGTGAGCAGTGCTTCAATGTGAGCTAAGGTTTAATGTGAGCAGTGCTTCGGTGTGAGCTAAGGTTTAATGTGAGCAGTGCTTCAGTGTGAGCTAAGGTTTATTGTGAGCAGTGGTTCAGTGTGAGCTAAGGTTTAATGTGAGCAGTGTTTCGGTGTGAGCTAAGGTTTAATGTGAGCAGTGCTTCAGTGTGAGCTAAGGTTTAATGTGAGCAGTGCTTCAGTGTGAGCTAAGGTTTATTGTGAGTAGTGGTTCAGTGTGAGCTAAGGTTTAATGTGAGCAGTGTTTCGGTGTGAGCTAAGGTTTAATGTGAGCAGTGCTTCAGTGTGAGCTAAGGTTTATTGTGAGTAGTGGTTCAGTGTGAGCTAAGGTTTGATGTGAAGTGTGATCTAGACTGAGTATTTGTATTAACTTGAATGTTGGAATTTCTAACATTTGTAGACTTTCATTTTTATACATCGCTGTGACTCCTTGTACAAAAATATCATTTTCAAATAATTGTCTACTTTCTGTCGTAAGACTGTCATGTCCATGCATCATTAAGCACACGCGTGCATGTGTGTGTGTTATCCATATCCATTCATGTTTTTGAAGATTCAGTTTGTTAGTTGTATTTATTTATGTGTTTGCGCATTTGTTATCTGTACACACATCCATGCCTGAACACATCTGGTTTTTGTAGATACATGTTATGTTATGTTATGTTATGTTATGTTATGTTATGTTATGTTAAAGGTACTTATATTGCGCACCGTCACCAATGGAATTGGTCCCCAGGCGCTATGGTGGATCTGCAAACGAGAAGGTGGGTTGGGTTAGTAGGGTGAAGAGGGAGTAGGCTAGTGAGAGGTGTGGTGTACTGTGGGCAGCTTCAACTCGGGAAACACCGGGTGCTGAGCTTTGGTGCGAGTATTGGGTCTGTGTCAGTCCACGTGTGCTGTTGGTACGGCTTATGTTCTGTTGTGGTGTGGTGAAGTGCATACAGCTTGTTGTGGGAGAGATGGTTGTGTGAGTATTTTGAGTGAGATAAGTATGCAGAGAGTTTGAGCTTATATTGTTTAGTGGGTTATATGACATGTAACATGCTATATGACATTTAACATGCTAACATTCACAGTTCTGTCTAAGTGTAGCACTTTCGGAACTACTTAATTCCGTCTAAGTGTGGCCCTCGCCAGCTTTCACAATCCCATCTAGATGTGGCGCAGGCTAACGAGCACAATTCTATCTAAGTGTGGGACACGCCAGCATTCTCAGTTCCTTTACGTGTTGTGCTTGGTAATCTTCATAATTACATATAGGTACGGCACATACTAACATTGACAATTCCCTCTGAGTATGTCAATGGCTAGCCTTCCTACTTCCGTCTAAGTGTAGCACCTGCTACCATTTACAATATTATCCAAGTGTGGCAGATGCTAACATGCAACAATCCTACCCGGGTGTGACTCGGGCCAATGTTCACAATTCTATCTATGTATTGGCTTGCTAACTTTCACAATCCCCTCTAGATACAGCGCAGGCTAATGTTCTAAATTCTAAGTGTGTCAGATGCTAACTTTCACAATCCCCTCTAGATACAGCGCATGTGTGTTTCAACATGTGTGTTAGCCACATTGGTGTGCATTTCCAGGAAATCTAGTTGGTTGATGGTATATGTGTGTGTTTGGCTCAGACGCTACCCGTATCTGTGGACATGTCTGAAAAATGTGGTTGCTGTTGGTACATGTGTGTTTTGCGCATACATCATGCATGAATATATGCACACAGGAACGGAGGTTTGTGTGTTTTGGTGCAGCCGGCAAATGAATTTTGGCAGCGCTGTAGAGGTTTACGAACATTGAGGTGTGTGTCTTGATTTGCACTCTGTATGTCAAAGGATCCTGTTAGCAGTGTGTGAGGGGTGTGAGTGTGGCATGGGGGCCTCTGAATCGTGGTGAGGATTCTGGGTGGGGTGTGTGCAGGTGTAATCCACGTTTGGGTTCGTTCTCCTTTGTCACCTATGCACACGTGTGAACAGGCACATCCCACATTCATGATCTCAAAGTGTGAGCATGAATAATCCGCCTGCGTAAGCATGTTAGTGTCACTCCGCCTCCAGTAAACACGCTGACTGTGCACACAGGTCATTGCTCTGATACTGACAGCGTGTGCAATGCCTTCCATTGCACTTAGGGGCTGTCACTGTGACACAGACTGAGCATTCATCTGACAGTGACAGCGCGTGCAATGCCTTCCATTGCACTTAGGGGCTGTCACTGTGACACAGACTGAGCATTCATCTGATAGTGACAGCGCGTGCGATGCCTTCCACTGCACTTAGGGGCTGTCACTGTGACACAGACTGAGCATTCATCTGACAGTGACAGCGCGTGCGATGCCTTCCACTGCACTTAGGGGCTGTCACTGTGACACAGACTGAGCATTCATCTGACAGTGACAGCGCGTGCGATGCCTTCCACTGCACTTAGGGGCTGTCACTGTGACACAGACTGAGCATTCATCTGACAGTGACAGCGCGTGCAATGCCTTCCATTGCACTTAGGGGCTGTCACTGTGGCACAGACTGAGCATTCATCTGACAGTGACAGCGCGTGCAATGCCTTCCATTGCACTTAGGGGCTGTCACTGTGACACAGACTGAGCATTCATTCTGATTGTGACAGCGTGTGCAATGCCTTCCATTGCACTTAAGGGTTACAGCGTGTACAATGCCTTCCATTGCACTTAGGGGCTGTCACTGTGGCACAGACTGAGCATTCTTCTGACAGTGACAGCGTGTGCAATGCCTTCCATTGCACTTAGGGGCTGTCACTGTGACACAGACTGAGCATTCATTCCGATAGTGACAGCGTGTGCAATGCCTTCCATTGCACTTAGGGGCTGTCACTGTGACACAGACTGAGCATTAATTCCGATAGTGACAGCGTGTGCAATGCCTTCCATTGCACTTAAGGGTTACAGTGTGTACAATGCCTTCCATTGCACTTAGGGGCTGTCACTGTGGCACAGACTGAGCATTCTTCTGACAGTGACAGTGTGTGCAATGCCTTCCATTGCACTTAAGGGTTACAGCGTGTACAATGCCTTCCATTGCACTTAAGGGCTGTCACTGTGACACAGACTGAACATTCATCTGATAGTGACAGCGTGTGCAATGCCTTCCATTGCACTTAAGGGTTACAGCGTGTACAATGCCTTCCATTGCACTTAGGGGCTGTCACTGTGACACAGACTGAGCATTCATTCCGATAGTGACAGCGTGTGCAATGCCTTCCATTGCACTTAGGGGCTGTCACTGTGACACAGACTGAGCATTCATTCCGATAGTGACAGCGTGTGCAATGCCTTCCATTGCACTTAGGGGCTGTCACTGACACAGACTGAGCATTCATTGCGATTGTGACAGCGTGTGCAATGCCTTCCATTGCACTTAGGGGCTGTCACTGTGACACAGACTGAGCATTCATTCCGATTGTGACAGCGTGTGCAATGCCTTCCATTGCACTTAAGGGCTGTCACTGTGACACAGACTGAGCATTCATTCCGATAGTGACAGCGTGTGCAATGCCTTCCATTGCACTTAGGGGCTGTCACTGACACAGACTGAGCATTCATTCCGATTGTGACAGCGTGTGCAATGCCTTCCATTGCACTTAGGGGCTGTCACTGTGACACAGACTGAGCATTCATTCCGATTGTGACAGCGTGTGCAATGCCTTCCATTGCACTTAAGGGCTGTCACTGTGACACAGACTGAGCATTCATTCCGATTGTGCCAGCGTGTACAATGCCTCCCATTGCACTTAGGGGTTACAGCGTGTACAATGCCTTCCATTGCACTTAGGGGTTACAGCGTGTACAATGCCTCCATTGCACTTAGGGGTTACAGCGTGTACAATGCCTTCCATTGCACTTAAGGGTTACAGCGTGTACAATGCCTCCCATTGCACTTAGGGGTTACAGCGTGTACAATGCCTTCCATTGCACTTAGGGGTTACAGCGTGTACAATGCCTCCCATTGCACTTAGGGGTTACAGCGTGTACAATGCCTCCCATTGCACTTAGGGGTTACAGCGTGTACATTGCCTCCCATTGCACTTAGAGGTTACAGCGTGTACAAAGCCTTCCATTGCACTTAAGGGTTACAGCGTGTACAATGCCTCCCATTGCACTTAGGGGTTACAGCGTGTACAATGCCTTCGATTGCACTTAGGGGTTACATCGTGTACAATGCCTCTCTTTGCACTTAGGGGCTGTCACTGTGACACAGATTGAGCATTCATTCCGATTAAGACAGCGTGTGCAATGTGACAGCGTGTGCAATGCCTCCCATTGCACTTAGGGGTTACAGCGTGTACAATGCCTCCCATTGCACTTAGAGGTTACAGCGTGTACAAAGCCTTCCATTGCACTTAAGGGTTACAGCGTGTACAATGCCTCCCATTGCACTTAGGGGTTACAGCGTGTACAATGCCTTCGATTGCACTTAGGGGTTACAGCGTGTACAATGCCTTCCATTGCACTTAAGGGCTGTCACTGTGACACAGATTGAGCATTCATTCCGATTGTGACAGCATGTGCAATGTGACAGCGTGTGCAATGCCTCCCATTGCACTTAAGGGTTACAGCGTGTACAATGCCTCCCATTGCACTTAGGGGTTACAGCGTGTACAATGCCTTCCATTGCACTTAAGGGGTTGCAGCGTGTACAATGCCTTCCATTGCACTTAAGGGTTACAGCGTGTACAATGCCTTCCATTGCACTTAAGGGGTTACAGCGTGTACAATGCCTTCCATTGCACTTAAGGGGTTACAGCGTGTACAATGCCTTCCATTGCACTTAAGGGGTTACAGCGTGTACAATGCCTTCCATTACACTTAAGGGTTACAGCGTGTACAATGCCTTCCATTGCACTTAAGGGGTTACAGCGTGTACAATGCCTTCCATTGCACTTAAGGGGTTGCAGCGTGTACAATGCCTTCCATTGCACTTAAGGGGTTACAGCGTGTACAATGCCTTCCATTGCACTTAAGGGTTACAGCGTGTACAATGCCTTCCATTGCACTTAAGGGGTTACAGCGTGTACAATGCCTTCCATTGCCCTTAAGGGTTACAGCGTGTACAATGCCTTCCATTGCACTTAAGGGGTTACAGCGTGTACAATGCCTTCCATTGCCCTTAAGGGTTACAGCGTGTACAATGCCTTCCATTGCACTTAAGGGGTTACAGCGTGTACAATGCCTCCCGTGTACAATGCCTCCCATTGCACTTAAGGGCTGTCACTGTGACATGGCTGTCACTGTGACACATACTGAGCATTCATCTGAGATATGTGTCTTGGGAATCGTTGTTTTTTTGGGACTATAGAAACCCCAGTGCAAAAGACATCTTCATGTCTCGCATTTCAGCAGACCATCAAAGTTCATGACATTTGGAATGTGGGATTGGATGTTCTCAAACTTTTTTGCCATATTTGTGAACCGTTCCAGGAGGAGGTCAAAAACTACAAAGGAAACTTTTCCTATATAATAATGAAGGGCTTTAAATGGGCGGTTCCTACCCGTCCCTCAGTACCTGCACTTCTTATTTTTGCGCATTTGAGTACCTGCACTTCTCAACGCCTGAAAGAGAGTACCGGTACTCAACTAAGCAGCCAGGTGAAAATGAAAGCCTTTTATTTCACGTTATCGCAACTTAATGGACTGAGCTCCTGCAGCCTTTGCTTGGGAAACGCAGCGCCCTCTCCCTCCTCCTCCTCCCCACCATCCGCAGTTGCCATAATGTCTTCCTCAGGGCCAACCCTGCAGAACCCAAGGAGAGACGAGCAGGCATCTACTGTGCTCTAAGCACAGTGGCGCGGAAACACTGTCTCACTAAGTGTGCTTCACCTGTTGCCACTGGTGTCCTTTGATGGAGCAGGGATTGATTTGGGAAACCTGGGGAATTACTTTTGTTAAGGTGTTGCTTAGTTACTTGCAGTGACTATTCTAACATCTAAATATTTAAGTAATTGGAGTGGTGATGGAACGTTTTCAACTGAAAACTCGCAGACAGCTCCAGTTACCCACTGAATTCCCTATTATGCACTGAAAGCGAGAAATAACAAAACTGCCCTCCTAAAGCGTAGTTTACAGCTATAACATCTACGAGGGCCAGGAGGAATGCTCAGGGGCAACTCGTTGGTCTTGGGAGGAAGATAACATACCAGCCCAGGTTCGAATCCCGGGCTCACACGGTCCTGGTATTATAAAAGCGCATTATAAAAGTGCTATAAATCGCATTCGATAACAAACGTGTGTGAAAGGATCTCAGACGCACTGCTTTACCAAAGTGGGTGCTCCTTGGTAGACAATCTAATCTCAGTGTGCATTGCCTGCTGCGACAGAATAGCCTGGCTGCGCAGCTTGGTAAGAACCTGCACTTTCGTTTCTCCATTTAAAGCACTATAAGAATGAAAAGTGTCTTCTAACCTCAACTGCGGTTTCAACATCACAACATAATAATCATAAAAGACTACGGATGTCTGTGCTGTGGGGGCAAATAAACGGGGCGTTCCCGGTGACGACACAATCACCGGGGAGCCCACACTGGTAACACCGTTGTCTCCGTGTCTCTGTGTCACGGGGGTGGGGGGCTCACGGACGGCGGCATCCGGAGACCGCCAACAGTGGCGACTAGTGCCAGGATCACTTCCTGGAACAGGCGGAGACATTTGCTCGGAGCGTAGATGATCCTACGTGAGCGCTTCAGCGAATTCTGACCGCGGAGAAGGAAGAGACACACGCGGCCGGCGGCCATCTTGATGAATAGGCCTCGGATACTCACAGCTTCATAACGAAGCGTCGGTGAGCCATCCGGACATAATTTTTGGATATTTCAGCGGCAGACAGTCGCTGGAAACAGCACGTGTCAATATTTCAGAATGAATCATTGACATTTTCACTGTTTTTCACTGAGTAGATGGGTGAGACTCTATGGAAGCCTGCTGAATGCACTAGGGGTCTTCCCCCCTGCTCAATTTTTGGACGCTTTGTTGGCTGCCTGCTGGCTGGAGCGATACATCTGCGAGGAGTGCGCCTGGTGAGAGGCAGAATTTTAACCATCTCTGGAAGCTGATTGCTGGTGGTGAGTTGCGTCCCCATCAACTATATCTTCTGGGGTGCCTGTGCGCTATCCACCATGAGTCAAGCTGCTGCTGCTGCCGCTGCTGCTGCGCCTCCGCATGCTCCCCCGCTGAAACCACCTGGGTCCCTACAGCCAATGCCTGAGTTTGATACCTCGGGTGCTCCATCAAGCCTGGGACAGAGGTGGAAGATGTGGTTGGATAGGCTTGAGATGTACTTCAGGGCCACGATGGAGACAAGCGACGACAGCAAGCTGGCCACTCTCCTGTACTCTGCTGGCCCAGCAGTGCATGAGATATTTCTGTCCCTGCAGCCGGCGGATGGGTCGTTTGCGGCGGCAAAGGATGCACTCCATAATCATTTTCTGCCAATGGCCAACGCAGATTATGAACGTTTTCTCATGGGTACGATCTCCCGCATCCAGCTGAATGCCCTGCGACTGGGGTTAAGTGTGGTAGGTGCAGAGGCGCGGACCACTTCGCCAGGATGTGCAGATCTGCAGCTCCCAAGGTAGTGCCTAGGGGGCCTGTTTGAGCCGGTTTCTTCCGACCCCAAAGGACTTCCAACGTTGCTCAGGTGGACCAGGGTGACGAAGGGGCCCCTCAGGAAGGGGAGGAGGAAGAGGACGAGGAAAAGGTCTTCTTCGTGTCCAGTGTGAGCATGCTGAAATCCCGCTCCAAGAGACAGCCCAGGTGCAACGTGCTTGTCAATGGAGACTCTGTACCAATGCTAGTAGACACCGGTGCGTCCGTGAATGTGATGGCGAGACAGCACTATGATACCATGCAGGCCCCGCCCACGCTGACCGCATCGAGAGCACGCATATTCGCTTTCGGCGGCGATCAGCCCCTTCCTCTGGATGGCGTATTCGTGGCTGATGTTCAATATGGTGACTCACACATCCGGGCCAGATTCTATGTCACACCGGTGAGCGACAACACCCTGCTTTGCTGTGCTGCGGCTGAGGCGCTGGGAATTGTCACATTCGCATACTCAGTGTACTAAGACGACATTCAGGTGCTCCTGGCCAAACACAGCTCCCTGTTTGAAGGCATTGGACAGCTGGTGGGTGAACCGGTCCGGCTCCACATCGATGAGTCGATCCAACCAGTGGCGCTGAAGCACCGGCGAGTTCCTTTTCACCTCAGGGATCTGGTGGATCGAGAACTGGACAATCTGGTGGGGCTGGACATTATTGAAAAGGTTGAGGGCCCCACCCCGTGGGTGTCTCCCATTGTCATCGCGCGCAAGCCTAAACAGCCAGATGCGGTGAGGATCTGTGTGGACATGCGACTCCCCAATAAGGCCATAAAGAGGGAGCGACACTTGACCCCTACCATCGATGATATCATAGCAGAACTGCAAGGGGCGAGGTTCTTTTCCAAACTAGACCTGAAAGCAGGCTATCATCAGGTGGTCCTGCACCCCGAGTCCCGCTACATCACAACCTTTACCACTCATCGAGGTCTTTACCGATACAAGAGGTTGAGTTTTGGGGTGTCTTCCGCGGCGGAGGTTTTCCAAAATATCATAAGAGGGGCACTAGCGGATCTGGATGGAGTCCTTAATATCAGCAACGACATTTTGGTGTATGCCAGGTCGGAGACGGAGCATCTGGCACGCCTGGCCAAGACCTTTGAACGCCTGCGCTCGCTGGGACTCACCCTGCACAAGGACAAGTGTGAATTTCTGAAAACAACGATCAAATTCTTTGGGTTCGTGTTTAAGGCGGATGGGATGTCGCCGGACCCCCGCAAAGTGAGGGACATAAAGGAGGCGCGTCCGCCAGAGAATGTTGAGGAGGTGAGGAGCTTCTTGGACATGGTTACTTACTGTGGCCGTTTCATCAGGAATCTGGCGTCCCGTTCGGAGCCGTTGAGATCGCTCACAAAGAAGGACACCACCTGGCAGTGGGGCCCCCTTGAGCAGGCGGCATTCGATGACATCAGAGGTGCCTTGGTGGCGGACGACACCATGGCGTTCTTTGATCCGAGCCTGCAGACAGAGATCGTAGTGGACGCCAGCCCATATGGACTGGGGGCAGTGCTTACACAAGTGGGGAATGACCAGGAGATTCGACCCATAGCATACGCCAGCAAGGCGCTCTCCGACACCGAGCAAAGGTACTCCCAGATTGAGAGGGAAGCCCTGGCGGTGCTGTGGGGTTGCAGACATTTTCGCCTCTACATCCTGGGGCGTCCCGTGACTGTGGTCACGGACCACAAGCCGTTGTTGCCGATCATGGCGGGCTCATCATCCTGTCCACCAGTGAGAATAGAGCGCTGGATGCTCGCCCTGCTCGAGTATGGAGTGTCGTTGACATATCGTCCAGGGGCTAACAATGCGGCAGACTACCTCTCTCGACACCCAAGAGGGGACTCGCAGGAGTCTGCATCGGCGGAAGAGGCCGACGAACATGTCCGCCTGGTCGTGGAGACGGCCACCCCAAACTCCATGCAGGTGGAAGAGCTCGAGCTTGCATCAAAAGGCGACGAATGTTTCGCCATCCTGAGGGAAGCCATGCAGAGGGGTATCTGGAAGACAGTACTGGAGGCCGTGGAACGCAGGACATATGAAGCCAGAGTGGCCCTCGAGCAGTTATGGAGAGTGAGAGAAGAACTGACATTCTCAGAGTCGGGGCTGCTACTGAGGGGTGAGAGGATCGTGGTGCCTCAGGCCAAAGTTGCACAGGTCATCGCCTTGGCGCACCAGGGCCACCAAGGGGCGCCCAAAACCAAAGCTCGCCTCCGCCAGAAGGTGTGGTTCCCGGAACTCGAGCGGAAGGTGGAAGCGTTTGTGGCGTCGTGCGTATGGTGCCAGGCTGCGGCACCGGCCCAGCGGGAACCGTCCATTGAAGTGATGCCCAGAGGGACCAGGCCATGGGAAGTAGTGCACGCAGACTCCGGGTCCACGTCGAGAGGCACTCACTTCCTAGTTGTGGTGGACGAGTGGTCTCGATACCCGGAGGTCGAGTTCATAGAGTCCGTCGCATTTGAGAACGTGGTGGTGGCGCTGGAGAAGATTTTCGCCACCCATGGCCTGCCCTTTGTGCTGTGCTCCGACAACGGGGCACCGTTCCAAGGCGAGAGTTTTGCCGAGCTCATGAGGGAGTATGGCATTCAACACCGGCGGGTAACCCCACTGTGGCCCCGGGCCAACGGGGAGGCAGAGCGCATGATGCGCACCCTCAACAAAGTGTTCAGGATCGCCCATGGAAAGGGCGGGTGCTTGCAGAGGGCCCTGTATGTCTTCCTGTGGGGATATCGGACCACACCTCACTCCTCAACGGGTGTGGCCCCGGCGGAGGCTCTCTTCCAAAGATGCCCGAGAGACGTCATACCGGAGGTGGGGGACAGGGACCCTGCCATCATTGACAATGAACAGGTCGAAGAGGACAGACGGATCAGGACGCAGATGGAAAACATCCGGAGGGGCCTGAGACCCCCACACATCGCTCTGGGAGACGAGGTACTGGTGAGGAATCGCCACCCACAAGGAAAGTTGTCCCTCACGTATGAACCTGCTCCTCTAGATGTCGTGGCGGTCAAGGGTTCTATGGTAACAGCCTCTGATGGGACGTCGTCTGTCACCAGGAATGCTTCATTCTTCAGGAGAATAGGCGACCCGAGAGTGGACAGCCCGGACAACCGAGAGGGTGAGGGTGCCTTGGATGAAGGTGGGGGTGAAAGCCCCGCCGTGGACTCTCCGGCTCGAGGCAGACCAGGTCAAGAGACACCGGCCAGGGACGTTGGCAGGAGGTACCCCCTGAGAGCAGGGCGTGGGAAACCTGCCCGTCTCACAGACTATGTGACGGACTGAGCTGGGGAGGCTGACCGGGGGTGAATGGTCAGGCCGTGACAGGTACCCGCGGGGGATTCCAGGGTGGCTGTGAATAAATGGGGGTTTTTGGAATTTACAGAGTTGTGTGCTTTATAAATGTGTGATAGTTAGTCCCTCCTGTTTCCAATTTGTTGTTATGGAAAAGGAGGAGTGTGGCGTTGGCCCTTTAAGGGTACGCATGCGACGGGGTGATCTTCACTCCGTCGCGTGCACAGTTAAATAAACGGGGCGTTCCCGGTGACGACACAATCACCGGGGAGCCCACACTGGTAACACCGCTGTCTCCGTGTCTCTGTGTCACGGGGGTGGGGGGCTCACGGACGGCGGCATCCGGAGACCGCCAACAATGTGCGTGCATGCATGCATGCACCCACATGTAGGGACCCAGCACAGACATCCAGTGGGCCCAATCTCACTGCATGTTGAGGAACACATCAGTGCGGCTCCCGAAGTGCAGAGAGCGGGAAAGAGAGAGATGGAGGGAGAGGGGTGAGGACAGAGAGATGACAGAGAGAGCACACACACCCCTTCTCAAGGCCCAGCCCCACGGGAAGGAGTGAGAGACTGCAAAATGGAGACAGGTAAGCCAGAGATGGACAGGGAGACAGAGACTTCTCAAGGCACAGACTAGGTGGGGGGGGGGGGCGAAAAGGAGAGAAATAGACAGAGAAAAAGAGTGGCAGAGAAAGAGAAAGAGGGGGAGAGGGGCAGACAGGAGATAGACAATGAGAGGGGGTAGAGTAAAAGAGTAGGAGAGAAAGGAGGGAGAGGACCAAACAGAGAGAGAGAGAGTCTCTCGCTCAACACACAAGATTTCGATAGCGGAGCAAGGGAGAGAGGGGCATAAGGGGAGGGAGAAAATAAAGAGGTGGGAGGAGGGAGGAGACAACCTCCTTAATACACAGGGGCTCGAAGGATCACTGGAATAAAGAGGAGAGAAAGACACGGTGAGAGGGCGGGGTGGGTGGGAGATCAGGGCAGAGCAGAAGTGTAGCCAGGATTGTCTAATGTAGCTGGGCCCACCACAGTGACTTTAACTGCTCACAGAGAGCTGGTGGGTGGGCATTTGCAGACTTTGGCTGGCCCTTGCCCGCTCAGACCCTACCCTGACTACGCCTCTGAGGCAGAGAGAAGGGGAGGGAGGTGTGGCAGGGTGTGAGGAGAAGACGACAGAGCGAGTGGGTGGGAGGATGCGAGAGGGTGCGAGGAGCAGAAAACAGAGGGAGGGAGGGGATGAGAGACACAGAGAGAGGGAGTGGAAGTATAGGAGGGAGAAAGAGAGAGAACTAGAAAGTTTGACAGAAAGAGAAACAATGCAGTTATGGGCACTAACAGAAAGAGAGTGTGTCGGCTTCACGCTGTAGGGAAAGCACTAAATCTGAGTACGGCCAGTATATGTGTGGGTATAAATACATGTTTGCCAAACGGGTCAGAGCCTCTGGTCGGGATATCGGATGGCGCCCCTGCAGGAGTGTCTCTGACCATAACATGTGTCGCTCTTTGTGTGATGCTAAAGAAGAAATACCCATTTGCATATCATTCTGGTCCCACCCACAGAGAGAGTCCAGCACCAATGCCAGGCAGCTCTTCTATGAGTGCCAACAGCAGCACTGGGCATGCGTTTCTGCCTTGGTGGGCATCGTCAGTGAGGTGTGACTGAGGCACAGAGTCTCTCTACGTACAGAGAGGAAGGGGTGCAGCAAATCCCACTCCTTTCTAGATTTGCCACAGGCGTGAGTGTCTCTCGGGGGACACTGACCCAGGAAGGTCTGCAATCATGCTTGCACTCTCTGTGTCATGCAAGAGGAGACATATCTGTCTAGTCGCAATCACAGGGACAGGACAGCTGGGACTGAGGGAGAATATGGCTTGTGGCAAACCCATCCTCCTGCCCCCGAGGAAGGAAAGTGCATAGTCGCTCTCCCTCAATAATCTCCCAAAGGGACTGACCCCTGGAAATTCAGGTAGACTGTAAAGACCCAGCATTTCCCCTCTCTTATAAACTGTGGGCAGTGTTGCCAACTTAGCGACTTTGTCGCTATATTTAGCGACAAAGTGCGGGTCCCTAGCGACTTTTTCCATAGAAAGTGACTAGCGACTAATCTAGCTACTTTCTCCCGAGTCCCATTGGTTTGAAGACATACACTTTTTTTCTATTGGTTTGGAGACTTGCACGTTTCCAAACCAATAGAAAAGGGTGTACGTCTCCAAAACAATAGGAGTACCCCCAATCAGTGCCCCCGTCCTGGCAACCAGCCAGGCCAGGCCCGCCCCCGCCACACAACACGTGACGTGACGTCGCCGCGGCCTGCGAGAATGCGGCGAGAATCTGTCGCCTACAAAATTAAAGGAAATGCGTATGCGGATTGCGGACAGTTTCCCATTTAATTTCCTATCCTGAGACGTGCCGTCACCGTGATCTTCATCGTTCCTTTTGCAGCCGGCCCTGCCTGCCTTCGCTTTGAGCGCCTCTGCTGACAGTTACCTTGTCCTCGCCTCGGTGGACTCCAGTGTGAATCCTGTTGCCTGGCCTGGCTGGAATCCTTCTTCCTTCCGACTCGCAGTTGCCACTGCTGAACAGCTGCAATTCTCCGACGTCAAGGTAAGTGCTGCCATACGGGTTGTTTTTAATGTATTCCTGTGCACGTTGTGTAGGGGGCTTTTCTTTTAATGTATGTGTGTGGATGGGGACTGTATGCTGTGTGCACATTGTGTAGGGGGCTTTTCTTTTAATGTGTGGATGGGGACTGTGTGCACGTTGTGTAGGGGGCTTTTCTTTTAATGTATGTTTGTGGATGGGGACTGTATGGTGTGGATGGTGTGCGCACGTTGATACATGTATGGGCTCAACTCTGCGACCATGTCAGGGAGTTGTGCATGTAACAGCAACTTAGCATGTCTGTGAGTGGTGCACAGCCCCCCTGTTATAGGCACAGGTCTGAAAGCCCCTCCCAAACAACAAGAGCTACCGAATGGAAAACAATCCTGCTCAGTATGCTACATAAGCATACCCCAGACACAGTGTCTCGCTCTCTGCCCATCTCACTCATTGCATTGCGGTTGTGCCCTATGTGCTGCCTTTTCCTCACCAGCATCAGGCTGGTGGCTCTTTTCTGTGGACTCTGGGACACCTCTCCTGACACCCAGATTGCGCCACATGCAGGCCAACAATCGTGATGTCCAAACTTTCCAGGTGCATGCAGTAAATCCCTGCAAGCGTGTGGCAATGTAATATGTCCATCCGGAGTATAAAGATTCTCTCAGTTCTGTCTGCACTTTGAACAGGTGTGTGCTGACAGCAGTTGTAATTAAACTGTGGGTTCATGGGTGCTACCTTTGATTTTCACTTCATGGGCACAACATTTCATTGGAGCGGAGTCCAACTGCCAGTGCAAGCTCTGCCTCCTTCAAACTCCACCCCTACCCCGGCCCTTGTGTGATTTTGCAGCCTAGTTGTGACATAACCTTTTGCAGCCTAGTTGTAACATAACCTTTTTCCCTCCTTTTTCATGTAGCTCCTGTCGGGTTCCGTGGTTTCTTGATGTTCCCTCTGGTCTGTCGCGACCCTTAGTGACTGATCCCTCCACTGGCTGATCCTGCCCTTTTACATTCACTGTATTTGTTGCCTGTTCTTTGTGTCCGAGATATTAACTGCACAAGTATAAATCGTTGCATTTGCCTACCTCATCATGTCTCACACAAAACTGTACACGCAGAAGTACAGAAAGGAGTGGGAAACAAACCCTGCATTCAAAGGCTGGTTGAACCCACTTATTGGCGATGATACATGGGCATCATGCCTGTATTGTAAGGCTGATTTTTACGCCAAACTAAGTGATGTCAAAAAACACATGGCCACACAAAAGAATACTATAAAGGCAAAGCCTTACTGTCCCACCCAAATCAAGCTGCCATTTATGGTTCAACAAATTGACTCTGCTAAAAAGGCTGAGGCCATCATGGCAATGGCAATCGCTGAACACTGTCCTATGCTGGCAATTGATCACATTGGCGAAGCATGTAGAGCTGCTTTCCCAGACTCTGGTGCTGCTACCCATTTCAAACTGCACAGGACAAAGTGCACAGAAATGATTAATCGTGTTGTAGCGCCCTACTTTCTGAAAAAGCTGGTTGCTGATGTGGGTGACCTGCGTTTCAGCCTCCTGCTCGATGAGTCCACAGATATAAGTGTTGCTAAGTACCTGGGGATTGTGATAAGGTACTTCAGCGTCACAAAACAGACAATTGTGTCTACATTTCTGGGGCTTGTTGAGTTGGAGGGAGGAGATGCCAGCTCTATAGCCCGTGCTGTTGTGGCTTTCCTCGAGAGGTGTTCTCTCAAAAAAGAGAAACTCCTGGGGATAGGGACTGACAATGCGTCTGTTATGACGGGGGTTAACAATGGAGTGCATAAAGTGCTGAAGGAGGAGTATGACCTGAAGGATCTGGTCCTTATTCGCTGTGTGTGCCACTCTCTGCAGCTTGCTGTAACTCATGCTTCCAATGAAGGCATCCCCCGTAGCGTGGAAACTTTGGTGCGGGAGACTTACAAATGGATTTCAGTGTCTCCCAAGCGCAGGGAGGCCTACAAGGCCGTATATGAGACCATCAACTGTGGGAAGAAAGCCTTACAGATAACAAAGTTGTGTTCCACACGTTGGCTCTCCATAGAACCTGCAGTTTCACGCATTTTGGACCAGTGGGAGGAGCTTAAGCTTCATTTCTCAGTTACCAGGTCCAGAGAATACTGCTACATGGCTGAGATGTTATACTCCATATACAGTGATCCACAACACATATTATATCTGACCTTTTTAAAGTCAGTGCTGGGTGAGGTACAGGTGGCCATCAAGGCTTTTGAGGGAGAGCAGGTGGATCCTCTTAAGCTACTTGACAGCTTGGTTAGCCTGATCAAGTCTGTGAGCAGCAGGGTGCTCAATCCTCTGGCAAAAATTGATGTACTGAAAAGGCCAATAGATGGTTACATCTGTCCAAAACCGTATTTTGGGCACCTTTTTGAGTCCAAGGCAGCTGAACTCCGCCTTGCGCCAGAGGATGAAAGCAATGTCCGAAAGCGGTGTACATCCTTCACCATATCCCTCACAAATGAGTTGGGGGTGCGGCTACCGGACAACATTGATGCATTGCAGTATATGTCTGTTTTCAATGTGCAGGAAACTCTGAAGCACAATAAGAGCCCTGGAGAGGTAGTAAAAATAGCCAAGCTCCTTGGCTACTCCCCTGCAGAGATAGACTAGATTGTCCAGCAATGGCTTGTCATCCACCTCAGGAAATGCAACAAGACTAAAAGCACACTGGGCTTCTGGAGTGAGCTTTGAAAGTTCAGGGATGCAGCAGATATCAATCCATTCCAAGAACTTGCCATGGCTGCTGTGTCGGTGTTGTCATTGCCACACTCGAATGCTGAAGTCGAAAGAGTATTCAGCCAGATGAGTGTGGTAAAAACCAAACTTCACAATCGGATGTCCTTGCAGACCTTTAACTCTGTCATTTACATCCGATATAGACTGAAGCTGTCTGGTGAAGCCTGTTATGAGCACATGCTGTCTGGCAGTGTTTTGCAGCAATATGGCACATCAGCTCCCTCAGTTGCGGAACCTGCCATAGTGTGCCTTGATGCAGATGATGACGATGACCCACTCTTTCTGTGAGCCAGAACAGCTTGTGGCTTGTGTATGTGTGTATGGAGGAGGGTCTGGAAACAAAACAATGAACTTTGAATTAAGGCCCATCTATTTTCCCACATTGACAGCTTTTTTCTATTGCCAATTTTGTTCTATTGCCCGTGTTTTCTGTTATCTTTTTCTTTCATTTTAGTTAAATGCAAATTGTATTAAAAAAATGGTATGCTCATGGTATACATTGATTTGTTCAGGGCTCCGAACTGGGCCATACAATTAAAAACCAAACATGAGAAAACTAAACAAAAAATTAAAAAATCAAAAACCAAGAAAGCAACTCTGCCAGTGTGTATTTTTGGGTCATTTTTGCCTTCTAAACATATATAGGGTGTTTTCTATTCACTTTTTGTTACCCCCACGTCATTGATCCCCTCTCCTATGTCCATTGTGCAACTTGCAAAGGCAATTATGCAAATTAGGCGATGATGTCATTTAGCTACTTTTAGCTACTTTTAGGACAGCCTCTAGCTACTTTCCGGACTGAGGAGTTGGCAACACTGACTGTGGGCACACACCTATAAACTATAAGCTACTCATCACTATCCGCCCATTGGCCTTCAGTGTCCCAGCACGGCGGGCTTCATTTGCAAAGCCCCTCCCATGTCTGTGCTGTAAAGCAGCGCTCCAGCGAGTATGAGGTCCATACTTAATAAGTGTATAATTAATATTAAACGCTGCACGCAGACCTAGTCATGTCTGCCCCTGTATATGCCATGTCTGCCCGTGCATATGCCATGTCTGGCCCTGTTTATGCACTGTCTGCCCCTGTATATGCCATGTCTGCCCCTGTATATGCACTCTCCGCCCCTGTATATGCCACGTCTGTCCCTGTATATGCACTGTCTGCCCCTGTATATGCCATGTATGCCCCTGTATATGCCAGGTCTGCCCCTGTATATGCCATGTCTGCCCCTGTATATGCACTGTCTGCCCCTGTATATGCCATGTCTGTCCCTGTATATGCACTGTCTGCCCCTGTATATGCCATGTCTGCCCCTGTATATGCCAGGTCTGCCCCTGTATATGCCATGTCTGCCCCTGTATATGCCAGGTCTGCCCCTGTATATGCACTGTCTGCCCCTGTATATGCAATCTCCGACCCTGTATATGCCATGTCTGCCCCTGTATAGGCACTGTGTGCCCCTGTAAAAGCTATGTCTGCCCCTGTATATGCCATGTCTGCCCTGCATATGCCATATCTGCCCCTGTATATGCACTGTCTGCCCCTGTTTATGCCATGTCTGCCCATGTATATGCACTCTCTGCCCCTGTATATGCCATGTCTGCCGCTGTA
This sequence comes from Ambystoma mexicanum, assembly GCF_040938575.1. Lineage (NCBI taxonomy): Eukaryota > Metazoa > Chordata > Amphibia > Caudata > Ambystomatidae > Ambystoma > Ambystoma mexicanum. Next base: position 666,068,588 of record NC_090940.1, on the reverse strand, counting down.
TATGCACTGCCTGCCCCTGTATATGCACTGTCTGCCCCGGTATATGCCACGTTTGCCCCTGTAAATGCCATGTCTGCCCTGTATATGCCATGTCTGCCCCTGTATATGCACTCTTTGCCCCTGTATATGCACTGTCTGCCCCTGTATATGCCATGTGTGCCCCTGTATATATCATGCCTGCCCTGTATATGCACTGTCTGCCCCTGTATATGCCATGTGTGCCCCTGTATATATCATGTCTGCCCTGTATATGCACTGTCTGCCCCTGTATATGCCATGCGTGCCCCTGTATATATCATGTCTGCCCTGTACATGCCATGTCTGCCGCTGTATATGCCATGTCTGCCCCTGTATATGCCAGGTCTGCCCCTGTATATGCCATGTCTGCCCCTGTATATGCACTGTCTGCCCCTGTATATGCCATGTCTGTCCCTGTATATGCACTGTCTGCCCCTGTATATGCCATGTCTGCCCCTGTATATGCCAGGTCTGCCCCTGTATATGCCATGTCTGCCCCTGTATATGCCAGGTCTGCCCCTGTATATGCACTGTCTGCCCCTGTATATGCAATCTCCGACCCTGTATATGCCATGTCTGCCCCTGTATAGGCACTGTGTGCCCCTGTAAAAGCTATGTCTGCCCCTGTATATGCCATGTCTGCCCTGCATATGCCATATCTGCCCCTGTATATGCACTGTCTGCCCCTGTTTATGCCATGTCTGCCCATGTATATGCACTCTCTGCCCCTGTATATGCCATGTCTGCCCCTGTATATGCACTGCCTGCCCCTGTATATGCACTGTATGCCCCGGTATATGCCACGTTTGCCCCTGTAAATGCCATGTCTGCCCTGTATATGCCATGTCTGCCCCTGTATATGCACTCTTTGCCCCTGCATATGCACTGTCTGCCCCTGTATATGCCATGTGTGCCCCTGTATATATCATGTCTGCCCTGTATATGCACTGTCTGCCCCTGTATATGCCATGTGTGCCCCTGTATATGCCATGTCTGCCGCTGTATATGCCATGTCTGCCCCTGTATATGCACTCTTTGCCCCTGCATATGCACTGTCTGCCCCTGTATAGGCCATGTGTGCCCCTGTATATATCATGTCTGCCCTGTATATGCACTGTCTGCCCCTGTATATGCCATGTGTGCCCCTGTATATGCCATGTCTGCCGCTGTATATGCCATGTCTGCCCCTGTATATGCACTCTTTGCCCCTGTATATGCACTGTCTGCCCCTGTATATGCCATGTGTGCCCCTGTATATATCATGTCTGCCCTGTATATGCACTGTCTGCCCCTGTATATGCCATGTGTGCCCCTGTATATATCATATCTGCCCTGTATATGCACTGTCTGCCCCTGTATATGCCATGTGTGCCCCTGTATATATCATGTCTGCCCTGTACATGCCATGTCTGCCGCTGTATATGCCATGTCCGCCCCTGTATATGCACTGTTGGCCCCTGGATAGTGCTCCAATGCCCATGCCCATGGTGGTATGATGAGGACTTAAGGCTTGTAGGTTAGGTGCCACAGGGACTGGGCAGAGCTGTTCCAGATCTCCCAGCTAGTGGCAAATATTGTAGATAAAGCAGAGGGGGGGGTCCAGCTGCTTCACATCCCTGATGATACACTCTACATTGAGGGTGCACTCTTGGGGGCTTCCGTGAGTCAGAAGGGAGGCGCTACTTCCAAGCGTCCAGATGTCTGCCCCGTGAGTGAATGACTGTCACCTGCTTTCCTGAGTTGAACCAGGGGAGGGGGTGGTGTGCACATGTGGCCAGGCCAGGTCTCTATGCATACTTGTAATGTGTACCAAGATGCATACACTATGCATATACACACCATCCAAAGAGCCCCTTTGATTGCTGGTTTATAAACCATGTTCAGCACGGTGTCTACCTGGCGGCCATAATTAGGAGCAGCTGCGCGGTCTGGCAGGAGAGCGCACTGGGCGTGTGGATGCAGATCTGACAGCGCAGTGTCTCCGCACTCCTCTCTGCGCCCAGAGAGACGCTGCACCGGATGCCCACCCAGGCCAATACACGTGGGTGTGGGCGCTGCAGCTACTCTTCTTCAGAGAATTGTCTAGGGTTGTGCTGCAGGTCGTCCTTGCACCTAGAATCAGCCCGACATATAAACAGCTCTTCTCCTATGTAAAGGCACAGAGAGCAACCCGGTGATTGGAGACCCCTCTGACCGGCCCCCGGACAGCCCTTCCTCCCTCTCTGGGGGGCACACTGGTCCCCAGTCCATAGGGCAGCCCTCCCCCCCTCTCTACAGGGGGGCACTCCGGTCCCCAGTCCACAGGGCAGCCCTTCCCCCCTCTCTGCAGGGTTGGGCGCTCCGGTCCCCAGTCCACAAGGCAGCCCTTCCCCCCTCTCTGCAGGGGGGCGCTCCGGTCCCCAGTCCACAGGGCAGCCCTTCCCCCCTCTCTGCAGGGGGGGCGCTCCGGTCCCCAGTCCACAGGGCAGCCCTTCCTCCCCCTCTGCAGGGGACTCTCACACGTTTGGCAAAGAAAGAGCTAAGATGCTTATGAGCTAAAAGTAAAACGTCAAGTGAGAGCAGAAAGAAAGGGAAAGTGCTCCATTTAAGGGGCCCAGAATACCTGGAGTTGGGGTCATCAATGTCACTAGCCTCATTTCACAAAAAACTAGGCCTGGATTGCTGCAGTGCAAACAAGGCCACAGCGCGCCCCTGTCTGAAAGCATCACCCCTCCTGGGATACTAAGAGTTGACAGGGAATTACTGGTCAGGCTCTGGCATGGCTGGCTTCTTTCCTCTCCAACCGACCCTCCCAGGTCCAACTTGGGTCATTCCTCTCTGACATCTTTTTCTCTACCTGTGGTGTCCCCCGGGGGTCTAACCTCTCTCCCTGGCTGTTCAACCAATACCTGGCACTCCTTTCCCACCGCATTGCCGCTCTCTGTCCCAACTTTCAGTGCTATGCAGATGATACCCAGCTCATTTTCAGGCTACCATCGGCCTCCAACTCTTCTTCCCTCATCTCTGACTGTCTGCCATCCAGGAATAGTGTGCCTCTGCCTTAATGCCAGTAAGACTGAGATTTAACTCATCGGCCCACCCACTCCCTCCTTCCCTTCAGCTCTCTTGCCAGCCTCTCTTGGCCCTCCTCCTACTCCCACCTGCAAGGCTAAAAACCTCATGGTCATCTTCGACTCTGCACTCTCCTTCTGCCCTCACATCGCTGACGTCTCTAAGAAGTCACAGTACCAGCTGCACCTCCTTTCCTCTCCTTCCCCCAGAAGCTCACTGTCTCCAGAGCCCTGGTCCTCTCTAGGCTGGACTATTGTAACAGCCTCTATCTAAATCTGCCTGCCTCCACTCTCCGCCCTCTGCAACTTACCCAGAACAGGACTGCAAGACTTGTCCTTGGCCTCAAGCCCAGGGATCGTATCTCTCCAGGACTGAAATCTCTGCACTGGATTAAGTTCAAAACCCTCTGCATTGTGCACAAGGCCTTCTGGGGCCTGGGGTCGCAATACCTTCAACTTTCTCTTCCTAAATATCTTCCTGCCCAAGCTCTTCGCTCATCCGCCTCGAACTCCCTCAGGGTCAGTCACTTCTCCAAGCAACGAGTTGGTGGCAGATTACTCTCTTCGGCTGGGGCCTCTCTCTGGAACAGCCTCCCTGCCTCCCTGAAACTCAAGGAGAACAACTCTGGTTCCGGAAGCACCTCAAAACCTTCCTCTTTGCTGACTGAAATTGCACTGGTTACCTGGTCACCGTGTCTGATCTCTGGCCCAGGCCCCGTCAATTGCCCTCCTGCACTACCTCCTTGGCAACCCCTGCGCCTGGGGACTGTATTCTGTCTCCCTTCAGTCCCCTACCAGCACTTGTGTCTGCACTTCCTTGCACTTGCCACTAGCCGGCTGTGTTATTTGTCTTACTTATTCCACTCTCCCATGTACTGCACTTTCCCCTCTCCCTTCCCTCGCACACTTTTCGTTTCCCCGCCTTCCCATGCACTTGTGCGATCTGAATGACACCTGGCCCAGTAGGATCGCTGTCTGTCCTCCCTTTGTTCCCCCCCTTTGCCTCGTCGCGCCTTGAAACACTTGTGTATAGGCGCGTTATAAATGCCATATCATATCTTATCATATCATAACCTAAAGATAAGCGTGATAGAAACCTGGAAGAACGCGCAGGCAGTCTACGCTCTATTCCAGAAGGAGGATGGCTGCATCGCCTCTCAGCAAGACAAAGCTGCTTTCACGTGTGCTCCAGGGCACATTCTAAAACGCATGCATGCACGGGTGGTGGAGGGCACATTCTCTGCGGCTATTTATAGTATCTTGTTATTACTGAAATCTGTTTACGTTATTTCCTAATCGAGGTCATCAGCAGACCGAGCATTTACAAAACTGAAATGCACAAATACTCTTACACCAAGATCGTGTGTGTGGGGGTGGGGGGGTGGAGAGGGACAGAGAGACAACCACGTCATTATGAGTTTACAAACATGCATCAAAACCCCCCTGCTTCCTGAAACGTGAGAGGAGATTTCAGTGTGCCACAGCATCACTAAGTGGGCGTCCACGGAAGTGCACCTCCAGGTCAGAGCCATTGAGCAGTGCATTGTGGGTCTAACAATGAACTGGGGAGCAGGACGCTTTGCTCCAGAAAACCATTACACCGTGTTCGTGTAATAAGACTACACCATTTCAGAGAAATCTTTTCCAGAATGCAGAGAAGCAAGTACCCATTTCAATTCACCCTCAGTGTGGATCATGTATGTGGCAAGTGCTGGTCGGACTAATTTATTTAAACTTGATTGACCCGAACTTCAGTTTGACCAAGTTAACGCTTATTAATTTTCTTTGAGGTTTAGGCGAAAGGGCTTAGGTGAGTTTGACCTCGCACCTAATCAGCGTTTGGCGAGCAAGTGTACGCATGTATGTATGGAATGCATGATGCTTCGATGACAAACAGGCTATCACAATGGCGTGCGTGACACACGCCATTGTGATAGTCTGTTTGTCAACGAAGCATCATACGTTTTTTTCCAGAGTAAACGGAACATAGGTTCAGAGAAACATTTTGGTTTTGGCGCATTTTGGTGGTGTAGCCAGCAAAATATCCCCAGCACCATTGCTACAGATAAGAAAGGGAAGCCAAGAAGCAGTCTTTGTGGTTGGCATGACAACTGGAAATGCTGTTGGCTACATTTACCAACGCACAAAGTGTTATTTGCTCTTGTACTACGCGGATGTAATCCAATAGTGACTTGTTTATTGTGTTTTCTCCCAATGGAGTACTATCCCGTCTTTGTGACATTCAACGCTGAAGCTGCATCTCTTTTCGACACGGAGACTGAGGCAGGCCTCCCTTCTCGGGACATGTGTGGGATGCCTTGTCGGGCACCAGCAGGAGACCATAGAGTTCCAGGGGAAGGATCAGCATCGATTAGTGCTATTGAAGGTCTGAGTGGATTTGAGGGGGGGTTTGAATGGTAGGTGGTGGTCTTCGCTAGGTGGCCTGTAAGTGCACCAGGGCTTCCTCCACTGGGGCCCTCCGCCTCCCGGCACTGCGTGGAAGGCAGCTGGTGCCACGGCAGGCTGTTTGCTTCCGTTCACTTCCAGGGTAGGAAGGAGATGGTGAAGGAGGGTCGAAGCAGTTTTCTACGGGTTTATGTATATATGCAAGCGGTCGGCCGCTCAGCCGGGATCATGGCTCTGCTCCACTGGGGACTTCCTAGGAGCTTGCGCCAATGCGAAGTGGAACATTTTTCTACATGCAACGCCAAGTTGCTTGGTTGGTGCTGGCATTGCGCTGCACGCTTCAGCGCGACACTGTCTACTTTCAATAGGGTATTTGCTTTGTGCTGGCGGAAAGAGATTTGTTAAGTGTTGTGGGTTTTCTGGCTCTGAAAGCCATGTTTTGAGGTTGGTGTGTGGGTGTTTTTGCTCGCAATGGGAGATTTCGGCCTTCGTTCGATCGCGAGGGCACTTGTGAAATTAGAATGAGCACGTTGGGTTAATGCGGACAGGATCTAGACGACTTGCATGTCTGCTGCTTACACTATACCGTTTCACCAAGAAGGGTAGTGCATGCAAGCAGGCCGGCTCAGCCGCTGATCATAACTCCCCTAATGTAACTGGCCACCCCCCCCCTGCTCTGTTGCACTCCGTGTTTGTACAGCGCTCAGCTGCTTCCTATACGACGTAGCGCTGCAGAGCACTAAATGGAGTGGCGTTAGTTCGAAGAGTAGGTGTAGGCAGAGAGAGGTCCTTTGCTTTCGTGGATGGACCATCACTATAACATGTTTACATACCAGAAAACTATTATTGCGTTCCCTGGATCTCACCTTGGCCCTCCTCTCGCCCTTGGTTGCGATGGTGCGCCGCCTAACCAGTTGGGTAGGTCCAGCACACTTCGCGGAGGGTTCATAAAATCTCTGGCAAGTTACCAGTTTCTGAATATTCCCCCACGAACTGCTTTGCCATAAACAACCCGATCTGCTGGTTTCTGGGACGGGCTGCCAGACTTCGCTGTTTTATTGTGAGTCATTTTCTCATTGTAGTTTGAGGGTCAGTCCTTCTAGATCGGAGGAGAACCATCGCAACCAAGGGTGAGAACACCTTGGAGGGCCAGGGGGTTCTTCCGGGCAGGACGACCTGTCCCTGTCGTGTGTGATAATGTAACGTTAATATAACAGGAAGGTCTGCACCCCCAGTCCAGGTGTATTGAATAGAAGGAAACATCTCTGTACCCTGAGTGGTGTGTGTCCATCACTGTAATAACCATCCACCCAGATGCGGACCTGCTGTGCTCTTCTTTCAGAGTGAATGTGGCTCCCTGTGAGCTAGACATGCAGAGAGTAGGGCGAACACATGCACGCGACCCTACACTGACCTAAGCATGGCTTGCTCCTTAAAGGTTTGCAGGTGACTGCTACCCTGCAATAACATAGTATGTTTGACGCTTCACTCCACCTGTTTTGAGGGCTCTGAAACTACGTTATGACTGCGTGCAGTGTTCAAATATGTAAAAGACGTGTTATTTGTGTTCTCGGATCTTCGCTGCCTCTGTGTCTCACTGGAAACAATAACCTTCAGACGCGGTCTCGCTTATCAGTGCAAGACATCTATAGCTGTGCCCCCTGCCTGGGGGTGAAGCGCATCCATATTGCCAATTGTTTAAGTGCATCACGGCCCACGCAACCAATCAACCAGCGAGAACAGCCTGTCCCCACGCGGGCATCACTCATGTCCCTGCAGTGTGCCCCAACACCACACGTGCTGTCTGCACTCTCATCTGAAGCTCACACTCGGAGCCTAGGGTCCAGAATGGGCAGAGCCTGCACAGACCAGATAAGGCTGTGCATGCACAGACCAGATGAGGCCGTGCATGCACATACCAGATAAGGCCGTGCATGCACAGACCAGATAAGGCCGTGCATGCACAGACCAGATAAGGCCGTGCGTGCACAGACCAGATAAGGCTGTGCATGCACAGACCAGATAAGGCCGTGCGTGCACAGACCAGATAAGGCTGTGCATGCACAGACCAGATAAGGCTGTGCATGCACAGACCAGATGAGGCCGCGCGTGCACAGACCAGATAAGGCCGTGCGTGCACAGACCAGATAAGGCGCGCATGCACAGACCAGATGAGGCCGTGCGTGCACATACCAGATGAGGCCGCGCATGCACAGACCAGATGAGGCCGTGCGTGCACATACCAGATGAGGCCGTGCGTGCACATACCAGATAAGGCCGTGCATGCACAGACCAGATAAGGCTGTGCATGCACAGACTAGATAATAAAGCTGTGCATGCACATACCAGATAAGGCTGTGCATGCACAGACCAGATAAGGCTGTGCATGCACACACTAGATAATAAGGCTGTGCATGCACAGAGCAGATAAGGCCGCGCATGCACAGAGCAGATAAGGCCGTGCATGCACAGACCAGATAAGGCCGTGCATGCACAGACCAGATAAGGCCATGCATGCACAGACCAGATAAGGCCGTGCATGCACAGAGCAGGTAAGGCCGTGCGTTCACAGACCAGATAAGGCTGTGCATGCACAGACTAGATAATAAGGCTGTACATGCACATACCAGATAAGGCCGTGCATGCACAGACCAGATAAGGCTGTGCATGCACAGACCAGATAAGGCCGTGCATGCACAGACCAGATAAGGCTGTGCATGCACAGAATAGATAATAAGGCTGTGCATGCACATACCAGATAAGGCTATGCATGCACAGACCAGATAAGGTTGTGCATGCACAGACTAGATAATAAGGCTGTGCATGCACATACCAGATAAGGCCGTGCATGCACATACCAGATAAGGCCGTGCATGCACAGACCAGATAAGGCTGTGCATGCACAGACCAGATAAGGCCGTGCGTGCACAGACCAGATAAGGCTGTGCATGCACAGACTAGATAATAAGGCTGTGCATGCACATACCAGGTAAGGCTGTGCATGCACAGACCAAATAAGGCTGTGCATGCACAGACTAGATAATAAGGCTGTGCATGCACAGAGCAGATAAGGCCGCGCATGCACAGAGCAGATAAGGCCGCGCATGCACAGAGCAGATAAGGCCGTGCATGCACAGACCAGATAAGGCCGTGCATGCACAGACCAGATAAGGCCATGCATGCACAGACCAGATAAGGCCGTGCATGCACAGACCAGATAAGGCCGTGCGTGCACAGACCAGATAAGGCTGTGCATGCACAGACTAGATAATAAGGCTGTGCATGCACATACCAGATAAGGCCGTGCATGCACAGACCAGCTAAGGCTGTGCATGCACAGACCAGATAACGCCGTGCGTGCACAGACCAGATAAGGTTGTGCATGCACAGACCAGATAAGGTTGTGCATTCACAGACTAGATAATAAGGCTGTGCATGCACATACCAGATAAGGCTGTGCATGCACAGACCAGATAAGGCTGTGCATGCACAGACTAGATAATAAGGCTATGCATGCACAGAGCAGATAAGGCCGCGCATGCACAGAGCAGATAAGGCCGCGCATGCACAGAGCAGATAAGGCCGCGCATGCACAGAGCAGATAAGGCCGCGCATGCACAGAGCAGATAAGGCCACGCATGCACAGTCCAGATAAGGCCGCGCATGCACAGACCAGATAAGGCCGCGCATGCACAGACCAGATGAGGCCGCGTATGCACAGACCAGATAAGGCCGTGCATGCACAGACCAGATAAGGCTGTGCATGCACAGACCAGATAAGGCCGTGCGTGCACAGACCAGATAAGGCTGTGCATGCACAGACTAGATAATAAGGCTGTGCATGCACATACCAGATAAGGCCGTGCATGCACATACCAGATAAGGCCGTGCATGCACAGACCAGATAAGGCTGTGCATGCACAGACCAGATAAGGCCGTGCGTGCACAGACCAGATAAGGCTGTGCATGCACAGACTAGATAATAAGGCTGTGCATGCACATACCAGGTAAGGCTGTGCATGCACAGACCAAATAAGGCTGTGCATGCACAGACTAGATAATAAGGCTGTGCATGCACAGAGCAGATAAGGCCGCGCATGCACAGAGCAGATAAGGCCGCGCATGCACAGAGCAGATAAGGCCGTGCATGCACAGACCAGATAAGGCCGTGCATGCACAGACCAGATAAGGCCATGCATGCACAGACCAGATAAGGCCGTGCATGCACAGACCAGATAAGGCCGTGCGTGCACAGACCAGATAAGGCTGTGCGTGCACAGACTAGATAATAAGGCTGTGCATGCACATACCAGATAAGGCCGTGCATGCACAGACCAGCTAAGGCTGTGCATGCACAGACCAGATAACGCTGTGCGTGCACAGACCAGATAAGGTTGTGCATGCACAGACCAGATAAGGTTGTGCATGCACAGACTAGATAATAAGGCTGTGCATGCACATACCAGATAAGGCTGTGCATGCACAGACCAGATAAGGCTGTGCATGCACAGACTAGATAATAAGGCTATGCATGCACAGAGCAGATAAGGCCGCGCATGCACAGAGCAGATAAGGCCGCGCATGCACAGAGCAGATAAGGCCGCGCATGCACAGAGCAGATAAGGCCGCGCATGCACAGAGCAGATAAGGCCGCGCATGCACAGTCCAGATAAGGCCGCGCATGCACAGACCAGATAAGGCCGCGCATGCACAGACCAGATGAGGCCGCGTATGCACAGACCAGATAAGGCCGTGCATGCACAGACCAGATAAGGCTGTGCATGCACAGACCAGATAAGGCCGTGCGTGCACAGACCAGATAAGGCTGTGCATGCACAGACTAGATAATAAGGCTGTGCATGCCCATACCAGATAAGGCTGTGCATGCACAGACCAAATAAAGCTGTGCATGCACAGACTAGATAATAAGGCTGTGCATGCACAGAGCAGATAAGGCCGCGCATGCACAGAGCAGATAAGGCCGTGCATGCACAGACCAGATAAGGCCGTGCATGCACAGACCAGATAAGGCCATGCATGCACAGACCAGATAAGGCCGTGCATGCACAGACCAGATAAGGCCGTGCGTGCACAGACCAGATAAGGATGTGCATGCACAGACTAGATAATAAGGCTGTGCATGCACATACCAGATAAGGCCGTGCATGCACAGACCAGCTAAGGCTGTGCATGCACAGACCAGATAAGGCCGTGCATGCACAGACCAGATAAGGCTGTGCATGCACAGACCAGATAAGGCTGTGCATGCACAGACTAGATAATAAGGCTGTGCATGCACATACCAGATAAGGCTGTGCATGCACAGACCAGATAAGGCTGTGCATGCACAGACCAGATAAGGCTGTGCATGCACAGACTAGATAATAAGGCTATGCATGCACAGACCAGATAAGGCTGTGCATGCACAGACCAGATAAGGCCGCGCATGCACAGTCCAGATAAGGCCGCGCATGCACAGAGCAGATAAGGCCGCGCATGCACAGAGCAGATAAGGCCGCGCATGCACAGTCCAGATAAGGCCGCGCATGCTCAGACCAGATAAGGCCGCGCATGCACAGACCAGATAAGGCCGCGCATGCACATACCAGATAAGGCCGCGCATGCACAGACCAGATAAGGCCGTGCATGCACAGACCAGATAAGGCCGCGCATGCACAGACCAGATAAGGCTGTGCATGCACAGACCAGATAAGGCTGTGCATGCACAGACCAGATAAGGCACAGACCAGATAAGGCTGTGCATGCACAGACCAGATAAGGATGTGCATGCACAGACCAGATAAGGCACAGACCAGATAAGGCTGTGCATGCACAGACCACATGCACAGACCAGATAAGGCTGTGCATGCACAGACCAGATAAGGCTGTGCATGCACAGACCAGATAAGGCTGTGCATGCACAGACTAGATAATAAGGCTGTGTGTGCACAGACCAGATAAGGCTGTGCATGCACAGACCAGATAAGGCTGTGCATGCACAGACTAGATAATAAGGCTGTGCATGCACAGACCAGATAAGGCTGTGCATGCACAGACCAGATAAGGCCGCGCATGCCCAGAGCAGATAAGGCCGCGCATGCACAGACCAGATAAGGCCGCGCATGCACAGACCAGATAAGGCCGTGCATGCACAGAGCAGGTAAGGCCGCGCATGCACAGACCAGATAAGGCTGTGCATGCACAGACCAGATAAGGCCGCGCATGCACAGACCAGATAAGGCCGTGCATGCACAGACCAGATAAGGCTGTGCATGCACAGACCAGATAAAGCCGTGCATGCACAGACCAGATAAGGCACAGACCAGATAAGGCTGTGCATGCACAGACCACATGCACAGACCAGATAAGGCTGTGCATGCACAGACCAGATAAGGCTGTGCATGCACAGACCAGATAAGGCTGTGCATGCACAGACCAGATAAGGCTGTGCATGCACAGACTAGATAATAAGGCTGTGCGTGCACATACCAGATAAGGCTGTGCATGCACAGACTAGATAATAAGGCTGTGCATGCACAGACCAGATAAGGCTGTGCATGCACAGACCAGATAAGGCCGCGCATGCACAGAGCAGATAAGGCCGCGCATGCACAGGCCAGATAAGGCCGCGCATGCACAGAGCAGATAAGGCCGCGCATGCACAGAGCAGATAAGGCCGCGCATGCAGAGTCCAGATAAGGCCGCGCATGCACAGACCAGATAAAGCCGCGCATGCACAGACCAGATAAGGCCGCGCATGCACATACCAGATAAGGCCGCGCATGCACAGACCAGATAAGGCCGCGCATGCACAGACCAGATAAGGCCGCGCATGCACAGACCAGATAAGGCCGTGCATGCACAGACCAGATAAGGCTGTGCATGCACAGACCAGATAAGGCACAGACCAGATAAGGCTGTGCATGCACAGACCAGATAAGGATGTGCCTGCACAGACCAGATAAGGCACAGACCAGATAAGGCTGTGCATGCACAGACCACATGCACAGACCAGATAAGGCTGTGCATGCACAGACCAGATAAGGCTGTGCATGCACAGACCAGATAATAAGGCTGTGTGTGCACATACCAGATAAGGCTGTGCATGCACAGACCAGATAAGGCTGTGCATGCACAGACTAGATAATATGGCTGTGCATGCACAGACCAGATAAGGCTGTGCATGCACAGACCAGATAAGGCCGCGCATGCACAGACCAGATAAGGCCACGCATGCACAGAGCAGATAAGGCCGTGCATGCACAGAGCAGGTAAGGCCGCGCATGCAAAGGCTGTGCATGCACAGACCAGATAAAGCTGTGCATGCACAGACCAGATAAAGCACAGACCAGATAAGGCTGTGCATGCACAGACCACATGCACATACCAGATAAGGCTGTGCATGCACAGACCAGATAAGGCTGTGCATGCACAGACCAGATAAGGCTGTGCATGCACAGACCAGATAAGGCTGTGCACGCACAGACTAGATAATAAGGCTGTGCATGCACAGACCAGATAAGGCTGTGCATGCACAGACTAGATAATAAGGCTGTGCATGCACAGACCAGATAAGGCTGTGCATGCACAGACCAGATAAGGCCGCGCATGCACAGAGCAGATAAGGCCGCGCATGCACAGGCCAGATAAGGCCGCGCATGCACAGAGCAGATAAGGCCGCGCATGCACAGACCAGATAAGGCCGTGCATGCACAGACCAGATAAGGCTGTGCATGCACAGACCAGATAAGGCCGTGCATGCACAGACCAGATAAGGCTGTGCATGCACAGACCAGATAAGGCACAGACCAGATAAGGCTGTGCATGCACAGACCAGATAAGGCATAGACCAGATAAGGCTGTGCATGCACAGACCAGATAAGGCACAGACCAGATAAGGCTGTGCATGCACAGACCAGATAAGGCTGTGCATGCACAGACCAGATAAGGCTGTGCATGCACAGACCAGATAAGGCACAGACCAGATAAGGCTGTGCATGCACAGACCAGATAAGGCTGTGCATGCACAGACCAGATAAGGCTGTGCATGCACAGACCAGATAAGGCTGTGCATGCACAGACCAGATAAGGCACAGACCAGATAAGGCTGTGCATGCACAGACCACATGCACAGACCAGATAAGGCCGTGCATGCACAGACCAGATAAGGCTCTGCATGCACAGACCAGATAAGGCTCTGCATGCACAGACCAGATAAGGCCGTGCATGCACAGACCAGATAAGGCCGTGCATGCACAGACCAGATAAGGCCGTGCATGCACAGACCAGATAAGGCTGTGCATGCACAGACCAGATAAGGCCGTGCATGCACAGACCAGATAAGGCTGTGCATGCACAGACCAGATAAGGCACAGACCAGATAAGGCACAGACCAGATAAGGCTGTGGATGCACATACCACATGCACAGACCAGATAAGGCCGTGCATGCACAGACCAGATAAGGCTGTGCATGCACAGACCAGATAAGGCCATGCATGCACAGACCAGATAAGGCTGTGCATGCACAAACCAGATAAGGCCGTGCATGCACAGACCAGATAAGGCTGTGCATGCACAGACCAGATAAGGCCGTGCATGCACAGACCAGATAAGGCCGTGCATGCACAGACCAGATAAGGCACAGACCAGATAAGGCTGTGCATGCACAGACCACATGCACAGACCAGATAAGGCCGTGCATGCACAGACCAGATAAGGCTGTGCATGCACAGACCAGATAAGGCCGTGCATGCACAGACCAGATAAGGCTGTGCATGCACAGACCAGATAAGGCCGTGCGTGCACAGGCCAGATAAGGCTGTGCATGCACAGACTAGATAATAAGGCTGTGCATGCACATACCAGATAAGGCTGTGGATGCACAGACCAGATAAGGCTGTGCATGCACAGACTAGATAATAAGGCTATGCATGCACAGACCAGATAATGCCGTGCATGCACAGACCAGATAAGGCCGCGCATGCACAGACCAGATAAGGCTGTGCATGCACAGACCAGATAAGGCCGCGCATGCACAGAGCAGATAAGGCCGCGCATGCACAGACCAGATAAGGCCGCGTATGCACAGACCAGATAAGGCCGCGCATGCACAGACCAGATAAGGCCGCGCATGCACATACCAGATAAGGCCGCGCATGCACATACCAGATAAGGCTGCGCATGCACAGACCAGATAAGGCCGCGCATGCACAGACCAGATAAGGCCGCGCATGCACAGACCAGATAAGGCACAGACCAGATAAGGCTGTGCATGCACAGACCAGATAAGGATGTGCCTGCACAGACCAGATAAGGCACAGACCAGATAAGGCTGTGCATGCACAGACCACATGCACAGACCAGATAAGGCTGTGCATGCACAGACCAGATAAGGCTGTGCATGCACAGACCAGATACGGCTGTGCATGCACAGACTAGATAATAAGGCTGTGTGTGCACATACCAGATAAGGCTGTGCATGCACAGACCAGATAAGGCTGTGCATGCACAGACTAGATAATATGGCTGTGCATGCACAGACCAGATAAGGCCGTGCATGCACAGACCAGATAAGGCTGTGCATGCACAGACCAGATAAGGCCGTGCATGCACAGACCAGATAAGGCCGTGCATGCACAGACCAGATAAGGCCGTGCATGCACAGACCAGATAAGGCCGTGCATGCACAGACCAGATAAGGCTGTGCATGCACAGACCAGATAAGGCACAGACCAGATAAGGCTGTGCATGCACAGACCACATGCACAGACCAGATAAGGACGTGCATGCACAGACCAGATAAGGCTGTGCATGCACAGACCAGATAAGGCCGTGCATGCACAGACCAGATAAGGCCGTGCATGCACAGACCAGATAAGGCCGTGCGTGCACAGACCAGATAAGGCTGTGCATGCACAGACCAGATAAGGCCGTGCGTGCACAGACCAGATAAGGCCGTGCATGCACAGACTAGATAATAAGGCTGTGCATGCACAGACCAGATAAGGCTGTGCATGCACAGACCAGATAAGGCTGTGCATGCACAGACTAGATAATAAGGCTATGCATGCACAGACCAGATAACGCACAGACCAGATAAGGCTGTGCATGCACAGACCACATGCACAGACCAGATAAGGCCGTGCATGCACAGACCAGATAAGGCTGTGCATGCACAGACCAGATAAGGCTGTGCATGCACAGACCAGATAAGGCCGTGCATGCACAGACCAGATAAGGCCGTGCATGCACAGACCAGATAAGGCCGTGCATGCACAGACCAGATAAGGCTGTGCATGCACAGACCAGATAAGGCACAGACCAGATAAGGCTGTGCATGCACAGACCACATGCACAGACCAGATAAGGACGTGCATGCACAGACCAGATAAGGCTGTGTATGCACAGACCAGATAAGGCCGTGCATGCACAGACCAGATAAGGCCGTGCATGCACAGACCAGATAAGGCCGTGCGTGCACAGACCAGATAAGGCTGTGCATGCACAGACCAGATAAGGCCGTGCGTGCACAGACCAGATAAGGCCGTGCATGCACAGCCTAGATAATAAGGCTGTGCATGCACATACCAGATAAGGCTGTGCATGCACAGACCAGATAAGGCTGTGCATGCACAGACTAGATAATAAGGCTATGCATGCACAGACCAGATAAGGCACAGACCAGATAAGGCCGTGCATGCACAGACCAGATAAGGCCGTGCATGCACAGACCAGATAAGGCCGTGCATGCACAGACCAGATAAGGCCGTGCGTGCACAGACCAGATAAGGCTGTGCATGCACAGACCAGATAAGGCCGTGCGTGCACAGACCAGATAAGGCCGTGCATGCACAGACTAGATAATAAGGCTGTGCATGCACATACCAGATAAGGCTGTGCATGCACAGACCAGATAAGGCTGTGCATGCACAGACTAGATAATAAGGCTATGCATGCACAGACCAGATAAGGCACAGACCAGATAAGGCTGTGCATGCACAGACCACATGCACAGACCAGATAAGGCCGTGCATGCACAGACCAGATAAGGCTGTGCATGCACAGACCAGATAAGGCCGTGCATGCACAGACCAGATAAGGCCGTGCATGCACAGACCAGATAAGGCCGTGCATGCACAGACCAGATAAGGCCGTGCATGCACAGACCAGATAAGGCCGTGCATGCACAGACCAGATAAGGCCGTGCATGCACAGACCAGATAAGGCCGTGCATGCACAGACCAGATAAGGCCGTGCATGCACAGACCAGATAAGGCCGTGCATGCACAGACCAGATAAGGCTGTGCATGCACAGACCAGATAAGGCACAGACCAGATAAGGCTGTGCATGCACAGACCACATGCACAGACCAGATAAGGAAGTGCATGCACAGACCAGATAAGGCTGTGCATGCACAGACCAGATAAGGCCGTGCATGCACAGACCAGATAAGGCCGTGCATGCACAGACCAGATAAGGCCGTGCGTGCACAGACCAGATAAGGCTGTGCATGCACAGACCAGATAAGGCCGTGCATGCACAGACCAGATAAGGCTGTGCATGCACAGACTAGATAATAAGGCTATGCATGCACAGACCAGATAAGGCACAGACCAGATAAGGCTGTGCATGCACAGACCACATGCACAGACCAGATAAGGCCGTGCATGCACAGACCAGATAAGGCTGTGCATGCACAGACCAGATAAGGCTGTGCATGCACAGACCAGATAAGGCCGTGCATGCACAGACCAGATAAGGCCGTGCATGCACGGACCAGATAAGGCCGTGCATGCACAGACCAGATAAGGCCGTGCATGCACAGACCAGATAAGGCCGTGCGTGCACAGACCAGATAAGGCTGTGCATGCACAGACCAGATAAGGCCGTGCGTGCACAGACCAGATAAGGCTGTGCATGCACAGACTAGATAATAAGGCTGTGCATGCACATACCAGATAAGGCTGTGCAGGCACAGACCAGATAAGGCTGTGCATGCACAGACTAGATAATAAGGCTATGCATGCACAGACCAGATAAGGCACAGACCAGATAAGGCTGTGCATGCACAGACCACATGCACAGACCAGATAAGGCCGTGCATGCACAGACCAGATAAGGCTGTGCATGCACAGACCAGATAAGGCTGTGCATGCACAGACCAGATAAGGCCGTGCATGCACAGACCAGATAAGGCCGTGCATGCACAGACCAGATAAGGCCGTGCATGCACAGACCAGATAAAGCGTATATCTTGCACGCAGTATTGTATAGTTTCACTCCCTGATGGAGCGATGTCTGCACGCCCGGTGGAATATTACACCAATTAACAAACTTTAAAAAAGTATTCCTCAGTCCCAGCTTAACAGTCTCACCTTTACAAAAGTAAAACTACACAGAGCTCCCAAGTGAGAAGCCCCCCTGCCCCCCTCCTCACCCCAGTCCTGTGTTTACCCTTTCCATTCTGGGCTTGTTTTTTATTTCCCATTTGAAATTTAAAAAACTGCAAGTCCCAGAATTCCATAAAAAAACACGGCCCCCTCTGTACCACCACCAACCCTACCCCTTTCTTTACACCTTACCCATTCTCTCTTTCTTTACTCACCATGCAGTGTACCCCCTCTCTTCACCAACACTACACCCTTTATTCCCCCACATACCTTACCCCACTCTAACCCCTCTATTCATCCACCCCATTAGCCCCTCTCCTTATCCCATCTCATCATACCTCTCACTCTTTATTTCTTATCCTCTCACTCTGACCCATTCTCGCTCATATTTCCTCTTGCTCATCATCGATGACCCCTCTCTCTATGGCTTCCTCCCTTGCTCGATTCCCTTCTCATTCTCTTGCTCATCATCGATGACCCCTCTCTCTATGGCTTCCTCCCTTGCTCGATTCCCTTCTCATTCTCTTGCTCATCATTGATGACCCCTCTATCAATGGCTTCCTCCCTTGCTCTATTCCCCTTCTCATTCACTTGCTCATCATCGATGACCCCTCTATCAATGGCTTCCTCCCTTGCTCTATTCCCCTTCTCATTCTCTTGCTCATCATCGATGGCTCCCTCTATCAAGTTTTTCCTCCATTGCGCTATTCCCCTTCTCATTCTCTTGCTCATCATTGATGGCTCCTTCTATCAATGGCTTCCTCCCTTGCTCTATTCCCCTTCTCATTCTCTTGCTCATCATTGGTGGCGCCCTCTCTCAAAGGCTTCCTCCCTGGCTCTATTCCACTTCTCATTCCCTTGCTCATCATCGATGGCGCCCTCTCTCAAAGGCTTCCTCCCTTGCTCTATTCCCCTTCTCATTCTCTTGCTCATCATCGATGGCTCCCTCCATCAAGTTTTTCCTCCATTGCTCTATTCCCCTTCTCATTCTCTTGCTCATCATTGATGGCTCCCTCTATCAATGGCTTCCTCCCTTGCTCTATTTCCCTTCTCATTCTCTTGCTCATCATCAATGGCTCCCTCTATCAATGGTTTCCTCCATTGCTCTATTCCCCTTCTCATTCTCGTGCTCATCATTGATGGTGCCCTCTCTCAATGGCTTCCTCCCTTGCTCTATTCCCCTTCTCATTCTCTTGCTTATCATCGATGACCCCTCTCTCTATGGCTTCCTCCCTTGCTCTATTCCCCTTCTCATTCTCTTGCTCATCATTGGTGGCGCCCTCTCTCAAAGGCTTCCTCCCTGGCTCTATTCCACTTCTCATTCCCTTGCTCATCATCGATGGCGCCCTCTCTCAATGGCTTCCTCCCTTGCTCTATTCCCCTTCTCATTCTCTTGCTCATCATCAATGGCTCCCTCCATCAAGTTTTTCCTCCATTGCTCTATTCCCCTTCTCATTCTCTTGCTCATCATTGATGGCTCCCTCTATCAATGGCTTCCTCCCTTGCTCTATTTCCCTTCTCATTCTCTTGCTCATCATCAATGGCTCCCTCTATCAATGGTTTCCTCCATTGCTCTATTCCCCTTCTCATTCTCGTGCTCATCATTGATGGTGCCCTCTCTCAATGGCTTCCTCCCTTGCTCTATTCCCCTTCTCATTCTCTTGCTTATCATCGATGGCCCCCTCTATCAATGGCTTCCTCCCTTGCTCTATTCCCCTTCTCATTCTCTTACTCATCATCGATGGCTCCCTCTATCAAGTTTTTCCTCCATTGCTCTATTCCCCTTCTCATTCTCTTGCTCATCATTGATGGCTCCCTCTATCAATGGCTTCCTCCCTTGCTCTATTTCCCTTCTCATTCTCTTGCTCATCATCGAATGCTCCCTCTATCAATGGTTTCCTCCATTGCTCTATTCCCCTTCTCATTCTCTTGCTCATCATCGATGGCCCCTCTCTCAATGTCTTCCTCCTTGGCTCTATTCCCCTTCTCATTCTCTGGCTCATCATCGATGGATCCCTCTCTCAATGGCTTCCTCCCTTGCTCTATTCCCCTTCTCATTCTATTAGTCATCATCGATGCTCCCTCTATCAATGGCTTCCTCCCTTTCTCTATTCTCCATCCATTCTCTTGCTCATTACCAATGGCGTCCTCTCTCAATGGCTTCCACCCTTGCTCTATTCCCTTTTCATTCTCTTGCTCATCATCGATGGCCCCCTCTCTCAATGGTTTCACCCCTTGCTCTATTCCCCTGCTCATTCTCTGGCTCATCATCGATGGATCCCTCTCTCAATGGCTTCCACCCTTGCTCTATTCCCTTTTCATTCTCTGGCTCATCATCAATGGCGCCATCTCTCAATGGCTTCCTCCATGGCCCTATTCCCCTTCTCATTCTCTGGCTCATCATCGATGGATCCCTCTCTCAATGGCTTCCTCCCTTGCTCTATTCCCCTGCTCATTCTCTGGCTCATCGTCGATGGATCCGTCTCTCAATAGTTTCCGCCCTTGCTCTATTCCCCTTCTCATTCTATGGCTCATCATCGATGGCGCCTTCTCTCAATGGCTTCCTCCCTTTCTCTATCCCCCATCTCATTCTCTTGCTCATCACTGATGGCGTCCTCTCTCAATGGCTTCCTCCTTGGCCCTATTCCCCTTCTCATTCTCTTGCTCATCACTGATGGCGTCCTCTCTCAATGGCTTCCTCCCTTGCTCTATTCCCCTTCTCATTCTCTTGCTCATCACTGATGGCGTCCTCTCTAAATGGCTTCCTCCCTTGCTCTATTCCCCTTCTCATTCTCTGGCTCATCATCAATGGCGTCATCTCTCAATGGCTTACTCCCTGGCCCTATTCCCCTTCTCATTCTGTGGCTCATTATCGATGGCTCCCTCTCTCAATGGCTTCCTCCCTGGCCCTATTCACCTTCTCATTCTCTGGCTCATCATCAATGGCGCCATCTCTCAATGGCTTCCTCCCTGGCCCTATTCACCTTCTCATTCTCTGGCTCATCATCGATGGATCCATCTCTCCATGGCTTCATCCCTTGTTCTATTCCCTTCTTATTCTCTGGCTCATCATCGATGGCTACCTCTATCAATGGCTTCCTCCCTTGCTCTATTCCCCTTCACATTCTCTGGCTCATCATCGATGGCTACCTCTCTCAATGGCTTCCCCCCTTGCTCTATTCTCCTTCTCATTCTCTTGCTCATCACCAATGGCGTCCTCTCTCAATGGCTTCCTCCCTTGCTCTATTCCCCTTCTCATTCTCTGGCTCATCATCAATGGTGCCATCTCTCAATGGTTTCCTCCCTTGCTCTATTCCCCATCTCATTCTGCACCCCTTATCGCATCCTCGTTTAACACTTTGCACTCTTCTCCTTGCACCCAGGTGTCTATAAATACAATATGCAAAGTACATCAGCAAGCGCCAAAACTATCGGCATTGCCAAAGCTTGTTTTTAAGAGAGTGGACAATCAGTAGCTGGTTTCAGGGACACTCTGTTCCTATTGTAGCAGAAAAGGAGTCACTAGGATCAGATAAGGGAACAGAAAATCAGTGACTTGGTTCAGACTTCTTGCGCTCAGAGAAAATCACACACACAAGGGTTCGGGGGAAACACTTTCTTTTCTGATGGATGAGAAAAGCACAGTCACTGCTTTGGGTGTAGGCTTAAAAGGTCTGAAACTCTCTTAGAAGTTTAAATACTCTTCTTGGCAATCTCAGCCATAGTTCATATGAGCCTCCAGCTCCTGATTCCAGCCGGGGTTGAAGAACCTGAACGCCCATTCATTAAGTAAGAGAGGCCAGAATAGGCCTAATATCGCACATGAAAAACAGAGGCTGTAGAGGGGCACTCGGTTGGTTAGGAAGATTTAGGATTCCAAACCAGATTAGGTTTACGGTTGCTTTCAAGGTGAATTAGGACAAATTCAGGTGCTCCTGTGTGTGTCTTGGCTACAAGGCAAAACTAATGTGAAAACTGGAAGGTCAACTAAAGGTTAGGGACAATCACAGGGCACACTTTCGTCTGAGGTAGTCAGTAAAACAGTTTGTTCGATTGATCAAAGAAGCCACGACCAAGCTCTCCTCTTTAGTCGTGTCAATCTACCACATCAATGGCTAACCAGACCCAAAGCTTTGCAGTCTATCAGATCTTGGCCTCTTCCCTTTGGATAACAAACTCCCAGACTCTGCCAAAAACATAGAAAGCAGATTTGCAATCAGGAACCAGGTTCTTCCCACCTGCACCCATTCACACCACAGGTTTCACAGCTGCTTTTCCCACTGTCCCACTAATGAACACCGCCTCCTTTTTCTTACAGAGCCAAGCGCAGCAATGCCACCAATAGTGGCAGACAAGCACCATATAAGGCAACTTACATCGAATTTCATAATACCTACATAAAAGCTCAAAATGCTGCCTTTGTTTATATTGTTTTCTAACTGGACTTAAGTGCAAGGAACAGATGAAAGGAGACTTATCTGCCTCATTTAAATTACAACAGAAACTCATTTACATGTGCAACTCATGTGCAACTAACGCATTACATCTCAGAAGACTGTTTAAAATAACACTGACAGGCCATGCACAACACAAACAATGATGTTACTACATGCTAGCAGTAAGTAATAGACACTTCCCAAGCACTGACATTTGGACCTGGCCATAACATGGCAAACAGTTGGAATCATTGGCTGTCAGTTCCTATGTGGGTGTTTGTGTGTGCATCCCCCAAGCCCCTTTCTCCTCCTTTCCTCTTTTCTCCCCAGATGAGGTATCTAGACAAGTCTGATCTATGAAAACCTCATCAAAACAGGTTCATCCCTGTTCCTCTAAAACCAGTATGGACCACATTGACACCCTTGCTCCGGCCCTTGCTGATTTCTGCAACCGCTCATTTGCCTCTGGCTCCTTCCCCTCCCCTCTGAAGCACTCCCTTGTG
This sequence comes from Ambystoma mexicanum, assembly GCF_040938575.1. NCBI lineage: Eukaryota > Metazoa > Chordata > Amphibia > Caudata > Ambystomatidae > Ambystoma > Ambystoma mexicanum. Next base: position 666,045,784 of record NC_090940.1, on the reverse strand, counting down.
CTTCCTCTCCTCAAGAAATCCACTGCTGATCCGTCATGTCCGGCAAACTACCGCCCAATTTCCATTACTCCCTTTGTGGGCAAGCTCCTGGAAAAGCTGACCATCTCTCAGATTAATCTCCATTCCGACTCTGTTGGCTCCCTCCATGACCACCAATCTGGCTTCAGAGCTGCCAGAAGTATGGAAACTGCTCTCCTGAACATCCGTGAAAACCTGCTCTCCAACCACGATTTTAACATTCCCTCTGTCCTCATCCTTCTTGATCTCTCCTCTGCGTTCGACACGGTCAACCATATCACCCTGCTCAATCGTCTTCGTGACAACCTGGGTATCATTGATCAGCCTCTTGCCTGGCTGACCTCTTTTCTCTCTGATCGACCCACCCAGGTACAACTTGGGTCCTTCCTATCTTCTATCTCCCTCTCCACATGTGGTGTTCCCCAGGGGTCTATTCTCTCACCCTTGCTTTTCCATTAATACCTGGCAACTCCTGCTTACTGCATCTCAATGTTCTGCTCAACTTTCCAGTGCTATGCTGAAGACACCCAACTCATTTTCAGGTTTCCTTCAGCTACCTCCTCTCCTTCCCTCATCTCTGACTGCCGAATCGCCATTCAAAATTGGTGTACCGCCAATGATCTATATCTAAATGCCAACAAGACTGAGATCCTCCTTATTGGTACACCTTCTCCATCCTTTCCTCTCACTCTCTGGCTGGCCTCCCTTGGCCCTCCTCCCACCCCCACCTGTGCGGCTAAGAACCTTGGGGTTGTCTTTGACTCAACACGTTCCTTCTCCGCACACATCTCTGATGTCTCAAAAAAATCAAACTTTTTACTTCACCTCCTTAGAGGTACTCTACCTTTCCTCTCCTTCCCTCAAAAGCTCACTGTCTCCCAAGCTCTGGTTCTTTCCAGACTGGATTACTGTAACAGCCTCTTCCTAAATCTACCTGGCTCCACTCTCCGCCCTCTACAACTAATCCAGAACAGGACTGCAAGACTTGTCCTTGGCCTCAAGCCCTGGGATCGTATCTCTCCAGCCTTGAAATCCCTTCATTGGCTCCCAGTGGATGCAAGGATTACATTTAAAAACCCTCTGTATTGTCCACAAGGCTTTCTGGGGCCTGGGTCCAAAATACCTTTAACCATCCTTAAGTAAATACCTCCCCTCTTGAGCCCTTCGCTCCTCTACTTCTAACTCCTGCAGGGTTAGTCATTCAGCAAAGAAACAAGCTGGGGTAGATCTCTGTCTTCGGCTGGTACCTCCCTTTGGAACAGTCTCCCAGCCACCTTGAAACTTAAGGAACAACAGCTTCGGTTCCGGGAGCACCTCAAGACCTTCCTCTTTGCTTCTGCCTTTGCCCCCCTTCTCCCCTGTTGATCTGTTTCTTCTCTCGGCATCGTGCACCTGGCCACCCTCTGTTCATTCGGACCCAGTTACCTGCTCAACCTGCCACCCTCCTGCACTGCCTCCAGGCCACCCTTTGCACTACGGTTCTGTAGCTGTACCCATACAGTTCCCCTCCCTCTTTTCTTCTGATTTTATCAAAAATAACTTTCTGACTAACTTTCACCTGCCACTTGCTGGCAGCACTACCATGATTTATCGCCCTGATTTATTTTTTTATTCTATTTAATATTTATGTTTTCTCTCCTCTGGCTCGCACTTTCCACTCCCCACCTTCCATGCACTTTTCCCCCGTTTCCCTTTTCCATGCACTTGCGCTTTCTTAAATGTCACTTTTTCCTGGTCGCGTTCTGAAACACTTTTGTACGCGATATAAATAAAATATCATTTCATTTCATGACTATACACAGGACAGGGTATACTAAAGGAGCTTGTACAGTAGGATTCTACACCCTTAGATCAAGCTTAAAAAGTAGCCTCAGCATTTACAAAATGTCTGATCCTATCCAGACAAATGCCGTTTTAGTCACTTGTGAGGGTGCATCAAGCATCTTTGTGTTCTCAGCAGGTTTAGCATGAGACTGAGCATGAGACTGAGGGAGGGCAATGTACCATTGCTTCTGTGGTCACAGAGGGCACATACAGCGCCTACCAAGCTTAGGTGCGAGTGTGAGGTACCTCTGCTGCCTCCTGAGGGGTGGAAGTGCGTTGCAATGTGTGACTGCTAAGTGTGCATGTTGATTTTGTGCTATCATTGTGCTTGTGGTTTAGCGTTAGTCTTGTGTGGGTCTAAGCGGGGGACTGCAGGGTCCAACAGGAGCATAATACTGCACGAGAATTCCCACTAGCTGAAGGTCGGGTGCCCAGGACTACTCCGAGCGGGCATGGATGTTTAGGGGTGGGAGAGGGCGGGGGCTCTAGAGCACTGAGTGTTTTAGAGATTGGTGATGTCATGGAGGACAAGGCACTATTTTTCTCAACAGATGGCTATATATTACTGCCATCACAGTTGTATCCAAAATAAAACATTTGTATTGCAACAACCTGATGGTACAGACAAGCGTTGAACATGCGCTGAAGGTATCTTTCACATATCTGACAATTGTGCATGTAATTTGCATGTGACTGCATGTTATTCAGAGTGCATATGTTCTGCGTATAAAGGGTAGCAGGGCCCTCAACTGCAGACAGTTGCCTTATGGGTTGTAAAACTATAATACCCATTCCCCCGATTGCACCTGTCCTGCAACCCAAAGAATACAGATGAGTCCCACAAAAACATTGGGTGCAGCTGTTACATAGTCATTGGCATAGCAGCCATCTCTGCGCTGTCACATAGTCACAGGCATAGCAGCCATTTCTGCGCTGTCACATTCTCACTGGCATAGCAGCCATCTCTGTGCTGTGACATAGTCTCTGGCATAGCATTCATCTCTGCGCTGTCACATAGTCACAGGCATAGCAGCCATCTCTGCGCTGTCATATAGTCACTGGCATAGAAGCCATCTCTGGGCTGTCACATACTCTCTGGCATAGCAGTCATCGCTGCGCTGTTACATACTCGCTAGCATAGACGTCATCTCTATGCGGTCACATAGTCCCTGACCTAGCAGTCATTGCTGCGGTGTTCCATAGTCACTGGCATAGCAGTCATTGCTGCACTGTCACATAGTCACTGGCGTAGCAGCCATCTCTGCGCTGTCACATAGTCACTGGCATAGCAGTCATCTATGCGCTGTCACATAGTCACTGGCAAAGCAGCCATCTCTCCACTGTCACACAGTCACTGGCATAGCAGCCATCTCTGCACTGTCACATAGTCCCCGACATAGCAGTCATCTCTGCGCTGTAACATAGTCACTGCCATAGCAGCCATCTCTGCACTGTCACATAGTCACTGGCCTAGCAAGCATCTCTGCACTGTCACATAGTCACTGGCCTAGCAGCCATCTCTGCACTGTCACATAGTCACTGCTATAGCAGCCATCTCCGCACTGTCACATAGTCACTGGCATAGCAGTCATCTCTGCACTGTCACATAGTCACTGGCCTAGCAGCCATCTCTGCGCTGTCACATAGTCACTGGCATAGCAGTCATCGCTGCGCTGTCACATAGTCACTGGCATGGCAGCCATCTCTGCACTGTCACATAGTCCCCGACATAGCAGTCATCTCTGCGCAGTCACCTATTCACTGGCACAGAAGTCATCTCTGCACTGCCACATTGTCACTGACATAGCAGTCATCTCTGCGCTGTCATATAGTCCTTGACATAGCAGTCATTGCTGCACTGTCACATAGTCACAGGCATAGCAGCCATCTCTGCGCTGTCACATAGTCACTGGCATAGCAGCCATCTCTGCGCTGTCACATAGTCACTGGCATAGCAGTCATCTCTGCGCTGTCACATAGTCCTTGACATAGCAGTCATCGCTGCACTGTCACATAGTCACAGGCATAGCAGCCATCTCTCCGCTGTCACATAGTCCTTTGCATAGCAGTCATCGCTGCACTGTCACATAGTCACAGGCATAGCAGCCATCTCTGCACTGTCACATAGTCACAGGCATAGCAGCCATCTCTGCGCTGTCACATAGTCACTGGCATAGCAGTCATCTCTGCGCTATCACATAGTCCTTGACATAGCAGTCATCGCTGCACTGTCACTTAGTCAGAGGCATAGCAGTCATCTCTGTGCTGTCACACAGTCACTGGCATAGCAGCCATCTCTGTGCTGTCCAATAGTCACTGGCATAGCAGTCATCTCTATGCTGTCACATAGTCCCTGACATAGCAGCCATTGCTGTGCTGTCAGATAGTCACTGGCCTAGCAGCCATCTCTGCGCTGTCACATAGTCCTTGACATAGCAGCCATCTCTGCGCTGTGACATGGTCACTGGCATAGCAGTCATTGCTGCGCTGTTACATACTCGCTGGCATAGAAGTCATCTCTATGCGGTCACATAGTCCCTGACCTAGCAGTCATTGCTGCGCTGTCACATAGTCACTGGCATAGCAGTCATTGCTGCACTGTCATATAGTCACTGGCATAGCAGCCATCTCTGCGCTGTCACATAGTCACTGGCATAGCAGTCATCTCTGCGCTGTCACATAGTCACTGGCAAAGCAGCCATCTCTGCGCTGTCACATAGTCACTGGCATAGCAGTCATCTCTGCACTGTCACATAGTCACTGGCAAAGCAGCCATCTCTGCGCTGTCACACAGTCACTGGCATAGCAGCCATCTCTGCACTGTCACATAGTCACTGGCCTAGCAGCCATCTCCGCACTGTCACATAGTCACAGGCATAGAAGTCATCTCTGCACTGTCACATAGTCACTGGCCTAGCAGCCATCTCCGCGCTGTCACATAGTCACAGGCATAGAAGTCATCTCTGCACTGTCACATAGTCACTGGCATAGCAGTCATCTCTGCGCTGTCACATAGTCACTGGCATAGCAGTCATCTCTGCGCTGTCACATAGTCACTGGCAAAGCAGCCATCTCTGCGCTGTCACATAGTCACTGGCATAGCAGTCATCTCTGCACTGTCACATAGTCACTGGCAAAGCAGCCATCTCTGCGCTGTCACACAGTCACTGGCATAGCAGCCATCTCTGCACTGTCACATAGTCACTGGCCTAGCAGCCATCTCCGCACTGTCACATAGTCACAGGCATAGAAGTCATCTCTGCACTGTCACATAGTCACTGGCCTAGCAGCCATCTCTGCACTGTCACATAGTCACTGGCATAGCAGCCATCTCTGCGCGGTCACATAGTCACTGGCATAGCAGTCATCGCTGCGCTGTCACATAGTCACTGGCATGGCAGCCATCTATGCACTGTCCCATAGTCCCCGACATAGCAGTCATCTCTGCGCAGTCACCTATTCACTGGCATAGAAGTCATCTCTGCACTGCCACATAGTCACTGACATAGCAGTCATCTCTGCGCTGTCACATAGTCCTTGACATAGCAGTCATTGCTGCACTGTCACATAGTCACAGGCATAGCAGCCATCTCTTTGCTGACACATAGTCCTTGACATAGGAGTCATCGCTGCACTGTCACATAGTCACAGGCATAGCAGCCATATCTGCGCTGTCACATAGTCACTGGCATAGCAGCCATCTCTGCGCTGTCACATAGTCACTGGCATAGCAGTCATCTCTGCGATGTCACATAGTCCTTGACATAGCAGTCATCGCTGCACTGTCACATAGTCACAGGCATAGCAGCCATCTCTGCGCTGTCACATAGTCACAGGTGTAGCAGCCATCTCTGCGATGTCACATAGTCACTGGCATAGCAGTCATCTCTGCGCTATCACATAGTCCTTGACATAGCAGTCATCGCTGCAATGTCACATAGTCAGAGGCATAGCAGTCATCTCTGTGCTGTCACACAGTCACTGGCATAGCAGCCATCTCTGTGCTGTCCAATAGTCACTGGCATAGCAGTCATCTCTATGCGGTCACATAGTCCCTGACATAGCAGTCATTGCTGCGCTGTCACATAGTCACTGGCCTAGCAGCCATCTCTGCGCTGTCACATAGTCCTTGACATAGCAGCCATCTCTGCGCTGTCACATAGTCACTGGCCTAGCAGCCATCTCTGTCCTGTCACATAATCACTGGCATAGCAGTCATCTCTGCGCTGTCACATAGTAACTGGCATAGCAGCCATCTCTGCGCTGTCACATAGTCACTGGCCTAGCAGTCATCTCTGAGCTGTCACACAGTCACTGGCATAGCAGCCATCTCTGTGCTGTCACATAGTCACTTGCATAGTAGTCATCTCTATGCTGTCACATAGTCCCTGACCTAGCAGTCATTGCTGCGCTGTCACATAGTCACTGGCCTAGCAGCCATCTCTGCGTTGCCACATAGTCCTTGACATAGCAGCCATCTCTGCGCTGTCACATAGTCAGAGGCATAGCAGTCATCTCTGCGCTGTCACATAGTCACTGGCATGGCAGCCATCTCTGCGCTGTCACATAGTCACCGGCATAGCAGTCATCTCTATGCTGTCACATAGTCCCTGACCTAGCAGTCATTGCTGTGCTGTCACATAGTCACTGGCATAGCAGCCATCTCTGCGCTGTCACATAGTCACTGGCATAGCAGCTATCTCAGTGCTGTCACATAGTCACTGGCATAGCACTCATCCCTGCGCTGTCACATAGTTCCCAACATAGCAGTCATCTCTGCACTGACACATAGTCCTTGTCCTAGCAGTCATCTCTGCGCTGTCACATAGTCACTGGCATGGCAGCCATTTCTGCGCTGTCACATAGTCACTGGCATAGCAGTCATCTGTGCACTGTCACATAGTCCTTTAGCTAGCAGTCATCTCTGTGCTGTCACAAAGTCACTGGCATAGCAGCCATCTCTGCGCTGTCAAACAGTCAGAGGCATAGCAGCCATCTCGGCGCTGTCACATAGTCACAGGCATAGCAGTCATCTTTGCGCTGTCACATAGTCACCGGCATAGCAGCCATCTCTGCGCTGTTGCACCGTCACTGGCATAGCAGTCATCTCTGCGCTGTCGCACCGTCACTGGCATAGCAGCCATCTCTGTGCTTTCACATAGTCACTGGCATAGCAGTCATCGCTGCGCTGTCACATAGTCACTGGCATAGCAGTCATCTCTATGCTGTCACATAGTCACTGGCATAGCAGCCATCTCTGCGCTGTCACATAGTCACTGGCATAGCAGTCATTGCTGTGCTGTCACATAGTCACTGGCATGGCAGCCATCTCTGCACTGTCACATAGTCCCCGACATAGCAGTCATCTCTGCGCAGTCACCTATTCACTGGCATAGAAGTCATCTCTGCACTGTCACATAGTCACAGGCATAGCAGCCATCTGCGCTGTCACATAGTCACTGGCATAGCAGTCATCTCTGCGCTATCACATAGTCCTTGACATAGCAGTCATCGCTGCACTGTCACATAGTCAGAGGCATAGCAGTCATCTCTGTGCTGTCACACAGTCACTGGCATGGCAGCCATCTCTGCGCTGTCACATAGTCACCGGCATAGCAGTCATCGCTATGCTGTCACATAGTCGCTGACCTAGCAGTCATTGCTGCGCTGTCACATAGTCACTGGCATAGCAGCCATCTCTGCGCTGTCACATAGTCACTGGCATAGCAGCCATCTCAGTGCTGTCACATAGTCACTGGCATAGCACTCATCCCTGCGCTGTCACATAGTACCCAACATAGCAGTCATCTCTGCACTGACACATAGTCCTTGTCCTAGCAGTCATCTCTGCGCTGTCACATAGTCACTGTCATGGCAGCCATCTCTGCGCTGTCACATAGTCACTGGCATAGCAGTCATCTCTGCACTGTCACATAGTCCTTGACATAGCAGTCATCTCTGTGCTGTCACACAGTCACTGGCATAGCAGCCATCTCTGCGCTGTCAAACAGTCAGAGGCATAGCAGCCATCTCTGCGCTGTCACATAGTCACAGGCATAGCAGCCATCTCTGCGCTGTCACATAGTCACTGGCATAGCAGTCATCTCTGCGCTGTCACATAGTCCTTGACATAGCAGTCATTGCTGCACTGTCACATAGTCACAGGCATAGCAGCCATCTCTGCGCTGTCACATAGTCACTGGCATAGCAGCCATCTCTGCGGTGTCACATAGTCACTGGCATAGCAGTCATCTCTGCGCTGTCACATAGTCACTGGCATAGCAGTCATCTCTGCGCTGTCACATAGTCCTTGACATAGCAGTCATCGCTGCACTGTCACATAGTCACAGGCATAGCAGCCATCTCTGCGCTGTCCCATAGTCCTTGACATAGCAGTCATCGCTGCACTGTCACATAGTCACAGGCATAGCAGCCATCTCTGCGCTGTCACATAGTCACTGGCATAGCAGTCATCTCTGCGCTATCACATAGTCCTTGACATAGCAGTCATCGCTGCACTGTCACATAGTCAGAGGCATAGCAGTCATCTCTGTGCTGTCACACAGTCACTGGCATGGCAGCCATCTCTGCGCTGTCACATAGTCACCGGCATAGCAGTCATCTCTATGCTGTCACATAGTCCCTGACCTAGCAGTCATTGCTGCGCTGTCACATAGTCACTGGCATAGCAGCCATCTCTGCGCTGTCACATAGTCACTGGCATAGCAGCCATCTCAGTGCTGTCACATAGTCACTGGCATAGCACTCATCCCTGCGCTGTCACATAGTCCCCAACATAGCAGTCATCTCTGCACTGACACATCGTCCTTTTCCTAGCAGTCATCTCTGCGCTCTCACATAGTCACTGGCATGGCAGCCATCTCTGCGCTGTCACATAGTCACTGGCATAGCAGTCATCTCTGCACTGTCACATAGTCCTTGACATAGCAGTCATCTCTGTGCTGTCACACAGTCACTGGCATAGCAGCCATGTCTGCGCAGTCAAACAGTCAGAGGCATAGCATCCATCTCTGTGCTGTCACATAGTCACAGGCATAGCAGTCATCGCTGCGATGTCACATAGTCACTGGCATAGCAGCCATCTCTGCGCTGTTGCACCGTCACTGGCATAGCAGTCATCTGTGCGCTGTCGCACCGTCACTGGCATAGCAGCCATCTCTGTGCTGTCACATAGTCACTGGCATAGCAGTCATCGCTGCGCTGTCACATAGTCACTGGAATAGCAGTCATCTCTATGCTGTCACATAGTCACTGGCATAGCAGCCATCTCTGCGCTGTCACATAGTCACTGGCATAGCAGTCATTGCTGCGCTGTCACATAGTCACTGGCATGGCAGCCATCTCTGCACTGTCACATAGTCCCCGACATAGCAGTCATCTCTGCAAAGTCACCTGTTCACTGGCATAGAAGTCATCTCTGCACTGTCACATAGTCACTGACATAGCAGTCATCTCTGCGCTGTCACATAGTCCTTGACATAGCAGTCATTGCTGCACTGTCACATAGTCACAGGCATAGCACCCATCTCTGTGCTGTCACATAGTCCTTGACATAGCAGTCATTGCTGCACTGTCACATAGTCACAGGCATAGCAGCCATCTCTGCGCTGTCACATAGTCACTGGCATAGCAGCCATCTCTGCGGTGTCACATAGTCACTGGCATAGCAGTCATCTCTGCGCTGTCACATAGTCACTGGCATAGCAGTCATCTCTGCGCTGTCACATAGTCCTTGACATAGCAGTCATCGCTGCACTGTCACATAGTCACAGGCATAGCAGCCATCTCTGCGCTGTCACATAGTCACTGGCATAGCAGCCATCTCTGCGGTGTCACATAGTCACTGGCATAGCAGTCATCTCTGTGCTGTCACATAGTCACTGGCATAGCAGTCATCTCTGCGCTGTCACATAGTCCTTGACATAGCAGCCATCTCTGCGCTGTCACATAGTCACTGGCATAGCAGCCATCTCTGCGGTGTCACATAGTCACTGGCATAGCAGTCATCTCTGTGCTGTCACATAGTCACTGGCATAGCAGTCATCTCTGCGCTCTCACATAGTCCTTGACATAGCAGTCATCGCTGCACTGTCACATAGTCACAGGCATAGCAGCCATCTCTGCGCTGTCCCATAGTCCTTGACATAGCAGTCATCGCTGCACTGTCACATAGTCAAAGGCATAGCAGCCATCTCTGCGCTGTCACAGTCACTGGCATAGCAGTCATCTCTGCGCTATCACATAGTCCTTGACATAGCAGTCATCGCTGCACTGACACATAGTCAGAGGCATAGCAGTCATCTCTGTGCTGTCACACAGTCACTGGCATAGCAGCCATCTCTGTGCTGTCAAATAGTCACTGGCATAGCAGTCATCTCTATGCTGTCACATAGTCCCTGACATAGCAGTCATTGCTGAACTGTCACATAGTCACTGGCCTAGCAGCCATCTCTGCGCTGTCACATAGTCCTTGACATAGCAGCCATCTCTGCGCTGTCACATGGTCACTAACCTAGCAGCCATCTCTGTGCTGTCACATAATCACTGGCATAGCAGTCATCTCTGCGCTGTCACATAGTAACTGGCATAGCAGCCATCTCTGTGCTGTCACATGGTCACTGGCCTACCAGTCATCTCTGCGCTGTCACACAGTCACTGGCATAGCAGTCATCTCTGTGCTGTCACATAGTCACTTGCATAGCAGTCATCTCTATGCTGTCACATAGTCCCTGACCTAGCAGTCATTACTGCGCTGTCACATAGTCACTGGCCTAGCAGCCAACTCTGCATTGTCACATAGTCCTTGACATAGCAGCCACCTCTGCGCTGTCAAATAGTTACTGGCCTAGCAGCCATCTCTGCATTGTCATATAGTCCTTGACATAGCAGCCATCTCTGTGCTGTCAAATAGTTACTGGCCTAGCAGCCACCTCTGTGCTGTCACATAGTCACTGGCATAGCAGCCATCTCTGCGCTGTCACAAAATCCCTGCCCTCTCAGTCATCTCTGCGCTGTCACATAGTAACTGGCATAGCAAGCATGGCTGCACTGTCACATAGTCACAGGCATAGCAGCCATCTCAGTGCTGTCACATAGTCACTGGCATAGCAGTCATCGCTGCGCTGTCACATAGTCACTGGCATAGCAGCCATCTCTGCACTGTCACATAGTCCCTGACATAGCAGTCATCTCTGCGCTGTAACATAGTTACTGCCATAGCAGCCATCTCTGCACTGTCACATAGTCACTGGCCTAGCAGCCATCTCTGCACTGTCACATAGTCACTGGCCTAGCAGCCATCTCTGCACTGTCACATAGTCACTGCTATAGCAGCCATCTCTGCACTGTCACATAGTCACTGGCATAGTAGTCATCTCTGCACTGTCACATAGTCACTGGCCTAGCAGCCATCTCTGCGCTGTCACATAGTCACTGGCATAGCAGTCATCGCTGCACTGTCACATAGTCACTGGCATGGCAGCCATCTCTGCACTGTCACATAGTCCCCGACATAGCAGTCATCTCTGCGCAGTCACCTATTCACTGGCATAGAAGTCATCTATGCACTGTCACATAGTCACTGACATAGCAGTCATCTCTGCGCTGTCACATAGTCCTTGACATAGCAGTCATTGCTACACTGTCACATAGCCACAGGCATAGCAGCCATCTCTGTGCTGTCACATAGACCTTGAAATAGCAGTCATTGCTGCACTGTCACATAGTCACAGGCATAGCAGCCATCTCTGTGCTGTCACATAGTCACTGGCATAGCAGCCATCTCTGCAGTGTCACATAGTCACTGGCATAGCAGTCATCTCTGCGCTGTCACATAGTCACTGGCATAGCAGTCATCTCTGCGCTGTCACATAGTCCTTGACATAACAGTCATCCCTGCACTGTCACATAGTCACTGGCATGGCAGCCATCTCTGCGCTGTCCCATAGTACTTGACATAGCAGTCATCGCTGCACTGTCACATAGTCACAGGCATAGCAGCCATCTCTGCGCTGTCACATAGTCACTGGCATAGCAGTCATCTCTGTGCTGTCAAATAGTTACTGGCCTAGCAGCCACCTCTGTGCTGTCACATAGTCACTGGCATAGCAGCCATCTCTGCGCTGTCACAAAATCCCTGCCCTCTCAGTCCTCTCTGCGCTGTCACACAGTAACTGGCATAGCAAGCATGGCTGCACTGTCACATAGTCACAGGCATAGCAGCCATCTCAGTGCTGTCACATAGTCACTGGCATAGCAGTCATCGCTGCGCTGTCACATAGTCACTGGCATAGCAGCCATCTCTGCACTGTCACATAGTCCCTGACATAGCAGTCATCTCTGCGCTGTAACATAGTTACTGCCATAGCAGCCATCTCTGCACTGTCACATAGTCACTGGCCTAGCAGCCATCTCTGCACTGTCACATAGTCACTGGCCTAGCAGCCATCTCTGCACTGTCACATAGTCACTGCTATAGCAGCCATCTCTGCACTGTCACATAGTCACTGGCATAGTAGTCATCTCTGCACTGTCACATAGTCACTGGCCTAGCAGCCATCTCTGCGCTGTCACATAGTCACTGGCATAGCAGTCATCGCTGCGCTGTCACATAGTCACTGGCATGGCAGCCATCTCTGCACTGTCACATAGTCCCCGACATAGCAGTCATCTCTGCGCAGTCACCTATTCACTGGCATAGAAGTCATCTATGCACTGTCACATAGTCACTGACATAGCAGTCATCTCTGCGCTGTCACATAGTCCTTGACATAGCAGTCATTGCTGCACTGTCACATAGCCACAGGCATAGCAGCCATCTCTGTGCTGTCACATAGACCTTGAAATAGCAGTCATTGCTGCACTGTCACATAGTCACAGGCATAGCAGCCATCTCTGTGCTGTCACATAGTCACTGGCATAGCAGCCATCTCTGCAGTGTCACATAGTCACTGGCATAGCAGTCATCTCTGCGCTGTCACATAGTCACTGGCATAGCAGTCATCTCTGCGCTGTCACATAGTCCTTGACATAACAGTCATCCCTGCACTGTCACATAGTCACTGGCATGGCAGCCATCTCTGCGCTGTCCCATAGTACTTGACATAGCAGTCATCGCTGCACTGTCACATAGTCAGAGGCATAGCAGCCATCTCTGCGCTGTCACACAGTCACTAGCATAGCAGCCATCTCTGTGCTGTCAAATAGTCACTGGCATAGCAGTCATCTCTATGCTGTCACATAGTCCCTGGCCTAGCAGCCATCCCTGCACTGTCACATAGTCACTGGCCTAGCAGCCATCTCTGCCCTGTCACATAGTCACTGCTATAGCAGCCATCTCTGCACTGTCACATAGTCACTGGCATAGCAGTCATCTCTGCACTGTCACATAGTCACTGGCCTAGCAGCCATCTCTGCGCTGTCACATAGTCACTGGCATAGCAGTCATCGCTGCGCTGTCACATAGTCACTGGCATGGCAGCCATCTCTGCACTGTCACATAGTCCCCGACATAGCAGTCACTTCTGCGCAGTCACCTATTCACTGGCATAGCAGTCATCGCTGCGCTGTCACATAGTCACTGGCATAGCAGCCATCTCTGCACTGTCACATAGTCCCTGACATAGCAGTCATCTCTGCGCTGTAACATAGTTACTGCCATAGCAGCCATCTCTGCACTGTCACATAGTCACTGGCCTAGCAGCCATCTCTGCACTGTCACATAGTCACTGGCCTAGCAGCCATCTCTGCACTGTCACATAGTCACTGCTATAGCAGCCATCTCTGCACTGTCACATAGTCACTGGCATAGTAGTCATCTCTGCACTGTCACATAGTCACTGGCCTAGCAGCCATCTCTGCGCTGTCACATAGTCACTGGCATAGCAGTCATCGCTGCGCTGTCACATAGTCACTGGCATGGCAGCCATCTCTGCACTGCCACATAGTCCCCGACATAGCAGTCATCTCTGCGCAGTCACCTATTCACTGGCATAGAAGTCATCTCTGCACTGTCACATAGTCACTGACATAGCAGTCATCTCTGCGCTGTCACATAGTCCTTTACATAGCAGTCATTGCTGCACTGTCACATAGTCACAGGCATAGCAGCCATCTCTGTGCTGTCACATAGACCTTGAAATAGCAGTCATTGCTGCACTGTCACATAGTCACAGGCATAGCATCCATCTCTGTGCTGTCACATAGTCACTGGCATAGCAGCCATCTCTGCAGTCTCACATAGTCACTGGCATAGCAGTCATCTCTGTGCTGTCACATAGTCACTGGCATAGCAGTCATCTCTGCGCTGTCACATAGTCCTTGACATAACAGTCATCGCTGCACTGTCACATAGTCACTGGCATGGCAGCCATATCTGCGCTGTCCCATAGTCCTTGACATAGCAGTCATCGCTGCACTGTCACATAGTCACAGGCATAGCAGCCATCTCTGCGCTGTCACATAGTCACTGGGATAGCAGTCATCCCTACGCTTTCACATAGTCCTTGACATAGAGTCATCGCTGCACTGTCACATAGTCAGAGGCATAGCAGTCATCTCTGTGCTGTCACACAGTCACTAGCATAGCAGCCATCCCTGCACTGTCACATAGTCACTGGCCTAGCAGCCATCTCTGCCCTGTCACATAGTCACTGCTATAGCAGCCATCTCTGCACTGTCACATAGTCACTGGCATAGCAGTCATCTCTGCACTGTCACATAGTCACTGGCCTAGCAGCCATCTCTGCGCTGTCACATAGTCACTGGCATAGCAGTCATCGCTGCGCTGTCACATAGTCACTGGCATGGCAGCCATCTCTGCACTGTCACAGAGTCCCCGACATAGCAGTCACTTCTGCGCAGTCACCTATTCACAGGCATAGCAGCCATCTCTGCGCTGTCACATAGTCACTGGCATAGCAGCCATCTCTGCGGTGTCACATAGTCACTGGCATAGCAGTCATCTCTGCGCTGTCACATAGTCACTGGCATAGCAGTCATCTCTGCGCTGTCACATAGTCCTTGACATAGCAGTCATTGCTGCACTGTCACATAGTCAGAGGCATAGCAGTCATCTCTGTGCTGTCACACAGTCACTGGCATAGCAGCCATCTCTGTGCTGTCAAATAGTCACTGGCATAGCAGTCATCTCTATGCTGTCACATAGTCCCTGACATAGCAATCATTGCTGAACTGTCACATAGTCACTGGCCTAGCAGCCATCTCTGCGCTGTCACATAGTCCTTGACATAGCAGCCATCTCTGCGCTGTCACATGGTCACTGGCCTAGCAGCCATCTCTGTGCTGTCACATAATCACTGGCATAGCAGTCATCTATGCGCTGTCACATAGTAACTGGCATAGCAGCCATCTCTGCGCTGTCACATAGTCACTGGCCTAGCAGTCATCTCTCCGCTGTCACACAGTCACTGGCATAGCAGCCATCTCTGTGCTGTCACATAGTCACTTGCATAGCAGTCATCTCTATGCTGTCACATAGTCTCTGACCTAGCAGTCATTGCTACGCTGTCACATAGTCACTGGCCTAGCAGCCAACTCTGCATTGTCACATAGTCCTTGACATAACAGCCATCTCTGCGCTGTCAAATAGTTACTGGCCTAGCAGCCATCTCTCCATTGTCACATAGTCCTTGACATAGCAGCCATCTCTGCGCTGTCAAATAGTTACTGGCCTAGCAGCCATCTATGTGCTGTCACATAGTCACTGGCATAGCAGTCATCGCTGTGCTGTCACATAGTCACTGGCATGGCAGCCATCTCTGCGCTGTCACATAGTCATGGGCATAGCAGTCATCTCTATGCTGTCACATAGTCCCTGACCTAGCAGTCATTGCTGCGCTGTCACATAGTCACTGGCATAGCAGCCATCTCTGCGCTGTCACATAGTCACTGGCATAGCAGCCATCTCAGCGCTGTCACATAGTCACTGGCATAGCACTCATCTCTGCGCTGTCACATAGTCCCCAACATAGCAGTCATCTCTGCACTGTCACATAGTCCCTGCCCTAGCAGTCATCTCTGTGCTGTCACATAGTCACTGGCATGGCAGCCATCTCTGCGCTGTCACATAGTCACTGGCATAGCAGTAATCTCTGCGCTGTCACATAGTCCTTGACATAGCAGTCATCTCTGTGCTGTCACACAGTCACTGGCATAGCAGCCATCTCTGCGCTGTAACACAGTCACTGGCATAGCAACGATCTCTGCGCTGTCACATAGTCACAGGCATAGCAGTCATCGCTGCGCTGTCACATAGTCACCGGCATAGCAGTCATCTCTGCGCTGTCACATAGTCACTGGCATAGCAGCCATCTCTGTGCTGTCACATAGTCCCTGCCCTCGCAGTCATCTCTGCGCTGTCACATAGTAACTGGCATAGCAGTCATAGCTGCACTGTCACATAGTCACAGGCATAGCAGCCATCTCTGTGCTGTCACATAGTCACTGGCATAGCAGTCAACTCTGCACTGTCACATAGTCACTGGCATAGCAGTCATCTCTGCGCTGTCACATAGTCCCTGCCCTAGCAGTCATCTCTGCGATGTCACATAGTAACTGGCATAGCAGTCACAGGCATAGCAGCCATCTCTGCACTGTCACATAGTCACTGGCATAGCAGTCATCGCTGCGCTGTCACATAGTCACTGGCATAGCAGTCATCTCTGCGCTGTCACATAGTCCCTCCCCTAGCAGTCATCTCTGCGCTGTCACATAGTAACTGGCATAGCAGTCATGGCTGCACTATCACATAGTCACAGGCATAGCAGCCATCTCTGCACTGTCACATAGTCACTGGCATATCAGTCATATCTGCACTGTCACATAAGCCTTGATATAACAGTCATCTCTGCAACGGCACACAGTCACTGGCATAGCAGCCATCTCTGCGCTGTCACACGGTCACTGGCATAGCACCCATCTCTGTGCTGTCACATAGTCACTGGCATAACAGTCATCGCTACGCTGTCACATAGTCACTGGCATAGCAGTCATCTCTATGCTGTCACATAGTCACTGGCATAGCAGCCATCTCTGCGCTGTCACATAGTCCCTGCCCTCGCAGTCATCTCTGCGCTGTCACATAGTAACTGGCATAGCAGTCATGGCTGCGCTGTCACATAGTCACAGGCATAGCAGCCATCTCTGTGCTGTCACATAGTCACTGGCATAGCAGTCATCGCTGCGCTGTCACATAGTCACTGGCATAGCAGTCATCTCTGCGCTGTCACATAGTCCCTGCCCTAGCAGCCATCTCTGTGCTGTCACATAGTCACTGGCATAGCAGTCATTGCTGCGCTGTCACATAGTCACTGGCATAGCAGTCATCTCTATGCTGTCACATAGTCACTGGCATAGCAGCCATCTCTGCGCTGTCACATAGTCCCTGCCCTCGCAGTCATCTCTGCGCTGTCACATAGTAACTGGCATAGCAGTCATAGCTGCATTGTCACATAGTCACCGGCATAGCAGTCATCTCTATGCTGTCACATAGTCCCTGACCTAGCAGTCATTGCTGCGCTGTCACATAGTCACTGGCATAGCAGCCATCTCTGCGCTGTCACATAGTCACTGGCATAGCAGCTATCTCAGTGCTGTCACATAGTCACTGGCATAGCACTCATCCCTGCGCTGTCACATAGGTCCCAACATAGCAGTCATCTCTGCACTGACACATAGTCCTTGTCCTAGCAGTCATCTCTGCGCTGTCACATAGTCACTGGCATGGCAGCCATTTCTGCGCTGTCACATAGTCACTGGCATAGCAGTCATCTGTGCACTGTCACATAGTCCTTGAGCTAGCAGTCATCTCTGTGCTGTCACAAAGTCACTGGCATAGCAGCCATCTCTGCGCTGTCAAACAGTCAGAGGCATAGCAGCCATCTCGGCGCTGTCACATAGTCACAGGCATAGCAGTCATCTTTGCGCTGTCACATAGTCACCGGCATAGCAGCCATCTCTGCGCTGTTGCACCGTCACTGGCATAGCAGTCATCTCTGCGCTGTCGCACCGTCACTGGCATAGCAGCCATCTCTGTGCTTTCACATAGTCACTGGCATAGCAGTCATCGCTGCGCTGTCACATAGTCACTGGCATAGCAGTCATCTCTATGCTGTCACATAGTCACTGGCATAGCAGCCATCTCTGCGCTGTCACATAGTCACTGGCATAGCAGTCATTGCTGTGCTGTCACATAGTCACTGGCATGGCAGCCATCTCTGCACTGTCACATAGTCCCCGACATAGCAGTCATCTCTGCGCAGTCACCTATTCACTGGCATAGAAGTCATCTCTGCACTGTCACATAGTCACAGGCATAGCAGCCATCTGCGCTGTCACATAGTCACTGGCATAGCAGTCATCTCTGCGCTATCACATAGTCCTTGAAATAGCAGTCATCGCTGCACTGTCACATAGTCAGAGGCATAGCAGTCATCTCTGTGCTGTCACACAGTCACTGGCATGGCAGCCATCTCTGCGCTGTCACATAGTCACCGGCATAGCAGTCATCTCTATGCTGTCACATAGTCCCTGACCTAGCAGTCATTGCTGCGCTGTCACATAGTCACTGGCATAGCAGCCATCTCTGCGCTGTCACTGGCATAGCAGCCATCTCAGTGCTGTCACATAGTCACTGGCATAGCACTCATCCCTGCGCTGTCACATAGTACCCAACATAGCAGTCATCTCTGCACTGACACATAGTCCTTGTCCTAGCAGTCATCTCTGCGCTGTCACATAGTCACTGTCATGGCAGCCATCTCTGCGCTGTCACATAGTCACTGGCATAGCAGTCATCTCTGCACTGTCACATAGTCCTTGACATAGCAGTCATCTCTGTGCTGTCACACAGTCACTGGCATAGCAGCCATCTCTGCGCTGTCAAACAGTCAGAGGCATAGCAGCCATCTCTGCGCTGTCACATAGTCACAGGCATAGCAGCCATCTCTGCGCTGTCACATAGTCACTGGCATAGCAGTCATCTCTGCGCTGTCACATAGTCCTTGAGCTAGCAGTCATCTCTGTGCTGTCACAAAGTCACTGGCATAGCAGCCATCTCTGCGCTGTCACATAGTCACTGGCATAGCAGCCATCTCTGCGGTGTCACATAGTCACTGGCATAGCAGTCATCTCTGCGCTGTCACATAGTCACTGGCATAGCAGTCATCTCTGCGCTGTCACATAGTCCTTGACATAGCAGTCATCGCTGCACTGTCACATAGTCACAGGCATAGCAGCCATCTCTGCGCTGTCCCATAATCCTTGACATAGCAGTCATCGCTGCACTGTCACATAGTCACAGGCATAGCAGCCATCTCTGCGCTGTCACATAGTCACTGGCATAGCAGTCATCTCTGCGCTATCACATAGTCCTTGACATAGCAGTCATCGCTGCACTGTCACATAGTCAGAGGCATAGCAGTCATCTCTGTGCTGTCACACAGTCACTGGCATGGCAGCCATCTCTGCGCTGTCACATAGTCACCGGCATAGCAGTCATCTCTATGCTGTCACATAGTCCCTGACCTAGCAGTCATTGCTGCGCTGTCACATAGTCACTGGCATAGCAGCCATCTCTGTGCTGTCACATAGTCACTGGCATAGCAGCCATCTCAGTGCTGTCACATAGTCACTGGCATAGCACTCATCCCTGCGCTGTCACATAGTCCCCAACATAGCAGTCATCTCTGCACTGACACATCGTCCTTGTCCTAGCAGTCATCTCTGCGCTCTCACATAGTCACTGGAATGGCAGCCATCTCTGCGCTGTCACATAGTCACTGGCATAGCAGTCATCTCTGCACTGTCACATAGTCCTTGACATAGCAGTCATCTCTGTGCTGTCACACAGTCACTGGCATAGCAGCCATGTCTGCGCAGTCAAACAGTCAGAGGCATCGCATCCATCTCTGTGCTGTCACATAGTCACAGGCATAGCAGTCATCGCTGCGATGTCACATAGTCACTGGCATAGCAGCCATCTCTGCGCTGTTGCACCGTCACTGGCATAGCAGTCATCTCTGCGCTGTCGCACCGTCACTGGCATAGCAGCCATCTCTGTGCTGTCACATAGTCACTGGCATAGCAGTCATCGCTGCGCTGTCACATAGTCACTGGCATAGCAGTCATCTCTATGCTGTCACATAGTCACTGGCATAGCAGCCATCTCTGCGATGTCACATAGTCACTGGCATAGCAGTCATTGCTGCGCTGTCACATAGTCACTGGCATGGCAGCCATCTCTGCACTGTCACATAGTCCCCGACATAGCAGTCATCTCTGCGAAGTCACCTGTTCACTGGCATAGAAGTCATCTCTGCACTGTCACATAGTCACTGACATAGCAGTCATCTCTGCGCTGTCACATAGTCCTTGACATAGCAGTCATTGCTGCACTGTCACATAGTCACAGGCATAGCAGCCATCTCTGTGCTGTCACATAGTCCTTGACATAGCAGTCATTGCTGCACTGTCACATAGTCACAGGCATAGCAGCCATCTCTGCGCTGTCACATAGTCACTGGCATAGCAGCCATCTCTGCGGTGTCACATAGTCACTGGCATAGCAGTCATCTCTGCGCTGTCACATAGTCACTGGCATAGCAGTCATCTCTGCGCTGTCACATAGTCCTTGACATAGCAGTCATCGCTGCACTGTCACATAGTCACAGGCATAGCAGCCATCTCTGCGCTGTCACATAGTCACTGGCATAGCAGCCATCTCTGCGGTGTCACATAGTCACTGGCATAGCAGTCATCTCTGCGCTGTCACATAGTCACTGGCATAGCAGTCATCTCTGCGCTGTCACATAGTCCTTGACATAGCAGTCATCGCTGCACTGTCACATAGTCACAGGCATAGCAGCCATCTCTGCGCTGTCACATAGTCACTGGCATAGCAGCCATCTCTGCGGTGTCACATAGTCACTGGCATAGCAGTCATCTCTGCGCTGTCACATAGTCACTGGCATAGCAGTCATCTCTGCGCTCTCACATAGTCCTTGACATAGCAGTCATCGCTGCACTGTCACATAGTCACAGGCATAGCAGCCATCTCTGCGCTGTCCCATAGTCCTTGACATAGCAGTCATCGCTGCACTGTCACATAGTCAAAGGCATAGCAGCCATCTCTGCGCTGTCACAGTCACTGGCATAGCAGTCATCTCTGCGCTATCACATAGTCCTTGACATAGCAGTCATCGCTGCACTGACACATAGTCAGAGGCATAGCAGTCATCTCTGTGCTGTCACACAGTCACTGGCATAGCAGCCATCTCTGTGCTGTCAAATAGTCACTGGCATAGCAGTCATCTCTATGCTGTCACATAGTCCCTGACATAGCAGTCATTGCTGAACTGTCACATAGTCACTGGCCTAGCAGCCATCTCTGCGCTGTCACATAGTCCTTGACATAGCAGTAATCTCTGCGCTGTCACATGGTCACTAACCTAGTAGCCATCTCTGTGCTGTCACATAATCACTGGCATAGCAGTCATCTCTGCGCTGTCACATAGTAACTGGCATAGCAGCCATCTCTGTGCTGTCACATGGTCACTGGCCTACCAGTCATCTCTGCGCTGTCACACAGTCACTGGCATAGCAGTCATCTCTGTGCTGTCACATAGTCACTTGCATAGCAGTCATCTCTATGCTGTCACATAGTCCCTGACCTAGCAGTCATTACTGCGCTGTCACATAGTCACTGGCCTAGCAGCCAACTCTGCATTGTCACATAGTCCTTGACATAGCAGCCACCTCTGCGCTGTCAAATAGTTACTGGCCTAGCAGCCATCTCTGCATTGTCATATAGTCCTTGACATAGCAGCCATCTCTGTGCTGTCAAATAGTTACTGGCCTAGCAGCCACCTCTGTGCTGTCACATAGTCACTGGCATAGCAGCCATCTCTGCGTTGTCACAAAATCCCTGCCCTCTCAGTCATCTCTGCGCTGTCACATAGTAACTGGCATAGCAAGCATGGCTGCACTGTCACATAGTCACAGGCATAGCAGCCATCTCAGTGCTGTCACATAGTCACTGGCATAGCAGTCATCGCTGCGCTGTCACATAGTCACTGGCATAGCAGCCATCTCTGTACTGTCACATAGTCCCTGACATAGCAGTCATCTCTGCGCTGTAACATAGTTACTGCCATAGCAGCCATCTCTGCACTGTCACATAGTCACTGGCCTAGCAGCCATCTCTGCACTGTCACATAGTCACTGGCCTAGCAGCCATCTCTGCACTGTCACATAGTCACTGCTATAGCAGCCATCTCTGCACTGTCACATAGTCACTGGCATAGTAGTCATCTCTGCACTGTCACATAGTCACTGGCCTAGCAGCCATCTCTGCGCTGTCACATAGTCACTGGCATAGCAGTCATCGCTGCACTGTCACATAGTCACTGGCATGGCAGCCATCTCTGCACTGTCACATAGTCCCCGACATAGCAGTCATCTCTGCACAGTCACCTATTCACTGGCATAGAAGTCATCTATGCACTGTCACATAGTCACTGACATAGCAGTCATCTCTGCGCTGTCACATAGTCCTTGACATAGCAGTCATTGCTGCACTGTCACATAGCCACAGGCATAGCAGCCATCTCTGTGCTGTCACATAGACCTTGAAATAGCAGTCATTGCTGCACTGTCACATAGTCACAGGCATAGCAGCCATCTCTGTGCTGTCACATAGTCACTGGCATAGCAGCCATCTCTGCAGTGTCACATAGTCACTGGCATAGCAGTCATCTCTGCGCTGTCACATAGTCACTGGCATAGCAGTCATCTCTGTGCTGTCACATAGTCCTTGACATAACAGTCATCCCTGCACTGTCACATAGTCACTGGCATGGCAGCCATCTCTGCGCTGTCCCATAGTACTTGACATAGCAGTCATCGCTGCACTGTCACATAGTCACAGGCATAGCAGCCATCTCTGCGCTGTCACATAGTCACTGGCATAGCAGTCATCTCTGTGCTGTCACATAGTCACTGGCATAGCAGCCATCTCTGCGCTGTCACAAAATCCCTGCCCTCTCAGTCATCTCTGCGCTGTCACATAGTAACTGGCATAGCAAGCATGGCTGCACTGTCACATAGTCACAGGCATAGCAGCCATCTCAGTGCTGTCACATAGTCACTGGCATAGCAGTCATCGCTGCGCTGTCACATAGTCACTGGCATAGCAGCCATCTCTGCACTGTCACATAGTCCCTGACATAGCAGTCATCTCTGCGCTGTAACATAGTTACTGCCATAGCAGCCATCTCTGCACTGTCACATAGTCACTGGCCTAGCAGCCATCTCTGCACTGTCACATAGTCACTGGCCTAGCAGCCATCTCTGCACTGTCACATAGTCACTGCTATAGCAGCCATCTCTGCACTGTCACATAGTCACTGGCATAGTAGTCATCTCTGCACTGTCACATAGTCACTGGCCTAGCAGCCATCTCTGCGCTGTCACATAGTCACTGGCATAGCAGTCATCGCTGCGCTGTCACATAGTCACTGGCATGGCAGCCATCTCTGCACTGTCACATAGTCCCCGACATAGCAGTCATCTCTGCGCAGTCACCTATTCACTGGCATAGAAGTCATCTCTGCGCTGTCACATAGTCCTTGACATAGCAGTCATTGCTGCACTGTCACATAGCCACAGGTATAGCAGCCATCTCTGTGCTGTCACATAGACCTTGAAATAGCAGTCATTGCTGCACTGTCACATAGTCACAGGCATAGCAGCCATCTCTGTGCTGTCACATAGTCACTGGCATAGCAGCCATCTCTGCAGTGTCACATAGTCACTGGCATAGCAGTCATCTCTGCGCTGTCACATAGTCACTGGCATAGCAGTCATCTCTGCGCTGTCACATAGTCCTTGACATAACAGTCATCCCTGCACTGTCACATAGTCACTGGCATGGCAGCCATCTCTGCGCTGTCCCATAGTACTTGACATAGCAGTCATCGCTGCACTGTCACATAGTCACAGGCATAGCAGCCATCTCTGCGCTGTCACATAGTCACTGGCATAGCAGTCATCTCTAGGCTTTCACATAGTCCTTGACATAGAGTCATCGCTGCACTGTCACATAGTCAGAGGCATAGCAGTCATCTGTCACTAGCATAGCAGCCATCTCTGTGCTGTCAAATAGTCACTGGCATAGCAGTCATCTCTATGCTGTCACATAGTCCCTGGCCTAGCAGCCATCCCTGCACTGTCACATAGTCACTGGCCTAGCAGCCATCTCTGCCCTGTCACATAGTCACTGCTATAGCAGCCATCTCTGCACTGTCACATAGTCACTGGCATAGCAGTCATCTCTGCACTGTCACATAGTCACTGGCCTAGCAGCCATCTCTGCGCTGTCACATAGTCACTGGCATAGCAGTCATCGCTGCGCTGTCACATAGTCACTGGCATGGCAGCCATCTCTGCACTGTCACATAGTCCCCGACATAGCAGTCACTTCTGCGCAGTCACCTATTCACTGGCATAGCAGTCATCGCTGCGCTGTCACATAGTCACTGGCATAGCAGCCATCTCTGCACTGTCACATAGTCCCTGACATAGCAGTCATCTCTGCGCTGTAACATAGTTACTGCCATAGCAGCCATCTCTGCACTGTCACATAGTCACGGGCCTAGCAGCCATCTCTGCACTGTCACATAGTCACTGGCCTAGCAGCCATCTCTGCACTGTCACATAGTCACTGCTATAGCAGCCATCTCTGCACTGTCACATAGTCACTGGCATAGTAGTCATCTCTGCACTGTCACATAGTCACTGGCCTAGCAGCCATCTCTGCGCTGTCACATAGTCACTGGCATAGCAGTCATCGCTGCGCTGTCACATAGTCACTGGCATGGCAGCCATCTCTGCACTGCCACATAGTCCCCGACATAGCAGTCATCTCTGCGCAGTCACCTATTCACTGGCATAGAAGTCATCTCTGCACTGTCACATAGTCACTGACATAGCAGTCATCTCTGCGCTGTCACATAGTCCTTGACATAGCAGTCATTGCTGCACTGTCACATAGTCACAGGCATAGCAGCCATCTCTGTGCTGTCACATAGACCTTGAAATAGCAGTCATTGCTGCACTGTCACATAGTCACAGGCATAGCATCCATCTCTGTGCTGTCACATAGTCACTGGCATAGCAGCCATCTCTGCAGTCTCACATAGTCACTGGCATAGCAGTCATCTCTGTGCTGTCACATAGTCACTGGCATAGCAGTCATCTCTGCGCTGTCACATAGTCCTTGACATAACAGTCATCGCTGCACTGTCACATAGTCACTGGCATGGCAGCCATATCTGCGCTGTCCCATAGTCCTTGACATAGCAGTCATCGCTGCACTGTCACATAGTCACAGGCATAGCAGCCATCTCTGCGCTGTCACATAGTCACTGGGATAGCAGTCATCTCTACGCTTTCACATAGTCCTTGACATAGAGTCATCGCTGCACTGTCACATAGTCAGAGGCATAGCAGTCATCTCTGTGCTGTCACACAGTCACTAGCATAGCAGCCATCTCTGTGCTGTCAAATAGTCACTGGCATAGCAGTCATCTCTATGCTGTCACATAGTCCCTGGCCTAGCAGCCATCCCTGCACTGTCACATAGTCACTGGCCTAGCAGCCATCTCTGCCCTGTCACATAGTCACTGCTATAGCAGCCATCTCTGCACTGTCACATAGTCACTGGCCTAGCAGCCATCTCTGCGCTGTCACATAGTCACTGGCATAGCAGTCATCGCTGCGCTGTCACATAGTCACTGGCATGGCAGCCATCTCTGCACTGTCACAGAGTCCCTGACATAGCAGTCACTTCTGCGCAGTCACCTATTCACAGGCATAGCAGCCATCTCTGCGCTGTCACATAGTCACTGGCATAGCAGCCATCTCTGCGGTGTCACATAGTCACTGGCATAGCAGTCATCTCTGCGCTGTCACATAGTCACTGGCATAGCAGTCATCTCTGCGCTGTCACATAGTCCTTGACATAGCAGTCATTGCTGCACTGTCACATAGTCAGAGGCATAGCAGTCATCTCTGTGCTGTCACACAGTCACTGGCATTGCAGCCATCTCTGTGCTGTCAAATAGTCACTGGCATAGCAGTCATCTCTATGCTGTCACATAGTCCCTGACATAGCAATCATTGCTGAACTGTCACATAGTCACTGGCCTAGCAGCCATCTCTGCGCTGTCACATAGTCCTTGACATAGCAGCCATCTCTGCGCTGTCACATGGTCACTGGCCTAGCAGCCATCTCTGTGCTGTCACATAATCACTGGCATAGCAGTCATCTATGCGCTGTCACATAGTAACTGGCATAGCAGCCATCTCTGCGCTGTCACATAGTCACTGGCCTAGCAGTCATCTCTCCGCTGTCACACAGTCACTGGCATAGCAGCCATCTCTGTGCTGTCACATAGTCACTTGCATAGCAGTCATCTCTATGCTGTCACATAGTCTCTGACCTAGCAGTCATTGCTACGCTGTCACATAGTCACTGGCCTAGCAGCCAACTCTGCATTGTCACATAGTCCTTGACATAACAGCCATCTCTGCGCTGTCAAATAGTTACTGGCCTAGCAGCCATCTCTCCATTGTCACATAGTCCTTGACATAGCAGCCATCTCTGCGCTGTCAAATAGTTACTGGCCTAGCAGCCATCTATGTGCTGTCACATAGTCACTGGCATAGCAGTCATCGCTGTGCTGTCACATAGTCACTGGCATGGCAGCCATCTCTGCGCTGTCACATAGTCATGGGCATAGCAGTCATCTCTATGCTGTCACATAGTCCCTGACCTAGCAGTCATTGCTGCGCTGTCACATAGTCACTGGCATAGCAGCCATCTCTGCGCTGTCACATAGTCACTGGCATAGCAGCCATCTCAGCGCTGTCACATAGTCACTGGCATAGCACTCATCTCTGCGCTGTCACATAGTCCCCAACATAGCAGTCATCTCTGCACTGTCACATAGTCCCTGCCCTAGCAGTCATCTCTGTGCTGTCACATAGTCACTGGCATGGCAGCCATCTCTGCGCTGTCACATAGTCACTGGCATAGCAGTAATCTCTGCGCTGTCACATAGTCCTTGACATAGCAGTCATCTCTGTGCTGTCACACAGTCACTGGCATAGCAGCCATCTCTGCGCTGTAACACAGTCACTGGCATAGCAACAATCTCTGCGCTGTCACATAGTCACAGGCATAGCAGTCATCGCTGCGCTGTCACATAGTCACCGGCATAGCAGTCATCTCTGCGCTGTCACATAGTCACTGGCATAGCAGCCATCTCTGTGCTGTCACATAGTCCCTGCCCTCGCAGTCATCTCTGCGCTGTCACATAGTAACTGGCATAGCAGTCATAGCTGCACTGTCACATAGTCACAGGCATAGCAGCCATCTCTGTGCTGTCACATAGTCACTGGCATAGCAGTCAACGCTGCATTGTCACATAGTCACTGGCATAGCAGTCATCTCTGCGCTGTCACATAGTCCCTGCCCTAGCAGTCATCTCTGCGATGTCACATAGTAACTGGCATAGCAGTCACAGGCATAGCAGCCATCTCTGCACTGTCACATATTCACTGGCATAGCAGTCATCGCTGCGCTGTCACATAGTCACTGGCATAGCAGTCATCTCTGCGCTGTCACATAGTCCCTGCCCTAGCAGTCATCTCTGCGCTGTCACATAGTAACTGGCATAGCAGTCATGGCTGCACTATCACATAGTCACAGGCATAGCAGCCATCTCTGCAGTGTCACATAGTCACTGGCATAGCAGTCATCTCTGCGCTGTCACATAGTCACTGGCATAGCAGTCATCTCTGCGCTGTCACATAGTCCTTGACATAACAGTCATCCCTGCACTGTCACATAGTCACAGGCATAGCAGCCATCTCTGCGCTGTCCCATAGTCCTTGACATAGCAGTCATCGCTGCACTGTCACATAGTCAAAGGCATAGCAGCCATCTCTGCGCTGTCACAGTCACTGGCATAGCAGTCATCTCTGCGCTATCACATAGTCCTTGACATAGCAGTCATCGCTGCACTGACACATAGTCAGAGGCATAGCAGTCATCTCTGTGCTGTCACACAGTCACTGGCATAGCAGCCATCTCTGTGCTGTCAAATAGTCACTGGCATAGCAGTCATCTCTATGCTGTCACATAGTCCCTGACATAGCAGTCATTGCTGAACTGTCACATAGTCACTGGCCTAGCAGCCATCTCTGCGCTGTCACATAGTCCTTGACATAGCAGCCATCTCTGCGCTGTCACATGGTCACTAACCTAGCAGCCATCTCTGTGCTGTCACATAATCACTGGCATAGCAGTCATCTCTGCGCTGTCACATAGTAACTGGCATAGCAGCCATCTCTGTGCTGTCACATGGTCACTGGCCTACCAGTCATCTCTGCACTGTCACACAGTCACTGGCATAGCAGTCATCTCTGTGCTGTCACATAGTCACTTGCATAGCAGTCATCTCTATGCTGTCACATAGTCCCTGACCTAGCAGTCATTACTGCGCTGTCACATAGTCACTGGCCTAGCAGCCAACTCTGCATTGTCACATAGTCCTTGACATAGCAGCCACCTCTGCGCTGTCAAATAGTTACTGGCCTAGCAGCCATCTCTGCATTGTCATATAGTCCTTGACATAGCAGCCATCTCTGTGCTTTCAAATAGTTACTGGCCTAGCAGCCACCTCTGTGCTGTCACATAGTCACTGGCATAGCAGCCATCTCTGCGCTGTCACAAAATCCCTGCCCTCTCAGTCATCTCTGCGCTGTCACATAGTAACTGGCATAGCAAGCATGGCTGCACTGTCACATAGTCACAGGCATAGCAGCCATCTCAGTGCTGTCACATAGTCACTGGCATAGCAGTCATCGCTGCGCTGTCACATAGTCACTGGCTTAGCAGCCATCTCTGCACTGTCACATAGTCCCTGACATAGCAGTCATCTCTGCGCTGTAACATAGTTACTGCCATAGCAGCCATCTCTGCACTGTCACATAGTCACTGGCCTAGCAGCCATCTCTGCACTGTCACATAGTCACTGGCCTAGCAGCCATCTCTGCACTGTCACATAGTCCCTGCCCTAGCAGTCATCTCTGCGATGTCACATAGTAACTGGCATAGCAGTCACAGGCATAGCAGCCATCTCTGCACTGTCACATAGTCACTGGCATAGCAGTCATCGCTGCGCTGTCACATAGTCACTGGCATAGCAGTCATCTCTGCGCTGTCACATAGTCCCTGCCCTAGCAGTCATCTCTGCGCTGTCACATAGTAACTGGCATAGCAGTCATGGCTGCACTATCACATAGTCACAGGCATAGCAGCCATCTCTGCAGTGTCACATAGTCACTGGCATAGCAGTCATCTCTGCGCTGTCACATAGTCACTGGCATAGCAGTCATCTCTGCGCTGTCACATAGTCCTTGACATAACAGTCATCCCTGCACTGTCACATAGTCACAGGCATAGCAGCCATCTCTGCGCTGTCCCATAGTCCTTGACATAGCAGTCATCGCTGCACTGTCACATAGTCAAAGGCATAGCAGCCATCTCTGCGCTGTCACAGTCACTGGCATAGCAGTCATCTCTGCGCTATCACATAGTCCTTGACATAGCAGTCATCGCTGCACTGACACATAGTCAGAGGCATAGCAGTCATCTCTGTGCTGTCACACAGTCACTGGCATAGCAGCCATCTCTGTGCTGTCAAATAGTCACTGGCATAGCAGTCATCTCTATGCTGTCACATAGTCCCTGACATAGCAGTCATTGCTGAACTGTCACATAGTCACTGGCCTAGCAGCCATCTCTGCGCTGTCACATAGTCCTTGACATAGCAGCCATCTCTGCGCTGTCACATGGTCACTAACCTAGCAGCCATCTCTGTGCTGTCACATAATCACTGGCATAGCAGTCATCTCTGCGCTGTCACATAGTAACTGGCATAGCAGCCATCTCTGTGCTGTCACATGGTCACTGGCCTACCAGTCATCTCTGCACTGTCACACAGTCACTGGCATAGCAGTCATCTCTGTGCTGTTACATAGTCACTTGCATAGCAGTCATCTCTATGCTGTCACATAGTCCCTGACCTAGCAGTCATTACTGCGCTGTCACATAGTCACTGGCCTAGCAGCCAACTCTGCATTGTCACATAGTCCTTGACATAGCAGCCACCTCTGCGCTGTCAAATAGTTACTGGCCTAGCAGCCATCTCTGCATTGTCATATAGTCCTTGACATAGCAGCCATCTCTGTGCTTTCAAATAGTTACTGGCCTAGCAGCCACCTCTGTGCTGTCACATAGTCACTGGCATAGCAGCCATCTCTGCGCTGTCACAAAATCCCTGCCCTCTCAGTCATCTCTGCGCTGTCACATAGTAACTGGCATAGCAAGCATGGCTGCACTGTCACATAGTCACAGGCATAGCAGCCATCTCAGTGCTGTCACATAGTCACTGGCATAGCAGTCATCGCTGCGCTGTCACATAGTCACTGGCATAGCAGCCATCTCTGCACTGTCACATAGTCCCTGACATAGCAGTCATCTCTGCGCTGTAACATAGTTACTGCCATAGCAGCCATCTCTGCACTGTCACATAGTCACTGGCCTAGCAGCCATCTCTGCACTGTCACATAGTCACTGGCCTAGCAGCCATCTCTGCACTGTCACATAGTCACTGCTATAGCAGCCATCTCTGCACTGTCACATAGTCACTGGCATAGTAGTCATCTCTGCACTGTCACATAGTCACTGGCCTAGCAGCCATCTCTGCGCTGTCACATAGTCACTGGCATAGCAGTCATCGCTGCGCTGTCACATAGTCACTGGCATGGCAGCCATCTCTGCACTGTCACATAGTCCCCGACATAGCAGTCATCTCTGCGCAGTCACCTATTCACTGGCATAGAAGTCATCTCTGCGCTGTCACATAGTCCTTGACATAGCAGTCATTGCTGCACTGTCACATAGCCACAGGCATAGCAGCCATCTCTGTGCTGTCACATAGACCTTGAAATAGCAGTCATTGCTGCACTGTCACATAGTCACAGGCATAGCAGCCATCTCTGTGCTGTCACATAGTCACTGGCATAGCAGCCATCTCTGCAGTGTCACATAGTCACTGGCATAGCAGTCATCTCTGCGCTGTCACATAGTCACTGGCATAGCAGTCATCTCTGCGCTGTCACATAGTCCTTGACATAACAGTCATCCCTGCACTGTCACATAGTCACTGGCATGGCAGCCATCTCTGCGCTGTCCCATAGTACTTGACATAGCAGTCATCGCTGCACTGTCACATAGTCACAGGCATAGCAGCCATCTCTGCGCTGTCACATAGTCACTGGCATAGCAGTCATCTCTACGCTTTCACATAGTCCTTGACATAGAGTCATCGCTGCACTATCACATAGTCAGAGGCATAGCAGTCATCTCTGTGCTGTCACACAGTCACTAGCATAGCAGCCATCTCTGTGCTGTCAAATAGTCACTGGCATAGCAGTCATCTCTATGCTGTCACATAGTCCCTGGCCTAGCAGCCATCCCTGCACTGTCACATAGTCACTGGCCTAGCAGCCATCTCTGCCCTGTCACATAGTCACTGCTATAGCAGCCATCTCTGCACTGTCACATAGTCACTGGCATAGCAGTCATCTCTGCACTGTCACATAGTCACTGGCCTAGCAGCCATCTCTGCGCTGTCACATAGTCACTGGCATAGCAGTCATCGCTGCGCTGTCACATAGTCACTGGCATGGCAGCCATCTCTGCACTGTCACATAGTCCCCGACATAGCAGTCACTTCTGCGCAGTCACCTATTCACTGGCATAGCAGTCATCGCTGCGCTGTCACATAGTCACTGGCATAGCAGCCATCTCTGCACTGTCACATAGTCCCTGACATAGCAGTCATCTCTGCGCTGTAACATAGTTACTGCCATAGCAGCCATCTCTGCACTGTCACATAGTCACTGGCCTAGCAGCCATCTCTGCACTGTCACATAGTCACTGGCCTAGCAGCCATCTCTGCACTGTCACATAGTCACTGCTATAGCAGCCATCTCTGCACTGTCACATAGTCACTGGCATAGTAGTCATCTCTGCACTGTCACATAGTCACTGGCCTAGCAGCCATCTCTGCGCTGTCACATAGTCACTGGCATAGCAGTCATCGCTGCGCTGTCACATAGTCACTGGCATGGCAGCCATCTCTGCACTGCCACATAGTCCCCGACATAGCAGTCATCTCTGCGCAGTCACCTATTCACTGGCATAGAAGTCATCTCTGCACTGTCACATAGTCACTGACATAGCAGTCATCTCTGCGCTGTCACATAGTCCTTGACATAGCAGTCATTGCTGCACTGTCACATAGTCACAGGCATAGCAGCCATCTCTGTGCTGTCACATAGACCTTGAAATAGCAGTCATTGCTGCACTGTCACATAGTCACAGGCATAGCATCCATCTCTGTGCTGTCACATAGTCACTGGCATAGCAGCCATCTCTGCAGTCTCACATAGTCACTGGCATAGCAGTCATCTCTGTGCTGTCACATAGTCACTGGCATAGCAGTCATCTCTGCGCTGTCACATAGTCCTTGACATAACAGTCATCGCTGCACTGTCACATAGTCACTGGCATGGCAGCCATATCTGCGCTGTCCCATAGTCCTTGACATAGCAGTCATCGCTGCACTGTCACATAGTCACAGGCATAGCAGCCATCTCTGCGCTGTCACATAGTCACTGGGATAGCAGTCATCTCTACGCTTTCACATAGTCCTTGACATAGAGTCATTGCTGCACTGTCACATAGTCAGAGGCATAGCAGTCATCTCTGTGCTGTCACACAGTCACTAGCATAGCAGCCATCTCTGTGCTGTCAAATAGTCACTGGCATAGCAGTCATCTCTATGCTGTCACATAGTCCCTGGCCTAGCAGCCATCCCTGCACTGTCACATAGTCACTGGCCTAGCAGCCATCTCTGCCCTGTCACATAGTCACTGCTATAGCAGCCATCTCTGCACTGTCACATAGTCACTGGCCTAGCAGCCATCTCTGCGCTGTCACATAGTCACTGGCATAGCAGTCATCGCTGCGCTGTCACATAGTCACTGGCATGGCAGCCATCTCTGCACTGTCACAGAGTCCCCGACATAGCAGTCACTTCTGCGCAGTCACCTATTCACAGGCATAGCAGCCATCTCTGCGCTGTCACATAGTCACTGGCATAGCAGCCATCTCTGCGGTGTCACATAGTCACTGGCATAGCAGTCATCTCTGCGCTGTCACATAGTCACTGGCATAGCAGTCATCTCTGCGCTGTCACATAGTCCTTGACATAGCAGTCATTGCTGCACTGTCACATAGTCAGAGGCATAGCAGTCATCTCTGTGCTGTCACACAGTCACTGGCATAGCAGCCATCTCTGTGCTGTCAAATAGTCACTGGCATAGCAGTCATCTCTATGCTGTCACATAGTCCCTGACATAGCAATCATTGCTGAACTGTCACATAGTCACTGGCCTAGCAGCCATCTCTGCGCTGTCACATAGTCCTTGACATAGCAGCCATCTCTGCGCTGTCACATGGTCACTGGCCTAGCAGCCATCTCTGTGCTGTCACATAATCACTGGCATAGCAGTCATCTATGCGCTGTCACATAGTAACTGGCATAGCAGCCATCTCTGCGCTGTCACATAGTCACTGGCCTAGCAGTCATCTCTCCGCTGTCACACAGTCACTGGCATAGCAGCCATCTCTGTGCTGTCACATAGTCACTTGCATAGCAGTCATCTCTATGCTGTCACATAGTCTCTGACCTAGCAGTCATTGCTACGCTGTCACATAGTCACTGGCCTAGCAGCCAACTCTGCATTGTCACATAGTCCTTGACATAACAGCCATCTCTGCGCTGTCAAATAGTTACTGGCCTAGCAGCCATCTCTCCATTGTCACATAGTTCTTGACATAGCAGCCATCTCTGCGCTGTCAAATAGTTACTGGCCTAGCAGCCATCTATGTGCTGTCACATAGTCACTGGCATAGCAGTCATCGCTGTGCTGTCACATAGTCACTGGCATGGCAGCCATCTCTGCGCTGTCACATAGTCATGGGCATAGCAGTCATCTCTATGCTGTCACATAGTCCCTGACCTAGCAGTCATTGCTGCGCTGTCACATAGTCACTGGCATAGCAGCCATCTCTGCGCTGTCACATAGTCACTGGCATAGCAGCCATCTCAGCGCTGTCACATAGTCACTGGCATAGCACTTATCTCTGCGCTGTCACATAGTCCCCAACATAGCAGTCATCTCTGCACTGTCACATAGTCCCTGCCCTAGCAGTCATCTCTGTGCTGTCACATAGTCACTGGCATGGCAGCCATCTCTGCGCTGTCACATAGTCACTGGCATAGCAGTAATCTCTGCGCTGTCACATAGTCCTTGACATAGCAGTCATCTCTGTGCTGTCACACAGTCACTGGCATAGCAGCCATCTCTGCGCTGTAACACAGTCACTGGCATAGCAACGATCTCTGCGCTGTCACATAGTCACAGGCATAGCAGTCATCGCTGCGCTGTCACATAGTCACCGGCATAGCAGTCATCTCTGCGCTGTCACATAGTCACTGGCATAGCAGCCATCTCTGTGCTGTCACATAGTCCCTGCCCTCGCAGTCATCTCTGCGCTGTCACATAGTAACTGGCATAGCAGTCATAGCTGCACTGTCACATAGTCACAGGCATAGCAGCCATCTCTGTGCTGTCACATAGTCACTGGCATAGCAGTCAACGCTGCACTGTCACATAGTCACTGGCATAGCAGTCATCTCTGCGCTGTCACATAGTCCCTGCCCTAGCAGTCATCTCTGCGATGTCACATAGTAACTGGCATAGCAGTCACAGGCATAGCAGCCATCTCTGCACTGTCA
Source organism: Ambystoma mexicanum (assembly GCF_040938575.1). NCBI lineage: Eukaryota > Metazoa > Chordata > Amphibia > Caudata > Ambystomatidae > Ambystoma > Ambystoma mexicanum. Next base: position 666,010,904 of record NC_090940.1, on the reverse strand, counting down.
CATAGTCACTGGCATAGCAGTCATCGCTGCGCTGTCACATAGTCACTGGCATAGCAGTCATCTCTGCGCTGTCACATAGTCCCTGCCCTAGCAGTCATCTCTGCGCTGTCACATAGTAACTGGCATAGCAGTCATGGCTGCACTATCACATAGTCACAGGCATAGCAGCCATCTCTGCACTGTCACATAGTCACTGGCATATCAGTCATATCTGCACTGTCACATAAGCCTTGATATAACAGTCATCTCTGCAACGGCACACAGTCACTGGCATAGCAGCCATCTCTGCGCTGTCACACTGTCACTGGCATAGCACCCATCTCTGTGCTGTCACATAGTCACTGGCATAAGAGTCATCGCTGCGCTGTCACATAGTCACTGGCATAGCAGTCATCTCTATGCTGTCACATAGTCACTGGCATAGCAGCCATCTCTGCGCTGTCACATAGTCCCTGCCCTTGCAGTCATCTCTGCGCTGTCACATAGTAACTGGCATAGCAGTCATGGCTGCGCTGTCACATAGTCACAGGCATAGCAGCCATCTCTGTGCTGTCACATAGTCACTGGCATAGCAGTCATCGCTGCGCTGTCACATAGTCACTGGCATAGCAGTCATCTCTGCGCTGTCACATAGTCCCTGCCCTAGCAGCCATCTCTGTGCTGTCACATAGTCACTGGCATAGCAGTCATTGCTGCGCTGTCACATAGTCACTGGCATAGCAGTCATCTCTATGCTGTCACATAGTCACTGGCATAGCAGCCATCTCTGCGCTGTCACATAGTCCCTGCCCTCGCAGTCATCTCTGCGCTGTCACATAGTAACTGGCATAGCAGTCATAGCTGCATTGTCACATAGTCACAGGCATAGCAGCCATCTCTGTGCTGTCACATAGTCACTGGCATAGCAGTCATCGCTGTGCTGTCACATAGTCCCTGCCCTCGCAGTCATCTCTGCGCTGTCACATAGTAACTGGCATAGCAGTCATAGCTGCGATGTCACATAGTAACTGGCCTAGCAGCCATCTCTGTGCTGTCACATAATCACTGGCATAGCAGTCATCTATGCGCTGTCACATAGTAACTGGCATAGCAGCCATCTCTGCGCTGTCACATAGTCACTGGCCTAGCAGTCATCTCTCCGCTGTCACACAGTCACTGGCATAGCAGCCATCTCTGTGCTGTCACATAGTCACTTGCATAGCAGTCATCTCTATGCTGTCACATAGTCTCTGACCTAGCAGTCATTGCTACGCTGTCACATAGTCACTGGCCTAGCAGCCAACTCTGCATTGTCACATAGTCCTTGACATAACAGCCATCTCTGCGCTGTCAAATAGTTACTGGCCTAGCAGCCATCTCTCCATTGTCACATAGTCCTTGACATAGCAGCCATCTCTGCGCTGTCAAATAGTTACTGGCCTAGCAGCCATCTATGTGCTGTCACATAGTCACTGGCATAGCAGTCATCGCTGTGCTGTCACATAGTCACTGGCAATGCAGCCATCTCTGCGCTGTCACATAGTCATGGGCATAGCAGTCATCTCTATGCTGTCACATAGTCCCTGACCTAGCAGTCATTGCTGCGCTGTCACATAGTCACTGGCATAGCAGCCATCTCTGCGCTGTCACATAGTCACTGGCATAGCAGCCATCTCAGCGCTGTCACATAGTCACTGGCATAGCACTCATCTCTGCGCTGTCACATAGTCCCCAACATAGCAGTCATCTCTGCACTGTCACATAGTCCCTGCCCTAGCAGTCATCTCTGTGCTGTCACAGTCACTGGCATGGCAGCCATCTCTGCGCTGTCACATAGTCACTGGCATAGCAGTAATCTCTGCGCTGTCACATAGTCCTTGACATAGCAGTCATCTCTGTGCTGTCACACAGTCACTGGCATAGCAGCCATCTCTGCGCTGTAACACAGTCACTGGCATAGCAACGATCTCTGCGCTGTCACATAGTCACAGGCATAGCAGTCATCGCTGCGCTGTCACATAGTCACCGGCATAGCAGTCATCTCTGCGCTGTCACATAGTCACTGGCATAGCAGCCATCTCTGTGCTGTCACATAGTCCCTGCCCTCGCAGTCATCTCTGCGCTGTCACATAGTAACTGGCATAGCAGTCATAGCTGCACTGTCACATAGTCACAGGCATAGCAGCCATCTCTGTGCTGTCACATAGTCACTGGCATAGCAGTCAACGCTGCACTGTCACATAGTCACTGGCATAGCAGTCATCTCTGCGCTGTCACATAGTCCCTGCCCTAGCAGTCATCTCTGCGATGTCACATAGTAACTGGCATAGCAGTCACAGGCATAGCAGCCATCTCTGCACTGTCACATAGTCACTGGCATAGCAGTCATCGCTGCGCTGTCACATAGTCACTGGCATAGCAGTCATCTCTGCGCTGTCACATAGTCCCTGCCCTAGCAGTCATCTCTGCGCTGTCACATAGTAACTGGCATAGCAGTCATGGCTGCACTATCACATAGTCACAGGCATAGCAGCCATCTCTGCACTGTCACATAGTCACTGGCATATCAGTCATATCTGCACTGTCACATAAGCCTTGATATAACAGTCATCTCTGCAACGGCACACAGTCACTGGCATAGCAGCCATCTCTGCGCTGTCACACTGTCACTGGCATAGCACCCATCTCTGTGCTGTCACATAGTCACTGGCATAAGAGTCATCGCTGCGCTGTCACATAGTCACTGGCATAGCAGTCATCTCTATGCTGTCACATAGTCACTGGCATAGCAGCCATCTCTGCGCTGTCACATAGTCCCTGCCCTTGCAGTCATCTCTGCGCTGTCACATAGTAACTGGCATAGCAGTCATGGCTGCGCTGTCACATAGTCACAGGCATAGCAGCCATCTCTGTGCTGTCACATAGTCACTGGCATAGCAGTCATCGCTGCGCTGTCACATAGTCACTGGCATAGCAGTCATCTCTGCGCTGTCACATAGTCCCTGCCCTAGCAGCCATCTCTGTGCTGTCACATAGTCACTGGCATAGCAGTCATTGCTGCGCTGTCACATAGTCACTGGCATAGCAGTCATCTCTATGCTGTCACATAGTCACTGGCATAGCAGCCATCTCTGCGCTGTCACATAGTCCCTGCCCTCGCAGTCATCTCTGCGCTGTCACATAGTAACTGGCATAGCAGTCATAGCTGCATTGTCACATAGTCACAGGCATAGCAGCCATCTCTGTGCTGTCACATAGTCACTGGCATAGCAGTCATCGCTGTGCTGTCACATAGTCCCTGCCCTCGCAGTCATCTCTGCGCTGTCACATAGTAACTGGCATAGCAGTCATAGCTGCGATGTCACATAGTAACTGGCATAGCAGTCACAGGCATAGCAGCCATCTCTGCACTGTGACATAGACCTTGATATAGCAGTCATCTCTGCGCCGTCACAAAGTCACTGGCATAGCAGCCATCTCTGCGCCGTCACAAAGTCACTGGCATAGCAGCCATCTCTGCGCTGTCACATAGTCACTGGCATAGCAGTCATCTCTGCGCTGTCACATAGTCCCTGCCCTAGCAGTCATCTCTGCGCTGTCACATAGTAACTGGCATAGCAGTCATGGCTGCACTGTCACATAGTCAGGCATAGCAGCCATCTCTGCGCTGTCACATAGTCACTGCCATATCAGTCATCTCTGCACTGTCACATAGTCCTTGATATAGCAGTCATCTCTGCGCCGTCACAAAGTCACTGGCATAGCAGCCATTTCTGCGCTGTTACATAGTCACTGGCATAGCAGCCATCTCTGCGCTGTCACATAGTCAGGCATAGCAGCCATCTCTGCGCTGTCACATAGTCACTGGCATATCAGTCATCTCTGCACTGTGACATAGACCTTGATATAGCAGTCATCTCTGCGCCGTCACAAAGTCACTGGCATAGCAGCCATCTCTGCGCTGTTACGTAGTCACTCGCATAGCAGTCATCTCTGCGCTGTCACATAGTCACTGGCATAGCAGTCCTCTGGCCCTGAACACAATGCTCTGCATGATTTTAATACAGTTTGAAACTAGTCATCTCTGCTAGTAATGGAATAGTCACATCATTCTAATTACTACTCGCATGCAATGTAACGCTCTTTTATTTCCATCTTTGTACAGACTACAGTCTTCTAAAGCGCCTTCCATGCCATAGTGCCTCAAAGCCATAACAATGACATTAGGCACTATACAAATATGAAATAACTTAGCATAAATCCCATGATCATAAAGTACTATTCATTCTGCCCCATCCACTCGTGATAATCGAGTGAACCGTCTTCACAGGGTCTCCTATTTTCATTGTGCAAATGAACCCCCCCCTCCCCGCCTCAATTACTTGCAGAGCCCCTCAAGTCTCTGTGGCACTGCCAATGCTGTCACATTTTAAATCTGCGGCAATGTCACGCGGACTCTGTACAACAGTATGAGGGTGACACCAGGCCCCAACAATGAAGCTAAACATATCATCAGTAACTTAAACATGCATTCTTGGATATTTGCTGATTACCGTCCGTGTAACACTGTACTAGCAATATGGATGGAGCTTTCTTGCAATTATAGATGAACAATAAACAGCCAGGATGCTCTTCGCCCACCCTCGCCTGATGCACACGTTCCCCTGGTTCATACATTGAGTCCCACTTGGAGGTTAAAGCTTGCATAGCTGAAATAATAATAATTTGGCATTTATATAGCGCTACGAACCCTCAGGTATTTGAGCGCTGCTTATTATTACCCACAGTGTGTGATGCTCATTTATCGAGCTCGGAAGGAAGAAAGGCTGACCAGGCTCTGCACGGGTCTTAAAGCGAGCGCTCTACTCGCTGTGCCACTTGACGGGCTAAATGCCCAGACCACTTGGTTCCAATCTGAAGTCACATTGCAACTTCAAGCCAGGACATTGGTCATCGTCTTTTGTAGCAATGAGCTCCTCACAGCCCTGCCAGTCTCTGCCCTGTCTATCGCTCTGCTAGCCGAGATGTCAGATGCCACCCTAAGGTCCATTCGAATTCATTATCCTAGGAAATTGCACCAACCACGTCTAAATCCAGAACTGGCTGCGGAACATGAAGCACAGGGGGTTAACACCTCAACTCGCACTGATTGCAAAATCTTTGGGCTTTCCTATCTACGTTGACCTCCGATTCAAACCCCTATCCCGTCATTTTGCCGACAGGCATTCCTCCCAAGTAATTGACATCGAAGGAATTCCACCAAAAAACTCATAAATTATATAGGGGGTGGGGGTAAGGGGTTAATAGGGGTGCAAAGGGGCTTGGGATAGGAGGACTAGTATAGTGAAAGGAGGGGCTTTGAGGAAACCCCCTCAAATAAAACATTTAAAAATCAATGGTTTTTTTCAGTGAAGTTCCTGCAAAGAATTCCTGTCAGTAAAATGACATGGAACCATTCAAAACACATTGCCAAGAAGACCCAAGCAGCACGGTATCAACATGAACTCCTCCATAAAGTCGGGCAAGGTACTCACACGTTTTCAAGAGTGATTTATCTCCCGTTGTGACATGAAGGTATGGGTACTACCAGCCCGCCAACCTATGGGTGGAGTGCCACGACTATTTTAACAAGGGTCAGTCAACAGCCACACTGTCCTGATGAAGGCAAGGAAAGAGCGAAATCGCCGATACATCTTTAAGCGCAGTACGTTTCACACACCCCAGTCGAGGAGTGGTGGACATACGGCAATTCTGCTACATTTACGTCAACCAAAGACGTTATTGACATTAATTGAAGACATCGCCCAGAATTAATGTATTTATAAATAATGAATTGATTATCAGAGTTATAACGCACCAATGATTTATTTGTGTATTTTCATTTTTGGTGCCATCAATGTTTAAACATTTAGAATCAAGTCACACTGGTGTTTCGGGGTTCCTTTACCCTTCCCTTTCTTCAATTTCTTTTGCACAGTTCGCTTAATTTTCTGTCATGTTTAACATATAAGTTTGGATATAACAATATGTTTGCAACGATTGCATTTTAATGGACAATACAAGCTTAAGAAAGATCATGCAGTGGCATGAATCCAGTAGTTGCTTGATCCCAAGTGACATAGCACTTATCACACTTCTTACTGTTGTCGGCACATCTTTCTATACCTTCCTGCCTTCCTGCTCACGCCATTCCGTGCGCGGAACCTGCATTCTTCGTGTCAGGATCAGAATGTAAGGTCAAAGGAATGCTACAGTCACAGAGTCTGCTCTGCGGGACCCTAGGCACCCGCCAAAGACTGCAACATCCCGGGCATCAATCAAGGACAATGAGGAACCCTTTGTAAAGTGGATGAAAAAAGTTACTTACCTGTAACTCCGGTTCTCCAGTGTTGGTATCTTTCATAGATTCACATGCTGTGAATATTCCCTGTCGTCAGACTGGGAATCCTCTGTAACTTAGAGCAGTTTAGCAGTACCAAAACTGTATCGGCCATGCAGGAGCCACTAATATCAGTCTGAAGGTGTGGAGGACTCGAGGCACCAGAGGAATCGGGGGGAATGCATAGACGTTTCCCCCTTCCATGGAAACGCAAAGGCATCCCCAGGTTCTCTGGATGGGGGAAACGGTTGGCAAAGGTCTTGCAGCGACTGTTGTCGTAGGTGACATAAAGGTTGATTTCCGGAGTGCCCCACGTCAGAAAAAACAGGCGAAGCTGTTTGTCGTGCAGCCCCCATCCATGACAAGAGCATACATCCCTGCTGAGGGAGTCTTCCAGACTGTTCTGAATCACCTTCAGCTGAAGTAAATGAGAAACATGTCGTGCTGTAGAGCCCAGTGCCACGGAGCTTGGGCCTCCCTGGAAGGCTAGGACCGTGTACCTCCCAGCTTGCTGACCAAAAACATTGATGTTGTGTTGTCAATGTAAATCCGAACCACCTTCCCTGTCAGGAGGAGGAGGAAAGACTTCAGGGCCCAAAAGATTGCTCATAGCTCCAACAGGTTGAGGTGCTGGCTCTTTTCCTCCTCTGACCAAAGGCATCTGGTGTGTTGGTCCTGACAGTTGGCGCCCCAGCCCTCCAGTGAAGCATACGACATGACAGTGGCCTGGTGGCCTGGCAACCTGGAGTGGCGTCCTGTACGAGGTGTTCCCTTACTGACCACCAGCTAAGTCTTTGTCTGAAATCCATTGTCAGGGCAATGCAGTCGTCCGAGGACCCTGAGGACTGGATCCAGCGAGCATTCAGGAATTTCTGCACCAGCCTCATGTGTAGCCGGCAGTTGGTAATCAACAGAATCCATGATGACAGCCTCCCCAGCAGGGATTTGTAGTTGTGGACTGTTGTCTCCTGGGTGCCACAAAAGAGCTGCCACCCTGTCATCCGAGGGTTTGGCGGTGCAGGTGTTGAGTCTTGTTCTGAGATAGAGTGCCTGCTGCGATGGGACCAGGCACGACTTGGGGAAGTTGATGGTGAAACCCAGTTGCTGTAGCCACTGAATGGTGATTGCGATGTGGGCCTCAGCCAGCAGATAGGAGGGGGGCTCTCACCAACCAGTCATCTAGATTCAGGCAGATGTGAATGCCCCTCAGCCGCAGGTGCACCACCACTGGTGCAAGGCATTTGGTAAACATCTGCAGAGCAGACTGTAGGCTGAATGGAAGGGCGTTGAATTGATAATGCACTCCTGCCACGACGAAACTTAGGTAGCGCCGGTGTGAGCGGAGAACAGGGATGTGAAAATAGGCATCCTCGAGGTTGAAGGACGCCAAGAAATCTCCTTGTTGCAGTTGGGGCAACACCTGCTACAGTGTGACCATGCGGAATGTTTGTGCCTTGAGGAACGTGTTGAGCACCCTGAGATCTAATATGGGCATCCAACCGCCTGACTTGTGCAGTTATTTTTTCCTTACCAGGAAGTAGCAGGAGTAGATGCCTGTGCCCACTTCGTCCTTTGGAACCTTCTCCACTGCGCCCTTTAGACGTGGAGCTTGCACTTCCTGCAACAAGAGGTGTTGCAACATTTCTGGTTTGTGTGCCAGATGAATGTCTGGTGGATAGTCCATAATCTCCAGCGAGTGGCCCTGCTGGAGGAGGGATAGCACCGATTCGTCGGTTGTGAGGTTTGCCCATTATTTGACAAACATTGACAGTCGTCTTCCCACCGAGGCGCTGAAGCAGAAGGACCTGTCCCTGAGCTGGTTGTGTCTGTTTGCCGGACTGGTCCCTAGATTGAGAGGAGCGATGGCGCCATTGCGAACCCCTGCAGGACTGGGACATCTTTCTGTACTGGTCCCCTGATGAATATGGGGTCTTGTAAGAGGAGGAAGACTGTTATGTGGAAGGGTTATCCTGTGAAGTCCTGCCATAATGTTCTTTGCCCGAGCAAAAGGACTGGCACCTTTGCTGTAGCGTGACCACAGAGCAGGCCTCGTCCACCTTTTTTCCAAAAAAGGCAGAGCAGTCAAGCGGCATATCAACAACTCTGGACTGGACATTGGGTCGAAAGTCTGTGGCCTTTAGCCAACCCTGCCTGCGTAGAACTGCTCCATTTCCAAGCTGGCAATACCCAGTATCAGTGATTTCCACTGAGACTGTGATGGCATGGTCTGACGCCAATTTGCTCTCATGAAAGATGTCAATGGCCTCTTGTTTCTTTTCTTTTGAGAAAGAACTCAAGCAGGAGACCCAATTTGTACCATAGTTCACGATCATTGTGTGCTAGTATGGCCATTACATTTGCTGCCTTGATAGTCGTGACTGCGGTGGTAATAACCTTCTTGCCGAAGGCATCGAGGTGTTTGCCTACCTTGTCCGGAGGGGCAGAGCAGGAGGACAATGGGTTAGCCGATCTTTTCCTGGCAGCAGCAGAGACAAATGAGTCTGGCGTGGGTTGGGTGCGGAGGCAGAGCGGTATCTCATCTGGTTCCCCATCACCTGTGATGAAATTGTCAAATTTGTCAGGGTGTGATGAATGCGTGGAAACCACGTCTTCTAACTTGTTGGGATCAGTGTCACTCCCAGTGTCTGACAGCCTCTGTGGTACAGACAGGTGTTCACCCCTTCTGGGGTGACAAAGGATGAGATCCACCTCCCTGGTGGACCCAGGGACATCTACATGAGGACACTTATGAGGCATTGGAACCAGGGCTGGTGCAGGCAGGTGTTTGTTGTAAGGTTTCCACCAGCGTTGTCAAGGTAGATAAAATGTCCAGTGAAATGTTTTTGTGTGGATGCAGTACTAGAGCCAGCTACATTAGAGGCAAACTGCCCCATGCCTGCGATGAATGCCGAGGTAAAAGTGGTAATCTGATCAGACTTGCCTCACCCAGCAGGGAACTTGATTGCCTTTTGGGAGGAGATGTGCATGTTGGCGAGGAAGGTGGTGACATGATGGCCTCCTTCTCTGACTTCTCCATACCCTCCGATATGGAAGGACTCGGATCCGATACAATAGCACCCACGGGAAACACGGCCATCCCAAGGTTAGGATATGAGGCCCGTGGACCAGCTGTTAAATCAGAAACAGTGCTGGTATATGTGTCAGGGACATTAGTCACAATGGCAGTGGTAACTACCCGATGAGAAGATGGACTTATTCAGATTGACAAGGTCATCAACGGGGCCGTGTACGTAGATGTTGAAAATGAGGTCCTCAATGAAGTAGTAGTCGTGGTCTTGGCTGTCAACAGTTTCGTTGACAACAATGTAGTTCTAGTCATGGCCAATGGCGGCTTCGTCAACGGGGTGCTGGTGGACGGCATCAACGACCTGGAGGAATGCTTTGTTGTTGACAATAACGTACTTGCCTCGGGTCTCAATGACAGGCCAGCTTTCGATGCTGAAGGCGCAGAGTGGCCACCAGATTTTGATGTGGACTTAGATACTGTTGCTTCCTTGGGGTGTTCCTTGGGGTGTTGACACCCTTTGGGCACTGACCTTCGGAGAAGAACGGTCTTTATGCGAGGTTCTGGGCTTGTCGCCAGAGGTTTCTTGTGTCTCCTTTTGCTGGTGGCCTGGAACTCATGTGTCCTAGACCTGTTACCAGTGGTGGTTCACTGGGCTGTCCTGCCCTGCCGTAACGAGGCATGACTACGTACCGAAGTGGAGTCAGAGGCCCCACCGGCATCCTCGAGCCACAAGACAACGATGGCGATCCATCAAGGTTTTGTTGGAAAACGACTAACAGATTTTGCAGTCCTTGATTACATGGTGAGGATGAAGGCAGTAGAGGCAGTCATCATGGTGATCCTCTCTGTAGACATTCTTCAGTCCACAGTGGGCACAGGCCTTGAACAGGCTCTTCTTCATGGATTCAGCCACTGTGAGCTAGGCCCAACTGCAGAGACGAAGCCTTGTCGGGGATTACCGGTGGCAGGAACGGTCTACGGAGCTCGCACAGTCGCTGCTAATGCCGGTCGTCGAGTAGACGCCGAAAAATATGACTTTCTCATAGTAATAACGTTTTTTCGAAGAAATGTTGAAGAGATGATTTTTGAGGACTCACCACACTAACGAGCAGTAAGAAATCTGAAAATGGTCAGCAGGGGAGGAGTTTAAGGGAGGTGTTCCTATTGGCTTTGGCCAGTATGACCCAACATGACTGCGATAGAGTACAAAAGTGTATTAAAGTTTTTCAGTTTAAGTTAAAACTGCTCTATGTCACCGAGGATTCCCAGCCAGACGACAGTGAATATTCACAGCATGTGAACCTATGAAAGATCCAGTGCTGGAGAACTACTGGTACATGTTGTCTGGAAACTGTAGGAAAGGGGAATGTATCCCGATGACTGAATGATAATAGTATGTTATTATTCTTTTACACTGTGCACATCACCCCCATATTGATGTTAAAGCACCAAGCCTTGTCCATATAGGAGCGAATCATGAGCCTGTCTGGAGTGGCAGCCAGAGCATGGTCTGTGGGGTGAAAAAGAAATGGGGTCAAGGGGAGCAAGGAAGAGGAAGAGCGGGACGCATCAAGGAGACAAAAAGGTATAGACTTAACTCACAAGATGTAGGAAAATGAAAGCATAAGGGTGAGTGATAGTGATTGTTTAGTGGAATGCACAGTTTTTTATTATTTTGACCAGAAGAAAATATAATAAAAAGAAGGTAAAAAAAAGTTTCCTTTAATAGCCGGCAGAACTTTCCCAGAGGCCATTACTAGTGTGCTTGTGATATTATGTTAAACCATGCTGTGGATGTGTGATGGCTATCAGGGGTGCTCAGGAGTGCTTAGGAGATTTTGGGGCTACTTACCACTTAATCATATTGGATTTCCTCCTGCTGATAGCTGGAGGGCATTCTGGTAAAACTGAGCGCACTGACGCAGGTGTCCGAGACAGCAATTGGCTCTGACATAATGAATACTGGGTAACACATGAGGAGAGTTTGACAAAAGTTTTTCTCCCAACCCGACTGGCCTTGGGTAGAGAAAGGAGACCAAGTGTTGCCCATGCATTGAGTGAATTGGTAAATAAGGCACGGAAATGCAGCATGAGGGCATTCAATTAGTGGGAAGGATTCAAAATTATGCATGTCTGGCTAGCTAGGTCATAGGAGACATGCACATGAAGGACAACACGCTACGGGCAATAAAATGTATATGGCAAAGGCTCTAGTGTATTTTCTAAAGGTGTTTCACATTTGAGGACGGGCTTAATCTTTGTACTGAACCACACTAGGCATATGCAGCACACTGTCAAAACGTCTCCCGTTGCTACGCAACAGACACAGCTGAGCCGAGCACTCTGATAGGCTGTTTCTATCTTCTTATTCCGACCAACGACAGCGGAAGACGCAAGCCGGCCCTTTATCCAGAAGGCCCTCTACATAAGGCCAGATCCTGTCTGGGCCTGTCCAGGCCGCAGCGGTGCCGCAGGGCCAGCCACGCTGCCTGCACTAACACCAGCTCCTGCGTTTGCTACATTCAGTCTGAAGAGGAAACAAGCACTGCATTCTCTGCCCACTCTGCTCGTCCACATATTTTCTTATCTCGGCACTGGGCTTACGGCCACTCTCTAAGCTAGTAGCCCGCCTGGCAGCCTGCCTTCATTGCTATGCTGAGCAAGTACTCTAATCACCTCGACTACCGCCGCACGCACGAACAATATGAATCGTTTGGTCTCTGCTACATATGATCAGGAGTCACAACAACGCACGCCAAACACCTCATTGACTATCTCCCAGCATGCCGACTAACTGCCTACCACTGATCAATTGCTCTACCCTTATGGTTCTATTCCCGCTTCGCCGCGTTGCATTTGTTTCGAGCCTCCCATTTCTGCATTCCACATCTGCTACGGCATATACTGCTTTCACAGGTAGCCCTCCACACTGCCTCATATGCTGATATTTGTAATGCAGCATCCTGCAAACCTCTACTACTGCTTATTCCTGACTTCTGAATTATAACCCAACTTGCTTCTAGCCACATGCATCTTGACAAGAATATAATGCCAGTTCATTATTCTGCCATACTTGCCTTACAGTAGTTGCACGCAGTCACAGTCTTTTGACTTCTTAGCTTGCCAATTGTACTTTGCCATACATGCTTGCAGCATCCTGTAAGTATTTATGGTGTCTTTGACATCTTAGCACGCTAATGGTATTAGGAGCCAACTTCCTTAACTGACCCTAGCATGACACATAAGGTGCCTAGTCAGGCTCATGTTCCTCCCAACCCTAGCGTACCTTCCAATCTTGCGCAGGACTATGCGCATGTCTACCATGGCCACCTTTGTTAGCAAGTACCCATTGTCACCATCCACAACCTCAACACTAGTCCTAGGTCTCCTAGCATCTGTCTATCCATGTCACTGAGATTACCCTCATCTGACCACATACCATCCTCAGTATTTCTATCGTCCTGCCTTCAAGCAGCACCAAAATCCATGTTAACTACACCACCGATGCTAAACGACCCCAATCTCATCACACCGGTCCAAGGGTATAAACAATCTGGCACACCACCTACACCCAACCAACCATACTCTAGATTCTCGCCAGTTTATTCCTCACCTAACCCCAAAAACACCTCCGAAGTAGTTGACTCCATACAGAAGACAGTAAACAACACTACCTCGCCCAGATCTAACACCTCGCACTCAAAATGCCATCTGAGCAATATCACCTCCTCGATCAAGAGATGCACTCATTAATACCAGATAATTGTCAGCCCATGCACTAGATATTGCCGACTTCATAACATCACACGACCTTGACTTTTTTAGCAATCACAGAGACTTGGCTTCATGCCGCGGCAGGGCCCTCACTCTCTCTGCCATCCCTGATGAGTACTCCATCATCCGTCACGACAGAGAATCAAATCAAGCTAAAGGTGGGGTGTCGCCTTTATTGATAAAAACTCTCTAGGCCTAAGGCTCAGACCAAATCAATCCATGCTTTTTGCAGAACTATTGTCCATTAAGTTCCTGATATCAGCATCCCGAACGATTACCATCCACCTCATAAATAGACCTCCTGGCCCCATATATACATTCGAAGAAGAGGTTACTCTCCTCCGGGTGGCCAAAACCAAACCAGGCTCACAAGTTATCCTAATGGGTGATCTGACCTAGGCTTTCAGGATTCCAAAGATCTCAAGGCGCTTGCCCTCGCCTCAGAATTAGGCTTCCTACACTGCATCACCGAACCCACACACAACAAAGGTAGAACTCTAGACTGGTTAGCCGACCTCAATTGCGACATAAATATCCTTTCTCACACACCTTGTGCCTGGTAGGACGATCACCTTATCTCATTCACCATAAAGGAAGGCAATCAGCTTAACCCGCAGAACCTTTCTTCACCTATATGCACCCGGAATAAATGCAGCACAACAGTTGAGAAACTACTGCCCCTACTACAGCCGATCATCAACACCACTACTACACTCATGGACCCAACTGTCTTAGTTGACTTATATAACCGCACACTACTCAATGCCATTAACACAATAGCACCATTAACACTGCGCAAAGCCAAACCCTGCGCGCATCTAAACTCGTGGTACACCCCACACCTTAGATCATTATGCAAACTCAAAAGAAATGCAGAAGCTCTCTGGAAGAATCTCCGGTCTGCCTTCAACAAGGATAAATTCCTATTAGCACCCCTCAACTACAAAAGAGGCTATTCCCCAGGCCAAAAAAGACACCTATAACGACTGCATCACTCAAGCCAAATCCAGTACCAAAGAACTTTTGAACATACTTAGAGAGTTAGAATCCCCTGCCACACCACTGGATATCTGCACTAAAGATATCACCTGGTGCACCAATATCCCGAAAGCATTACAGGATAAAATAACGATGCTACAAAGCAAAATAGAATCTAAAAAACGTAGTCGCACTACTGTCGCATCTCAACCAACTCCACTAACTCCAGACCTGAATACCCACAAACTATTTAACTTCTCTCCCCTCTCTAGAGGTCGAGGACATTGTCACTAAACTAAAGCCCTCAAAATGTCAGGGAGACCTCTGTCCTTCTCCTATCTTCAAAGAGGCAGCCAAGGAACTGGCTCCATTGATCACCTCCCTTATCAATGCCTCATTTGAAACTAGCACTGTCCCCAACAACCTAAAAGATGCCTGGGTCCTTCCGCTACTAAAAAAGCCAACTCTAGACCCAAACATCCCTTCCAATTACAGACCCATCACCACAGTACCTTTTCTACTGAAAATATTAGACCGAGCAACATAGCTGCAGATTCAACAACATCTAGAAAAAAACAACCTTCTTGGTCTCAGACAATAAGGCTTCAGACCCCCACACGGTACGGAAACGGCTCTGCTTGACCTTAACACACAAATTCAAGACCTAAAAGACAAAGGCAAACTTGCCCTCCTCCTTTTATTAGACCCGTTGGCCGCATTCAACTTAGTAAACCACAAAGTCCTATGCAACCATCTAACGTCAGCAGCACATTTCTCTGATAAAGCCAATGCTTGGATCCAGTCATTCCTTGACAACAGATCAATGAGGGTCTTTGCACCATCGGCCTCCGCCGTGCCAGCTCCTGTCCCTTGTGGAGTCCCCCAAGGACCCCGCGTGTCCCCAAACACTATACAATGTGTTCACAAAGTCTCTGTTTGATGACCTTGACTATTTGGGTGTCACCTACACTAATTATGCTGATGACACCCAAATACTCACCCCTATCACCGGGGACTTTGCAACTGATGCCAAAACACTTAATGACATCTACGTTATCATTCAAGCCTGGATGGCTAAGCATGGACTCTGTCTAAACGATAAGACTGAGTTACTCCTCCAAGGATCCCCAGCAAAACTTAAACTAGATGGACAGTTTACCGCCTTCAACATCGACAGTAACAACATTAAGGTGTCTAAGGATGTGACAACATTAGGCATATATATTGACTCTGCTCTAACTCTAGTGAGACAAATCAATGCGACAGCCTACTATACCGCCTACACCTGCAAATGAACTACTGGCTCCCGACCGTTCCTAACCACTACTAATTGCATTTCCATAGCCAGAGCTTTAGTCCTATCAAAACTTGATTATTGCAATGCGCTTTATCTGGGAAATAACCAACAGAACCTAAATAAGATGCAAGTAATACAAAACAATGCCATTAGATCAGCTCTGAACACCCCGAGATCGCAACACATCTCCTAATCTAATTTGAACTGTCTATCGGTCAATCAAAGGATTGTATTTAAAACCCTGTCACTTACACATAAGTGCCTTGAGAATCTTGCGCCTAGATATTTGACCAAAAATTTCTCACGTAACATTTCGGATCACTCTACAAGAACTGCACAGGCACACTGCATCAAGATCCCTAGGTTCAAACTACAGAGGGCAGGAGGTAGCAGGTTTCCTGTACTAGCAGCTAAAATGTGGAACACTCTTCCTATAACGCCAAGAACAGAAACCACCTACCTTATATTCAGGAAAAATGTAAAGATATGGCTCTTTGAGCAAGAGAATTAGAAGTCGGTCTCTCCACCTGTCTATTTGCCTGTACCTTCTTTTTGCACTGTCAGTGTAATTGTTGTATTCTACTAATCTGTATGTAACTATGTAACTTTGTAAGAAATGCGCCCAGATGCTCCAGGCCTTGGTGCGCTCTACAAATAAATAAAATATAAATACAAATACAGATGCGAGACAATGACCAATGATTGTGAAGATGGAAGCCATCTTTAGCCTGGCTACGAGGAGCAGGACTCCTGCTCTTGACAGAATTAAATATAATTTGACAATAAAATGAAGATATAGAAAATTATAATCATAATAAATATCAGGACATCACTGACGGAAAAAATAAAAATAAACATCAGTTAACATTTGAATAGAAAACAAGAGGATATTCTAAGATAATGCTTTTAATCAAATACTGAGTGAGAAATGACCGCCCCAGAAATAACCAAAAGCACTCGTTATTGCCTTGGCATGTGACGGTGTTGCTTTGATCTCAATTTCCAGAGGCAGACTTACTGTCCTAAATTGCCAAGCGACACCCAAACGGTCCGTGGCACAGGTAGAGCTTACTTCTGTTCAGTCGTTCATCTTCCTGGACCAAAGAACGGAAGTACGTCATCAAGGATGCGCCTATGGGACAGAATACTAAAAGCTCACGCTAAACTCAAGCAGAATCGGTGACATTGACGATGCAAATCATTACAATTCCACATGTAGAGAGAGATTTTCATCCTAGAGGTTAATCCTTTTGAATTTTTGACGTAAATGCCCACCACCCCTTCCCAGGAACCAATTAAGTCCTCATCATCACCTTCACACCACTCTTAACACCTTGAACTCAGTACATCAACCAAGGCACAAGCAAAGTCTGTGCTGCTCATACAGTGCCCACAACAGAATAAACACTCTTACCTGTCCTATCGTTCCACCGCACCGTGTTGCCACATCTCCTGAGTACGCAACAGAGCCTTACACCCTGTGTCAATATAGTAGCAAAGAACCCATATGTCCAAATCACCATCACAGACAGAGCGGGTGCTTCCAAGTCTGTGCCCATCAACAGAACAGGCTTCTACCTCTGCCCCTGCACTGCCCATGCCCCATCAGTAGCAGAACCTAGTCTGAAGAGGCCACCAAAATGGCATGAGTCATGATTTACTGGACCCAGCACCCTACATTACATTCAGGGCCGTTTCTAGGGATGGGCAAACCGGGCAAGTGCCCAGGGCACAGTGGGGGCAACCTGTACATCTCCGACCTGCAAAGCAGTGAGCCTTTGCATTTTATCAACATTAACTTTGCATTTTAACATCATTAACAGGCAGCAGCAATACACAGACAGAGGAGGGGGAAATACGCCTGTCCTACCCATATTCATCTACCCCCCCCATGAGACAGCCACAGTCTGACTACTCTGTTTAGAGTTTTTTAAGAAGGTTCCCACCTCCCAAATTTGCATCTCTTTGTGAAAATAAACATCCTTAAACTGCTGCACAACCTCGACAGTGTGATAATTGCTGCATGGTTCTGGCATGCAAACATGGAGAGTTGGGGGTTTGTTGGGGATTTCAAGTTGTTTTAATTTTGTGGGCTGGCGTACTCAAAGGTGACAGAGACAATAAGCAGAAGTATCGGGATGAGTGGGCAGGGGTGGGAGGCCAAGGTAAATGGCCAAAGGATGGCATAATATATGACTGGGGGCAGGAACAATCATTTATTGATGGTCTTGAAGTAGGCGACTGGGCCCATTTTCTAGGGCGATCAAATGGGTGAGTCTGTGTTATTCTTATGCTTTTCTTTTGGAAATCATTGTTTTCTGGTATGTTAAGCCAGCTGAAACAAAGACTACAACTCCTAGAATGCATTGACTAGTTCCATGAAGGCCGAGGACTGGAGAACACGTGCTCAGGGGACATGGATTACCCTTGCCAAACTACGCTGATTACTAGGATGCAAAAAAATGTTGAGTAAATAGGGAAAACAGCTATATTGTTACCCATTATGTTTTTGCTACCATTTCAAATTTAGCAAAGGAGGCAGGAGTCGTTTGAAGGCTGCAGAAGTGTGTGTGTGTGTGTGTGTGTGTGTGTGTGTGTGTGTGTGTGTGTGTGTGTGTGTGTGTGTGTGTGTGTGTGTGTGTGTGTGTGTGTGTGTGTGTGTGTGTGTGTGTGTGTGTGTGTGTGTTACTCACTGAAAAGAAGTGCATGTGCAAAGGTAGAAAACAAGCATTAACAAAGCCAACAGTTTTGCCATGGGTCTAGTGAACATGTTTTCTTTGTTGCTACTGTGGGTATTGAGCTCACATTGCCACATACCCTGGCAAGTTATCATCATCTGATAGGTTTTGCCGTCATATCTCACCATATAACTTCTTGCAGGTACGGTTAGCATACAGTAAGGTACTCACATCATTGCCAGGTACTCACACTAATTGCCATCTTGTGCCATTGAACAACAGCAACTGGCACAATGTACTAGGCATGCAAATATGTTGGCATTGTACTTGCATTATATCATTTATAATTTGGTGCTCTTTGTAGGACTTTATGTAAACGGACCACATGTAAGCTCTGCATTAATCAGTTATTATTACCCACCAAGAGTACTCGATTCATCGCCTCAAATACTCTGCGCAACCAGGGTTTCAAATCTGTAGCATGGCATTGCCCCAGCACGTTACGCTTCAGCTATCCATATGACCTGCAACAGAGAGGCCAACATTATATGCCCAGGTCGTCACTCCATTAGACGGCTGTTGCCACCCCATACCCGAGTAGTCATGCCATGGTCTAGATGTTGCCACCCCATATCCGAGTAGTCATGCCATGGTCTAGATGTGACCATATACCAGGTTTTCCCATTAAATGCTCTCAGGACCACACTATTGGCAAGTGGAGTAATCACTTGTCTAAGTACTCAGGTCATAGGGCAACATGCTGGGCTGGACTGGGAAACCGAAAGTGGCACTGGAAATGTTTTCAAAGTAGCCCCATATTTCACAGTCTGTTTGAATGCAGAAAATAAGCCAAACCCCTCTAAGTAGGGTGTGGGGTTTCTGCACCCAGGAAATGTGGGGAAATGGGTGCCAACAGTGAATTTCAAAGCCCATTCATCACTGTATACAGATATAAAAAGGAGTTAAACATAACAAACTGGCATAAGACTGAGGAATAACTGGAAGCTTTGTAAGAAATGCTTCAAAGGGATGTGGGGGGAGGAGAGGGGGAAAGAAAGGGGTGTGGGAGGAGGAGGAGAGGGGGAAAGAAAGGGATGTGGGAGGAGGAGGAGAGGGAGAAAGAAAGGGATTTCTGGGAGGAGGAGAGGGGAAAGAAAGGGATGTGGGAGGAGGAGAGGGGCGAAGAAAGGGATGTGGGAGGAGGAGGAGAGGGGAAAGAAAGGGATGTGGGAGGAGGAGAGGGGGGAAGAAAGGGATGTGGGGGGAGGGGAGGGGTAAAGAAAGGGATGTGGAGGAGGAGGAGAGGGGGAAAGAAAGGGATGTGGGAGGAGGAGGAGAGGGGGAAAGAAAGGGATGTGTGCGGGGAGGAGAGGGGGAAAGAAAGGGCTGTGGGAGGAGGAGAGGGGGAAAGAAAGGGATGTGGGAGGAGGAGGAGAGGGAAAAGAAAGGGATGTGGGAGGATGAGAGGGGGAAAGAAAGGGCTGTGGGAGGAGGAGAGGGGGAAAGAAAGGGATGTGGGAGGAGGAGGTGAGGGAAAAGAAAGGGATGTGGGAGGATGAGAGGGGGTAGAAAGGGATGTGGGAGGAGGAGGAGAGGGGAAAGAGATGTGGGGGGAGAGGAGGGGGGAAGAGAGGGATGTGGGAGGAGGAGAGGGGGGAAGAAAGGGATGTGGGGGGAGGAGAGGGGAAAGAAAGGGCTGTGGGAGGAGGAGAGGGGGGAAGAAAGGGATGTGGGAGGAGGGGGAGAGGGGGAAGAAAGGGATGTGGGAGCAGGAGAGAGGGGAAGAAAGGGATGTGGGAGGAGGAGGAGAGGGGAAAGAAAGGGATGTGGAGGATGAGAGGGGGAAGAAAGGGATGTGGGAGGAGGAGGAGAGGGGAAAGAGAGATGTGGGAGGAGGAGAGGGGGGGAAAGGGATGTGTGGGAGGAGGAGAGGGGGGAAGAAAGGGTTGTGGGAGGAGGAGAGGGGGAAGAAGGGGATGTGGGAGGTGGAGGAGAGGGGGAAAGAAAGGGATTTGGGAGGAGGAGAGGGGGAAAGAAAGGGATGTGGGAGGAGGAGAGGTGGGAAGAAGGGTATGTGGGAGGAGGAGGAGAGGGGGAAGAAAGAGATGCGGGAGAGGAGGAGAGGGGAAAGAAAGGGATGGGGGAGGGAAGGGGTGTGGGAGGTGGAGGAGCGGGGAAGAAAGGGATGTGTGGAGGATGAGAGGGGAAAGATAGGGATGGGGGAGGAGGGGAGGGGAAAGGGATGGGAGGAGGAGGAGAGGGGAAAGAAAGGGGATGTGGGGAGGGGGGGAGGGGGGGATGTTGGGTGGGAGGAGAGGGTAAGAAAGGGATGTGGGAGGAGGAGGTGAGGGGGAAAGAAAGAGGGTGTGGGGAGGAGGAGAGGAGGGGAAGTTGGGGGGTGGAGAAGGGGTGGGGGGGGGAGAGGGAAAGAAAGGGATGTGGGAGGAGGAGAGGGGGGTAGAAGGGTTGTGGGGAGGAGGAGGGGTGTGGGGGATAGTTTGGGATGGGGGGGGTGGATGAGTGGGTTTGTTTGGGTGGGGGGAGGTGAGGGGGGTAGATAGGGTGGGGGGTGGAGGTGGAGTGTGGGGGTATGTAGACGGTA